>NC_133136.1:5619995-6219995 GCF_048418815.1 Hemitrygon akajei | reverse complement strand
GGCCCCTACCTCCAAACACATCCTTCCCTCCCCCTACATTCTGCTTTCTGCAGGGATCGCTCTCTATGCAGCTCCCTTGTCCATTCGTCCCTCCCCACTCACTGATCTCCCTACTGTACACTTATCCTTGCAAGTGGAAGAAGTTCTACATACTGCCCCTACACCTTCTCCCTCACTACCATCCAGGGCCCTAAACAGTCCTTCCAGGTGAGGCGACACTTCACCTGTGAGTGTGTTGGGGGTCATATACTGTGTTCGGTGCTCCCGGTGTGGCCTCCTGTATGTAGGTGAGATCCAACATAGATTGGAAGTCTGCTTCGCTGAGCACCTACGCTCTGTCCACCAGAAAAAGCGGGATTTCCCAGTGTCCACCATTTGAATTCCACTTCCCATTCCCATTCCGTTGTCCATGCATGGCCTCCTTCACTGTCACGATGAGGCCACACTCAGGCTGGAGGAGCAACACCTTATATTCCATCTGGGTAGTCTCCAACCTGATGGCATGGACATCCCCCACCCCTCTCCTTCACCATAGCCCATTCCAATTTCCCTCACTCATCTCATCTCCTTGCATTCCCATCACCTCCGTCTGCTGCTCCTCCCCCCCTTTTCTTTCTTCCATAGTTTTCTGTCCTCTTCTTTCAGACTCCCCCTTCTCCAGCCCTGTATCTCTTTCACCAATCAACTTCCCAGCTCTTTACTTCACCCCTCCCCCTTCAGGTTTCACCTATCCCCTCCCCCCACCTTTTAAACCTCCACCTCAGCATTTTTTCTTCAGTCTTGTCAAAGAGTCTCAGCCCAAAACTTCAACTGTACTCTTTTCCATAGATGCTGCCTGGCCTGCTGAGTCCCTCCAGCATTTTGTGTGTGTTGCTTGGATTTCCAGCATTTTCAGATTTCCTCTTCTTTGAGATTGGTCTGCTAAATACTGATTTGAAGGGGGTGAGTTGTTATGCAATTAATTATTTTCTGTTTTATAATTGTAATAAATTCAAAGCAATTTGTAGAAATTTGTTTTCACTTTGACATGAAAGAGTCTTTTTTTGTTGGTCAGTGTCAAAAAAGCCAAACTAAGTCCACTGTGATTCAATGTTGTAAAACAATAAAACTTGAAAACTTCCAAGGGGGTGAATACTTTTTATGGGCACTGTACATACTGTGACCACTAAGGGACACACTGACCAATTGTGTTTACATACTGTGACCCCTGGGAAACAGACTAAATAGTTACATGTATATATGGTGGGTAGTTATATAGAATGCAAGCAGGCATAAATTAAAAATATAGAAACACAGAAATTCTGCAGCATATTACAGACCCTTTGGCCCACAATGTGGCGTAGACCTTATAACCTACTCTAGAAGCTGTCTGGAATTTACCGCTGCATAGCCCTCTATTTTTCTAAACTCTATGTATCTATCTAAGAGTCTCTTAAAAGAGTCTATTATATCCACCTCTACCACCGTTGCTGGCAGTGCATATTACTCTCTGTGAAAAACATACCTCTGACATCCCCCTTGTAACTTTGGCGAAGAAAGTAACAATAATTCAGTCTAATCCAACGGAGGGAAGAATCAGATTGATCGTGGAGTAGGGTTATGTAGATCAGCACATCATTGTCCCATTGTCTTGTGCTGTATTCTGTGTTTCTATGTGATAGGATATGATATTATTGAATATCAAGGCTCAAGAGGCCTTGTCATCCACACCTGTTTAGTTAACGTTTTGGCCATAATATATACACACATCAGCAATGTGAACATGCAGAAACAGCAGTGTAAACCTGCAACAAGACCATTTTTTCTCCAGGTATCAGTGCAGTGAAATTCAAAGTTCAAAGTAGAGTTATTGTTAAAGTATGTTTCTGTCTGTAAGACCAGAAGACAGGCAAGCAAAGTTAGTCCATTTATTCCATCAAGTCTGCTCCGCCATTCCATCATGGCTGATTTATTAACCCTTTCAACCCCATTCTCCTTCCTTTTCCCCATAACCTTCGATACCCTGATTAATCAAGAACCTACAAACACGAGAAAATCTGCAGGTGCTGGAAATTCAAAGTGACGCACACAAAATGCTGGAGGAGCTCAGCAGGCTAGGCAACATCTATGGAAAAGAGTAAAAGTCAACATTTTAAGCCAAGAATCCTGATGGAGGACTCTCTGGCTAAAGAAATTCCTCTTCATCTCTGTTCTAAGTGGACATCCCTGTATTCTGAGTCGGTGTCCTCTGGTCCTAGAATCCTCCATTATAGGAAACATTCTCTCAGATTCTGCTCATCTAGGCCTTTCAGAATTGGATAGTTTTCAATGAGATATTCCCCTTCATTCTTCTAAACTCCAGTGAGTACATGCACATACTACACTGAGATTCATTTTCTTGCAGGCATTACAGGAAAGCAAATAAATACAATAGAAAGAGGACAAATTTTGCCAATAATAAATAAAAAGTATATAAATTATACTGAGTAAGTAAATAATACTAAATTTGTTTTGTAGTGTAGCAGAGGTAGATTCCACAGTACTAGAACCCTCTTGATGTTTCAGGTACTTTGTCAGAAAGGACAGAGGTTTCCTCAGGTCTGCTCCACCTCTCCCTCTTTTAACGGAGAACCTCTTGATTCCTGAAAAGATCTCCCATAGAAAAAAAAAGACCACACATAAAATGCTAGAGGAAATGGAAATTTTCCTTAATCAACATGCAGAGGTCCCAACTAGATTGAGTGTGATACTGGATCTACCATTAGGGACTGAGACAGGGCAAATGACAAATTTGTGTAGGGGAACACTTTGCATCTGGTAATCACAATGGCATCAGTTTCAAGATAATTATGGAGAAGGACAGGTCTGGTCCCTAGGTTGAAATTCTAAACTGGAGAAAGACCAATTTTGATGGTATCAGAAATGATCTGACAGGTTGTTTTCTGGTAAAGGAAAACTTGGTAAGTGGTAAGCTTTCAAAAGTGAAATTTTGAGAGTACAAAGTTTGTATGCTCCTGTCAGAATAAAAGCCAAGGGGAGCAGGTTTAGGGAACCTTGTTTTTGAGAGATATTGAGGCCCTGGTTAAGAAAAAGCAGGTATAGGCAGGCAGGAACAAATGAGATACTTGAAGAGTATAAGAAATGCAAGAGAACACTTAAGAAAGAAACCAGTTCTAAAAGAAGGCATGAGATTTCTCTAGTAGCCAAGGTGAAGGAGAATCCTAATGGCTTCTACTGTTAGATTAAGAGAAAAAAGATAGTAAAGGACAAAATTGGTCCTTTGGAAGATCATTGTGATTATCTATGCATGGAGCCAAAAGAGATGGGGAAATATTAAATAGATTGCTTACATCTATATTTACTTGGGAGGTGTACAGAGTCTAAAGAAGTGAAGCAAAACACAGTGAGGTCATATACTGAATACAGATTACAGGGGAGGTGGTGTTTGCTGTCTTGAGGCAAATTATAGGACAACTCCCCAGGACCTGACAAACAGTTCCCTTGGACCTTGTGGGAAACTAGTGCCAAAACTGCAGTGGCCCTAGCAGAGATATTTAAAACATCATTAATGACAGGTGAGGTGCCAGAGGATTGGAGGATAGCTAATGTTGTTCCATTGTTCAATAAAGGCGCTAAACATAAACCAGGACATTATAGGCTGATGAGTTGGACATCAACTGTGAGTTACGTTATTGGAAGGTATTCTAAGGGACCGAATCTATAACTATTTAGATAGACAACATGGCTTAGTAAGTGGTAGGTCATATTTAACAAATCTTTTAGAGTCCTTCAAGGAAGTTAGCAGGAATATTGATGAAGACAAGGCAGTTGATGTTGTCTGCAGGGCCTTTGACAAGGTCCAACATGATTGTTGGTCAAGAAGATTCAGATGCTCGGCATTCAAGCTGAGGTTGTGAATTGGATTAGGCATTGGCTTTGCAAGGGAATCCAGACAGTGATAGTAGATGGTTGCCTCTCTGACTGGAGGCCTGTGAATAGTGGAGTGCCACAGGGATTGATGCTGGGTTTGTTGTTGTTTGTCATCTATAGCAGTGATCTGGATAATAATGTGTTAATTGGATCAGCAAATTTGCGAATGACACCAATCGAAGCTTGCAGGAGGATCAGGACCAGTTGGAAAACTGGGCAGAAAAATGGCATAAGGAGTTTAATGCAGACAAGTGTGAGGTGTTGCACTTTGAGAGGACAAACCAGGGTAGGTCTTAAACTGTGAGCAGTAGAGCACTGATGAACATGGTAGAACAGAGGAATCTGTGAATACAGATCCATAATTCCCTGAAAGTGGCACACAGGGTTATAAAGTCATAAAGTCACATTAGGTCATAAAAGCCTTTTGCACATTGACTTTCATAAATCAAAGTGTTGAGTGCAGGAGTTGGGATGTTCTGCTGAAGTAGTACAAGACATTGGTGAAACCAATTTTGGATTATTGTGTGCAGTTATGGTCATCTACCTACAGGTGACCCTGTGATCTCTGTCTAGGAGAATGACATCAGAACATCTTTCAAGAACTTGAACCCTTGTAAGGTGTCAGCCCTGATGGTGTACCTGGTAGGGCTCTAAAAACCTGTGCTAACTAACAGGCAGGAGTGTTCAAGGACATTTTCAATCTCTCACCACTGCAGTAGCAGGTTCCCACCTGTTTCAGAAGTGCGACGATCATACCAGTGCCCAAAAAGTGTAGTGTGAGCTGCTTCAATGACTATCGCCCAGTTACACTCTCATCTACTGAGATGAATTGCTTTGAGGTCATGGCTAGAATCAACTCCTGCCTAAGCAAGGTCCTGGATCTGGTGCAATTTGGCTATCACCACAATAGGTCTACAGCCGATGTAATCTTACTGTCTTTCTATTCAGTCTTGGATCATCTGGGCGATAGTAATACCTGCTGTTTATTGATTACAAGGTTGTCAAGTGAGGAGTGGTAGTGGGGACAAGCTCCCACTACCTAAACGTGCTCCTCAAATAGCCTCTGACAACCAAGTCCAACTCCTGGCCTTCGCATGCGGCTTAGCCTCTAAGCCCGGCGAAACTGTTTCTACTGACAGGAGAAGGGGCAAAGGTGGGTCCTGGCGCCTTAAAACCACTGCTTCGAGTAGATGTAGCTCATCAGCCTGGGAAGGCAGTCCATCTAAGAGAGGGAAAACTCTGATTTCAAACTTCTGCTGCCTTGCGGCCATACCCACTCATGGGAAAGGCTTCGGGAGTAAACCCTGAAGACAAATCTGGAGCTGCAGCCCCTAAGGCAGTCCGACGTTGTCTTCAACCTCGTTCTGGCAACTCCTGCGACGTCACTGGTGCCAAGCTGTATCGGCCTTGCCCTGCCCTTGGACAACATTGGTGTCGTGGAGAGGGGAGACTTGCTGCCTGGGCAACTGCCGGTCTTCTATATAACCTTGCCCAGGCCTGCACCCTAGAGAGGCCTAAGCAAGACTTTCCAGGTGCAGATCCATGATCTCATGAGACTAACAGATGCCATCCATTGTATTGATTATAGCTCAGCGTTCAACAGAATCACACCCTCAGTTCTAATCAACAAGCTCCAAAACCTGGGGCTCCTTACCTTGCCCTGCAGCTGGATCCTTAACTTCCTCACCGAGAGACTACAATCTGCGTTGATCAGAAATAACATCTCCTCCTTGCTGACAATTGACACAGATGGACCTGAAGGATGCATGCATAGCCCACTGCTCTACTCTCTCAACACCCACACCTTCTATAAATTTTCCCATGACAAAACTATTGGCGGAATTTCAGATGGTGATGAGGCGTACAGGAGTGAGATAGATTAGCTGGTTGAGTGGTGTTGCAACAGTAACCTTGCACTCAATGTTAGTAATACCAAAGAACTGATTGTGGACTTGAAGGATAATTTGAAGGAACACATGCCAGTCCTCACAGAGGGATCAGCAGTGGAAAGGGTGAGCAGTTTTAAGTTCCTGGGTGTCAACATCTCTGGAAACCTATCCTGGCTGCAACATATTGATGCAGTTACAAAGAAGACACAACAGCAGCTATATTTTGTTTGAGGAGACTTGACATGTCACCAATGACACTCACAAATTCTAACTGGCTGCATCACCATCAGGCATGGAGGGGCCAATGCACAGGATCAGAAAAAGCTGCAGATAGTTGTAAACTCAGCCAGCTCCATCGTGGGCACTAACCACCACAGCATCCAGGACATTTTCAAAAGGTGATACCTCAGAAAGGCGACATCCATCATTAAGGGCCTCCATCACCCAGGACATGCCGTCTTCTCATTGCTACCATCAAGGTGGAGGTACAAGAGCCTCAAGACACATACTCAATACTTTAGGAACAGCTTCTTCCCTTCCTGCCATCAAATTTCAATGTGCCCATGAACACTACTTCAGTATTTTTTCCTTGCTTCGTGCACTATTTAGTTTACTTTATATTCTTCAGTAAATGTATAGTATTTTATTATAATTTTTATTATTATGTATTGCAATGTTCAGCTGCCACAGACAACAGCTTTCATATTTTATACCAGTGATATTAAACCTGATTCTGAAAGAGTGCAGTGAAAATTTACAAGGAAAGTTTCTGGGACTTGAGGGCCTGAGTTATAGGGAAGGGTTGAACAGGTCTTTTCCTAAGTGGTCTTGCCTAAGCAGTGTGACCTAAAATTGTGAAGACCTTTGAGAATCAGTAAGAACCAGAGTAATTTTAACATCACACCAACCAGTGAGGTGGAGGTAGAATGGTCATGTGACCCAAGAAACAATCTATTGTCCAGGAAACAAAGTTACCTTACTTAGAAAAGAAAGTTTATTCCCTTGCAGTGTAGGAGAATGAGGGGAGACTTAATCGACGTGTACAAAATTATGAGGGGTATAGACAGGGCAACTGCAAGCAAGCTTTTTCCATTGAGGTTGGATGAGACTGGAACAAGAAGTCATAGGTTAAGGGTGAAAGGTGAAATATTTAAGGAGAACTTGAGGGAGAACTTTTTCACTCAGTGGGTGGTGAGAGTGTGGAATGAGCAGCCAGTGGAAGTGGTGGACCCGGGGTCAATTTCAACATTTTAGAGAAATTTGGATATGTACATGGACGGAAGGGGTATGGAGGACTATGGTCTAGGTGCAGGTCGATGGCACTAGGCAGATTGATAGTTTGGCATGGACTAGATGGGCTGAAGGACCAGTGTTGTGCTGTAGAGTTCTATCACTCTAACTCAGCAAGCCAGGGCAGATCAATGGAGGGGAATAAACAGTCTACGTTTTGAGCCGCGACCCTTCATCAGGACTGGAAAGGAAGGGGGAAGTCGCCAGAACAACCATACAACTAATTTACCTTCGGCATTTCCTTCAGGAAGTAGATCTTTCAGGGGTTTTGAAACCTCCCACTTTGGGCTGATGTAAGCTGGCATGACACGGAGTAGCTCCTGTTTGTCCTCCTCTCGAATGACAGGAATTGTTTTCAGGATCAGCTGCATCTGTTCCAGCTCATGTACACCTGAGAAACAAATAGCAGAATGTCACAGGAAATCAGAGTATATTAATGTAAGCCCACCACTTTCTTCATCACAGAACATGCAGCTAAGACCACAAGCCTACATAGGCTTCTCTGTAGACAGCCTACATAGAAGAAATCATCACCCTGACACAGTGGTGTCAAGAAAACAACCTCTCCCTCAATGTCACAAGAACAAAGGAGCTGGTTGTGGACTACAGGAGGAATGGAGACCCGCTCAACCCCTGTTGACATCAATGAATCTGGGTTTGAGAGGGTGAACAGCTTTAAGTTCCTCAGCATAAACATCACCGAGGATCTCACGTGGTCTATACATACCGGTTGAGTGGTGAAAAAGGCACAATAGCACCTCTTTCACCTCAGATGGTTGAAGAAGTTTGGTATGGGCCCCCAAACCCTAAGAACTTTCTACAGGGGCACAATTGAGGCCATCCTGACTGGCTGTATCACTGCCTGGTATGGGAACTGTACTTCTCTCAATTGCAAGACTCTGCAGAGGGTGGTGCGGATAGCCCAGCTCATCTGTAGATGTGAACTCTCCACTATTCAGGACATTTACAAAGACAGGTGTGTAAAAAGGGCCCAAAGGATCATTGGGGGAGTCACCCCAAACACTACCAGCTGCTACCATCCGGGAAACGGTACCGCAGCATAAAAGCCAGGACCAACAGTCTCCGGGACAGCTTCTCCCAACAAGCTATCAGACTGCTTAATTCATGTTGACACAACTGTATTTCTATGTTATATTGACTATCCTGTTGTAAATAGTATTTATAAAAAATTACTATAAATTGCACATTGCACATTTAGACAAAGACATAATGTAAAGATTTTTACTCCTCATGTATAAGGATGTAAAGTCAATTCAAGACATAGGAGCAGAATTTGGCCACTTGGCCCATTGACTGCTCCACCCTTCTATTATGGCTGATTTATTATCCCTCTCAACCCCATTTTCCTGGCTTCTCCCTGTAACCTTTGGCACCCTGACTGATCAAGAACCTATTAACTGTCACTTTAAATATGCTCAATAACCTTGTTTCCACTCCATCTGCGGCAATGAATTCTACAGATTCACCACCCCCTAGCTAAAGAAATTTCTCCTCATCTCTGAATAAATGGGTGTCCTTGTATTCTGAGACTGTGGCTATGGTCCTAGACTCCCCCACTATGGGAAACATCCTCTCCACATCCACTCTTTCTGGGCATTCTGAATTATTCTGGAAATGAAAGGGTTAACTATTGTGAAACTTTTGATGGCTCTGGGCCTGCACTTGGGAGTTTATAAGAATGAGGGAGGATCTCATTGAAACCTATTGAGAATTGATAGGACCAGACAGAGAGGATGTGGAAAGGATGTTTCCTATCGTGGGGAAGTCTGGGAGCAGAGGGCACAGCCTCAGAATAGAAGGATGTCCATTTTGAACAGAGATGAGGAGGAATTTCTTTAGTCAGTGTGTGGTGAATCTCTAGAACTTGTTGCCACAGACGGCTGTGGAGGCCAAGTAATTAGGTGTATTTAAAATGAAGATTCACAGGTTCCTGATTAGTAAAGGTGTCAAAGGTTACAGGGAAAAACCAAGAGAATGTGGTTGAGAGGGATAATAAATCAGCCATGAGAGAATGGTGGAATAGACTCGATGGGCCAAAGGGCCTAATACTGCTCCTATGTCTTATGATCCTAGACTCCCACACTGCAGGAAACATACTCTCCACATCCACTCTTGCGAGGCCTTTCAATATTCGATAGGTTTCAATGTAATACCCCCACTTTCTTCAATACTCCAATGAGTACAGGCCCAGAGCCATCAATCGCTCAAGACCAAGTACAGTTTAGAATTTAGAACGCTGGAATTGAACTCCGGACCCTAGAACACCCGAGCTCTAATAGCATGGTGCTAACCGTTACACTACGTTTGAATCAAGATGTTAAAAAAAAAGCTGGATGAACTCAGCAGGTCGGGCAGCATCCGTTGAAAGGAGCAGTCAATGTTTCGGGCCGAGACATTGACAGCTCCTTTCAACGGATGCTGCCCAACCTGCTGAGTTCATCCAGCTATTTTTTACGTCTTGATTTGACCACAGCATCAGCAGAATACTTTGTGTTTACACTATGTTTGAATCCTCTTTGGCTACAGGGGAAGTGTTGGAGGACTGATGAATGGCAAATGTGGTTTCCTTGTTTAAAAAAGGTAATAGGGAGAAACCTGGGAACTATAGACTGGTGAGTCTTACGTCGGTGGTCTGCAAACTACTGGAAAGAATTCTTAAGGATAGGATCTACGAGCATTTGGAGAAGTACAGTCTACTCATGGATAATCAACATGGCTTTGTGAAGGGAAGATCGTGCCTCACGAGCCTGATTGAGTTTTTTGAAGAGGTAACAAAAGAAATTGATGAGGGTAGGGCAATGGATGTAGTCTACATGAACTTTAGCAAGGCATTTGACAAGGTCCCTCATGAGAGACTCATTCAGAAAGTCATGAGGCATGGGATAAGAGGAACCTTGGCTGTTTGGATAAAAAATTGGCTTAAAGGAAGAAAGCAGAGGGTAGTTGTGGAAGGAAAGTATACTGCCTGGAGGTCGGTGACTAGTGGAGTGCCACAGGGATCTGTCCTGGGACCCCTGCTATTTGTGATTTTTATAAGTGACCTGGATGTAGAGGCAGAAGGATGGGTGAGTAAGTTTGTGAATGACATGAAGATTGGAGGAGTTGTGGATGGAGATGCAGGTTGTCGAAGGTCACAAGAGGATATAGACAGGCTGCAGAGTTGGGCAGAAAAATGGCAGATGGAGTTCAATCTGGACAAGTGTGAGGTGATGCATTTTGGAAGGACAAACCAGAAGACTGAGTACAGGATTAATGGTCAATTATATAAGAGTGTGGATGAACAAAGGGACCTTGGAGTTCAAAGCCATATATCCCTCAAGGTCGCTGCACAGGTTGATAGGGTAGTTAAGAAGGCCTATGGGATGCTAGGCTTCATTAACAGGGGGCTTGAGTTCAAGAGTAGAGAGGTCATGTTGCAACTCTACAAATCGCTGGTGAGACCACACTTAAGAGTATTGTGTTCAATTCTGGTCACTTCATTATAGGAAGGATGTGGAAGCTATGGAGAGGGTGCAGAGGAGATTTACCAGGATGTTGCCTGGTTTGGAGAACAAGTCATATGAAGCAAGGTTAGCAGAGCTGGGACTTTTCTCTTTGGAGTGTAGAAGAATGAGAGGGGACTTGATAGAGGTCTACAAGATTATGAAAGGCATAGATAGGGTGGATAGCCCGTACCTGTTTCCCAGGGCACCGATAGCAAACACCAGAGGGCATATGTACAAAATTAAGGGAGGGAAGTTTAGGGGAGACATCAGGGGTAATTTTTTTACACAGAGGGTTGTGAGTGCCTGGAATGACTTGCCAGGGATGGTGGTGGAGGCTAAAACATTAGAGCCTCTTGGACAGGCACATGGATGAAAGAAAAATAGAGGGTTATGGGGTAGTATGGGTTTAGCACTTTTTTTAAAGGATTATATGGGTCAGCACAACATGGAGGGCTGAAGGGCCTGTACTGTGCTGTAATGTTCTATGGTTCTACCGTGGCGCCCAAATCTTGAGTAACACGCACAAAATGCTGGGGTAGCTCAGCAGATTAGGCAGTATCTATGGAGGGGAATAAACAAATGCTGCTTCAGGCTGAAACTTTTCATATAACCTTTGCAATGTGGGAGGAAATCAGAACACCTGAGGAAACCCATGCAGTCACGGGGAGAACATATAAACTTCTTACAGACAGTGGCAGGAATTGAACCCCAATCTTCTGATCTCTGGTGCGGTAAAACATAATGTAAACTGCTACACTAAATGCCTCTATGGAACAATCAGGTTCCACTTAAAATGCAGTTAGAATTAACTCCCTATACATCAATGTCTGAGGCCGTAGCTGAAAGGTGGAACATATGAACATCGGAACTTTCTTACCAGCAAACAACATTTTTCCAGTCAGCATTTCTATCAATATACAGCCAGCTGCCCACATGTCAATGGCTTTGGTATAGTTGTTTGGTGAAAGAAGGAGTCGTGGAGACCGATACCACTTTGTTACTAAACCTTCCGAAAGATGACCCTGAACAGCAAAAAGCAGAGAAAATCATTGCGAGAAATATCATTGGTACTCACTTTGGATGAAAAAATGGAAAAGGTGTTTTGAAAGAGAATATAATGTCTTGGACAAGGCACAGTCACAGATCATCACAGCACAGAGTCAAAGATCATCACAGCACAGAAACAAACCATTTGGTCCATCTAGTTCATGCTAAATTGTTATTGTGTCTAGTCTCATCTACTCGTAGCTGGACCATACCCCTCCCATCCATGTACATACTTCCCCAAATTTCTCTTAAATGTTAAAATTGAATCTACATCTATTACTTCCACTGGAAGCTCAGTCCACACTCTCACCACCTCTGAGTGTAGAAGTATTTCACCTTTCTGGCTGGCTGGTGCCATAGTGGCATCAGCACTAGACTTTGGAGCGAAGACTCCTGAGTTCGAATCCAGCTGGCTCCCTTGTACGCTTTCCATCCGTGCTGGGTTGAGCTTCGAGCTAGCAACACAGCCTCGTAAAAATAAGAAAGCCTGTTAAAAAAACGCTGTCATGACGGTGTCCCGATGACTCCACTTGGAGTTAAGGGCTTTCTTCTTCTTTCACCTATTTCACCTTTCACCCTTAACCAATGACCTCTCATCCTTGTCTAGCCCGGCCTTAGTGGAGGGGGGACTTGATAGAGGTATTTAAAATTATGAGGGGGATAGATAGAGTTGACGTTGATAGGCTCTTTCCATTGAGAGTAGGGGAGATTCAAACAAGAGGACATGAGTTGAGAGTTAAGAGGCAAAAGTTTAGGGGTAGCACGAGGGGGAACTTCTTTACTCAGAGAGTGGTAGCTGTGTGGAACGAGCTTCCAGTAGAAGTGGTAGAGGCAGGTTCAATATTGTCATTTAAAAAAAAATTGGATAGGTATACAGACAGGACAGGAACGGAGGGTTATGGACTGAGTGCAGGTCGGTGGGACTAGGTGAGAGTAAGTGTTCGGCACGGACTAGAAGGGCTGAGATGGCCTGTTTCCGTGCTGTAATTGTTATATGTTTATATGGTTATAAAAAGCCTGCTTACATTTACCCTATCGATACCCCTCATAATTTTTGATACGTCCTCATAATTTTTTTTACCTCCATCAAATCTCTCCTCAATTCTTATGCTCCAGGGAATAAAGTCCTAACCTGTTCAACCTTTCCCTATAACTGAGGTCCACCAGTCCTGATAATATATTGTAAAATTTCTCTGTACTCTTCAATCTGATTGATATATTTCCTGTAGATAAATGACCAAAACTACACACAGTACTCCACTTTAGGCCTCAGCAATATCTTAGACAACTTCTGAATCAAAATGAGTTTTATTATCAATTTTATATGATGTTGAATTTGTTGTTTTGTGGCAGTAGTACAATGTGAATCATTAAAGTTACTCTAAATCGCACAATTAGTTCTTCAGTCGTATGGACATTCAGAGTGAGGTTGTTGCAACACTACATAACCAGCCCATCAATCTCAGTCTTCATTACCATCTGAGATTGTGCTCGTAATGCTGGTGTCATCTGCCAGTTTATAGATGGTGTTTGAGCTGTGTCTAACCACATTGTCTTAGGAACTGAATAAGGAGGAACCTCCTCTCTCCAGTCATGACAGATTTCTTCATAACAGCCCTTTATATATTCCATCTATCACTTCCTAGCTTCTTACTTCATCCCCCCTCACCCATCTACTTTCCCTCTCACCAGGTCTCACCTATTGCCTGCCAACATTTACTCCTCCACCTCTTCCCACAACTTATTCCGACTTCTTCCCTCTTCCTTTCCGGTCCTGATGAAAGGTTTTGGCCTGAAATATCGACTGTTTATCCCCCTCCATAGATACTGCCTGACAAGTTGAGTGCCTCCTTAGTTAAATCGATCATCCCTACTGGGGCCAGAGTTCTCTGTCCTAGGACAGTCTTTCCCCCAGGTCTAGCCCATCTTCGTGGTGTCAGCTTCAAGGTTGTATTGGCAGGTATTCTGTGGCCAGCTTCTCTTCAGCTTTCCCTGGAGACTCCAGTGGTGATAATCCTCAATGATAGAAGGTTGATCGGATCTGTGGCTTTCATCATATGTCTTCTACATGAAGATTTCTCTCCCAGGGATGAAGTTTTTGGAGCTTCAGCTCTCGATTTTTACAAGATGGGGATGGTAGCCCCATGCCCAAACCTTCTCACTTCGCACCTGGGGTTGGGACTGTTCATATGCGAGAATGGGAACCATTGAAAACAGCAAGTTTAAAGTTCATAGTGAAAATACATATATGTCACCATATACAACTCTGAGATTTACTTTCAGTGAAAGACAGTACCAACAAAGCAGATAACCAGTGTGGGAAAAAAAAACAACAAGCTGTGCAAGAACAAAAAAAGAAAATGAATAAATAATAATAATAATAATAATAATAATAATAATAATAATAATAATAAAGGACATGAGATGAAGTCTCCTTGAAAGTGTGAGCATAGATTGTGGTAACAGTCAGTGATGGGGTGAGTGAAGTAGAGTGAAGTTATCCCCTCTGGTTCAAGATCCTGATGGTTGAGGGGTAATACCTGTTCCTGAACCTGGTGGTGTGGGTCCTGAGGCTCCTGTACCTTCTTCCTGATGGCAGCAGCAAGAAGAGAGATTGTTCAGGGTGGTGGGGGTTCCTGATGATGGATGCTATTTTCTTGTGATGGTACTCAATGTAGATGTGTTCAATGGTGAACAGTACTTTACATATGATGGACTGGGCCATATCTACTACTTTTGTAAGTTTTTCCATTCAAGGGCAATGGTGCTTCCATACCAGGTAGTGATGCATCCAGTCAAAGTACTCTCCACCACATATCTATAGATGATACGTTTGAGATTCACTTTGCAGTCGCGAGAGAGAAAGTCTGTGCCAGAATGGGAACCAATTGTATGACTACAAATGCCTGGTAAAGATTTTTTTTCTTGAGCTAGGGCTTTTTTCTTTGGAGTGAAGGAGGATGAGAGGTGAGTTTCTAGAGGAGGACAAATGATAAGAGGAATAGTCAAGTGAGTGGGAAGTCAGAGACTTTCTCCCAGAGTGGAAATGGCTGATACACGAGGGTGATTGCAGGAAAGTATAGGGGGGATGTCAGAGGTAAATTCTTCACACAAAGAGTGGTGGGTGCATAGAATACCCTCCCAGGGATGGTGGGAAAGGCGGATACATTGGAGGTAATTAAGAGATTCATGTTTGTTATGTGCCATGTTGTATGACGTATGCGATCATGGTCTTTCCATCACTATTATTGTCCTTACCAAATTTTTTCACAGAAATGGTTTGCTATTGTCTTCTTCTGGGTGGGATCTTCCTTACAAGATGGTGACCCCAGCCATTATCAATACTCTTCAGAGATTAACTGCTTGGTATCAGTGGTCGCATAACCAGGACTTGTGATCTGCACCAACTGCTCATACAGCCATCCACCACCTGCTCCATTGGCTTCATGTGACCCTGATTGGGGGGCTAAGCAGGTGCTACACCTTGCTCGAGGGTGACCTGCAGGCTTGCGGAGGGAAGGAGCACCCTACACCTCCTTTGGTATGGACGAATCTCCTCACCCCAATGGGCACATACTGTAGATGATAGAAAAATGAAGGGCTATGTTGGAGAGAAGGATTAGGCTGATCTTAGAGCAGGTTAAAGGATTGGCACAACACTGTGGGCTGAAGGGCCTGTAATGCTAAAATGTTCTATATTCTATGTTCTGTGGCACACGAGCAGACTTGGTAAGATCTCATTTATAGCCCACCTCTAATTATATTGAGATAGTTTCTGGCTAAACAATGTTCCTGTGATAAGTAGTTTTCAGACAAGAAAGTCATAATAAAGATAATGATTTGATTGTAAAACAGTCCAGTGATCTCCTTTCTCTTTCTGTGTCTGCAATTACTGGCTAGAGCTGCTCAGGTGGGCCACTCGCCTTGAATCATTCCAGTTTCCACCTGCCCAAACCAGCTTGTTCAAAAGATTGCAACTGTGGCTGCCAGTTTTCATTCGCAACTCCATAAAAATTAGTCACTGATAAAAATCCACTTCCTCGTTTCACACAGGTTAAGGCATTATAACCCACTAAAAACACCGATAGACATCAAACTCATTGGGGACAATGGCAGTGCAACACATTCAGATCAGATTTCAGAATGATCATTTCTTTTCCCCTCCTTCTTCTCTCTTTTTCCATTCCCCATTCTGATTACCCTTTCACCCCTTCTCACCTCCTCACAAACCCATTTACCTCCCTCTGGTTCCCCTCCTCTTTCCCTTTCTTCCATGGTCGAATGTCCTCTCCTATCAGATTCCTTCTTCTTCAGCCCCTTACCTCTTCCACCTATCACCTCCCAGCTTCTTACTTCATCCCCCCCCCTTCCCCCACCCACCTACCTTCTCCCTCACCTGGTCTCACCTGTCACCCAACAGCTTGTACTCCTGCACCTCTCCCTACCTTCATATTCTGGCTTCTTCCTCCTTCCTTTCCAGTCCTGATGAAGGGCCTCAGTCCAAAACGTTGACTGTTTATTCATTTCCATAGATGCTGGCTGACCTGCTGAGTTCCCCCAGCATTTTGTGTGTGCTGCTCTGGATTCCCAGCTTCTGCAGAATCTCTTGTGTCTCTGATTTTCCACTCACTTAAAGAACATAGAAATGTACAGCACATTACAGGCCCTTCAGCCCACAATGTTGTGCTGACCGTGTCACCTACTCTAGAAACTGCCTAGAATTTCCCTACCACATTGCCCTCTATTTTTCTAAGCTCCAAGTATCTACCTAAGAGGCTCTTAAAAGGTCCTGTTGTATCCGCTTCCAGCACCGCCACTGCCAGTGCACCCATCACTCTCTCTGTGAAAACCTTACCTCTGATATCTCCTCAGTACCTATTTCCAAGCACCTTAAAACTATGCCCTCTCATGCTAGCCATTTCAGCCCTGGGAAAAAGCCTCTGGCTATCCACACGATCAATGCCTCTCATTATCTTGTACACCTCCATCAGGTCATCTCTCATCCTCCGTTGATCCAAGGAGAAAAGGCCAAGTTCACTCAACCTTTTCTCAATAGGCACGCTCTCCAATCCAGGCAACATCCTTGTAAATCTCCTTTGCACTCTCTCTATAGTATCCACATCCTTCCTGTAGTGAGGTGACCAGAACTGAACACAGTATTCCAAGTGGGGTCTGACCAGGGTCTTGTATGACTGTAACATTAGCTCACGGCTCTTGAACTCAATCTCATGGTTGATGAATGCTCACACATCATACGCCTTCTTAACAACACTGTCAACCTGCGCAGCAGCTTTGAGCGTCCTATGGACACAGACCCCAAGATCTCTCAGATCCTCCATGATGCCAAGAATCTTACCATTTATATTATATTCTGTCTTCAAATTGGACTGACCAAAATGAACCACCTCACACTTAACTGAGTTGAAGTCCATCAGTCACTTCACAGCCCAGTTCTGCATCTTATCAATATCCTGCTGTAACCTCTGACAACTCTCCATACTATCCACAACACTCCCAACCTTTGTGTCAGCAAACTTACTAACCCACCCTTCTAATTCCTCATCCAGGTCATTTATATAAATCACAAAGAAGAAGGGTCCCAGAACAGATCCCTGCTGAACACCACTGGTCACCAACCTCCATGCAGAATATGAACCATCTACAACCACCCTTTGCCTTCTGTGGGCAAGCCAGTTCTGGATCCACAAAGCAAGGTCTCCTTGGATCCCATGCCTCCTCACTTTCTGAAGGAGTCTTGCATGGGGAACCTTATCAAATGCCTTACTGAAATCCATGTACATTACATCCACTGCTCTTCCTTCTAATACTGCACTTACCTCTTATCCTTTTGTCTCATTCTCTTGCCCATAACTTTCCTATGGTTTTAGTATTAGATAACATGACTATCACGTATTTGCTGCACAAATCCCTCTCTCACCTGGATGGGGTCAGTGGTGTTGTGAGGATTACATTCCTGGACTTCTCTAGTGCCTTTAACACCATCCAGCCCAAGATCTTAAGGCACAAACTAACGGAGATGGGAGTAGACTCTCACATGGTGGATTGGATAGTGGACTACTTGATAGATAGACCTCAGTATGTGTGGTTGGGAGACTGTAGGTCTGACACGGTGGTCAGCAGCACAGGAGCGCCGCAGGGGACCGTGCTCTCTCCGGTCCTGTTCACCCTGTACACATCAGACTTCCAATATAACTTGGAGTCCTGCCATGTGCAGAAGTTCGCTGATGACACGGCCATAGTGGGGTGTGTCAGGAATGGACAGGAGGAAGAGTATAGGAAACTGATACAGGACTTTGTGATATGGTGCAACTCAAACTACCTGCGTCTCAATATCACCAAGACCAAGGAGATGGTGGTGGACTTTAGGAGATCTAGGCCTCATATGGAGCCAGTGATCATTAATGGAGAATGTGTGGAGCAGGTTAAGACCTACAAGTATCTGGGAGTACAGTTAGACGAGAAGCTAGACTGGACTGCCAACACAGATGCCTTGTGCAGGAAGGCACAGAGTCGACTGTACTTCCTTAGAAGGTTGGCGTCATTCAATGTTTGTAGTGAGATGCTGAAGATGTTCTATAGGTCAGTTGTGGAGAGCGCCCTCTTCTTTGTGGTGGCGTTTTGGGGAGGCAGCATTAAGAAGACGGACGCCTCACGTCTTAATAAGCTGGTAAGGAAGGCGGGCTCTGTCGTGGGCAAAGTACTGGAGAGTATAACATCGGTAGCAGAGCGAAGGACGCTGAGTAAGCTACGTTCAATTATGGAAAACCCTGAACATCCTCTACATAGCACCATCCAGAGACAGAGAAGCAGCTTCAGCGACAGGTTGCTATCGATGCAATGCTCCTCAGACAGGATGAAGAGATCAATACTCCCCAATGCCATTCGGCTTTACAATTCAACCGCCAGGAGTAAGATATGTTAAAGTGCCGGGGTTAGGACTCAATGTATTTAAGTAAACTACTTAAGAACTTTTTAAAAGCTATTATTAATGCTTTTTGAGAGGGTGATTTTAGATGCATATCATATTTTTACTGCGTTAAGTATTGTATGTAATTAGTTTTGCTACGATAAGTGTATGGGACATTGGAAAAAATGTTGAATTTCCCCAATGGGGATGAATAAAGTATCTATCTATCTATCTATCTATCTATCTATCTATCTATCTATCTATCTAGCAGGTACCTTGATGCTATGGCATTTTATGATTGCCAGCAATCAATGTTAAATCTGACAATAATATTAAACTGCATAAAAATAGTTGAGCAATAATTCAGTTGAAGCCGTGAACTTATCAACTATGAGCCACTGGTAGTAGCTATAGGAGGCATTATCTCCAGAAGGCAACTTCCATCATCAAAGATCTCCACCATTCAGACCATATCATCATCTGGCAGCTACCATATTGCGGAGGTCTAGAAGCCTGAGGTGACACAACAATCGGGTTCAAAAACAGCATGCACGAGGTTCGCTGTTGTGCAGAGGGACTTGGGAGTGCTTGTTCATGAATCGCAGAAAGTTGGCTTGCAGGTACAACAGGTTATTAAGGCAAATGGAATGTTGGCCTTCATTGCTAGAGGGATTGAATTCAAGAGCAGGGAGGTCATGCTGCAACTGTACAGGGTACTGGTGAAGCCGCACCTGGAGTACTGTGTGCAGTTCTTGTCTCCTTACTTGAGGAAGGATATACTAGCCCTGGAGGCAGTGCAGAGGAGGTTCACCAGGTTGATTCCAGAGATGAAGGGGTTAACCTATGAGGAGACATTGATTTGCCTGGGACTATACCCTCTGGAATTGAGAAGAATGAGAGGAGATCTTATAGCAACATACTTAATTTGTAAAGTGAAACACTTTGTGGTTATAGCAGAGACTGAGACACATGAGAGCAGGCTGAAAAAACGGAGGCAACGAAAGCTGCGTTCGCACGTGTCCGACTGATCCGGCCCGCATGAAGCTGCATTTTGCTCAATCCGGCCCATGACTTAAAATGAGTTTGACACCCCTGCATCGGTGTCAGATGTGGGAGGTCTGGGAGATTCCCAGCCTCCTGGACGGCCCTATCTGCACCCGGTGTGTCGAGCTGCAGCTCCGTAGGTACCATGTTAGGGAACTGGAGATGCAGCTCGATGACCTTCATCTGGTCAGGGAGAGTGGGGAGGTGATAGAGAGCAGTTACAGGCAGGTGGTCACACCGGGGCCTGGGGAGACAGATAAGTGGGTAACAGTCAGGAGGTCAGGAGAGGGATGGGCAGGAGTCAGAGGCTAGACAGCACCTCTGTGGCTGTACTTTTTGACAATAAGTACTCCTGCTTGAGTACTGTTGTGGGGGAACCTACCTGGGGGAAGGACTGTGGCCACATCTCTGGCACAGAGTCTGGTCATGTCGCTCAGAAGAGTAGGGAAAGGAAGAGGATGGCAGCAGTGATAGGGGACTCTATAGTTAGGGGGTCAGACAGGCAATGGTAGTTTGTCTCCCAAGTGCCAGGTCCGAGATGTTTCAGATTGCGCCCACGATATCCTGAAGTGGGAAGTTGAACAGCCAGAGGTCATGGTACATATTGGTATCAATGACATAGGTAGGAAAAGGGATGAGGTCCTGAAAACAGACTACAGGGAGTTGGGAAGGAAGTGAGAAGCAGGACCTCAAAGGTAGTAATCTTGGGATTACTGCCTGTGCCACCTGACAGTGAGTATGGGAATAGAGTGAGGTGGAGGATAAATGAGTGGCTGAGGAATTGGAGTAGGGGGCAGGGATTCAGATTTCTGGATCATTGGGACCTCTTTTGGGGTAGGACTGACCTGTACAAATAAGACGGGTTCGAGTTGCACTTGAATCTTTGGGGGACAAATATCCTGGCAGGGAGGTTTGCTAAAGCTATTGGGGAGAGTTTAAACTAGGATTTCTGGGGGTTGGGAACCAAACTGAGGACATGGGGTAAGAGGCAGTTGGATCACAAATAGTGAAAACGTGGAGACAGTGCAAGAGGGGGGATAGGCAAGTGATATAGAAGGGATGTGGTAAGAACAATGGTTTGAGATGTGTCTATTTTAATGCAAGGAGTATTATGAACAAAGCAGATGAGCTCAGAGCATGGGTCAGAACCTGGAGCTGTGATATTGTGGCCATTACAGAGACTTGGATGGCTCAGGGGCAGGAAAGGTTACTTCAAGTGTCAGGCTTTAGATATTTCAGAAAGGACAGGGCGGGAGGCAAAAGAGGTGGGGGCATGGCACTATTGATAAGAGATAGTGTCACTTCTGCAGTAAAGGAGGAAGACATGGAGGGATTGTCTATGGAGTCTCTGTGGGTGGAAGTTAGGAACAGGAAGGGGTCAACAACTCTACTGGGTGCTTTCCGCAGACCACCCAATAGTAACAGGGATATCGAGGAGCAGGTAGGGAGACAGATTTTAGAAAGGTGTAATAATACCATGGTTTGGAGAAGGAAGTCGGAGGAGCAGAACAGGAGTGCGGCGGGAGCCATTTTGATTTTTTCTTATTCTCATCGGAGTTAAGAGAGGCGGGACTGTGCAGGCATGTGACGTCGGGCAGTGAAGAGGGAAAGATTTAAAAAGGACACAGCCTTATACAGCGGGCAGCAGAGTGAGCCGGGAGTGGAGTGTAGGTTTAAGGGCTTTGGCTCAACGGGCTTAGGCGGAAGCGGGGAAGGCAAGGTAGGTTTAGGTTTCAGTTTTTCCTGTTATTTGAGGAAAGGGGAAGTATGAGTGTGAGGGCAGCTTGTTGTTCATGGTGTCGGATGTGGGAGATCCTGGAGTCTCCTAGCCTCCCGGATGTCCATATCTACGCCAGGTGCGCCGAGCTGCAGCTCCTAAGAGACAGTGTTAGGGAACTGGAGCTGCAGCTCGATGACCTTCGTCTGGTCAGGGAGAGTGAGGAGTTGATAGAGAGGAGTTACAGGCAGGTGGTCACACCAGGGCCACAGGAGGCAGACAGGTGGGTCATGGTTAGGAGGGGGAAGGGGAAGAGTCAGGTACTAGAGAGTACTCCAGTGGCTGTAGCCCTTGACAATAAATACTCCTGTTTGAGTACTGTTGGGGGGGGGGGGGCGGGGGACAGGACAGCCTACCTGAGGGAAGCAACAGTGGCTGTGCCTCCGGCACAGAGTCCGGCCCTGTAGCTCAGAAGGGTAGGGAAAGAAAGAGGAAGGCAGTAGTAATAGGGGACTTGATAATTAGGGGGTCAGATAGGCGATTCTGTGGATGCAGTCAAAGACCTGGATGGTAGTTTGCCTCCCTGGTGCCAGGGTCCGGGATGTTTCTGATCGCGTCCAAGATATCCTGAAGTGGGAGGGTGAGGACCCAGAGGTCGTGGTACATATAGGTACCAATGACATAGGTAGGAAAAGGGAAGAAGTCCTGAAAGGAGAATATAGGGAGCTAGGAAGGGAGTTGAGAAGGACGGCAAAGGTAGTAATCTCAGGATTATTGCCTGTGCCATGCGACAGTGAGAGTAGGAATGGAATGAGGTGGAGAATAAATGCATGGCTGAGCGATTGGAGCAGGGGGCAGGGATTCAAGTTTCTGGATCATTGGGACCTCTTTTGGGGCAGGTGTGACCTGTACAAAAAGGACAGGTTACACTTGAATCCTAGGGGGACCAATATCCTGGCGGGAAGGTTTAATAGAGCTGTTAGGGAGGGTTTAAACTAATTTGGCAGGGGGATGGGAACCAGAATGATGGAGCGGAGGAGAGGGAAAACAGAAATAGATCTAAGGTAGTGAGCAGTAAGGATGTCAGGAAGGACAGGCAGGTGATGGAGCAAATTTGCAGCTATTGGGATGAGTTGCAGTGCAATCAATGCAAAAAGTACCAAATACTGGACTTAAGGTGTTATACTTAAATGTACGCAGCATGAGGAACAAGGTGGATGATCTTGTTGTACGGTTACAGATTGGCAGGTATGATACTGTGGCCATCACTGAGACGTGGCTAAAGGATGCTTGTCTCTGGGAGCTGAACGTCCAAGGATACATGGTGTATCGGAAGGATAGGCAGGTAGGTAGAGGGGGTGGCGTGGCTTTACTGGTAAGAAATGATATTAAATCATTAGAAAGAGTTGACATAGGATCGGAAGGTACAGAATCTTTATGGGTTGAGCTAAGAAATCGCAGGGGTGAAAGGACCCTAATGGCAGTTATCTACAGGCCTCCAAACAGCTGTAGTGATGTGGACTACAGATTACAACAGGAAATAGAAAAGGCTTGCCAGAAGGGCAGTGTTATGATAATTGTGGGGGATTTTAACATGCGAGTGAATTGGGAAAATCAGGTTGGCACTGGATCTCAAGAGAGAGAATTTGTAGAATGTCTACGAGATGGCTTTTTAAAACAGCTTGTTGTTGAGCCCACTAGGGAATCATCTGTACTGGATTGGGTATTGTGTAATGAACCAGAGGTAATTAGAGAGATGGAAGTGAAAGAACCATTAGGAGGCAGTGATCACAACATGAATGAGTTCACTGTGAAATTTGAGAACGAGAAGCCAAAATCCAATGTGTCTGTATTTCAGTGGAGTAAAGGAGATTACAGTGGCATGAGAGAGGAACTGGCCAAGGTTGACTAGAAAGGGACACTAGCGGGAAGGACGGCAGAGCAGCAGTGGCTGGAGTTTATGCGAGAAGTGAGGAAGGTGCAAGACAGATATATTCCAAAGAAGAAATTTTCGAATGGAAAAAGGATGCAACCATGGCTGACAAGAGAAGTCAAAGCCAAATTAAAAGCAAAGCAGAGGGTATACAAGGAAGCAAAACTTAGTGGGAAGACAGAGGATTGGGAAGTTTTTAAAAGCTTACAAAAGGAAACTAAGAGGTCACTAAGAGGGAAAAGATGAACTATGAAAGGAAGCTAGCAAATAATATCAAAGAGGATACTAAAAGCTTTTTCAAGTATATAAAGAGTAAAAGACAGGTGAGAGTAGATATAGAACCGATAGAAAATGATGCTGGAGAAATTGTAATGGGAGATAAGGAGATGGCGGAGGAACTGAACGAGTATTTTGCATCAGTCTTCACTGAGGAAGACATCAGCGATATACCGGACATTCGAGGGTGTCAGGGAAGAGAAATATGCGCAGTCACAATTACGACAGAGAAAGTACTCAGGAAGCTGAATAGTCTAAGGGTAGATAAATCTCTTGGACCAGATCGAATGCACCCTCGTGTTCTGAAGGAAGTAGCAGTGGAGATTGCGGAGGCATTAGCAATGATCTTTCAAAAGTTGATAGATTCTGACCTGGTTCCAGAGGACTGGAGGATTGCAAATGTCACTCCGCTATTTAAGAAGGGGGCAAGGAAGCAAAAAGGAAATTATAGACCTGTTAGCTTGACATTGGTGGTTGGGAAGTTGTTGGAGTCGATTGTCAAGGAAGGTTACGGAGTACCTGGAGGCATATGACAAGATAGGCAGAACTCAGCATGGTTTCCTTAAAGGAAAATCCTGCCCGACAAACCTAGTGCAATTTTTTGAGGAAAATACAAGTAGGCTAGACAAGGGAGGTGCAGTGGATGTTGTGTATTTGGATTTTCAGAAGGCCTTTGACAAGGTGCCGCACATGAGGCTGCTAAACAAAATAAGAGCCCATGGAATTACGGGAAAGTTACATACGTGGATAAAGCGTTGGTTGATTGGCAGGAAACAGAGAGTGGGAATAAAGGGATCCTATTCTGGTTGGCTGCCGGTTACCAGTGGTGCTCCACAGGGCTCCGTGTTGGGACCGCTTCTTTGTACGCTGTATATCAACGATTTGGATTATGGAATCAACAAACTCATTCGTAAGGCCAGTGAAATTGTGGGGGTGGAACTGGACTCTCTGATGGTGGTGTCTGAAAGGAGGATGCTGTCCAAGTTGCATGCCATCTTGGACAATGACTCCCATCCACTCCATAATGTACTGGTTAGGCACAGGAGTACATTCAGCCAGAGACTCATTCCACCGAGATGTAACACTGAGCGTCATAGGAAGTCATTCCTACCTGTGGCCATCAAACTTTACAACTCCTCCCTTGGAGTGTCAGACACCCTGAGCCAATAGGCTGGTCCTGGACTTATTTCCACTTGGCATGATTAACTTATTATTATTTAATTATTTATGGTTTATATTGCTATATTTCTTCATTATTCTTGGTTGGTGCGGCTGTAACGAAACCCAATTTCCCTCGGGATCAATAAAGCGTTTCTGTCTGTCTGTCTAAATAGATGGCTTTGTGGCTAAGTTTGCTGATGATACAAAGATAGGTGGAGGGGCCAGTAGTGCTGAGGAAACAGAGAGTCTGCAGAGAGACTTGGATAGATTGGGGGAGTGGGTAAAGAAGTGGCAAATGAATTACAATGTTGGAAAGTGTACGGTCATGCACTTTGGTAGAAGAAATAAATGAGCAGACTATTATTTAAATGGAGAGAGAATTCAAAGTTCTGAGATGCAACGGGACTTGGGAGTTCTCGTGCAAGTTACCCTTAAGGTTAACCTCCAGGTTGAGTCGGTGGTGAAGAAGGCAAATGCAATGTTGGCATTGATTTCTAGAGGAAGAGAGTATAGGAGCAGGGATGTGATGTTGAGGCTCTATAAGGCACTGGTAAGGCCTCACTTGGAATACTGTGTGCAGTTTTGGGCTCCTTATTTAAGAAAGGATGTGCTGATATTGGAGAGGGTTCAGAGAAGATTCACTAGAATGATTCCGGAAATGAGAGGGTTAACATATGAGGAACATTTGACCGCTCTTGGACTGTACTCCTTGGAGTTTAGAAGAACGAGGGGGGACTTCATAGAAACATTTCGGATGTTGAAAGGCATGGACAGAGTGGATGTGGCAAAGTTGTTTCCCATGGTGGGGGAGTCTAGTACGAGAGGACATGACTTCGAGGATTGCAGGGCGCCCATTCAGAACAGAGATGCAAAAAAATTTTTTTAGCCAGAGGGTGTTGAATCTGTGGAATTTGTTGCCACGGGTGGCAGTGGAGGCCAAGTCATTGGGTGTACTTAAGGCAGAGATTGATAGCTATCTGAGTAGTCAGGGCATCAAAGGTTATGGTGAGAAGGCGGGGGAATGAGACTAAAGGGGAGATTGGATTGGCTCATGATGAAATGGCGGAGCAGACTCGATGGGCTGAATGGACGACTTCTGCTCCTTTGTTTTATGGTCTTATGATCTTGTCATGGTGGAAGATTTTAATTTCCCAAATATCGATTGGCATATCCCTAGTGCGAGGGGTTTAGATGGAGTAGAGTTTGTTAGGTGTATTCAAGAAGGTTTCTTGACACAATATGTAGATAAGTCTACAAGAGGAGAGGCTGTACTTGATCTGGTATTGGGAAATGAACCTGGTCAGGTGTCAGGTCTCTCAGTGGGAGAGCATTTTGGAGAACTCTTTCTCCTTTACCATAGCATTGGAGAAGGATAGGAACAAACAAGTTAAGAAAGCATTTAATTAGAGCAAAGGGAAATATGAGGCTTTCAGGCAGGAACTTGGAAGCATAAATTGGAAACAGATGTTATCAGGGAAATGTAGGGAAGAAATGTGGCAAATGTTCTGGAGATATTTGCATGGAGTTCTGCATAGGTATATTCCAATAAGACAGGGAAAGGTTGGTAGGGTACAGGAACCGTGTGTTCAAAGGCTGTTGTAAATCTAGTCAAGAGGAAAAGAAGAGCTTATGAAAGTTTCAAAAAGCTAAGTAATGATAGAGAGCTAAAAGATTATAAGGCTAACAGGAAGGAGCTTAAGAAGGAAATTAGGAGAGCCAGAAGGGGCCATGAGAAGGTCTTGGTGGACAGGATTAAGGAAAACCCAAAGGCATTCTACAAGAATGTGAACAGCAAGAGGAGATAAGACATGAGAGAATAGGACCAATCAGGTGTGACAGTCAAAAAGTGTGTATGGAACCGGAGGAGATAGCAGAGGTACTTAGTGAATACTTCAGTATTCACTGCAATAAAGGATCTTGGTAATTGTAGGAATGACTTATAGTGGGCTGAAAAACTTGAGCGTGTAGATATTAAGAAAGGGGATGTGCTGGAGCTTTTGGAAAGCATCAAGTTGGATAAGTCACCAGGACCGGATGAGATGTACCCCAAGCTGCTGTGGGAGGTGAGGGAAGAGATTGCTGAGTCTCTGGCGATTATCTTTACATCATTAATGGGGACGGGAGAGGTTCCAGAGGATTGGAGGGTTGCGGATGTTGTTCCATTATTCAAGAAAGGGAGTAAAGATAGCCCAGGAAGTTATAGCCCAGTGAGTCTTACTTCAGTGGTTGGTAAGTTGATTGAGAAGATCCTGTGAGGCAGGGTTTATGAACATTTGGAGAGACATAATATGATTTGGCATAGTCAGTGTGGCTTTGTGAAAGGCAGGTCATGCCTTATGAGCCTGATTGAATTTTTTGAGGATGTGACTAAACACATTGATGAAGGTAGAGCAGTAGATGTAGTATATATGGATTTCCGCAAGGCATTTGACAAGGTTCCCCATGCAAGGCTTATTGAGAAAGTAAGGAGGCATAGGTTGCAAGGGGACCTTGCTTTGTGGATCCAGACTGGCTTGCCCACAGAAGGCAAAGAGTGGTTGTAGACGGGTCATATTCTGCATGGAGGTCTGTTACCAGTGGTGTGCCTCAGGGATCTGTTCTGGAACCCCTGATCTTCGTGATTTTTATAAATGATTTGGATGAAAAAGTGGAGAGATGGGTTAGTAAATTTGCTGATGATGAAGGTTGGAGGTGCTGTGGATAGTGTGGAGGGCTATCAGAGGTTACAGCGAGGCATTGATAGGATGCAAAACTGGGCTGAAGGGGCTCATGGAGTTCATTTTGGTCAGTCAAATATGATGACAGAATATAGTATTAATTGTAAGACTCTTGGCAGTGTGGAGGGTTTGAGGGATCTTGGTGTCTGAGTCTATAGGACACTCAAAACTGCTGCGCAGGTTGACTCTGTGGTTAAGAAGACATATGATGCATTGGCCTTCATCAATCATGGGATTGAGTTTAGGAGCCAAGAGGTAATGTTGAAGCTATATAGGACTCTGGTCAGACCCCACTTGGAGTACTGTGCTCACTTCTGGTCGCATCACTCTTGGAAGGATGTGGAAACCATAGAAAGGGTGCAGAGGAGATTTACAAGAATGTTGCCTGGATTGGGGAGCATGCCTTATGAAAACAGGTTGAGTGAACTCGGCCTTTTCTCCTTGGAGCGACGGATGATGAGAGGTGACCTGATAGAGGTGTATAAGATAATTAGAGGCATTGATCGTGTGGATGGTCAGAGGCTTTTTCCCAGGGCTGAAATGGCTAACATGAGAGGGCACAGTTCTAAGGTGCTTGTAAATAGATACAGAGGAGTTGTCAGGGGTAAGTTTTTACACAGAGAGTGTTGAGTGCGTGGAATAGGCTGCCGGCAATGGTGGTGGAGGCGGATACGATAGGTCCTTATAAGAGACTCCTGGACAGGTATATGGAGCTCAGAAAAATAGAGGGCCACTGGTAACCCTAGGTAATTTCTCAGCTAAGGACATGTTCGGCACAGCTTTGTGGGCCAAAAAGCCTGTATTATACAGTAGGTTTTCTATGTTCCTATGTTTCTTGAACCAACCAGTAAATCCCTCATCACTGCAAATGAGCAACACCATGACCATCATCGTCATTATGTGCTATGTTGTGACTTGGGCCATCATGACCAACCCAACCACATTACACTGAAACGGACTTTGTGAGTATTTTCAGAATCAGAGTCAGATTTGTTATCACTGACATATATTGTGAAATTTATTTGTTTGCAGCAGTAATGTAATACATATACTGTAAATTGCAATAAAATATATAATATAAAATTAAATATGTAGTGCAAGAAGAGAGAAAAATTGCGAGGTAGTGTTCAAGGGTTCATTGTCCATACAGAAATCTGATGCAAGAGAGAGAGAAGCTGTTCCAAAAACACTTTGTGTGTGCCTTCAGGCTCCTGTTCCTCCTCCTCGATGGTAGCAATGAGAAGAGAGCATGTCCTGGGTGGCATGGATCTAATTGTGTTTTTTTGTTTTGATTGTGTTTCCTTGTAAAAAAATGTGTATGATTTATCTTTAATTAATGTTTTTTTTTGTGTGGAGCTATGTGCCTGAGGTGCTGCTGCAAGTAAGTTCTTCATTGCACCTGTGCACAGTATGACTTGTGCAGATGACAATAAACTTCTTTGACCTTGACTTTGCTTGTTGTGCCTGTCAAACTGAGGCTCTGTTGATAAATGATAGACTCGACCTTCAGTCTCATCCTTCTCTAATTAGCCGAGTCTCATCTTAGCAAAAGGGTGCATGCACAGTCATGCTTCTCCTGGAACAGATATCGCATCATTATTGTACCTTTAAAACTAGTTAAACAACTACAATATATAACAATGATTAAAGAATATCCAAATCATGCAGAGTGGAAAGTTTTAAAGTCTGGAATAAGGTTCAAGGTAAGGACAACAAAGATGTGGTCACAGGAGGCAGAGGAGCGGCTAAGGGATTCTTTTGAGTCAGTGAACTGGGCAAGGACTCATCAGAGGACCGAACGAATACATCACAGGTGTCATGGACTTTATAAAGCCAGTAGCGGACGATTGTGTCCCCACATCATTATTCAGAGTCTTCCCCATCTAGAAGCCCTGGGTGAACCAAGAGATCCACAGCCTGCTGAGAACCATATCGGCAGTGACCAAGGGAAGTGTTAGAGGCCTAGCTATGACCTCTGGAAAGCCACCTCACATGCAAAGTGCCAATCCCAGAACAAATATGAATCACAGAATTCTGATTAAGGAAAGAGGAGCTGTTTAAAAATAATCCTGTCACATTTCTCAAGATGCCCCAAGGCGTTACTTTACAATGAATTACTTTCCAAGTGGACTCATTCTATTTATGCAAATCAATAGGGTAGCTAACAATGTCCGTGGGCAGTATTGAGCAAGTTTTTTTTTAGCTCATTACATTGCTGGATGCTCACGAGCCATTAAAACACTCCAGAGGAAAGGCTGAGTGTTCTGATAGCATCCGAAAACCAGGAAGATTTTCTAGTGCTCGAGATGCACCGAGGTTTCCATACACTACCAGTCTTCATGTAACAGCCCTGAACATCACCGCCTGTGAATACAACCGTTCTGATTCTTTATTCAGAGACACAGCACGGTAACATGCCCTACAGGGCCAACGAGCCGGTGCTGCCCAGTTACACCCATTAAACTACTAATCTATACATAGACTCAGAGAGTCATTGAAAACTGAAGCACAGAAACTGGCCCTTCAGTCCATCTAGACCATGGTGGACCATTTAAACTACCCACTCCCATCGACTTGCACCAGGACAATAGCCCTCCATACCCTGATTATCCATGTATCTATCCAAACTTTTCTAAATGTTGAGATCGACCTCACATGCACCACTTATTCTGGCAGCTCATTTTACACTCTCACAACCCTCTGAGTGAAGAAGTTTTCTCTCAAATTCCCCTTAATTTTTTTTGCCTTTCGCCCATAACCCATGACCTCTAGTTGTAGTCCCATCCAACCTCAATGGAAAAATCTTATCTATACCCCTCATAATTTTGTATACCTCTATCACATCTCCTAGTTCCAAGGAATACAGTCCTAACCTATCCAATCTTTCATTATAACTCAGGTACCCCAGTCCTGGCAATGTCCTCATAAATTTTCCCTATACTCTTTCAACCTTATCTATATCTTTCCTGTAGGTAGATGACCAAAACTTCTTTAGAAGGTGAGGAGAAACAGGATTTACAAACTCCTTACCTTACGACTGAGGCAGGAATCAAACCTGGCACTGCGATAGCTACCATGCTGCTCCTATATCTTATGGCCTTACGGACCACTTCTTGCACTACCATAGACTTTTCCCTACTTGTGCTTTTACACTAACATCTTGTTTTGCACACAGTCCTTTTACACAGAAGACAGAACTTAGAACATAGAACATTACAGCACAGTGCAGGAGATAAAGGTTAGACTGGTCGTACAGTAGGTTAAGAGAGCAGCCACAATGTTGTGCTAGCCTTTTAATCTACTCTAAAATCAATCTGGTGGATTCTGATATTTTAGTCCAAGGTTCTTTTGGAAGTCAAGAAGAGGCAACAAACAGAGTCTTAATTGAACAGCGATAGAAGTCTACTAAATGAAGGGAGAGACAAAAAGTGAAGTACTAAGATTAAGACTGAGCTCATGGTGCAGCTCTTTTATACCCATAGATAAGGAAAAATTTCACTCAGATCTGTCGGTAAGAGTCAACCAATGAGATAGCTCTTATTCAAATAATGCTGTACCAAGAGAAACTTCCAGAATCACACCAGTGTAACCACTAGGGGAATACTCTAAGCAACTGCATATGCATATTGGGACCATTAAGAAGCATACTAGGCAGTTACTTGCAGATAGGAACTACTTATATCAAGTCAATAATGCTTGGTGCGATCCCCCAGTATGTGCATGCTCTCAGATCCTTTTGTGCCCCAGACCTGGAAAGTCTGGTGCTGCTGTGCAGACCCTACTGGCTGCTCACAGCTGTTGTCATCACAGTGGTGTACATTCCGCTGCAGGCTGATACTGACCGGGCTCTCAAAGAACTGAACAAGACCATCAACAATCTGGAGACTGCACACCCAGAGGCTGCCTTCATCGTCGCCAGTGACCTTAATCGAGTGTCACTGATGAAAGTCTCTCTGACTTTTTGTCAGCATATCCAGGTGAGCACTCATGGAGACAACACACTTGACCACTGTTACACTCCCTTCTGCAATGCTTACAAAGCTCTCCTTCGCCCAGCTTCTGGAAAATCAGATCGCTCTGTGATCCTGCTTTTGCCGACGTACAGGCAGAAGCTGAAACAAGAGGCGGCCATAGTTAAAACCGTCCACTGTTGGTCCGACCAATCGGTCTGCATGCAGCAGGATTGCTTCGATGACGTCGACTGGAATGTCTTCCAGGATGAGGATGTCTCCGAGTTCACAGATGGAGTCACGTGCTTCATTCGGAAGTGCATCAATGATGTCATTCCCCAGAAGTCGGTCAGGGTCTCCCTGAACCAGAATCTCTGGATCAATAGTTCCGTGTGAGCAGCACTTACCGCGCGACATAGAGTTTACACTGTCAGCAATCAGCAGGAGCTCATGAAACGCAGCTACGATCTGTGCAAAGCTATCAAGGCTGCGAAACAATACAGGGACAAGAATGAGTCAAGATTCACAACAAATAGCACACGTGACTTGTGGCGAGGGCTGCATACCATCACAGACTTCAAGCCAAACGTGGTGCCACCAACATCGCCACCTCTCTCCCACATGAGCTCAATCGGTTTTACACTCGGTTCGATGTCGCTAACTCTGAGCCTCTGAGGAAAACCTCCACTACAACCTGCAACCTGGTCATCTCTGAGGCTGAGGTATGCAGATGTTTCCAACAAGTGGACAGTCACAAGGCTATGGGACCGGACAGCATCCCAGAGTGAGTACTCAGGATGTACAGACATTTTTAATCTCTCCCTCTCCCAGTGTAGAGTGCCCTCCTGCTTCAAATTATCCAACATAGTCCCTGTACCAAAAAAGACCAAGGTAACATGTCTGAATGCCTGGCGTCCTGTCGCACTCACCTCAATAATAAGCAAACGCTTTCAAAGGCTGGTCAAGGACTACATCTGCAGCATGCTACCACCCAAACTGGACCCCCTACAATTCGCCTACAATCAGAACTGATTGAGAGATGATGCAATAGCCACTGGTCTACATACTGTCCTTACACATCTGGAGAAGAAGGATGCTTCTGTGAGAATGCTGTTCTTGGTCTAGAGTTCAGCATTCAACACCATAATTCCATCCAGGCTTGGCAGGAAGCTCAGAGACCTCGGCCTTGACCCTGTCTTGTGCAGCTGGATCCTGGACTTCCTGTCAGATCGTCAGCAGGTGGTAAGAGTGGGCTCCCTCACCTCCACCCCTCTGACTCTCAACACAGGAACCCCTCAGGGCTGTGTACTGAGTCCCCTCCTTTACTCCCTGTATACCCATGACTGTGTCGTCACCCACAGCTCTAATCTGCTAATTAAATTTGCTGACGACACTACATTGATTGGCCTCATCTCAAACAATAATGATGTAACCTACAAGGTAGACGTCATCTCTCTGACACAGTGGTGTCAAGAAAACCACCTCTCCCTCAATATTGCAAAAACAAAGGAGTTCATTGTGGAGTACAGGAGGAATGGAGACGGGCTAACCCCTATTGACATCAATGGATCTGGGGTTGAGAGGGTAAACAGCTTCAAGTTTCTTAGCATCCACATCACCGAGGACCTCATGTAGTCTGTACATACCGACTATGTGGTGAAAAAGGCACAACAGCACCTTATTCACCTCAGATGGTTGAGGAAGTTTGGTATGGGCTCCCAAATCCTCAGAACTTTCTACAGGGGCACAATTAAGAGCATCCTGACTGGCTGCATCACTGCCTGGTATGGGAACTGTACCTCCCTTAATTGCAGGATTTTGCAGAGAGTAGTGCGGACAGCCCAGCACATCTGTAGTTGTGAACTTCCCACTACAGCGTTCAGAAAATTTACAAAGACAGGTGTGAAAAAAGGGCCCAAAGGATCATTGGGGACCTGAGTCACCCCAACCACAATCTGTTCCAGCTGCTACCATCCTGGAAACAGTACCACAGTATAAAAGCCAGGACCAACAGTCTCCGGGACACAGTCTTCTTCCACCAGGCCATCAGACTGATTAACTCACACTGATTTGAATGTATTTCTATGTAACATTGACTGTTCTATTTATTATAAATTACTATGATTGCACATTTAGATGGAGACATAACGTAAAGATTTTTACTTCTCATGTATGTGAAAGATGTAAGAAATAAAGTCAATTCAATTCAATAAAATACAAGCAGACAATTAATTGTTCAACTACAAAGAAAATAACAATTAAACAGTCTATTCTAAGAATTAAACACACAGGTCCAACAATCAAACCTTTCCCTCCTACACCTCCATTTTTCTTTCTTCCACGTGATTATATGAGAGTTTCCTAAATGTCCACAATGCATCTGCCTCTACCACCATCCTGGCAGGGCGTTCCATGCACCCACCATTCTCTGTGTAAAAAAACTTACCTCTGAGATCCTCCCTATACTTTCCTCCAATCACCCTAAAATTATGCCCCAACATATTGACCATTTCTGTCCTGAGAAAAAAGGTCGCTGGCATTCCACTCGATCTATTCCACTTATTATCTTGTACACCTCTATAGTCATGAATCATCTGCCTTCACTCCAAAGAGAAAAGCCCAGGCTCACTCAGCCTGTCCTCATAAGACATGCTCTCTAATCCAGGCAGCATCCTGGGAAATCTCCTCTGCACCCTCTCTAATCCAGGCAGCATCCTGGTCGATCTCCTCTGCACCCTCTCTAATCCAGGCAGCATCCTGGTAAATCTCCTCTGCACCCTCTCTAATCCAGACAGCATCCTGGTGAATCTCCTCTGCACCCTCTCTAATCCAGGCAGCATCCTGGTAAATCTCCTCTGCACCCTCTCTAATCCAGACAGCATCCTGGTAAATCTCCTCTGCACCCTCTCTAATCCAGGCAGCATCCTGGGAAATCTCCTCTGCACCCTCTCTAATCCAGGCAGCATCCTGGTCAATCTCCTCTGCACCCTCTCTAATCCAGGCAGCATCCTGGTCAATCTCCTCTGCACCCTCTCTAATCCAGACAGCATCCTGGTCAATCTCCTCTGCACCCTCTCTAATCCAGGCAGCATCCTGGTGAATCTCCTCTGCACCCTCTCTAATCCAGGCAGCATCCTGGGAAATCTCCTCTGCACCCTCTCTAAAGCTTCCATATCCTTCCTATTATTATATTCTTGTGTAATTTATATTCTCTGTGTTGTCTGTGGCTGTGATGCTGTTGCAAACAAACTTTTCATTGTACTTTTACCTCACTGAACTTCAGCATATCAATGATAAACTCAACTTGACAATAAACTTTACTTGGACCATGCACTTGTTTACGTCAATCACTCTCCGAAGATCTGCAAGGAAATTCTATCACTGATTTCATGAGGAACACAACATAGCTCTGGGCCTGTACTTACTGGAGTTTAGAAGAATGAGGGGGGATCTCATTGAAACTTGTCAAATATTGATAGGCCTGAATAGAGTGGACATGGAGAGGATATTTCTTATAGTGGGAGAGTCTAGAACCAGAGGGCACAGCTCAGAAAAGAGGGGCATCAATTTAGAACAGAGATGACGAAGAATTTCTTTCGTCAGAGGGTGGTGAATCTGTGGAATTTATTGCCACAGAAAGCTGTGGAGGCCAAGTTATAGAGTATATTTAAGGCAGAGGTTGATTGGTTCTATATTTCTAGATTGGTTTTAGGGTGGGAAAGGTTATGGGGAGAAGGTGGGAAAATAGGGTTGAGGGGGATAATAAATCAGCCATGAATGAATACTGGAACAGACTTGATGGGCTAAATGGCCTAATTCTGCTCCTATGTCATTTGGTCTTGTATCTAAAGATCTATCCTAGCTCCAAGATATCGATGTAATTAGAAGGCACGCAGGCAGCTGTACTTCAGAGGAGATTGAGGAAATTTGGAATGTCACAATAAGCATAGATAACAAAATAAAAAACATCAAAAATACCCAAAATTAATATGAATATAAAAGTAATCCTGTTAAACACAATGTACAAGCAACGATTTTATACATAGACAGATTGTATTTACCTAAAGTGACACTAGGCGATGTGTATCTCGTGGTGGTTGGGAGTGTGGAGGGGTGGGTTAGTGGGTGGAGGTGTTAAACTGCCTGACAGCTTGGGGGAAATAACTGTCTTTGAGTCTAGTGGTCCTTGAGTGGATGCTGCATAGATTAGGAAGTTTAGAAAAGATTAAAGATCAAAGGTTAGCTTTATTTATCACACATACAGTACAACAGAACATCAAGATGTATCATGAAATGCATTGTTTGTGTTGAGGCTGGTCAGCGAGGATTGTGATGGGCAGCCCGCAAGTGTTGTCACGCTTCTGGCACCAATGTAGCATGCTTGCAACTTACTAACTCTATCATGTACGTCTTTGGAATATGGGAGGAAAGCTGAGCACCTGGAGAAAACCCCAGTGGTCATGGTGAGAATGTACAAACTCCTTTCAGACAACGGCAGAATTGAACCTGGTCACTGTAACAGCATTATGCTAACCACCACAGTACTATGCCACCTCAAAAGCTAGTGGAGCTAGTGGGCTGGGTGCCACGGTAATGTATTGGATCACGCAATGCTATTATAGCTCAGGGGTATCAGAGTTTGAAGTTCAATTCCAACATCATCTGTAAGGAGACTGTACGTTATTCCCTTGGAATGTGTGGGTTTTCTCTGGATTCTCCAGTTTCCTCTCACAGTCCAAAGATGTATCTAGTTAGTAGCTTAATTGGTCATTGTAAATTGTCCAGTGATTATGCTAGGATTAAATTGGGGGTTGCTGTGTGCGGAGGCTCATTGGGCCAGAAGGGCCTACTCTGTACTGTATCTCTAAATAAATTAACATAAAATCCAGGTTTGCATTAATTTGCTTTGCCTTGGTATCTTTACATCTTCACACATGTTACAGAAATAGATGTTGTTATGTCATTCAAAGTTGGTAATAGTCTCAAACATTAACTACACTGTTACTGTGTTCTAAAGTTCTCAACACATTTTATTAATAACTTAACAGCAAGGATCTGCAATGGGTAGTCAAAATTTCTCAATAGATCACCAGCAGCAGCCTATCCACCATCAAGGACATATAGTTCAATAGTTCCATTTAATATCAGAGAATGTATACAATATACACCCTGAAATTCTTGTTCCTCGCAGACATCCACAAAAGCAGAAGAGTGCCCCAAAGAATGAGTGACAGTAAAAACGTTAGAACCCCGAAGCACCCCTACTCCCCCCACGCACTAGCAGCAGCAAAGCATCAACCCTTCCCCCCACTTACTTCAGCAAAAAGCATCAGCACCCTTCACCCAGCAAGCAAGCAATAGCAAAGCCTCCAAGAAAGACCATGATCTGCAGTACAACAAAAACTGATCGTTCACCCGACAATTCAACACATCACAGGCTCTCTCTCTTCTCAATAAAGGGACACAGAGGTGTCACCCTTTTACACTGTGAAGGATATATACAGAAAGGTGCCAGAAGAGGGCCAGTAACATCATGAAGGATCCCAGCCACCCTGCCCATGGACTATTTGTTCCACTCCTATCAGAGAGGAGGCTCCATAACATCCATGCCAAGACCACCAGGCTCAAGAACAGTTACTTTCCCCACGCAGTAAGGCTGATCAACACCTCCGCCCATTATCTCCACAACTACGTAATTATTTCCCATCAGACAACTTAAATACAACCTTGTGTCACTTAATGGATATACAATCAATCTATGTATATAAGCTATCCTATGCATTGATATTTATTGTGTGTTTTTGTAATTATTATTGTTTTTTTTTATCTGTAGGCCTCTCAGTACCATTAACTATGGTGTTAACTGTTAAGGCTAACAAAATGGCTTCTCTGTAATGTTACTTAATGCTGTAATGGGTTTCTGTAGCTGTAACTAAAAAGACAATACGGGGAGAAAAAATGAGGTACGAACGCAAGCTAGCCAGGAATATAAAGGAAGATAGCAAAAGCTTTTTTAGGTATGTGAAGAGAAAGAAGATAGTTAAGAACAACGTTGGGCCCTTGAAGAATGAATTGGGTGAAATTGTTATGGGAAACAGAGAAATGGCAGAAGAATTTAATGAGTACTTTAGATCTGTTTTCACTAAGGAAGACACAAGCAATCTCCCAGATGTATGGATGGGCCAAGGACATAGGGTAACAGAGGAAATGAAACAGATTGACATTCGGAAGGAAACGCTGATGAGAAGACTGATGGGACTGAAGGCTGACAAATCCCCAGGTCCAGATGGTCTGCACCCTAGGGTACTAAAGGAGGTGGCCCTGGAAATTGCGGATGCATTGGTAATCATTTTCCAATGTTCCTTAGATTCAGGATCAGTCCCTGAGGATTGGAGAATGGCTAATGTTATCCCACTTTTTAAGAAAGGAGGGAGGGAGAAAACAGAGAACTATCGACCTGTCAGCCTGACATCGGTGGTGGGAAAGATGCTAGAGTCCATTATTAAGGATGAAATAGTGGCATATCTAGATAGCAGTGATAGGATTGGGCCGAGCCAGCATGGATTTACCAAGGGTAAATCATGCTTGACTAATCTGTTGGAGTTTTTCGAAGATGCAACCAGGAAGTTAGACGGGGGAGATCCAGTGGATGTAGTGTACCTCGATTTTCAGAAGGCATTTGATAAGGTCCCACATAGAAGATTGGTGGGTAAAATCAAAGCTCAGGGCATCGGGGGGAAGGCATTGACATGGATAGAAAACTGGTTGGCAGATAGAAAGCAAAGGGTAGCGGTGAATGGGTGTTTCTCGGAATGGCAGGTGGTGACTAGTGGGGTGCCACAGGGCTCGGTATTGGGACCACAGCTGTTTACCATTTACGTTAACGATTTGGATGAAGGCATAGAAAATAACATCAGCAAATTTGCTGATGATACTAAGCTGGCAGTGTGACATGTGATGAGGATGTTAGGAGAATTCATGGTGACTTGGATAGGCTGGGTGAGTGGGCAGATACTTGGCAGATGGCGTTTAATGTGACTAAGTGTGAGGTTATCCACTTTGGGAGTAAGAACAGGAAGGCAGATTATTATCTGAACGGTGTAGAGTTGGGTAAGGGAGAAATACAAAGAGATCTCGGGGTCCTTGTTCATCAGTCACTGAAGGTGAATGAGCAAGTGCAGCAGGCAGTGAAGAAGGCTAATGGAATGTTGGCCTTTATTACAAAGGGAATTGAGTACAAGAGCAAGGAAATCCTCTTGCATTTGTACAGAGCCCTGGTGAGACCACACCTGGAGTATTGTGTACAGTTTTGGTCTCCAGGGTTAAGGAAGGACATCCTGGCTGTAGAGGAAGTGCAGCGTAAATTCACGAGGTTAATTCCTGGGATGTCTGGACTGTCTTACGCAGAGAAGTTAGAGAGACTGGGCTTGTACACGCTGGAATTAAGGAGATTGAGAGGGGATCTGATTGAAACATATAAGATTATTAAGGGATTGGACAAGATAGAGGCAGGAAATATGTTCCAGATGCTGGGAGAGTCCAGTACCAGAGGGCATGGTTTGAGAATAAGGGGTAGGTCATTTAGGACAGAGTTAAGGAAAAACTTCTTCTCCCAGAGAGTTGTGGGGGTCTGGAATGCACTGCCTCGGAAGGTAGTGGAGGCCAATTCTCTGGATGCTTTCAAGAAGGAGCTAGATAGGTATCTTATGGATAGGGGAATCAAGGGATTTGGGGACAAGGCAGGAACCGGGTATTGATAGTAATTGATCAGCCATGATCTCAAAATGGCGGTGCAGGCTCGAAGGGCCAAATGGTCTACTTCTGCACCTATTGCCTATTGTCTATTGAATGTTTGGGTTATTACTGCAGATAAGGGGGGAACTAACCAGAGGAGAATTGTTATGCTATCTTGTATGTGTGAGCTGAGCGGGAGTTCGTGGTCTTTTTTGGGAGGCAAGCAAGGAGGACGGATGTGTCAGGAGCGGACAGTGGTTCCAGGGCAGCGGATACTGGAAGTCGGCGGTTCGGACAGTGGCCGAGGGCTCAGAAGGTCGTTGTGGGTGAAACCGGAGGTGTGAGCTCCAACGTATTAAAATATTATGTGCACAAACTGATAAACTTACTGATTTGGCACCTTTAGGTTATCTGTTTCTACTAACCCGTCACTAAGAAATAACTATAAAGTGCAATTACTCACTCGCCTTTGGTGTATTGTCTGATATTTGTGTTGTGAGCATGTTCTGGGGGGCATTACACCATATTTACACCAAAGTATTGCACTGTTGGCTGGGTGACAGTGGTTCACCCTAGGCGAACGGGGGTAAATTGGGGGCATGGATGCTACATATCTTTTGTGTTTTTTGTGCTATATTGGATCCAGAGTTACAATAATCTCATTCTCCTTTACACTTGTGTACTGGAATGAATGACATTAAACAGTCCAGAATCTTGAACCTTAATGGTAAAAAAGCCTGTTACTTTATCTTTACTGGCTAAGATTAATAAAGGGTTGGAACTTGCAACTGACTTGTGTTTTAATTTGAAGGAACTAGCTGACTAATAACATTGCTCCCCCACCCCTGTTAGCACAGCCCCTCACCCCAACCAAAAGACTCGGAAACAGCAGATGGAGATGCTGGTCACAGCAGACCAACGTGAGGTTCCACAGAACCACAGATTTCACAGCACGTGCCAGTGACAATAAACCTGCTTCTGATTCCAAAAGGTCAAAATAAACTCCAGCATTTCTTCCAAGATTTCCAGTGTCTGCAGAATCTCTTGTGTTGAAGTTAATGGATGGATAGTCATAGAATACTACTGCATAGAAACAGGCCCTAGTCTGTGCTGAACTAGTAATCTGCCTGGTGCCATCGAGCTGAATGTTGAAATCAAACACGCATTCACCACTTCTGCTGGCAGCTTGTTCCGCACACTCACCTGTTGAGTGACGAAGTTACCCTCCCATATTCCCTTTAAATATTTCACCTTTCACCCTTAACCCATGATCTCTAGTTCTAGTCTTACCCAACCTTGGTGGAAAAAGCCTGCTTGCATTTACCCTATCTATACCCTTGATAATTTAGTATACCTCTATCAAATCTCACCTCAATCTTCTTTGCTCCAGGGAATAAAGCCCTAACTATTCAAACTTTCTCTATAACTTAGGAGCACAACTTTCAGCAACACCCTTGTAAATTTTGTCTACACTCTTTTAACCTTACTGACATCTTTCCTGTAGGTAGGTGATCAGAACTACATACAATATGGCGGGGTTGAATTTACACCCATATCAGCCATCATCTCATTGAATTCCATTTATCTCGAGAAGCCTCAGCAAATTAGCATAATCCACGCCCAAAGGACATTGACGAATTGGGGGAATGGGCAAAGAAGAGGCAAATGGAATACAGTGTGGAGAATTGTATACAGTAGTTGAGGCATCATGTTGCAGCAGTTTAAAACTTTGGTCTGGTCACATTTGGAGCTAGCGTCCTGGTGTAATCACAACAACTTGCTGCTGAACGCACTCAAAATCACGGAGATGCATACTGACTTCAGGGGATTTGTGTCTCCTCTCCACCCACTCATCATCAGCAATTCTCCAGTTAGCACTGTCTCAACAGTCAGGTTCCTGGGCATCATTATTTCACAGGACCTCATGTGGGAGAACCATATCTCCTTCATTAATGAAAAGGCTCAGCAGAAGATGCACTACTTGCAGCATTAGGTAAAATTCCATCTTGGCCAGAACATACTGGTGTAATTCTACACTGCTATCGTAGAGAGCATCCTCACATCAGCTATTACTGCCTGGTTTGGAGCAGCATCCTCTCATAATGTACAAAAACTACTGCAAAGAGCCCGGTCAGCAGAAAAGGTCACTGGCTGCAGTCTACCATCACTGCAGGACTCATATGTGTCCAGGGCAAAAACACAAGAAGGAAAATGATTGCGGACATGATTCACCCAGCAAACTACCTTTCCTTCTGGAAAGCACCATAGGCTTATTAAAACAAAAACTTCACACCATCATAAAAGTTTCTTCCCCCAGTCAGTTGATCTGATCAATCATTCTATTTATCACCCCAACCCCCCTATTTCTATTACCTCAGTCTCTGAACTGCACTCTAAGTATTTAAATGACTTTTCATAATGTAATTTTATAATATAATTATATTACATGCTGGTATTTATGCATTTAGGCATATTTTATTCCATATCTGTACTTTAACCTCCAACTTTATTTTTGATATAACTGTTGAATTGTTGAAGACATCTAGTCATAGATTCTTAGAGTACTACACTACAGCACAGAAACAGGCCCTTTGGCCCATCTAGTCTGTGCCATACTATTAATCTGCCTAGTCTTACCGACCTGTAGCAGGACCATCATTCTCCATACCCCTCCCATCCATGTATTTTTCCAAACTTCTTTTCTTTTTCAATATTTTTACTAATTTCTACATAGAAGAATACAGAGTTCAAGAAAATACATATTATAAAACAAAAGAAAGATATAATAATACCAAATACATTATATTTGAATCACATTAACAAACTCCTTACCCTATATTCATGTAGATTACATTAATTTGTATGTTGAGATATGAATAATTTTTATATATAAAAAACTATACCCACAAACTTCTTTTAAATGCTGAAATTGAACCCACATCCACCACTTCTGTTGGCAGCTCATCCCACACTCTCACCACCCTCTGAGTGAAAAAATTCCCCCTCATGTTCCTCTAAACATTCTCTCCTTTCACCCTTAACCCATGATGTCTAGATCTAGTCTCATTCAACCTCAGAGGAAAAACAAACAAGAGAAAATCTGCAGAGGCTGGAAATCCAAGTAACACACATCAAAATGGTGGAGGAACTTAGCAGGCCAGGCAGTATCTATGGAAAATAGAAAAGTCAATGTTTCAGGTTGAGACCCTTTGGCAGGCAGAACTACTGCCTGCCAAATTGGATGGATACATGGATGGGAGAGGTCTGGAGGGTTATGAACTGCGTGCAGGTCAATGGGACTAGTGGAATAAAGTTTCAGCACAGACTAGAAGGGCCTGTTTTCTGTGCTGTAGTGTTCTATGGAAAAGCCTGCTTGTATTTACCCTATTTATACCCCTCATTACTTTGATACCTTCATGAAATCTCCCTTCACTCCAGGGAATAAAGTCCTAACCTATTCATCCTTTCCCTATAACTTAGGTTCTCAATTTCCAGCAATGTCCTTGTCAATTTTCCCTGCACCCTTTCAGTCTTACTGACATCTTTCCTGTAGGTAGGTGACCAGAACTACACACAATAATCCAAAGTGGGTTTCGCGATTGTTTTACACAATTTCAACTGCTGTACTTAGTGCTCTGATATATGAAGGCCAATGTGCCAAAAGCCAGAACTCTATCTACCTGTGATACAACATATAAGGAATTATGGATCTGTATTCATAGATCTGTTCAACCACACTCTTCAGTGCCCTACTGCTCATTGGTTTGTCTTCCCAAAGTGCAACATCTCAAATTGTCTAGTGTAGACTACTACCACTTCATCATTTCCTGTCTGTCACCTGATGCATAGACACCCTGTGCATAGCATCACATTATGGACACACAATCAATCTACGTTTATTAGCTATCTTATAAGATCATGAGACCATAAGATATAGGAGCACAATTAGACCATTTGGCATATTGAATCTGCTCCAACATTTTATCATGACTGATCCAATTTTCTTCTCTGTCCCAGTCTCCTGCCTTCTCCCCGTAGCCCTTCATGCCCTGACCAATCCCCAGTCTCCTGCCTTCTCCCTGTATCCCTTCATGCCCTGACCAGTCCCCAGTCTCCTGCCTTCTCCCCGTATCCCTTCATACCCTGACCAATCCCCAATCTCCTGCCTTCTCCCCGTATCCCTTCATACCCTGACCAATCCCCAATGTCCTGCCTTCTCCCTGTATCCCTTCATGCCCGGACCAATCCCCAGTCTCCTGCCTTCTCCCCAGTTCTCTTCATGCCCTGACCAATCTCCAATCTCCTGCCTTCTCCCCAGCTCCCTTCATGCCCTGACCAATCCCCAGTCTCCTGCCTTCTCCCCAGCTCCCTTCATGCCCTGACCAATCCCCAGTCTCCTGCCTTCTCCCTGTATCCCTTCATGCCCGGACCAATCCCCAGTCTCCTGCCTTCTCCCCAGCTCTCTTCATGCCCTAACCAATCCCCAGTCTCCTGCCTTCTCCCTGTATCCCCTCATGCCCTGACCAATCCCCAGTCTCCTGCCTTCTCCCTGTATCCCTTCATGCCCTGACCAATCAAGAATCTTATGTACTGTACCTGTACATAGAAGGAACAACTTCAATCACTCTGCCATCAGATTACTGAATGGACATTTAACTCATGACATCACCTCTTTACTTACTTAATTTTTAATGAAAAAAAAATACACTTACTGGAAATTACAGTTGTTATTATGTACTGCAATACAACAAATTTCACAACATGCCAGTGACATTAACCCTGATACTGGGATTATGTGTGTGTGTATGTATATATATATGTATATACACACACACACATATAATCTCAATCAGAATAAGATAAAGAAAACTGTGTGTGTGTGTGTGTGTGTGTGTGTGTGTGTGTGTGTGTGTGTGTGTGTGTGTGTGTGTGTGTGTGTGTGTGTGTGTGTGTGTGTGTGTGTGTATATATGCAGCACGTGGCCAAGTGGTTAGGGTGTTCGACTAGTGACCTGAAGGTCGTGAGTTCAAGCCCAGCTAGCCGAGGGAGTGTGTGTCCTTGAGCAAGGCACTGAACCACACAATGCTCCAGTCTACCCAGCTGAAAAATGCATACCGGCAAAAGAATGCTGGGGGTCAACCTCGTGACAGACTGGCATCCTATCCGGGGGGGAGTCTTGTACTCTCAGTCGCTTCACACCACAGAAACCGGCATAAGCACCAGCCTGATGAGCCACAAAGGCTCGGGACAGGGTTTTGACTTTGAGATATATATATAGTGTTCTTAGTGTTATTTATCTTATTGTGCAACCCCACCATATTGTGTGTAGCTCTGCAAGGGATCCGGAGTAACAATTTTTGCACTTGTGAATTAGAATTGACAGTAAACAATCTTGAATATTGAATTTTGATTAAATTGCTTCTACCAGTTGACTCTACTATCTGCTCAGTTTGGAGACAATTATATCACTACCATTCCATCCTCATTCAATGAACAAATAAGTTTAAAACATGAACTTACTTTATGGGAGTAATGTGGATCCACAATCCTTGCCAATCCAAAGTCCCCAATTTTCAACACCAGGTCTTCGGTATTGATGAAGATATTGGCCGGCTTTAGGTCTCGGTGCAGTATGTTGGCTGAGTGTATGTACTTAAGTCCTCGAAGCAGCTGGTATATGAAGAGCTTGGCATGCTCCTCTGAAAGGGGTCCCTGTTCCAAGAGGCGAGCAAGGTCAGTGTCCATGTGTTCTTGGACAATATAAACCACACTCAACCGATAAATGTCTTGAGGTATATCGCTTCCCTTGGGGCCCAGAACCTCAAAAACCTTTACAATGTTGTCATGGTCCAATCGCCGGATAATTTTGATCTCCCGCAGAGCGTGCTTGAGGCTTCGGGTGTCACTGATAGTGATCTTTTTCACTGCGACTTTTCGGTAGCTTTGGCTGTCGATGGCTGCAAAGACCAGTCCATTGGCGCCATAACCCAGAGGTTGCAAGTCAATGTAGCGAGCACCTAGATCAAATCCGTGGACATGGGTGGCACAGTCAAAATTCTCAGCCATTTCCCTAGTCACAGTGGACCTTGATGTTTATTTTCATCCAAAAAACTATTAGACTTTTTTTGTCTCAATGAGCAGTTAGACAAACTATACAGACCCCTGTCAAAGAGGATTAACTTCTGCTCAGCATGGCTTCAGAGAAATCTCTGGGGATGTTGAGAGCCTGCTGGAATTGTCATGGTGGCTTGCAACAACAGAGCAGACACGTGGCTGTCTTCCTCAGCTCTGTAACTGCACCGAACAACCCTCTGAGAGATGTACTGTTTATATCTGCAGTGTTACAGCAACAGCTGACCCTTAATCCAATCTGAGGTTCTTCCTGAAAGAAAAAAAATAGTTCATAGTAAATTTCCAAACACTTTCCCTGATTGTACCTGAAATAACATCGAGCAGTTAAAATAATTGTCTAGGAATGGAAACATGTAGCAACACTCTGTCTGGATAGCTTCCAACCTGACAGCATGAACATTTATTCCTACAACTTCCAGTAATTCCTCACCCCTCCTCCTTCTTTCTTTTCCATTCCCCACTCTGGTTTCCCTCTTCCTTCCTTTCTCTACTCTCCTGTCGATCAGAGTCCTTCTTCTTCAGCCCTTTTCTTCTTCCACTTATCACCTCCCAGCTTCTCACTTCATCCCTCCCCAGTACCCTCTCACTTTCCCCCTTATCTGGTCTCACCTACTTCCCGCCACCTTCCTCTCCTCTCTCCTTATTCTGGCTTCTCCCTTCCCGCTTCCTTTCCAGTCCTGATGAGGGGTCTTAGATCGAAACATTGACTGTTTATTCCACTCCATAGATGTTGCCAGTTCATTAAGGTTGGGACACCTGGGGGAGGTAGTGGGGATAAACCCTCACTATCTATTAAATGCTCCCATTGGCGTGCATCTCAAATAGCCTCTGACAACCAAGTTCAGCTCCTGGCTTCACATGTGGCTTAGCTACCAGGCCTGGCGGAACCATTTCTACTGATAGGAGAAGGTGCACGGATGGGTTACTGGTTCCTTAAAACCAGTCACTTCAGCAGATAGGACTTGTCAGCCATGGTTGGCAGCTCACATCGGTGAAGGAAAACTCTGAACTCAAATCTCTGCTGCCTTGTGGCTATACCCATTCATAGGGAACGTTCCAAGAGTAAACCCTAAGAAAATATCTGGAGCTGGAGTTCCCAAGGCAGTTCTATGTTGAGTTCAACACTGACTGGCAAATCCTGTGACACTGCTGGTGCCAAACTCTGCTGTTCCTTTCGATTCATCAGCTGCATTGGAGAGGGGGAGCATGCCGCATGGGGAACAGCTTGCTCTCCATATCATACTGCCCTGGTTTATGTACTGGCAGTACTGCACCAACAATGTAGACAACTAGGACACAACATCCATGGTTGATTCAGACCGATGGAAGGCCTCAACAGATGCTACTTGATTTGTTGAGCTCCCCCAGTGCGTTGTGCTTATTACTCAGGATTCCCAGCACCTTCAGAATCTCTTGTGTTCATGTAGTCCCCATCCTTTGGGCCCTCTGGGTCTCAGTTTGACTGGAGTTTTGATCAGGATTTCTGACTGCATTATGTCAGTTTGCCTCAAGCTACTCGTCAAACTGAATTTCAGTTTTCTACATGCTGGCAGCAAGGAGGTTAATTAAGAAGGGTCAGGAAGGAGAAGGCCATTCTGCCTCTTGTGCCTGTTCTATCCTTCCGTAGGTTTATGACCGCAGCTCCATTTTCCCACATTAATTCAACATTTCAGGAAGAGCTTCTACTCCTCCACTATTAGATTTCTGAATGGTCCATGAACACTATCTCACTATTCCTCATTTGCATCATCTATTTAATCATCTGTAAATCATAGTTTTCTTATGTCTTGCATTGTACAGCTACCACAAAACAACTTTTGCAACATACACTCAGTGGCCAGTGAGTACATGTTCGTGGTCTTCTGCTGCTGTAGCCCATCCACTTCAAGGTTCCACGTGTTGTGCATTCAGGGATGCTCTTCTACACACCACTGTTGCAATACGTGGTTATTTGAGTTACTATCGCCCTCCTGGCAGCTTGATCCAGTCTGACCAATCTCCTCTGAGCTCTCTTGTTATCAAAGCATTTACACCCACAGAACTGCTGCTCACTGGATGTTTTTATTTGTTTCTCGCACCATTCTCTGTAAACTCTAGAGACTGCTGTGTGTGTAACTCCCAGGAGATCTGCAGTTTCTGAGATACTCAAACCAACCCGTTTGGCAACAACAATCATTCCACGATCAAAGTCATTCAGATCACATACCCTCCCCATTCTGATGTTTGATCTGAACAACAACCAAACCTCTTGACCACATCTGCATGCTTTTATGCATTGAGCTGCTGCCAGATGATTGGCTGATCAGATATTTTCAGGTGTATAGGTGTACCTAATAAAGTGGCCACTGAGTAGCCATTAATAAATCTGATTCTGATAACCCTCAATTCACTTAATATTTAAAGTCTATCATTCTTGTTCTTGAATAAGCACAGGACTGCTCCTCCCCCACATCTCTTCAGCAGCAAATTCCAAAGGTTCACTGCCCTCTTTATGAAGGTATGTACTTCCATATCTGTATAAAATGGCCAACCTGTGATTTAGTGATTATTTCGATGCACTACAGAAAGCATCCTATCTGAATGCATAAAGGGTTGTCATGGCAACTGCTCTGCCCATGACCGCAGGAAACTGCAGAGATAAGGATAAAAGATGAGCATTAAAGATTAAAGATTAAAGCTATGATTAGCGTTATTTTCCATGTGTATATTGAAACGTGGAAACATACAGTGAAATATGTTGTTTACATCAATGACCGATGCAGTCTGAGTATCGTGCTGGGGGCAGCCCACGAGTGTCGCCATGCTTCTGGCACCAACGTAGCATGCCCACAACTCACTAACCCTAACCCATAGGAGGAAACTGGAGTACCTGGTGGAAAGCCAGGACACAGGGAGAACATACAAACTCCTTACAGACAGCAGTGACACTCGTGGGCTACCCCATCACAATCCTCGCTGATTTGACCAAGACGATATTTCACTGCATGTTTCAATGTTGTGATGCACGTGTGACAAATGAAACTACTCCTTTTATTTGCCCATGTACTACCTCCAAGGCCCATTGTAATGAATGGATCTGTATGAACGGTGTGCAGACCAACCTTTTCTCTGCACACTGGTAAATGTGACAATAATAAACCAACAGGCATAAACAGAACATAGAACATTGCAACATAGTACAGGTTTTTCAGCCCAAAATGTTGTGCCAACCTTTGAGCCTACTCTGAGATCAATCTAACCTTTCCCTATTACACAGCCCTCTATGTTTCTATCTTTAATTGAACAGAATAGAACTTGATTGTCATTGCTCAAGAAACAAGATTGTGGTGCTACGCCAGTCTGAGCAAAACAGATATTTACAATGCATGTAGTATGGCTTAATTAAAAAAAATTCCCATATTTACCTGCAACAAGTGACTGATCGTCCATAAAACTCAAAGGTCATTGGCAAGCTGGGGTGGAGCATTATTCAGCTACACAACAGCCCTTGAGAAGAAACTGTTCTTCAGTCTAACTCTCTTGGCTAAGAAGTTTCTGTATCTCCTACCAGATGGTAGGTGATTGAACAGACAGTGTCTGGGACAGGATGGATCTTTAATGATGATGTAACGAGCATGCCATAGGCATCGTGAGTTGTAGATTGTCTCCTGGTTTGTTAGTTGAGTCCTAATGACATCCTAATCACCCATTGAAGTCCTTTGTGATCAGTACCTATCTAAGAGTCTCTTGAATGTACCTAATGTATCTCCCTCTGCTACCACCCCAGCAGGGTGTTCCACACACCCACCACTCTCTGTGTAAAAAACCTACCTTTGACATCCCACTATATCTTCCTCCAATCACCTTAAAATTATGTCTCCTGGTATTAGCTATCTCTGCCCTGGGGGAGAAAAAGTCTCGGGCTATCCATTTGATCTCAGCCTCTTATCATCTTGTACACTTCAGTCTTGTCAAGTTTCGACTGAAGCTCAACAATAAGTACACTCTCTGCTTTCCACGTTCCAGGAAAAAAGATTAGATAGGTGCTGTTAAAGGAGTGGTATTAGTTTAGTTCTAAGTTGCTGATTTTGAGCTGCAGTGACTGTGTTAGCTTTTAGTTAGTGGCCCTGTTGGTCTTGTATTTATTATTTTCTTCTGTTCTGAACAGTTCTTATTAAAACCCAGTGAAATGCTCATTCTGGTTCTGCGTCTCTCCCTCTGCACTCGGGTGATCACTGAACTCCTGTCAGTATCAGACACCTGTGCACATACCACGTGATCTAGCTCATACCCCTGAGAGACAACACTGAGGCTGTGTACTCAGGCAGAAATGTAATCAGCTCCTTCTGAGTAAGTAGAGAATAATGTGCTGAAAAAGGCCTGTGGATTTGCTCCGGATGCATCTCCCCTGTGGTTCGGGGACATCGGAAGCACAAGTGAGAGCTCGTAGTGGGGACAATGATTATCTTTCCCTCAATGCCAGTGTCCCACAAGTGCTGTCTAAGCATATCGCAAGATGCCACAGATCTGCTGAGCACACTATAGTTGTTTAGAAGATCCCAGTCTATTTAACGAGGAGCAAAACAACAAACTGCGACAGGAACGTGGAACTTCACTCCATAGGGCTTTTCAGGACTTAAGATTCAATGTTCAATGTCATTGCCAGTGCACAAGTGTAAAGGAGAATGAAATAATTGTTACTCCGGATCTGTGTAGCACAAAAAAACACAATAAGATAAAGAACACAATAATAATAAAACCATAAAACACAATAAATATAAATACATAAGATAGCTTATATACGAAGATTGATTGTATGTCCGTAAAGTGATGCTAGGCACAGGAGTGTCTGTACATAAGGTGACTCTGACAGGAAATGATAAGGTGGTGGTGGTTGGAGGTGTGGAGGGGTGGGTGTGGTAAACTATGTATACCTGTCTGGACACACCCCTCTGCTGACTGCTCTTGTGGCTTCTCCCACAGACCCCTGTATAAAGGCAATTGGGGCACTGCTCCTCCCTCAGTCTTCAACATGGTTGTGCTCCCTTTTCACTGTTAATAAAAGTCTATCGTTCACTTCCAGTCTCCTAGAGTTATTGATGGTGCATCAATGGGTTAGTGAGAGCAGGTGTTGATCAGCTTCACTGCTTGGGGAAAGTAACTGTATTTGAGTCTGGTGGTCCTGGTGTGGATGCCATATAACCTCCTCCCTGATGGGAATGGGACAAACAGTCCATGTGCAGGATGGGTGGGATCCTTCATGATGTCACTGGCCCTTTTCTGGCATCTTTCTGTCTATATGTCCTTGTTGGTGGGTAGGCTGGTGCTAGTGATGTGTCTGATGGATTTCACTATCCATTGAAGAGCCTTCCTGTCCACCATTTCTGCACTATGCAGTGATGTAGCTTGTCGCTTCCTCCCTGATTGGAGTGTGCCCCTGCTTAGACTCCTACTTTTCTCTTTGGCGTAAAGCAGGCTGAGAGGTGGAGAGGTGACCTGATAGAGGTGTACAAGATGATAAGAGGCATTGACAGAGTGGATAGCCAGAGATTTTTTGCCAGAGCGGAAAGGGCTAATACAAGGGGGCATAATTTTAAGAGACATCACCAAGGCTGTGTACTGTGTAATTACCTTCTTGGAGGAAAGTACAGGGGGACGATGTCAGAGCTAGGTTTTCTTCAAACACAGAGTGGTGCAAGTGTGGAATCCACTGCTGGACTGGTAATTGAGGCAGATACATTAGGGAAATTTAAGAGATTTAGATAGGCACATGGATGATAGAAAGATGGAGGTCCATATAGGAGGGAAGGGTTAGATTGATCTTAGAGCAGGTTAAGTGGTTGGTACCACATTGTGGGCTGAAGAGCCTATACAGTGCTGTAGTGCTCCATGATCTTTGTTAGTATCAGTGCTCCTGGTGCAAGCCATTTCCCGCCGCTGTCTGTGAGGAGTTTGTATGTTCACCCATGACCACCTGGGTTTTCTGCAGGTGCTCCGGTTTCCTCCCACTGTCCAAAGACGTACTCACTGGTAGGTTAATCAGTCATTGTAAATTGTCATGTGATTAGGCTAGAGTTAAGTTAGGGGTTAGACTGTAAGACTGCAAGATATAGGAGCAGAATTAGGCCATTTGGCCCATTGAGACTGCTCCATCATTTTATCATGGTTGATCCAATTTTCCCCCAATCTCCTACCTTTTCCCCGTACCCTTTCATGCCCTGACCAGTCAAGAATCTCTCAACCTCTGCCTCAAATATACATAAAGGCTCGGCCTCAACATCTGCCTGTGGCAAAGAATTCAACAAATTCACCACTCTCTGGCTAGAGAAATTCCTCCTCATCTCCATTCTAAAAGAACGCCCCTCTATTATGAGGCTGTGTCCTCTGATCTGAGACTCTCCCACCACAGGAAACATCCTCTCCACATCCACTCTATCAAGGCCTTTCACTATTCAATAGGTTTCAATTAGGTCACCCCTGAATTCAAGTAATATACGCCCAGAACCATCAGATGCTCTTCATATGACAAGCCATACAATCCTGGAATCATCTTTGTGAACCTCTTTTAAACCTTCTCCAGTTTCAGCACATCCTTTCTAAGATAAAAGGTCAAAAATTGCTTGCTGAGCAGCGCAGCTCAAAGGGCTGGAAGGGCCTACTCTTCACTGTGTCTCAATAAAATAAAATAAATTTAAAAACAAACAACTTCAAGAATCGCTGAAGGACTAAATGTCAAAAGTCCACCAAAATTGGTGGAGGTCTCACACAAATGTACTAATTGGATTAATGGCGATGGTTTGCGTGACCTCAAGTAGGCGTTGGTGCGATGCTGTAACAGATCGGGGAGTTCCAGAGTTCGGAGTTCAATTCCAGCACTATTCTTAAGGGGACCCTATATATCCTCCCCAGTAACTGCATGGGTATCTCTGTGTGCTCCGGTAGGTAATTTGGTCATACTGTATTTCACTTGGCTACCCTTATACAGGCAAGTATACAGGCAAGAGGCTAAAGAGCAAGGCTCCAGAGTTAAGGACAATGAAGAGGCAGAGGAGTGGCTCTTTCAGTCATGGACTGGGCCATGTTCAAGGACTCCTCAGTGGATCTGTATGAATCCACCATGGTTCTCATAGGCTTTATAAAAACAGTGTAGACCAGTATGACCCCACATAATCATTCAGAATCTTCCTCAACCAGAAGCCCTGATGAACCATGAGATCCACAATCTGCTGAGGGCCAGATCAGAGGCGTTCAGGTCTAGTGACCATGTAAGATACAAGCAGTCCAGGTACGATCTCCGGAAAGTCATCTCATGGGTGAAGTGACAATTCCGAACCAAACCTGAATCACTGAACGATGCTCAACAGCTGTGGCAGGGCTTGAATGCTATCACCTCCTACAAAGTGAAAACAAGTGACATATATGACAACAGGGCTTCACTTCCAGATGAGCTCGATGTCTTTTATGTTTCCTTTGACCATCAAAAACTGGAGGTACCATCACAAACTCCCACAGCTGCTGAGGACCCTATGATTTCAGTTTCTGAGGCCAATATAAGAGCATCCTTCACGAGGGTGAACCCATGGAAAGCAATGGACCTGGCTGAACACCAGCTGGACTGCTCACTGATATCTCTAACCTCTCACTTCAGCGGTCTGAGGACCCACCTGTTTCTAGCATGCTTGAATTATACCAGTCGGTGCCTAACAACAACGTGGTAACCTGCCTCATTGACTATCACCCAGTTGCACTTACATCCACAGTGACGAAGTGTTTTGAGAGGCTGGTAATGAAACACATGAATTTCTCCTGAGAAGTGATTTCAATCCTCTCCAATTTGCCTACTGGCTCAACAGATCCACCACTGCAAATGCCATCTCACTGGCTCTTCACTCAACTCTGGAACATCTGGACAGCAAAGATGCATACATCAGGATGTTCTTTATTGACTACAGCTGCACTCAATACTATCATCCCCTCAAAATTAATCAATAAGCTTCAAGATCTTGGCCTCAGTACTTCCTTGCGCAATTGGATCTTCAGTTTCCTCACTTGCAGACCCCATACAATTCAAAGTGGCAACAAAATCTCTTCCACAATCTCCATCAGCACAGGTGCACCACAAGGCTGCATGCTCAGCGCCCTGCTCTACTTGCTTTACACTTATGATTGTGGATTAACTGAGCTCCAATGCCATATTCAAGTTTGCTGACAATACCACTGTCGATGGCCGAAAAAAAGGTGGTGATGAATCAGCATATAGGAGGGAGATTAAAAATATGGCTGAGTGATAACACAGCAACGACCTCTCACTCAATATCAGGCAGTCCACGGAGCTGATTATTGTCTTCGGGAGGAGGAAACCCGGAGGTCTATCAGCCAGTCCTGATTGGAGGATTGGAGGTGGAGATGGTCAGCAAATTAAAATTCCTCACTGTTATCATTTCAGAGGATCTGTCCTGAGCACAGCACATAAGTGCAATTATGAAGAAATCATGGGAGTGCCTCTATGACTTTACAAGTTTGTGAAGATTTGGCATGACATCTGATACTTTGACAATATTCTAAAGATGTGTGGTGGAGAGTACACTGACTGGTTGTATCATAGCCTGGGATGGAAACACCAATACCCTTGAAAGGAAAATCCTACAGTAAGTATTGGATACAGCCCAGTTCATCACGGGTAAAGATATCCCCTCCATTGAGCACATCTACATGAAGTGCAGGAAAGCAGCATCTATCATCAGGGACCCCAACACACAGGCCATGCTCTCTTCTCATTGCTGCCATCATAAGGAAGGTACAGGAGCCTCAGAATTCACACCACCAGGTTCAGGAAGAGTTATTACCCCTCAACCATCAGACTATTGAAAACCAGAGGGGATAATTTCACTCAATTTCACCCGCCCCATCATTGAACTGTTCCCTCAACCCATGGACTCACTTTCAAGGACTCTACATCTCATGTTCTTGATATCTATTGCTTATTTATTAATGATCATTATGTCTGTTTCTTTCTATTTGCACATTTTGTTGTTTTTTGCACACTGGTTGTTTGCCTGTCCTGTTGTGTGTGGTCTTTCATCGATTCCAATATAGTTCTTGAATTTAATGTGAATGTCTGCAAGAAAATGAATCTCAAGGTTGTATATGGTGATGTACATACCACTTATAATAAATTTACTTTGAACTTTGGTCATTGTAAATTGTCCTGTGATTAGGTTAGGGTTCAATTGGGGTTGTGTGGTTGCTGGGCAGTGTGACTCGAAGGGCCAGAAGGGCCTCCTCTGCACAGTATCTCGAAATAAATAAATATCCCAGCACTGGCGGGAACCATCTGTATTTAAATATACTCAGTGGCCACTTTATTACATCTGCCTGTATACCTGCTCATGAATACAAATATCTAAACTATGGCAGCAACTCAATGCATAAAAGCTCACAGACATGGACAGGAGGTTCAGTTGTTGTTCAGACCAAAGATCAGAATGGGGAATAAATGTGATCTAAGTGACTTTGACCGTGGACAGGGTGGTTTGAGTATCTCAGAAACTGCTGATCTCCTGGGATTTTCCCACACACCAGTCTCCAGAGTTTATAGAGAGTGGTGTGAAAACAAAACAAAGTGAGTGGCAGCTCTATGGGTGAAAACACCTTGTTAATGAGAGAGTTCTGAGGAGAATGGCCAGGCTGGTTCAAGCTGACAGGAAAGTGACAGTAACTCAAATAACCACACGTTACTGCGTGTGATCAGCTTAAAGATGAGCTTTATTTATGACAAATAAAGCTTATCTCTAACTAGAAGAGGGCATGGGCTAGAAATTGAGGGTCCTTAATGATTGATAAATATATAAACACAAGAAATTCTGTAGATCCTGGAAATCCAAAGCAACAGACGGAAAATGCTGCTGCCTGACCTGCTGAATTCCTCCAGCATTTTCTATCTGTTGCTTTGGATTTCCAGGATCTACAGAATTTCTTGTGTCTATATATTTATCTATCATTAAGGACCCTCACTTTCTAGCCCATGCCCTCTTCTCATTAGAGATTAGCTTTATTTGTCACATATACAATGAAATGTGTCATTCACATCAAATCCAATCAGCGAGAGCCACCCACAACTGTCACCATTCTTCCAGCGCCATCGCAACTCACTAACCCGAACCTGTGTGCCTTTGGACTGTGGGAGGAAACCAGAGCACCCAGAGGAATCTCACCCATCTACGGGGAGAATGTACAAACTCCTTAAAGACAGTGGCCGGAACTGAATTCCAATCACTTTTTATGTTACTGTGACTTTGGGTTACTCTGAAAGGAAAATGAGGAGACACCTCCTTCCTTACTTAGATGTAAGGACATAAAATGCATTCCAGAATAGATGTTGTAAGAGAATTAATCTTATAACTATAACCCGAGAGTTGCGTTCTGGGAGCAGGTCACTGGGACTGGGGTGTCCTGCTGGGGTAATGCTAATACAGCTCAGGGGGCTGAGCTTGCATTTCATTTCTTGCATCCTCTGCAAGAAGTTTGTACATCCTTCCCATAGTCAGTCCAGTTTCCTCCCACAGTCTAAAGACGTACCAGTTAGTAAGTTAACTGGTTCTTGTAATGGTTCTGGCTTCATCCCACAGTTAGTAGGTTAATTGGTCTTTGCAAGTTGTTCTGTGATTAGGCCAGGGTTAGATAGATGTGTTACTAGGTGATGCAGCTCATTGAGCTGGAAGGGCCTGTTCAGCACTCTATCTCTAAATAAATATAAATAAATAAAGATTAATAGTTGGGCACGGGCTAGATGGCCACAGAACCCTGCTCCTGTGATGTAGTGTTCTATGACTCTATAGTTAATATCTTGAATTAAACATAACCATATCTGCCCGTCTAAGCTTCAGCAGGCTTGTACCTGGGTAAATTTTCTTTGGTGGACTCGATCACGGCCAGCAGCTTCTCAGAGTCTGTGACCATGCAAGCTCTCCTCCACAGTAGTCAGCTGTCAATTGGCAGGCTTGGTTCTTTTCCTTGCCTTTAGCTTCTTGGACCCTTTAGCTTCCTACATCTTGTTGTTTCATTCCAAACTGGCTATGGCTTCATGAACAGTTGCAGCAGACTCATCTTCTCTATGAAAACACAACGTTTGAAGACAAATCAGAAATGAGGGCTGCTTCAAACATTAGACAAGCAATAAATGATTAGCTTTATTTGTCAAGTTATATCAAAACATGTACATCCCCCTTGGAAGAGGAATTTCTTTAGCTAGGGGTGGTGAATCTGTTGAATTCATTGCCACAGATGGCTGTGGAGGCCAAGACATTGATATACTTAAAGTGGAGGTTGATAGGTTCTTGATTATTAAGGGCATTAATGGCTACAATAAGGCAGGAGAATAGGGTTGAACGGCATAATAAATCAGCCTTGAAAGAATTGCAGAACAGATTTGATGGGCTGAATGGCCTAATTCTGCTCCTATACCTTATGGAAACATTGAAACATACAGTGAAAATATTGTTTGTGTCAAATCAAATTAAATCAGCGAGGATTCGCTGGGGGCAGACCGTATGTGTCATCATGCTTCCGGCACCAACATAGCATGCCTACAACTTATTAACCCTAACCTGTACATCTGTGGAATGAGAGGGGTGTCCGGAGTACCCACAGGAAACCTACGCAGTCACAGGGAGAATGTCAAACTCCTTTCAGACGCTGGTGGAAATTGAACCCTGATCTCTGATCACTGGTCGTCAGCACTGTAAATCATTACAGTAAGCTCTACATGATCAGAAAGCATAATGGAAGTTGATACATCAGCAGTTTTCACAAGGAAATTGTATATGTACTTCGTGGCCACTTTATTAGATACCTCCGGTAAAGGAAAAAACTGCCAGAGGAACTCAGCGGATGAGACAGATCTGATTTATCCATCCATCTATCTCACATACATCGAAACATACTGTGAAATACATCATTTGCATGAACAAATAACATACTCAAAGGTGTACTGGGGTACTCTGAAAGTGTCACCAAATATTCCATGCCTACAGTGTTCAGCACAATATCGTGCCACCCTTTGAACCTACTCCAAGATCAATCTAACCCTTCCCTCCATTTCTCTATCATCCATGTGCCTATCTAAGAGTCTCTTAAATATCCCTAATTTATCTGCCTCTACCATCACCCCTGGCAGAATGTTTCATGCATTCACCACTGTCTGAATAAAAAACGTACCTCGGACATCTCCCCTATACTGTCGCCTAATTACCTTAAAATTATGCCCTCTTGTATTAGCCATTTCTACCCAGCGAAAAGTCCCTGGCTTTCCACTCTGTCTATTCCTCTTATCATCTTATACGCTTCTATCAAGTCACCTCCCATCCTCCTTTGCTCCAAAGAGAAAAGTCCTAGCTCACTCAACCTATCCATAAAATACATGCTCTCTAATCTGGTCAGCAACCTGGTAAATCTCCTCTGGACCCTCTCCAGAACTTCCACATCCTTCCTATAATAAGGTGATCAGAACTGAACACACTATTTCAAGTGTGGTCTAACTAGAGTTTTATAAAGCAGCATTTCTTCCTAGGAATCACAAGACCATCAGTTTTATAGACTTTGGCCTTTCTGAGTAACGTCTGTAACATGTTCTGTTAGTGTCCATGGCCTGATGAGGTGTTTAGATAACAGCACAGGATCTGAGATTAGGTGAGACATGAGTGTATCTTGGACACTTTGCAGCCTAGGTGTGCTATCACAGGTGGGTGAGGTTGCCATATGGGCACACCATCTTACAGTGCCAGCGGTAAGACTGGGGATCAACTCCTGCTGCTATCTGCAAGGTGTCTCCCCAGTTCCCCGCACCCCCACACATTCCAAAGATGTATGGGTCGGGGCTAGTAAGTTGTGGGCTTGCTGTGTTGGCACCGTAAGTGTAGTGGCAATTGCAGGTTGCCCCCAACACAATCCTCACTGATTTAATTTGATTTGATGCAAATGACACGTTTCACTGTAAGTTTTGATGTTTCCACATACATATGACAAATAAAGCTAATCTCTCTTTTTCTTTTATTTCCATTTTGTGGTACAAATGGTGTGTGAAGGATCTCAGCCTGAAATATCAACTGTTTATTCATTTCAACAGATGCTGCCTGACCAGCCGAGTTCCTCCAGCATTTTATCTATTCTATTTATTGAGATACAGCGAGGAACTGGCCCTTCCAGTCCTTCCAGCTGTGCTGCACTGCAGCCCCAGTTTGACCCTAGCCTAATCACAGGACAATTTACAATGACCAATTAACCTACCAAGTGGTACGTCTTCGGACTGTGGGAGGAAACCGGAGCCGGAGGAAACCCATGTGGTCACAGGAAGAACGTACAGGCTCCTTACAGGCAGTGGTGGGAACTGAACCCTGGTTGTTGGTACTGTAAAGTGTTGTGCTAACCATGCCACCCAACAGGTAGAAGGGACAAAGAACCGGAGAATTTAGGAGACTCAAGCAGACAAGTCACCAGCACCGAAGGGATGGCATGCCAGGGCTTTAAAGGGAATTGAGTGTGTGTTGCTGTGTGGAGAAAAGTCTTGTTACAGCTTTGATTTTGTTCAGTGTCGCAAGAACAGAAGGAGTAAGAACAGGAGCAACTCCTCAGGCACCTTAAGCCTGCCCTGTTGTTCTCTGTGATCATGTCTAATCTATGCTGACCTCTTCTTCATACTCTTCTGTTCCTCAATATTTATCCATCTCCACTTTAAACACTTCTGATAATCAAGCTTCCTCCACCCACCAGAGCAGAGAATTCCAGAGGTTCACCACCCTCTTTGAGAAGAATTGTTTATGTATCTCGGATTTAAATAACCAGCACTGAACTTGTAGTTATGTCCCATAGCTCGAGGCTCTACTGATAGCTCTTCATCAATGGCTCCACCATCTCAGCTGTCATTTCTTTTTTTTCGTAATTTTTTTTATTGAAGTTCATCAAACAAACATTTCCATAAGATGTATTTCAGACATTGTACATATACATCATATAATCATATATATCACAAAATCTCCACAAAGTGCATTATGTAGTTAAACCATTTTTCCCAGTATGAATCAAATTGTTTCAGCTTATGATTAACAGATGCTGTTATCTTCTCCATTTTGTAAATGTCCATTGTAATTTCCATCTATGTATTTAAAGTTGGGCTCTCCTGTGATAACCATTTCTTAGTAAGAGTCTTTTTACCAGCCACCAACAGTATATTCATTAAATATTTATCTCCTTTTAACTATTCTTGAGGTATATATCCAAAATATATGGTCTTACTCTCCAAGGGTATTTCAAATTTAAAGATGTCTTGTAGGGCATTGTGTATCCCCCTCCAATAGTTTTTGATAACAGAGCAGTCCCAAAAAATATGATAATGATTTGCATTTTGATTTCCACAATTTCTCCAGCAAACAGGGAGGTTACTATCATAACGGGATTTCTGAGAGGGTGTAATAAAATATCTTATCAAGTTTTTCCATCCAAGCTCCCTCCATTTCTGTGAATTGGTACACTTCCATTGATATCTCCATATCGTTGTCCATTCTTCCTCAGATATAATTATCCCTCCTTCCTTCTCCCATTTTGTTTTAATGTATGAAGTCGAATGTGTTTTAAGATTTGACAACCCCTTATACATGCTTGAAATGATTCTACTACCATTATCTGAATTATATGCTTTTCTAAAGAGCTCTATCAAGCATGTATTTGCCTTGGTTACATTTTTAAGCATCTTATTAACATATTGTCGCATCTGTAAATACCGATAAAAATCTTGTTTTTCTAATAAGTGTTTCTCTTTAAGCATTTCAAAACTGAACAGTGTTCCTTCTTTCATTATGTTGCAAAGAACTGTTATTCCGTTAGCTGTCCAGTCCTTAAATCTAGCATCCAATTTATTTGGTGTAAAATCAGAGATATATGCACACCATTTAAGAATTGCAATATCTCCCTCTAGATTATATTCTTTTATAGTGGTTTTCCATATTTTAAGAGTCAATTTCACCCATGGGTTATCAATAGTATTTATGTACCTTTGCAGGTTGTTATCAGCCAAAATTGCTTGTATGGGGATGGGAAGTAGCCATTCCTCAATGTTTTTCCATTGAGCGTCATATGATGGGCTGCACCAACATATCACAGCTCTCAACTGTGCTGCAAAATAATAATCTCTAAGAGAAGGCAAGCCCCATTCCCCCTTTTCCTTTGCTAATTGCAAAGTTTTGAGATAAACTCTAGGCCTTTTACCCTGCCAAATATACCTTGATACCATCTTGTTCCATTCATTAAATTGATTTTAATTAATCTCTATTGGAAGGGTCTGAAAGAGATATAACAGTCTGGGCAGTATATTCATTTTAATAGACTCAATCCTTGAACAGAGACTGAAAAAAGGAATCAGGTTCCATCTTGCCACATCTTCCTTAATTTTTTTATATAAAGGCTGATAATTTTGCCAAATCTGTTTGCCATGCCCAGGGATATCTACTTTCAATTTCTCTTGGTGGGCTATAGTTATATGAAAGTAATTGGGTTTTATCTATGTTGATCTTGTATCCTGATAATTGACCATATTGTTCAAAGGATTGCATCAATTTAAGTAAAGAGTATATTGGTTGCCCTAGATAGATCAAAATGTCATCTGCGTAACAAGCCAATTTATGCTCTGTCCCTTTAATAGTAATTCCCCTGATATCTTCATTTTGTCTGATGTATTGAGCTAATGGTTCCAGATATAATGTGAGGACATCCTTTTAAAGTGATTGGAGGAAAGTATAAGGGTGACGACAGGGGTTTACAGAGGGAGTGGTGGGTGTGTAGAATGCCTGCAAGGGGTGGTGGTAAAAGCAGATACATTTGTGTTCTTTAAGAGACCCTAAGATAGGCACAAGGATGAAAGAAAAATGTACAGTTATGGGCTGTATGGGAGGAAAGGGTTAGGGTAATTGTGGAATTGGTTAAAAAGTCAGCATAACTTCATTGTCCAAAGGGCCTGTAGTGTCCTGTAATGTTTTATTTACAGAACAGGCCCTTCTGGTCCAATGAGCCACGCCGCCCAGCAACTGACCTATGTAACGCTAGCCTAATCACAGGATTAGGCACCACGGTAATTCTATATTCTATGTTCAAATATGAGATCATAAGACTATCAAATAAAGGAGCAGGAATAGACCATTTGGCCCAACGAGTCTGCTTTGCCATTTTGTCATGGCTGGTGCATTTCTCTCTCAGCCCCAATCTCCTGCCTTCTCCCTGAATCCCTTCATGCCCTGACCAATCAAGAATCTATCAACCTCTGCCTTAAATATACCCAAATGACCTGGTCTCCACAGCCACCCGTGGCAACAAATTCCTCGGATTCACCACTCTCTGGCTGAAGAAATCCCTCCGCATCTCATTTTTATTTTCATTTTAAAATCATTTTATTAACTATTATTGAAGATTAACAAAAAAAGATACATTACTTCAATATGTCATTATGTACAATAAGGAGTTAAATTAGCAAATAACTGATTAACAAAGCTAAGCAATATATCAATAATAATAAGAAAAAATAAAGTGTTAAGAATATTTTTTTTTGAAAGAAAAAGGTAAAAAAACCCCTACTAACTTAAAAAAAACCCCATACTAACTGAAAAAAAACATTGGGAGCACAACCCCGGAGCTATACATCATACAAGCTTCCATTAAAAAAACCATCAATCCACCAACTCAAATCCACTTAAAGAAAAATCAGAAGGAAACCATATTAATTAACTCAAATCAGATTATAGTAGCGGGCAAACGAACCCCATCTTTTCTCAAAATCAAATCCAGGATCAAAAGTTCGACTTCTGATTTTCTCCAAAGACATAACATCACTTGAGAAAACCATTGTATCAAAGTAGGAGCAGAAGCATCTTTCCATTTCAGCAGAATAGCACTTCTGGCCAATAATGTAACAAATACAATTACATGTTGGTCTGATGGAGAAATACCATAAATATATTGAGGGATTATACCAAATAAAACTGTCAACTTATTAGGTTGTAAATTAATTTTTAAAACTTTAGAAATTGTAGAGAAAATAGACTTCCAAAATGTTTCAATACAGAACATGACCAAAGCATATGTATCAATGTGGCTGTCTCGGTTTTACATCTGTCACACTGACTATCAACATTAGGAAACATTTTAGACAGTCTCTCCTTTGTCAAATAGTAACAATGTACAATTTTAAATTGAATTAAAGAGTGATTGGCACAAATCAAAGAAGAGTTAACCAACTTCAAAATTCGCAACCAATCTTCTGTTATCAGGGTCATGTTAAGCTCTCTCTCCAATCTTGCTTAATCTTAAGTGAAGGGTAATTGTGCTGTTGTAACAATAAATTATAAGATTTCCCAATAAAACCCCTCACTAAAGGATTCATTTTTAAAGTAATATCTAACAGGTCAGGATCTTGTATATATGGAAAATTACTTAAGTATTTTTGTAAGAAGTGTCTGACCTGAAGATATTGCAGGAAAAGTGAATACGAGAGAGAGTATTTAGTTATTAATTTCTCAAAAGACATCAATCGGCCATCTTGGAACATATCTGTGAAGGAATAAGCTCCTTTATTCCTCCAAAGAAGAAAGGTAGGATCACTTAATGAAGGTTTAAATAAATAATTTTGAATAATTAAACTAAAAATTCTAATTTTTTTGTGATTAAAAAAATTACAAAACTGGAACCAAATTCGTAATGACTGCTTAATCACAGGATATAAATATAAAATTAGTAATTTTGGCCAGTTGTACAGGTAGAGAAGCAACTAATAATGTTAAGTGAAACTGTTTCACAGCATTCAATTCCAAATCAGCTCAAGGTGGTCATTCATTTCTATCAGCCCAATATAACCAAAAACCCATGTAACATATATTAACAACCCAATAATACATTCTTAAATTGGGCAAAGCAAGATCCCCATCTTTTTTAAATTTTTGTAAATGATATTTACCAATTCTTGGTCTTTTATTATTCCAAACAAAAGATGAAATAATAGAGTCAACCTGATTGAAAAACTTCGTAGTTAAAAAAAAGGGATATTTTGAAATACATATAAAAATTTTGGGCCGCATCTCCATTCTAAATAGACGTCTCTCTATTCTGAGGCTGTGTCCTTTGGTCTAGACTCCCCCAACATAGGAAAAACCCTCTCTACATCCACTCTATCAAGGCTTTTCAATATTCAATTGGTTTCAGTGAGATTCCCCCACCCACCAACACCCCACCCCATTCTGAATTTCCAGTGAGTACCCATCCAGAACCATCAAATGTTCCTCATACGATAAACTTTTTATACCCAGAATCATTTTTGAGAACTCTCTCCAATGTCAGCATATCCTTTCTAAGATAAGCGGTCCAAAACTCCTCACAATACTCCAAGTGAGGCCTCACCAGTGCTTTATAAATTCTCAATATTACATCCTTGCTTTTATATTCCAGTCCTCTTATCTAACTATAATGAAGAAAATTAATCACACTTGAATGACTCTGAAGCAAATATTTCAAATTGGTCCGAGGGAGAGTAAGTTTATTCTCAGAGCCTCAAAAATCTGATAAGAAAATTCCAGATGGAATAAAAAGCTGAGAAGTGCTCTGATTCACCTGAATGTATTAATCTGCTTCTAGTATCAGGTTCTAAAGTTTCTGATCATTGTACAACACAGCATGTACAAAGCTTTTCAAACTGTCAAATCTTTGTTGGTTTCTTCAGTCTCCCTCTTCAGTTCTTTCAGGTAAAGTCTGAAAAATATATCTCATCAAATATACTCAGTGGCCACTTTATTAGGTACACCTGTCCATTAATGTAAATAGCTAATCAGCCAATCGTGTGGCAGCAACTCAATGCATAAAAGCATGCAGGCATGGTCAAGAGGTTCAGTTCTTGTTCAGACCAAACATCAGAATGGGGAAGAAACGGGATCTACGTGACTTTGACTGTGGAATGATTGTTGGTGGTTTGAGTATTTCAGAAACTGCGATCTCCTGGGTTTTTCACACACAACAGTTTCTAGTTTACAGAGAATGGTGTGAAAAACAAACAAAAAAAATCCAGAGAGTGGCAGTTCTGTGGGTGAAAAGGCCTTGATAATGAGAGGTCAGAGGAGAATGGCCAGACTGGTTCAAGCTGACAGAAAAGCAACAGTAACTCTAAACACCTCATATTACAACAGTGGTGTGCAGAAGAGTATCTCTGAATTCACAACATGCTGAAGCTTTACTGGACGAGCTACAGGAGCAGAAGAACCATGAACACACTCTCAATGATCACTTCGTTAGGTGCAGGATGTACCTAATAAAATAGGCACTGAGCACATCTCCCCAGCTGAAATGAATTGCTGATGCCAAGAAGGTGGTTCTGCAACGCTTAGTGGAGGGCGAAGCTACGAGAAGGCACCGAAGGAATCATAATCACCCACTGCAACCAAAGGAGACCCCAGATGTGACAACTACTTGTACCAAAGTCGAGGGAGTGGAACTGCCCCAGTGCAATAGCTTTCCCTGTTTAAAAACTCTCCCTCACAGATCTCCAGGATACAACAGACAGCCAACATGTTCCGCCAGATTAAAGGCAGTGTCAATATCACTACAGATAATTAGCTACAAAACAATGTTGAACTATACCCATTTAATATTGAAAGGTCTAGACAGAGTGGATGTGGAGAGGATGTTTGCTATAGTGGGGGATTCTAGGACCAGAGGGCACAGCCTTAGTTTAGAGGGACATCTATTTAGAACAGAGATGAGGAGGAATTTCTTTAAGCCCATGACATCTTCCATTCAAGATGGCGCCGGCGTACAACACTCCTTTGGTCAGCATCTTACTGATAGTTGTTGACACCATCTTTTTCACTTCTTTTAGGTCTTTTACATTTCTGTCTTGGCTTGAATATGATTCTAGATCTGTTGGATCCTGTGTTTTGCTGTTTGGAGATTGCTTGGGTGCTTCAGCGCTCTGCACTCTCTGAGAGGATTCCAGGAGACAGAGGTAGTGTGAACAAACCTCGTGATGAGAAGACTGCAGGATGGCATGTGAGCTGATGTTTAATCAAATCACAAACAAGAAAAAATATGCAGATTCGGGAAATCTGAGCAACACACACAAAATGCTGGAGGAACTTGGCATCATCTATGGAAAAAAGCACAGTCGACGTTTCAGCTGGACTGTGCCCGGCCTGCTGAGTTCCTCCAGCAATTTGTGTGTGTTGAGCTAACGTTTAACCCCATTTTGCTGATTACAGCTGCCATTGTTCACCAATTAAAGCAATGAGGGCAATGGAAACATCAAGGTGAGTGCAGAGGTTTGGAGCTCGTTTGGGTGTTCCAGCACTCTGCAGCATGGATGAACCTCATAGCGGTTAAGTTGATGTTTGGCTCCTTTTTGCTGATTAAAGAGTGATGCACCATCAATAACTCTCTCTGAGACGTAAAGGCGAGATATCGGCTTTTATTGACTGGAAGAAGGAACAAGCAGTGGTTAACCACCATACTACATCCTGGAGACAGAGCGGCCGGGCTCAGACCTCAATCGCCTTTATACAGGGGTCTGTGGGAGGAGTCACAGGAGCAGTCAGCAGGGGGCGTGTCCAGACAGGTATATGTAGTTCACCACAAAGAGATAAGGGAGATTGAAGCATTGAAGTGAGTGCAGAGGCTGATCCTGGCTGCTTGCCTTTTGATCGGTTGCTCTGTACCAGAGAATGCAGAGCCTGCTGCTGTGCCTGGTGAACGTTGCCCAGGTTTTCCTGCCTTTTGGATTTGGACTTCGGACCATAGACTCTTTTTTCAGTCTTAAAATTTTCATATTCTGTGTTTTTTTCAGCCGATCTTCTCTTTTTTTTGTGTGGGTAGGGAGATTTGGGAGGGTCAATGTGCATGATCCTTTTTGTTCAATTTTCTTGTGTGGGAGGAGGGATTTGGGGTGTGTAGATGTGCTTGATACATTTTGTTCATTTTTTTTGTGTGGGAGGAGGAACTTGGGGAGGGCTGATATGCCTGAGCAGTTTTCGTCGTTTTATTTTGTGCGGGGGGAAGGATTTAGGGGTTGATGTTCCTGTTCCGTTTTTGTTTGTGTTTTTTTTTGCAGGGAGGTGGGATTTGGTGGTTGATGATGGTGCTGCATTTCTTTCTTTTATTTTTTTGGTTTCATGGCTACCCGGAGAATTGAAGAACTTCAGAGTTGTCTAATTTGAAAACAAAATGGACCTTTGAACCTTTAAACCATAAGATATAGGAGCATAATTAGGCCACTTGGCCCATCGAGTCTGCTCCACCATTTCATCACAGTGATCCATTTCCTCGCAGTCCCAATCACCTGCCTTCTCCTCGTATCCCTTCATGCCCTGACCAATCAAGAATATATCAACCTCTGCCTTAAATAAACCCAATGACTTGGCTTCACAGCCTTCTGTGGCAATGAATTGCACAGATTCACTACTCCCTGGCCAAAAGAATTCCTCCTCATCTCTGTTCTAAATGGATGACCCTCTATTCTGAGGTTGTGTCCTCAGGTGTTAGACACTCCCACCACAGGAAACATTCTCTCCACATCCACTCTATCATGGCCTTTTGACATTGGGTGTTTCAATGAGATCCCCCCTCATTCTTCTGAATTCCACTGAGTCCAGAGTCACCAAACTGTCCTCATATGATAAAGCCTTTCAATCCTGGAATCATTTCATTAATGTTCTTTGAACTGGCTCCGATACCAGCACATCTTTCCTTAGATAAGGGGCCCAAAACTGTTCACAACACTTCAAGTGAGGCCTCATCAAGCCTCAACATAACAATCTTTCTTTTATATTGCAGTCCTCTTGAAATGAATGCTAATATTGGATTTGCACAGACTCAACCTGGTAAACAAATCTTTAAGGAATCCCACATAAGGACTTCCAACTCTCTTTGTGTCTCAGTTTTTTTTTTGTATTTTTTCTTAATTTCAAAGATAGTCTATGCTTTTATTTCTTTTACAAAAGTGCATAACCATACATTTCCTGACAATGTACTGACATCTTTCCTGACAACTATATGCCATCTCTTAGGCTTTTACGTTGGCTTCGACTTCTTCTGTCAGCTACGATTTTACTATCCTGCCTTTACAATGCTTCTTCCTTTTTGGTATATATCTATCCTGCAGCTTCTGAATTGCTCCCAGGAACTCCAACCATTGCTACTCTGCTGTCAGCCCTGATAATGTTCTCTTTCAATCAATATTAGCCAGCACCTCTCTTATGTCTATGTAATTCCCTTTACTCTACTGTAATACTGATACATCTGACTTCTACTTCTCACACTGCAGGGTGAATTCTAACATATTATGATCACTTTCTCCCCTAAGGGTCCCTTTACCTTAAGCTCTCTAATCAATTCTGGTTCACTGCCTAACACCCAATCCAGAATCGCTGATTCCTCCAGTGGATTCAAACCCAAGTTGCTCTAAAAAGCTATCTTTTAGGCATTCGAGAAATTTCCCTCTTGGGATCCCGCACCAACCTGATTTTCCCAACCTACCTGCATACTGAAGTCCCCCAAGTCTATTGTAATATTGCCCTTTTGACATGCATTTTCTATCTCCTATTGTAATTTGTACACCACACCTTTGCTACTGTTCGGAGGTCAGTTTACAACTCCCATCAGGGTCTTTTTACCCTTGCGTTTTCTTAGTTCTACGCCTTCCAGCCCTGTATCATCTCTTTCTAATGATTTGATTTCATTTTTTACCCAACAGAACCACAACAACCCCTTTGCCTACATGCCTGTCCTTTTGATACAACATCTTTTAGCCATGATTCAGTGATGCCCACAATGTCATAAATGCTAATCTGTAGCTGTGCTACAAGTTTATCTACCTTATTCAGCATACTGCATGCATTCAAACATAACACCATCAGTCCTGTATACCCCCTTTTTAATTTTGTTTGTCTTTTACATTGCAACTTACCCTGTTGACTGCAATGTTGCCCTATCATCAGCCTCTCTTTGCTAGGAGTCCCGCTACACATTGCCTCTGTTTGTAAACTAACTATCCCATCCTCACCCCAATCAATCCAGCTCCCAATCCCAACCAAATTAGTTTAAACTCTCCCAAACAGCTCGCAAGGATATTGGACCACCTCGGGTTTAGGGGTAACCTGTCCCTTTTGTATAGGTCATACCTTCCCCAGAAGAGATCCTAATGATCAATAAGTCTGAACCTCTTCTCCCTGCACCAGCAACTCACACCACGCATTCACCTGCCGGATCATTCTATTCTTACCCTCCCGGCACATGGCACAGGCAGCAATCCAGAGATAACTACCCTGTTTGTCAGCTTTCTACCTAGCTCCCTAAAATCTCTCTTCAGGACCTCCTCACCTTGTCTGCCTGTGTCATTGGTGCCAGTATGTACCATAACTTCTGGTTGCTCACCCTCCCCCTTTAGAATGCTATGAACCCGAACCAAGACATCCTTGACTCTGGCACCTGGGAGGCAACATACCATCAGGGTGTCTCTTTCGCATCCACAGAATCTCGACTCGGTTCTTCTGACTGTGGAATCTCCTATCACTACTGCAGTCCTCTTCACCTCTTGTCTTCTGAGCCCCCATGCCAGAGACCCAGTTGCTGCAGCAACCCCCCCCCCGTGCCCCTCCCATAGGATGCCCTCTCAACAGTATCCAAAGTGGAATATTTATTGTTGAGGGGAAATGGCCACAGGGTTAGAGAGTGGTGAATCTGTGGAATTCATTGCCACAGACGGCTGTGGACAGCAAGTCATTGAGTATATTTAAAGTGGAGGTTGATAGGTTCTTGATTAGTCAGGGCATCAAAGGTTAAAGGGAGAAGGCAGGAGAATGGGATTGAGAGGGATAATAAATCATCCGTGATGGAATAACAGACCAGTCTCGTTGGGCTGAATGGTCCAATTCTGCTCCTATGTCTTTTGAAGTTATACCTCCTTCACAATCTTGGTTTTACAATCTCTGCGATTGGACAGGAAATGGGAATAGTTTATTTTAAGATTCTGGATTGTTTAATGTAATTTCCAGTACAGGAGTGTAAAGGAGGAGATAATTATTACTCCTTTACAGTACAAAATAAAAATAAGATAAAGAACACAATAATAATAAAAACACAAAAATATAAATGCAGAAGATAGCTTATACACATAGATGGATTGTATGTCCATAAAGTGACGCTGGGCACAGGGGTGTCTGTACACAAGGTAACTGACAGGAGAGATTTGGGGGCTGCAGGGGTGTGATAGTGGGTGGAGGTTTTTGAGTCTGGTGGCTCTGGCGTGGGATGCTACACAGTCTCTACCCTGATGGGAGTGGGACAAACAGTCCATGAGCAGGGTGGATGGGATCCTTCATGATGTTACTGGCCCCCTCTGTATGTATGCTATAAGATGTACTTACCGTAGAGACTAAACCTTCAAGCTTTTCGAGAGACGCGAGCTCCGTTAACTCGCTGCGTGTCTGTATTCATCTATTATTTATACAGGACCAGTTGTGGTGTTTTGCGCTAAGATGAACCGTTTTCCATTCACACAGACACACGTTCACTCATTAAGGGGAGACAAAGACCAGATACTTCGCAAATATGCATCTATTCTGAGAGTCAGAGATGGTTTTCACATCCCCACATCCTTTCTTCGCTGGCCATTTCCCTGCATTTCTCGGTTTTTCTTCAATAAATCCATGCACTGCCAACTGAAAGCGCTGTGGGAAAAACGGCTGTCACCGACTCCTTCGCCGTGCGCTGAGAAATAAGACTTACCACTGAGGGAACGGCGGCGGTGGAATCGGGTAATTTGCCGAGTGATTCAGTACAGCCGGTGTCTGACCGATCCGGTCCTGTTCCGCGGGGGACAGCGACAGAAAAGCAGAGGGAGGGAGAGAGAGAAAAGCAGAGGGAGGGAGGGAGGGAGAGCCGCGCTTAGGGCACTGACGTCACCGAGCTGTCAATCACACCGTGCCCACCTGATGTTCTGCAAACGATGGTCCTGGGTAGTTTGGCAGCGAGAGAGGGAGGGAGAGGAGAGCGAGAGGGAGAAAAATAGAGGGAAAGAGGAAGGGCGAGAGAGAGGAAAAGTGAGAGACGGAAAGAGGGAGGGGAGGAAAGATAGAGAGAGGTAGAGATAGACAGAGGGAGAAGAGAAGAAGGGAGGCAGAGGATAGGGTGCTAAGGAAGGAGAGAGAGAGGGAGATGGAGAGAGAGAGAAGGTGAGGGAGAGAGAGATAGGGTAGGGAGGGAAGGAGAGGGAGAGCGAGGGAGAGAGTGAGGGGGATAGGAAAAGCAGATGGAGAGAGAGGAAAGGGAAAGAAAGGAGAGGGAGAGAGAGGGGCAAGGAGGGAAGGAGAGGGAGAGGGACAAAGAGAGAGGAAAGCGAGAGAGGAGAGGGAGAGAGAGAGAGAGGAAAGCGAGAGAGGAGAGGGAGAGAGAGATGGAGCGAGGGGGGAAGGAGAGACAGAAAAGGAGAAGGGAGAGAAGAGAGAGTGACAGAAAGAGGGGTGAGGAGAGGGAGATAGAGAGAGAGGGGAGAGTGGGAGAGGGAAGGAGAGAAAAAGACATTGGAGAGGGTGGGATAGAGGGAGAGAGAAAAGAAGAGGCAGAGGAGAGGGAGTGAGGGAGGGACAGGGAAAGAGAGTGAGGGAGAGGAAGAGAGAGCGAGGGAGGGAGAGAGGAGGAGAGAGTGAAAAGGAGAAGGAGAGACAGGAAAAAAGAGTCAAGGAAAGAACGGACACGGGGGGGGGAAGTAGGGGGAGAGGGAAAGAGAGAGAATGAGAGAAAGGAAGGGAGTAGGGAGAGTGGGGAGACAGAGGTGTGTGAGGGGGAAAGAAGGAGGGAGAGGCAGAGGAGAGAGAGAGAGAGAGGAGGTGAGAGAGGGAAGGAGAGAGCAAGAAGGAGAGAAAGGAGAGAAAAAGGGAGTGGGAAAGGGAGAGGAGAGAGATAGACAGACAAAGGTAGAGAGTGTGAGTGTGTCATAAAGAGTGGGAGAGGGTGAAGAATTTTTTTTGCATCTAATAGAGAGGCTACAAACACCTGATATGCATCTGGATACAGAGAGAGTATAAACAAACATTGCAATTGAAAAAGCTGCAGAAAGTTGTAAAGTCAGCCAGTGGCCTCCATGGCATCCAGAATATCCTCAAAAGATGATGCCTCAAAAAGGTGGCATCCATGATTAAGGACCCCATCACCCGGGACATGCCCTTGACTCATTGCCACCATCAAGGAGGAGGTACAGGAGTCTGAAGATACACACTCAACATGTCAAGGAACAGCTTCATTCCCTCTGACATCAGATATCTGAATGGACAGTGAACCCATAAACACCATCACACTATCTTTTGTTCTCTTTTTGCACAACTTATTTAATTTATTATGTGTATCATGTGGTAATTTATCATTTTTATCATTATGTATTGAAATGTTCTGCTCTGCAAAACAACAAATTTCACGACATGTTAGTGATATTAAACCTGATTCTGATTCAGATCACCATAACGTCTTGGACCACAGTGTGCTGCCATAGGGAAACAGGATGTTATCTCAACAATAAGTAAACACCTTTAATATCCCATTTCTACATTGTTGGGGGAAACCCCTTTAAAATAAACTAGAGGTGACAACAGTACGAATCCAGCCTCTCGACCGAGATGAACATAGAACAAAGAACAGTACAGCATGAACACAAGTGATTCTGCAGGTGCTGGAAATCCAGAGTAACACACAAAATGCAACTCAGCAAATCAAACAGCATCTGTGGAGATTTGTTCCCCTCTGATGCACACTGCCTAACCCGCTGAGTTCCTTCAGCATTTTGTGTGTTACTCTGGATTTCCAGCATCTGCAGAATCTCTTGTGTTTATAGATTCATGGTTCAAGATTGAAGATAGTTTATTGCCATTCTTCAATACATGAGCATAAAGGAGAGCAAAACGATTGTTACTCTGGATCCGATGCAGCATAAAAAACACAGAATATAAAGAACACAATTAAACACACACAATAAATATAAATATAAAAGTAATTTTATAAACGACATTGAACAAGTAACTTTGACTGTGTCCGTATATACATAAAATTAGCCAATGTACACAGACTGATTGTATGTACATAAAGTGACATTAGGTGCAGGAGTATCTGAACATAAGGTGACTCTGACAGGAAATAATCAAATGTCAAATTGATTCTTGGCAAGAGGAACTCTTCTAGGTATTATTGAAGCATATGAAACACAGAACAGCGACTGCGTCATTGTAGGTATGAGATGTGGAGTGTAAGCATAACGTGGCAGTGAATGGGGATGAAAGTTGCCGAGGGGCTTAGTGAGGAGTGACTGATATGGATGCAGTGGCAGTGGGGTGGGTTCCTATCTCATTCGGCCAACATCTTTTTTGAGGTGAATTCTATTTCAGGAGATATTAACAAACAGCCTATTTGCTGCATGATTCTATGTTTTTAAAGTTCAAAGTTCATGATGCTGAGAGATATCCTAGGATGCACTGGGACACATAATCAGTGAGGTAACCTGGGGTCGTCCATATTTCTGATCTTTCAAGATCAGACAGTCTTGCCCACACAACCCAGCCAGGGTTGATCAGGTCCTGGCCTGTGTCAAAGCAGCACTGGTCCAGGGTCACACCTCTTGATCCATTGCCATTTGGAGGCTTGGACAGCAGCCTCTGTGATGGTCCTGGTGGTTCTTTTCCCTCCTGTAATGCCAAGGAGGGAGTAGATTCTGCAGAGCAAGCAGCCAGCAAAACCTCTGCACTTCACCTCTGTAGGCCTGCATTGTGCCCGCCAACCCTGTTGCTGGCACTGCTCTACCAGCTCCTAGTTTTTGCCATTCTTATGCTCGGATACCTCCTCAATCTGGTCTTCCCAAGGCACAGTCACTACCTTCCTCGAGGTTTCTGACAGAATGGCTACGTCAGGCCTCAGGGATGATGATGCGATGAAGTCAGGGAAAGAACGACATTCAGTTGTTAGTCAGATGCCGTGGTGAGCAAGCCTGCTGGTCAGAGTAAATTTATATCAAACTACATCTATGTCACTATCTAAAGTCTTGCAGGAATTCACAATAAATACAAAGAAACACAATAGAACCAATGAAAAACTACACAACAGAGATAGACAACTGCTGTGCAAAAGACAACAAAATGTGCAAAAAAGAAAAACAAAATAATAATTACAGATAAATAAGTGTTGGCCAGAAAGAATGACAGTCTACAAATCAGTGAATTCAAATAAATCAAAGACAGTGGAAGCGAACAGACTAATTGTCTTTGTTTTTGTCATGTGCTTGGGGATGAAGGCTGCCATTTTTGAAGACACTCTGTTCTCCATTTTGTGAGCTTGAAGTGCTGGGCTTGATCAACGTTTTAAGGACGACACAATGATGCTCCAGGAAATCTGCTGGACTGGAGATCAGTTCCAAATAAGAAGTTACTTCTGAGATGTTCCTTGGTTTGATATAGCATGAAGGTTTTTGATTGTTGGAGTCAATATCTGTTCTGCATGAATCAAGCTTATTGCCGATTGAGAACAAAGAGCCATAAATTATCGACTGTCACTTGATGGGAAGAGGGCAATAAATGGATGCTGGTTTGGAGCAGAGCCAATAACAAGGTGTTAAAGGTCGGGCACAAGACCTGTGGCCAATGACACTGGAATGCGATACTTGAATTGATAAGAAATAGATATAAAAGTGGACGCTTTGTGTGTGCTGGTAGTGGTAACTTCAAAGAATACCCATCGCAGATACAAGCATGAGTAACCCTGCATGAAACACATGGCGAGTGAATCGGGACTACGGGGAACGCCTAGCCAGTGTAGACTCCTTTGTCCGGCTAATACCTTTGCTATTCTTCGCCTCTTCAGGGGAGTCAGGAATACTTAGCGTATGAATTCACGTACTTGTTAGTTTAAACAATAGAGGTACTTGTAGGTAAATACAGATTTCTCTGTGCCTCTCTGATCATTGTTATAAGGGGTGATTCTTATAACATTAGTAATAAATAATATTCAGAACATGAGTTGCAGAGTCCTTGACTGTGAGTTAATTTTGGAATCAGTTCAGTATTGAGCTGAGTGAAGTTATCCAGGCTGGTTCAGGAACCTGATGATTGAGGGGTAATAACTATTCCTGAACCTGGTGGTGTGGGACCTGAGGCTTCTTTATAAGAGAGCATGGCCTGAAAGCTGGGGGTTCCTGATGATGTAAGCTCCTTTCTTGTGGCAGTGTTCCATGTAAGTGTACCAGATTGTGCTGTTGTTTGCTCTGAGGTCTTTTCAAGTCTTGTCCACTCGCATCAGACAAGTACACTCAGGACAGATTTATCAACGGGGAGGGACCTACTGTGGCAACAGTGACCAGGAGCAAATCCTGTTTCACATGGCTGATATCAACAAATAGTCGCATAAGGTCTAAGTTCTCGTAGTCAAGTGCTGAATGGTGTGAAAGAACTTCAATACATCTAGGTAAATCTGTAAACACAAAAGATTCCTAAATGCTGAAAATCCAGAGCAACTCACACAAAATGCTGGAGTAACTCAGGTCAGGCAGCATCTATGGAAAAGAATAAACAATCGATCGATGTTTCGAGCCCAGACCCTTCATCAGGACTGGAAAGGAAGGGCGAAGACTAACTCCTTTCTTACCTCTTCTCTTCCCCTCACCTACCTATCACCTCTCTCTGGTGACCTTCCTCCTTCCCTTTCACCCATCAGATTCCTTCATCTCCAGCCCTTTCTTTCCTGTACCTCTTCCACTGATCACCTCCCAGCTTTTCAATTCATCACCCCCCCACGACTCCCAGCCACATAACTCCCTCATCACTTGGTCTCACCTATCACCTGCCAGCTTGCCCTTCCTCCATTCCTCTCCACCCCCACCCCGACCATCTTATATTTTTTCCCTTTCTTTCCAGTACTGAGGAAAGGTCTCGCCCTGAATGTCGACTGTTTATTCATTTCCGTAGATGCTGCCTGACCTGCTGAGTTCCTCCAGCATTTTGTGTGCTTTAGTAAATTGGTTTAATATTATCTGTATGCAAGAACTTGACTTGAATATTATTAATACAGATCTATTTGTTTTCACAGCCCATTGAGGAAGAATATTGTAAAACAAAAAGAGAATGCAGAATGAAGTGTAACAGCTACAGAAAAAGTGCAGTGCAGGTAGACAATAGGTGTAAGGTTACAATGAGGTGGATTACGAGTTCAAGAGATCATCATATTAAAGTCAGAGAAAAGTACGGCACAAAAACAGTATCTTTGGCTCATTTATTACATGCCAAAACATTTAAATGCCTGCACCGGGACCATAGCCCTCCATACCCCTACCATCCACGTACCTATCCAAATTTCTCTTAAACATTGAAAATGAGCTTGCATGCATCGTTTGCACTGGCAGGTCATTCTACGCTCTCACAAACCTCTGGGTGAAGAAGTTTCCCCTCATGTTTCCCTTAAACTTTACACCTTTCACCCTTAACCCTCAACCTCAGTGGGAAAAGCCTGCTTGTATTTACCCTATCTATACCCCTCATAAGTTTGTATACCTCTATCAAATCTCCTATGTTCCAAGGAATAAAGTCCTAACCTATTCAATCTTTCCTCATAACTCAGGTCCTTCAGACTCGGCAACATCCTAGTGGATTACCTCTGTTCTATTTCAACCTTATTTACATTTTTCCTGTAGGTGCTGTTAAATAGTCTTATAACAGTGGGATAGAAGCTGTTCTCGAGCCTGGTGGGACGTGATTTCTGCCTGGGGGAGAACAGAGAATATCCGGGGTGGGTGGGGTGCTGGCAGCTTTATTGAGGCAGTGAGAAGTATAGACAGAGTCCATTGAGGGGAAAATGGTTTCTGTGATGTGTTAAGCTGTGTCCACATCTCCCTGAAGTTTCTTTGGTTGTGGTCAGAGCAGTTGCTGTACCAAGTCTTGATGCTTTCTATGTGGGATTGATAGGAATTAGTGAGGGTCAAAGGGAACATATGGCTGAGCGACGTTACTCCTCATTGACTTGACTTTTTTAACCAAAATAAAAGTGTGGTGTTTTATAACCATTCCTTTTGGAGAGTGCAGAGGTGATTTACCAGGATGCTGCCTGGATTAGAGATATAAGACCATAAGACATGGGAGCAGAATTTGGCCATTCAGCCATTGAATCTGCTCTGCCATTCCATCATGGCTGATATATTATCCATCTCAACTTCATTCTTCTGCCTTTGTCATCCTTACTCATCGAAAACTAACAACCTCTGCTTTAAATTTGCCAAATGAATTGGCCTCCATAGCCGATTGCGGCAATAAATTGCACACATTCACCACCCTCTGGCTAAAGAAAGTCTTCTTCATCTCTGTTCAAAAGGAATGTCCCTCTATTTTGAGTCTGTACCCTGTGGCCTTAGACTCCTCCACTATAGGAAACATCCTCTCCACATCCACTCCCTAGGACTTTCAATATTTGATAGGTTTCAATAAGATCTTCCCTCATTCTTCTAAACTTCAGCGAGTACAGGCCTAGAGCCATCAAACACTCATATGTGAACACTTTCATTCTCGGAATCATTCTTGTTAACCTCCTCCTGTCATGGTCCGGTCCATGAAATCCGCATTCCAGTTCACGGTCTGGTCCATGCTCCTTATTCCAGGTTTTCCGGTTTTCCCCAGTTTCTGTTGAGGCAACTGATTCTCGTTTGGGCTGGCTTCATAAATAGCTTCAGGATTCAGCCTCTGGCTGCTGGATTGTTCCTGCCCAAACCCCCTGTCTGTATCCCTTCCCTTCACCTTCCTCCCGGAGGCATTGCCTCGCCTTCACCGCTGTCAAGTTCAACCACCAGAGCAAGATAAGGAACTGTCTTTCGTTGTTTTGAACTGTCTCTGTGTCCTCGCCTTCACTAGGTAGGTCCGGCTGTCTGCCGCTACCTAGTGTTGGGAACTGTCTTTGTGTCCTCACCTTTGCTAGGAAGGTCCGGCCGTCTGCTGTTATCTAGTGTTGGGAACTGTCTGTGTCCATGCCTTCGCTAGGTAAGTCTGGCTGTTTGCTGCTACCTAGTGTTGGGAACCAACTTTGTGTCCTCACCTTTGCTAGGTAGGTCCGGTTGTTTGCTGCTACCTAGTGTTGGGAACCACCTTGTTGTATTCTACATTCTGTGTAATGAGTCCCGGCGCTATGTCCTATACCCAAGGAGAGGACCCGGCTCTGTTCTGTGTAATGAGTCCCGGCCCTATGTCCTGTACCCAAGGAGGGATCCTGGCTCTGTGTTCCATGTTGCTGTCTCTTCCTTGACCAAGGCTCTGTGTTCTCCTCTCTTTTATCGACCAAGTAAAGGCTTTGGGGTCTCGTCCAGTCCTAGCCACTTCCAAGAACCTTGTCCTGTCCAAGCCACAGCTTTGTGTTCTCATCTTTATTTTCCTCATCCAGTGCTGGGGTTCCCTCATCTTGTGCTGGGGTTCCCTTGTCCTGTCCAGGAGTCTCACGTCCAGTCCTGTTGCCTCTCCTCATCCTGTTGCCACGTCATGTCCTCGCCTAGTTCTGGAGTCCGAGCCCGAATCAAGACCCAGGTTCTGGGTCCTTGTCCAGTCTCTGGCTTGGAGTCCAAGCCCAGGGTCCTAGTTCCCAGTTCCATGTCCTGGTTCTGCTATCCTAGTCAAGTCCTAGCCCAGGTCTGGAATCCTTGTCCCGTCCAGGGCCTGTGTCATGTCCAGCATCCTTTCTTCCCCATTTTCCTTGCTTCCTTCTCACACCTACTTCTGTTCCTGGTAGTTCAGTGTCTGTGTCTTGCATTTGGGTCTGCTCCCAACGCCCCCTTATGACATTTCTGGAGCCTCTCCAATGCCAGCACATCCCTTCTTAGATAAGGGGTCTAAAACTACTCACAATACTCCAAGTGCGGTCTAACCAATGCAAGAGAGCATGCTTTATGAGGAAAGGTTGAGTGAAACAAGAGAATGAGTGGTGACGATTGAGCCGTAGACTTTCCCAGGGTGGAAATGGCTAATGCAAGGGGGTATAATTTTAAGCTGATTGGAGGGAAGTATAGAGGGGATATCAGGAATAGGTGGTTTACATGGAGAATGGTGAGTGTGTGGAGTGCACTGCCAGAGGTGGTGGTAGAGGCAGGTACATTAGGGACATTATAAGAAACTCTTAGGTAGATAGATAGATAGATACTTTATTCATCCCCATGGGGAAATTCAACTTTTTTTTCCAATGTCCCATACACTTGTTGTAGCAAAACTAATTACATACAATACTTAACTCAGTAAAAAATATGATATGCATCTAAATCACTATCTCAAAAAGCATTAATAATAGCTTTTAAAAAGTTCTTAAGTCCTGGCGGTTGAATTGTAAAGCCTAATGGCATTGGGGAGTATTGACCTCTTCATCCTGTCTGAGGAGCATTGCATCGATAGTAACCTGTCGCTGAAACTGCTTCTCTGTCTCTGGATGGTGCTATGTAGAGGATGTTCAGAGTTATCCATAATTGACCGTAGCCTACTCAGCGCCCTTCGCTCAGCTACCGATGTTAAACTCTCCAGTACTTTGCCCACGACTGAGCCCGCCTTCCTTACCAGCTTATTAAGACGTGAGGCGTCCCTCTTCTTAATGCTTCCTCCCCAACATGCCACCACAAAGAAGAGGGCGCTCTCCACAACTGACCTATAGAACATCTTCAGCATCTCACTACAGACATTGAATGACGCCAACCTTCTAAGGAAGTACAGTCGACTCTGTGCCTTCCTGCACAAGGCATCTGTGTTGGCAGTCCAGTCTAGCTTCTCGTCTAACTGTACTCCCAGATACTTGTAGGTCTTAACCTGCTCCACACATTCTCCATTAATGATCACTGGCTCCATATGAGGCCTAGATCTCCTAAAGTCCACCACCATCTCCTTGGTCTTGGTGATATTGAGACGCAGGTAGTTTGAGTTGCACCATATCACAAAGTCCTGTATCAGTTTCCTATACTCCTCCTCCTGTCCATTCCTGACACACCCCACTATGGCCACTTTGCCACTTTGCTAGGCATTCCTAATTTCGAATCCTGCTCTTCACAGGAAATACAAAGGGAATTTTTAATATAAGAAGTTATAATGTTAAGGTGATCAGTAGAAAGTATAGTGTGGCGGGGGGATATCAGAAGTAGGTTGTTACACAGAGAATGGTAGGTGGGTGGAACGCCTTGTCAGGAGTGGGTGGTAGATAAATCAAAGACATTTAAGAGACTCTTAGATACACAGATGAAATGAAGATGGAGGGCAGCGTTGGATTGATTTTGGAGTATGTTAAAAAGTTGGTAGAGAACTGTCCTACGTTCTAAAGCCAAAAGTTGGCATAGTTATGATACAAACCTTGTGTGTCTGATTGCTGGCTCTTCTACAAGGGAACTCACAATATTAATGAATGTATGCATTCACACGTAGAATGATGAATCATCATAGCTTCCCAACCATACATATTAAAAATATATTAATTGCAAATAAAAACTGCAGATGCTTGAGATCTTTAACATAAATTTTCAGCGGGTAAGGCAGCATCTGTGGTGGAAGAAACAGAGTTAATGTTTCCTGTCAATGATAAAACTATTTCTGCCGAGTATTCCCAGAATTTTATGCTTTTCTTGACAGGAGTTCAGTGATAACCCAAGTGCAGAGGGAGAGACACAGACACGGAATGAATAGTTCACTGACTTTTAATAACAACTATTCAAGACAGAGGAAAATAAATGTTAAACCAACAGGGCTGCTAGCTAAAGCTAATGTCATCAAACTAGCTAAAAGCTAATTAATACCACTCTCTAAACAGCATCGATCCAAACCTGCTTTCCCGGAATGTGGACTAAGGTAAGCAGGGAGCGTTGTTGTCGCTTTGCTTCAATCAAGATTTGACAAGAATGAAACAAAAGATGAGAGTTAAATACAATTACAAAGAAACCCTCATCGGCTGGAATGTGAGCATTCTCACCTGCGTGATAGCTGTCTTCTTTCATCTGCCCACCTGCAAGAGCACCCAGACTCCATGGCAGGGTCCACAGTTATGGCATTTCCATCAAAGTATTTTTTCTGAGGCCTCAGAAGATTACACTTGCACCTGATTAACAAAGATACTATGAACATCAAATGCATGAAATATTTTCCAACAATATATACATGACTTCACTGTTCTGCTAAATGTGTTAGTCCATCCAATCCATGGTTAGAGTTCAATGTAACATTTACTTGGCCCAGTAAAGAACTTCTTGGACATCAGTTTTCTGACCAAAAGTTTGAAGTTCGGTTGTCAGATGACATTTATAAAGTTTTTACAAGTCCAATTAAGTTTACTGTCAATTGTACAAGTACGATGTGGTACAGGTATAATGAAAAATGTTCCAAACATCTGCATCACAGATCATAAGATATAGGAGCAGAATTAGGCCACATGCCCTTAGCTGACTGTCAAAGCATTTTAAAGGTAGAAATTGGCACTTTTGTCTTGGAGGCACCAAGTAATCAAAAGCCGGTTTTGTCGACCACATTGATGTTCCTGGTAAGAACAAGCAGGCATTTTGCCAGTTATGTTTAGTGAGTCAGATAAAACCACATAAGCTGTATATAAAGCCATAAGACATAAGAGCAGAAATAGGCCATTGCACCTGCTCCGCCATTTCATCATAGCTCATCCATCTTTCCTTCCAGCCCCAGTCTCTTGCCTTCTCCCCAAATCTCTTCATGCCCTGACCAGTCAGGAATCTATCAACTTCTACCTTAGATATACACAAAGATTTCACCTCCACAGCTGCTGTGGCAATGAATTCCACAGATTCACTACTCTCTTCCTCATGGCCATTCTAAAAGAACTCCCCTCTATTCTGAGGCTGTGTTCTTTGGTATTAGATTCTTCACCATCAGAAACATCCTCTCTGCATCTGCTCTATCAAGGCCTTTCACCATTTGATAGGTTTCAATTAGGTCACCCCTCATTCTTGTGAATTCCAGTGAATACAGGCCCAGAGCCATCAAATGCTCTTCATATGACAAGTCATTCACTCCTGGAATCATTTTGTGAACCTCTTTTGAACTCTCTCCAATGTCAGCATGTTCTTTCTAAGATAAGTGGCCCAGAACTGCTCACAATACAGCAAGTGAGGCCTCAACAGTACTTTATAAAGTCTCAACATTACATCCTTGCTTTTATATTCTAGCCCTCTTGAAATGAATGCTAACATCACATTTCCCTTCCTCACCACAGACTCAACCTGCAAATTAACCTTCAGGGAATCCTGCACAAGAACTCTCAAATCCCTCTGCACCTCAGATTTTTGTATTTTCTTTCCATTTAGAAAATATTCAACTCTTTCACTTCTTCTACCAAAGTGCATGACCATACACTTCTTGACTGTATTTCATCTGTCATTTCTTTGCCCATTCTCCTAATTGTCTCAGTCCTTCTGTAGCTCTCTACTTTCGCAAAACTACCTACCCCTCCACCTGCAACCAAGCCATCAATTCCATCATGCAAATCATTGACATATAAAGTAAGAAGAATCAGTCCAACATAGACCCCTGTGGAACACCACTGGTCTGCGGCAGTCAACCAGAAAAGGCCCCGTTTATTCCCATTCTTTGCCTCCTGCCAATCAGACACTGCTTTATCCATGCTAGAATCTTTCCTGTAATACCATGGGCTTGTAGCTTGTTAAGCAGCCTCATATGTGGCACTTTGTCAAAGATCTTCTGAAACTCCAAGTACACAATATCAACCAAATCTCCTTTGTCTGTCCTACTTGTTATTACTTCAAAGGATTCCAACAGATTTGTCAGGCAAGATTTTCCCTTGAGGAAACCATGCTGACTACAACTTGTTTTACCATGTGCCCCCAAGTATTACACAGCACTATTTTATCATGTGTCTTCACGTATTGCACTGCTGCTGCAAAAAAACGAATTTCATGACATTTGTGAGTGATGATGAACCAGATTCTGATATGGGTCTTTATTGAGGACTGAGAGTGGGAAGGGGGCAGGGAGAGGGGAATCATGGTGGGGAAAATGGGAAAGGGAGAGGGAAGCACCAGAGAGACATTCTGTAATGATTAATAAACCAATTGCTTGTAATCAAATTACTTTGCCTGGTGCCTCAGGGCTGGGAGTAACTGCACTCATGCCACCCCCACCTCTGGCACTCCTTCTCCACCATCTGTTCCACATCCCTCCTGCGGCACTCCACCTTTATCATTCCCAACACCCTTTGCTCCTGCCAGAATTACAAACTCACTCTCTGATCAACGTTGACAAATACAGCACTGTATAAAATTGTTAGGTATCCTAGCTATATATGTATATGTGTCCAATACTGTTGCACAGCAGTATAGTTGCTTCTGAAATTGGTGGTGAAGGACTTTAGGCTTCTGTATCAATGCCTGATGATAGCAGCAAGAAGATGGCATGGTCCAGATGGTAGGATCTCTAATCTTTGATGCCTAGGCAATGGCTGATGTCGATGTTTTCGATGATAGGGAGGGCTGTACCTATGATGGACACTCACAAACATTTGGAAGTCAAGATCGCAGCCTGAAGGTCGGTTGGAGGACTAGAATGAAGCCCAAAGGTCAATCAGAAGTTTAGTTCAAAGCCTGAAGTTTGATCGGAAGTCCAGAGGTCAAGGCCCAATGGTTGGAGATCCTCTGTGTGTGTGGGCTTCCTCTAGGTGCTCTGGTTTCTCCCAGTCCAAAGACATAACATTTAGTAGGTTAATTGGTCATTGTAAATTGTCCTGTAATTAGACTAGGGTTAAATTGGTGGGTGCTGGGTGGCATGGATCGAAGGTTCTGTACTGTGCACTATCTCTAAGTAAATTGATAGGGGTCTACTAAGCGAAGGGAGAGACAAAAGAACTAAGATGGCACATGCCTTGTGGTGCAGCTCTTTTTCTACTACATAGATAAGGAAAATTCCATTTAAATTTTTAGATTAGAATCAACCAAGGAGATACCCCAATTCAAATAATGCAACACTAAGAGAAGATTCCAGAACTTTCCAGATTTACAGCAATGTAACTACTAAGGAACACAATGAACAATTGCACATACATTCTGTGACCACCAGGAAGCATACTAAACAGTTTCATGTATACAAGAACTACTTAAAATACAAGCAAATGAATTGTTAAGCTGCAATAATAAATAAACAGTCAGATCCAACGTGACATAACATCGTTGATGCAATCCATAGACCATGCTATTGTTCAAAATACAGTGCTTTTAAAAGGGAAAGAAAATATAGGGATGATCACTGTTTCAGTTCAAGTTTGTCATCTGACTACACATAACATAGCCAAACAAAACACTTCCTCCAGACCACGGTGCACCCACAGAACACATAAATGATGGCATTTTTTAAGTTATAGATTCAGTTTACAGTGTTAAAACCACAACATTCTGCTGGTGCGAGGGATTCAGTTGGATGTGAGGCTACAAGCTCAGGAAGACTGTGATAAACTGAAGGATCTACAGAAAGAACTGGAAGACCAGTGTTAAACAGTAAACATCAGCCAGATGGCAGGTAACATTGACTGCATAAATCCAGCATGAACGATATGGATGAGTGCACTGAAATCAACAAAGACGGTGAAGCTAAATGCTCTAGTTCACTGTTTACCTGTGCTGTGCACTACATCCATTTTGAATTATGTACTAGATTTTGGTATAAGTGCTGTGTGTAATATGCTTTGTGGGTGCACTGTGGTCCAGAAGAACATTGTTTTGCTTGGTTGTATACAGTATATGTACAGTCAGATTCTGGAACTTGAACTTTGTGTAATAAAGCCCATGAAGAGGAACAAAGAAACAAATAGTCTGAAGATGTTCTTCAAGAAGAGGATAAACAAAGCTGAAAGTACAAAGTTGAGCTTGTACTACTTTACCATTAAATATTATCTTATTAAGTATCGAGTTTCTGGGTGTCAACTTCTCTGAAGATCTATCCTGAATCCAACATGTTGATGCAATTATGAAGAAGTCACACCTCTAGCTACAGTTCATTAGGAATTTGGCATGTCTCCAGCATCTTCAAAAGGTGATGCCTCAAATAGACGGCATCCATCATTAGGGACAACCCCCCCCCCCCCCCGCCCCCGCATCACTCAGATATGCCTTCTTCTCATTGCTACCATCAGGAGGTGGTACAGGAGCCTGAAGACTGATACAGCATTTTATGAACAGCTTCTTTCTCTCCGTTATCAGATTCTGAACAGACAATGAATCCATGTACAGTACACTATCTCACTTTGTTCTCTTTTTGCATTATTTATTTAACTTTATATACATTTCTTGCTGTAATTTATAGTTTTTTATTATGCTCCTGTTCTGCTGCTGCAGAACACCAAATGTCATGACATACGCCAGTGATATTAGATCTGATTTTGATGTCATCAAAAACTTTAGCAAATTTCTACAGATGTACAGTGGAGAACAGTCTGACTGGTATGGAGGCACCAATGCACAGTATTGGAAAAAGCTGCAGACAGTTGTAGGTTCAGCCAGCTCCATTATGGGCACTAACCTATCCAGCAAATGCCCTTTTCCCATTACTACTGTCAGGGAGGAGGTATAGGAGCCTGAAGATCGACACTGAACATTTTAGGAACAGCTTCTTCCCCTCTGCTCTCAGATTTCTGGATGAACCATGAACCCATGTACACTACCTCACTGCTCTTTGTGTATGACTTTTTAAAATACTCCTTATTGTAACTTAGTCATTCTTTTCATATTTATTGCACCGTACTGCTGTCACAAAACAAGAAATTTCACATGTCAGTGGTAATAAAAAGATGATTCTAATTTATTGACAGATTTTCAGAAAGGCTGCCTTGCTAGTTAGTGGAGGAGTTATGCAGCTGCAGATTATGCTCTCTGGTCATTCAACACTTAGATCAACATTTCCATCCTCTACATCCACCGAGACTAAGCTTCAGAATGATCTGTAACCACGTCGTAATCCATTATCTTAATCTAAATTGAAGTATTTTGTGTACAGTATAATGTTAGTCTTGTACACTTTCAAGGATGCTGTAACTCATGTCCTCAATATTAATTATTTTGATTGTTTTTATTTTTTGACAAAAATTTGATGTATTTTGAGCACTGGTTGTCCAAATTTTTATTGTTCTATTATGTTTTTTGTATTTATTGTGAATAGCCACAAGAAAATGAATCTCAGGATAGCATATGGTGACATAAGTACTTTGATAATAAATTTACTTTGAACTTTGAATCTTCCTACAGCACCTACCCCCACATTTTGCAACTATCTTAATCCTTCCCTTATGGTTAAACATCAGGGCGATTTATGTAACTGCTCTGCTGCAGATTTTTTTCATAAAGATAGCAATAAGGACTTCTGACGTAATCAATTATTGCAGATGCATTCACAGGAGTTTATTTTGCAACTACACAATGTTATTTCAGCACTAGAGTCTGGAGTTCAATTCTGGTATTCTCTGTAAGCAAGTTTGTACGTTCGTTCCCATGAATATGTGAGTTTGCTCCAATGGGCAGTGCAGCTCATTGGGCCAGAATGGCCTGTTCTACACTGTATCTCTAATTTAGAGGCTCCCAACCCTTTTTATGCCATGGACTCATAACATTAAGCAAGGGGTCCATGGACTGGGAACCTCTGCTCTAAATAAATAAGGAGTTTAGATTTTCAAAATTTGCTGTAACAGAAAATGAACAGAAATAGAACGTACTTCTGATCTTAGCTCTTTTCTTCCATCACAGAACAGTAACAGCATTTCTAGTTTTCATCTTTCACTGTAGTAGAGAAGCTACTGGAGAAGATTCTAAGGAGTAGGATTTGTATTCATTTGGAAAGACGGAAGCACATTACGAATCAGCATAGGTTTGTGCAGAGGATATCATGTCTCATGAATCTAAGCTTATTGAGGAGATTGATGAAAGCAGATCAATAATGTGGCAGGAGATGACTTTATAGATCATTACAAAATTATGAAGGTCTTAGATAGGATAGATTACCAGAATCATTTTCCCCGGGTAGAGTGACCTACAATTAAAGGCTTACACTGCCAGACGTGGAGACAGATATGATTACAACAATTAAAGGTCATCTGAAAAGTCACTTGGGATAGATAAGGTATAGAGGAATACTATACTGCAAATTGGATTACAACCATATGATTGCACGGCCAAACACCCGGACAATCACTTCGTCAAGTTCGCTGATGACATAAGAGTCACCACCACAATGACGAAACAGCCTACAAAGAGGAGAAGGAAGAGCACAGGGCCCGGTGCCAAGCAAATAACCTCTACTTTAATATCAACAAGACAAAGGAATGGGTTATTGACTTCAGGAGAACTCAATCACCTACAGTCCTCTTTATATCAGTGACACAGCAGTGGGAACTGCTGACAGTTTCAAACTCCTGTGAATCCACATCTTGCACATCCTCTCATGGTCTCAGAACACATCGTGCACAGTCAATAAAGTTCAGCGACACCTCCAGTTTCTGAAGAGAGCTGGTCTTTACACATTCATACGTGTCATTTCAAAAATGAGCAGTAAAAGGCATCTTAACGAGCTGCATCACTGCTTGGTATGAAAACTGCACTGCAGTGAACAGGAGGACTCTACAACAGGTAGTCAAAACCGCCCAATGCATTAATGGCACCAGCGAACCCACTATCAAGGACGTATCCAGAGAGGTACTGGAACAGGGCCAGTAATGTCTAAAGGATTGCATCCACCCTGCTCACGGACTATTCGTCCCACTCCCAACAGGGAGGAGCCTATGTAGTATCCAAGCCACGATAACCATATTCAAAAACAGTTCCTTTCCCAAGAAGTAAGGCTGATCAATACCTCCACCCACTAACTCCACCAGTACTTTATTATCTCCTGTCAGTCACCTTATGTTCAACCAAGTGTCTCTTTATGATCATACGATCAAAGTATATAAGCTATCTTATGTATTTATATTTATTGTGTTTTTTTATCTTTTGTGCTGCATCAGATCCAGAATAACAATTATTTCATTCTCCTTAGATATGTGTACAGAAAATAACATTAAACAGTCTTGAATCTTGATCTAGACACAGGCATCATGACAGGAATCGATGAGGTGAACTGAAGGGGCCCACTTCTGTGTTGTTTGCTTCTACAGTGTATCCACCACTTCCAATAGATTCTAAGGAAGCTAAAGAAATTTGGCATGTCCCCATCAATGTGCCATAGATAGCATCCTAGATGGATGCATCATGGCTTGGTACTGCAACTGGTCTGCACGTGACCGCAAGAAAATGCAGAGGGTTCAATACAGCTCAATATATCAGAGAAATCAGCTTCTCCTCTTTGGACTGTCTACATTTTTTGCTGCCTCAGTAAAGCAGCCAACATAATCAAGGACTCCACCCACCATGGACATTCTCACTCCTTCCCTCTCTCATCAAGCAGAAGATACAAACGCCTAAAAGCACGTATCTCCACGATTGATGAAGGCCAATGCACCATATGCCTTCTTAACCAGAGTCAACCTGCGCAGCAGCTTTGAGCATCCTGTGGACTTGGATCCCAAGATCCCTCTGATCCTCCACACTGCCAAGAGTCTTGCCATTAATACTATATTCTGCCATCATATCTGACCTACCAAAATGAACCACCTCACACTTATCTGGGTTGAACTCCATCTGCCACTTCTCAGCCCAGTTTGGCATCCTATCGATATCCTGCTGTAACCTCTAACAACCCTCCACACTATCCACACCTTCAACTTTTGTGACATCAGGAAATTTACTAACCCATCCCTCCAATTCCTCATCCAGCTCATTCATAAAAATCACGAAGAGAAGGGGTCCCAGAACAGATCCCTGAAGCGCACCACTGGTTACCGACCTGCATGCAGAATATGACCCATCTATAATCACTCTGCCTTCTGTGGGCAAGCCAATTCCGGATTGACTAAGCAATATCCCCTTCGATCCCATGCCTTCTTACTTCCTCAATAAGCCCTGCATAGGTTACCTTATCAAATGCCTTGCTGAAATCCATATACACTACATCTACTTCATCAATGTGTTTAGTCACATCCTCAAAAAATTCAGTCAGGCTTGTAAGGCATGACCTGCCTTTGACAAAGCTATGCTGACTATTTCTAACTACATTATGCCTCTCCAAATGTTCATAAATCCTGCTTCTCAGGACCTTTTCAATCAACTTACCAACAACTGAAGTAAGATGCACTGGTCTATAATTTCCCAGGTTATCTCTACTCCCTTTCTTGAATAAGGGAACAACATCTGCAACCCTCCAATCCTCAGGAACCTCTCCTGTCCCCATTGATGATGCAAAGATCATTGCCAGAAGCTCAGCAATCTCCTCCCTCAGTAGCCTGGGGTACATCTCATCTGGTCCCGGAGACTTATCCAATTTGATGCTTTCCAAAAGTTCCAGCACATCCTCTTTCTTAATGCCTATATGCTCAAGCTTTGCAATCCGCTGCAAGTCATCCCTACAATTGCCAAGATCCTTTTCCGTAGTGAATACTGAAGCAAAGTATTCATTAAGTACCTCTGCTATCTCCTCCGGTTCCATACCCACTTTTCCACTGTCACACTTGATTGGTCCTATTCTCTCACATCTTATCCTCTTGCTGTTCACATTCTTGTGGAATGCCTTGGGGTTTTCCTTAATCCTGCTAGCCAAGACTTTCTGATGGCCCCTTGTGGTTCTCCTAATTTCATTCTTAAGCTCCTTCCTGCTAGCCTTATAATTTTCTAGATCTCTATCATTATCTGGTTTTTTGAACCTATTGTAAGCTTTTCTTTTCTTCTTGACCAGATTTTCAACAGCCTTTGTACACCATGGTTCCTGTACCCTACCATCCTTTCCCTGTCTCATTGGAACATACCTATGCAGAATACCCTGCAAATATCCCCTGAACATTGGCCACATTTCTGCCGTACATTTCTCTGAGAACATCTGTTCCTAATTTATGCTTCCAAGTTCCTGCCTGATAGCTTCATATTTCCCCTTACTCCAATTAATCACCTTCCTAACTTGTCTGTTCCTATCCCTCTTCAATGTTACGGTAAAGGAGATCAAATTGTGATCACTATCTCCAAAATGCTCTCCCACTGAGAGACCTGACACCTGAGCAAGTTCATTTCCCAATACCAGATCAAGTACAGCCTCTCCTCTTATAGGTATGTCTACATATTGTGTCACGAAACCTTCCTGAACATACCTAACAAATTCCTCCTCATCTAAACTCCTTGCTCTAGGGAGATGCCAATCAATATTTGGGAAATTAAAATCTCCCATCATGACAACCCTGTTATTATTACTCCTTTCCAGAATCTGTTTCCCTATCTGCTCCTCTATGTCCGTGTTACTATTGGGTGGTCTATAAAAAACACCCAGTAGACAATCCCTTCATGACTCCCTCCTTTTCTGCAGCTGTGACACTATCTCTGATCAGCAGTGCCATGCCCCCCACTTCTTTTACCTCCCTCCCCGTCCCTTCTGAAACATCTATAGCCTGGCACTCTAAGTAACCATTCCTGCCCCTGAGCCATCCAAGTCTCTGTACCTGTATGAACACTACACAAGCTTTGCACTGTATCCTGGTACATGTGACAATAATAAACCAATTGCAATTCTCATTTTAAAAAGCATCTCCTGCACATGAATTTTTCTTCCTTCCCTGTAACTATGCTGCTGTTCTGCCCTGGTTAGGTGTAAAGGTAAAATGTCCAAGGGGAATATGATGGAGAATTTCTTCATTCAGAGGGTGCTGAAAGTGTGGTACGAGCTTTCAGCCAAAGTGGTCGATACAGGTTCAATTGCAATTAGAACATAGAACATAACAGCACAATGGTGGCATCTGTTAGTCTCGCGAGACCATGGATCTGCACCTGGAATGGTTTCCAGGGTGCAGGCCTGGGCAGGGTTGTATGGGAGACCAGCAGTTGCCCATGCAGCAAGTCTCCCCTCTCCATGACACTGATGTTGTCCAAGGGAAGGACAAGGGCTGATACAGCTTGACACCAGTGATGTTGCAGGAGTTGCCAGAACGAGGTTGAAGACAACGTCGGACTGCCTTAGGGACTCCAGCTTCAGATTTGTCCTCAGGGTTTACTCCCAAAGCCTTTCCCATGAGTGGGTATGGCCGCAAGGCAGCAGAGGTTTGAAATCAGAGTTTTCCCTCTGATAACAGCACAATACAGGCCCTTCAACCTACTCCTCTCTCCTACATAGCCCTCCATTTTTCTTTTATCATCCATGCACTCAGCATTCTCTGTCAAAAACTTACTTCTGACATCTCTCCTATACTTTTCTCCAATCAGCTTAGAAGTATGCACCCTCTTTAGACATGGATAAGTACATGGATGGGAAGCATTGGAGGGCTATGGTAACCACAGGTCAGTAATGAATCACACTGAAGTATTAACTTAACACATCAGAAAAGTAAAAGAAAACTTGAGCTGTATTTTAAATGTTTTACAGAGCTTATGACATGACTGAATATGTTTGGTCGATAATTCTCTCACTGACTCTAATAAAATCAGAAGCTAATTCATCAAACTGCATTAAAAACAATGAATACCTGGAGACCTTATTGCATGTATTTATTTATAAAAATGCCCGTGGCTATTGGCTTGGGTGATTTGACAAAGCTGACTTCACCCAAACTTGACATTTTATAGGACAGTTAGCACAACACTCTCCGGCACCAGTGATTAGAGTTCAATTCTCGCTGATGTCTGCAAGGAATTTGTACATTTTCCTCGTGACCACTTGGGGTTTCTCCAGGTGCTCTGGTTACCTCCCACATTCCAAAGCTGTATGGGTTAGGATTAGTAACTTCTGGGCATGCTGTGTTGGTACCAGAAGCGTAGCGACAATTGCAGGCTGCCCAGCACAATCCTGGAACTGTGTTAGTCATTGAAGCAAAACAACCCATTTCACTGTATGTCGATGCAGCTAATCTTTTATTATTCAACATCCTTTCACTTTCTCACGTGCTGTTACACAGAGAAAGCAACTGAAATTTGCATTATTCATTTAAATATATAATAAATATAAGGGATGTGAGGAGATTTTATTCATGCTTCATCTGCGAAGTTTTGCCTACCTCTACAGAGAGGTTTGAGGCTTACATCATTTTTCCAGTGCATTTCATGAACTTGCATCAGCTACTACAAATGCTATCTTTAATTATAATGGACCAGCAGAAAGCTGTTTCATTTCATTTTAGATAAACAGATCGAAGTGTGTATAAAGCTATTAAAGTGATGTATGATATCAGGATATTACAAGGAGAGTGGTTAAAGGGAAAGATCTAACCATTTAAAACATCTTTAGACAATTCTTCAGTACTGGTAGAGATCATTCCTTAGCAGAAAATCACTTAGCGACAAAGCAGCTATAATAAAACCAATAATTTTCCTTACTGCAATATGACTACCAAATTGCTCCTTTAGCATTCAGCATTCATATGCACAAAAATATAACAAAGTAATTCACAATCCTCTTAAAGAAGCACATAACGCACAAGATGATTGCCCCGGACTTCCCGTATTCGGTGACAATGCCGTAGAATATTGAAGATTCCATTAAGTTTTTTGTCTACTTTAAGACGGGTGAAGTCCTTTATATCAGCTTCTACAAAGAAAGACTGACCTATAAAAGGAAAAAAAAATTAGATAACCTCTGGTTCTAGTGAAAGAATAGAAATCAATAAATGAAATAGATACAGATTCTATCTACTGTATCCTGATAGAGGGTCTTGGTCAGAAATGTCAAGTGATTATTCCTCTCCATAGACCTTGACCTTGAGATCCTCCAGCTTTTGAGGGTGTTAAATGAAATCGGTGTAGTTGGCAACCAAGCATTCAGCAGCATCTTAAAGGCTTTTTACCAGAGCACTATTCATTATTTGATGATGTATGGAAGTGTTTCATAATTCCAGTGCTGTACTTGTGGAGTTTAGAAGAATGAAGGGGGATCTCATTGTAACCTATTGAATATTGAAATGCCTAGATACAGCCGATGTTTCCTATAGTGTGAAATTTAGGGTCAGAGTGCACAGCTTCAAATTAGACTGAGATGAATTTCATTTAGAACAGAGATGAGAAAGAATTTCTTTAGCCAGAGTGTAGTAAATCTATGGATCTCATTGCTACAGATGGCTGTGGAGGCCAAGCCATTGGGTATATTTAAAGTGGAGGTTGATAGGTTCTTGATTAATAAAGACATCAAAGGTTATGGGGAGAAGGCAGAATATGATTGAGAGGGATAATGAATCAGCCATCTTGGAATGGTGGAGCAGACGATGGGCCTAATTCTGCTCCAATGTCTAATGGACTTATTTGCCTTGTCAGTTAAAAGCCTACCTCAGGAATAGCCCAGACAAATTTCAAACATAACATTAAATCAATTTAGTTTTTAAAACATCAGATTATTTCTTCAGCATACTTGTGTGTTAGTTTAGCTCAATTTGTAGCTCTTTAGTTTGGGTGATAACAACTTCTGTATAGAATTTTAGGCCTGTTATCATTTGGCAATTCACTGCATTGCTGGCTGAGAAATCAACTTCCAACTGAAGGAAACTAGGAATTGGATGCAAGCTTAAAGATTCAATGAAAATACTTGAATTTTTGGACTTCTCAAACTGCAAACTTTGTTTCAACACTTGTCCCTCATTTTCTAAGACTTTGAAAACTATAGAACATTAGCGCACAGGATGTTGTGCTGACCTTTTAATCGACTCTAAGATCAATCTAACCCTTCTCTCCCACAGAGCCATGTACCCAAGAGTTTCTTAAATACCCCTAATGTATCTGCCTCAATCACCACACCTGGCAGCACACAGTGTTAAAAAGAAAATGTACCTCTCATCTTCCCTCCCCCACACTTTCCTCTAATCTCCATAAATTATATTGCTTGGATTAGCCATTTCCATTTCCCACCCTGGGGGAAAAAAGATGCTGGCTGTCCACTACATCCATGCCTCTTAACATATTATACACCTCTATCAAGTCGCCTCTCATTCTTCTTTGCTCCAAAGAGAACACCCTTCCCTCCTACACAGCCCTTCATTTTTGTATTCATCCATGTACTTATCTAAGAGTCTCTTAAATGCTCCTAATATCTGCCTCTAATACCACTTGGGTGAGACATCCACCACTGTGTAAAGAAATTGCTCCTGACATGCCCCCTATACGTTCCTCCAATCTTTAGTAAATATCTTTTGTAAAATGCTTAGAAACAAACTACTTCCAGGAAAAAAAGTCATTGATAGACAAATAGCACAAAGGAATGATTACATACAGATGAGGTACCAAAGGGTTTTTTTTTGCAAAAGCTGTGCTAGGATTCAGAGTCAACAGGATCTGCAAAAAGTTATATTTTTCTAAATTCTGTAGGGCAGGTATGTGTAGATTGATATATCATAACAAAATTATACAGTGCAGAAACAGGCTTTTTGGTCTAACTTGCCCTAGCCTACCAAGGTACTTCCCTAAGCTACTCCCATTTACCTGTGTGGCCCAAATTCCTCTATTCCTATCCATTTACCTGCCCAGATGTCTTTTAAATGCTGTAACTGGACCTATATTGTAGTTTAAACAGAGTAATTGTACCTAAATTGTTGGTGCTGGAATGTGTGGTGACATTTAAGTTGTGTTGGTTGTTAATGTAAATGAGGCATTTCACTGTATGTTTCAACGTACATGTGATAAATAAATGAATCTCAATCTGAGCTTCTGGCAGTTTGTTTTGTGTGGAAAATCTTGCCTCTCTAATCGTTACACTCTCACAGACTGTGAAAGAAGGCAAATGGAATTCTGGCCTTGATTACAAAGGAGCTGAAGTTTAAAAAGTAGGGAGATTTTGTTGGTTGTATGGGTCACTGATGAAGCCACACCTGGAATACCATGCCCACTTATTAAGGAAGGATATAGTCGCATCGAAGGCAATGCAAAGGAAATCTGCCAGGCTGGAGTTTGAGTAGCAACAGAAGAGAACATCCAATGCTTCATATCATCACTAATAGTCCTGCATTCTGAGCTAAAGTTCATCTTTATGGCACATTGGTTAGAGATCTCTTCATGTATAATAGCAAACTTAACCTGAACCCATGGTAACCATAACCAATCGAAACCCATTTCAAAATGTTTCTGATACAGTCCCAAACAAGTTACTAGGCTCTGCTCAAGTAGCCAGCTCTACTGGCAAGGACAGTTGCTCAATTCTCTCAGCTCAGAAGCTTCCAGGGGGCTTTGCTGCAGTTACTGTTCTCAGGATATTGATCTCAGAATAGTGGTTCCCAACTTGGGCTCCACGGATCCCTAGAGTAATAGTAAGGCTCCGTGGCATAAAAAGGCTGGGAACCCCTGTCCCAGAACATTCTTCTATCTGGCTGTCCACTTCAGGGCTGCCTCCCACCTCAGTTCCTTTTTGTTCCCACTAGATGGCAGTACATCGAGCACCTGTCCCAAGATTTGGCATACATACCATCCAGTTATCTGGCGCACTCCAAACCAAACCCAACAACATTTTTCTCAAAGCCCATCAACTTAACATCCAACAGTAAGGTCTTCCTGGGTTCAAGTCAAGTATACTGTTGAAACTGTAGTGCCCATATTTAAAAGTCAGATTCAGAAAACTATATAAGCAATCTATTGGGTTTTTTTTTTATTAAAGGCACATTGCTGAGGTACTTGGAGGTAGCTTTTCAAGAGGGACAACAGGAAAACCAATAGGTGCTGTGCATCCTTTTTTTAAAATTGTAGAAAAGATTGTTCCGCAAAGTTAAGTTACTGGTTGAATAGGATGTAATGCTAACACTTTGTAAGACATTGGTCAAACCACACTTGGAGTATTGTGAGCAATTTTGGGCCACTTATCTAAGAACAAACGAGGGTCCAGAAGAGCCTCACGTGAATGGAAGTGTTAATGTACAAAGACAATTTGATGGCTCTGGGCCTGTACTTGCAGAAATTTAGCAGAATGAGGGAGGATCTTATTGAAACCTATCGAATATTGAAAGGCCTAGATAGAGTGAATGTGGAGAGGATGTTTCCTATAGTGGGGGAGTCTAGGCCCAGAGGGCACAGACTCAGAGTAGAGGAACATCCATTTAGAACAGAGGTGTGGAGGAATTTCTTTAGCCAAACTGTAGTGAACTAGGGGGCTAGTTGTTGAGTATATTTAAAGTGGAGGTTGATAGGCTCTTGGTTAATTATGGTGTCATAGGTTACAGGGAGATGGCAGGAGAATGGAGTTGAGAGGGATAATAAATCAGCCATGCTGGAATGGTGGAGCAGACTTGATGGGCTGATTGGCCTAATTCTGTTCCTATATCTTATGGCTGTGTGGAACAAGAATGAAATTATTAAGATAATGTAAAGGAATTACTCTAATCTGAATAAACTCAGTAGATAGTAAGTTATTACATCAGGAATAACGTCATATAAATTAAATTGGTACATTAGCATGTCTGCTCAAGTTTCTGATTAGATTTCAGAAGATTCTAGATTATGTGGGAATTATGTAATTAAGATTTAATCTTTTTAACATTACACTTTCATGTAATCAAATGCTTCATACTTTACAATTTTTTGTACCTTTGGTTTCCTTGGTTTCCTGTTCTTTGAAAGTATTGTACTGGTTACGAGTGATGTTAGACATGGATTTCAGTGGCTGGTTTAAGATCTTGTACTTCGCTCTCACAGCGGTGTTAAGCTCATCGATGACAGCATTAATTTGATCATAGGTCATACGGCCTTTCATGTACCTAAATACAAAAATATTTAAAAAAGATCAATTTAATACTTAATACCTAATTCAAATAATAAAAAATGGATTTTAAAAGATTCAAGATTGTTTAATGCCATTTCCAGCGCAAGTGTCAGTCAGTTAGAAGTAGTCAAGTATGATGTTCTCCTAAGGGGTTGTCTATTGGTGGATCCTCAAGTGGCTGTAGAAGTCAGTCCAGGATCCATATATTCTGGTGCAGTGTAGACAGGGTAAGTGGTGGCTATAGTTCCTGGTTGGTTAAACAAAATCTTACTCTACAGTCTTTTAATGATTTAAACTAGGAACATTAATATTTTAGACAGAGGTTGCATGTGGTAGGCTGGTCTGACAGGTTTGATCACATGGGATACAGCCAACTGGGTACAGAATTGGCGTTTGGAAAGACACCATTTTCTCCTCTACAGTTGCTCCCAATCAACTTTCTCAAGGTCCCACTGAAATCAGCTCTTCCCCAATTTAAGGCCTTAATCCCAAGACCATCCATCTTTTTCTGCCTTGACTGCTCCCAAAGGGCTCCCCCAGATAGCTTCCACTCTCACCCTTCCTTATTCACTTACACAAGGTAGAGTACAGCCCAAATATCTGTCAAATATTTATCAACCTCCAACTTAAATTATTCTAATAGTCTGGCCTCCATCAGCCTTGGAGGCAGAGGATTCCAGAGATTTGCTGCCCTCAGAGAAAAAATACAGTGTATTCTGGTTATTTGGGATACATCAGGACCAGTATATTTTGGCTCAATTAAGTGGCTGCTCCAAATATCCAAAGTTTCACAGAAATAGTTAAAAAGGTATAAAACAACAAACTACCATTTAACTGAGTAACAAATTACGTATTTAAATGAAATACGGAACAAATTAGAACACTATCAGGACTATTACAGTACTATAAAACTGTTTATTAGTTTCTAATAGTTATCGACGGAGGAATTCATCCAGTGTGCACATTCTTTTGAATGACTGTAAATGAACAGAATCAGCGTGGATACCTCATGTAGATAACAGACTGCCTTCATACAATGCTTTCGATGATTGCACCCTCCAAATCTTCATTTTTATTGTAACACTTAAGATAACTGCTGATACCTTCAAATTCTTTGTTATGCCTAACTTGTTGAATTGTAAAATTGTTTCGCTTTCACTCCCAGCCGTTTCTGGCATTTCCAAGTCTGAATGATTGAAACCTGTTTCAGCCCACCGGCTTTCCCTAATTGGAACCTGAATTGGATGGTACGCCAGACCTCTTCAGAGGGTAGTTAGATGCCAACCACATTAGAGGGCCTGAATTTGGCAGCGTGTACTCATTGGGCTGGAAGAACCTGTTACCATGCTGTATCTCTAAATAAAATGAAATTCACGCCGAGACCAAACTGAGTAAGGATGGGAGATTTCATACTCTGAAATGGGATACACATAAGTTTTAAATTATGGTTGTTTTGTGGTCAACCAGCACTCAAATTTAATGGCTTGAATTTGAATTCCTGCAGCTGCCATAAATGAATTCCCCATCACATCTCCAGTGAAAGAGTGTAGGCCTCCACCAACATCACCACAAAAAGATACCAAATGTATACATGAAAAGCAAACAGAAACTACCTTGAAGTCACCAGGTGTGCAAAGACTACCATGCTGTACATTTTGTGTAATTCTCTGGGTTCTCAAGAAATCCTACTGAAAATCTGTTGAAGACCAGAAACATTCAGAAACTCACCCAGGAACATGGTTAAATTCCTCCATCAAGAGGTACTCTATTTCACGAACAGAATATTTAGACTTGACAGATTTCTTTGCAGGCTCAGGTTGAACAGGATTCCCTCCAACTTTTTCATCTTTTGGATCTGCTGTACTGGAAATACACAAATTATATATCCATTATTAAACAGAAATCATATAAAAGACCAATGTTCATGGATTTAGGGTTCATATTTTTAAGTGTTTAAATTTGATAAACATCACATAGCAATGAAATATTTAACTATTCAGATAAATGTTTACAATAATTATTAGTTTCCCTTCATTTACCAAGAAGCTGTTTACAGAATGACATTTCAAAGTTCAAAGTAAATTTATTAACAAAGTACTGTACATATATGTCATCATATGCAACCCCGAGATTCATTTTTTGTGGGCATTCACAGTCAATACAAAGAAACACAATAGAATCAATGATAAACCACATTCAAGATGGACAAACAACTAATGTGCAAAAGACAGCAAACTGTTCAAACATAAAATTAAATAACTAGGTAAGCAAAAAGTATTGAGAACATGAGATGAAAGTCCTTGAAAGTGAGGCCATAGGTTGTGGAATCAGTTCAGTGTTGAGGTGAGCGAAGTTACCCATGATGGTTTAGAAGCCTGATGGTGGCAGGGTAATAACTGTACCTGAACCTGGTGACATGGAACCCGAGGTTCCTGTACCTTCTTCCTGATGGCAACAGTGAGAAGAGAGCATGACCTGATTTGTGGCTGTCTTTGAAGATGGAGGTTGCTCTCCTGTGACAGCAGGAACTATAACAAGCTGAATATCTAATTTCTTAGTTTTCAATTTAAGTATCTCTGTTTGAAACATTCAGTAAAGATGGGGCACAAATTATCCAATCTCTGCTACTCTTGATTAGAACGTACAGGAAGCAACTTGGTCGAAAACGGAGTCCAGTGTTCAGATTATAGCTGCAAGGAGATGGGTATCTACCAAATGATTGTTAGTTTCTCCCAAAAAAAGTACACATTTAAAAACTAACCACTTTTTCTTCTAACATTTTCCTTTAGGGATCTTTTGTACCATTAAATGTTTCCAGTTAAAATTGTATTATAAAGGGTTAATCTTTATGCATGTCAAATCTCTCACCACCACTGTAGCCTTGAATGTAGCAGAACTGACTGCAGGAGCTTTGATTACTGCTATGGGGAAATACACCATGAGATGCAATACGGTGGGAACAGCCGTGGGAATGTGGTGAACGCAGGGGAGGGACTCATGAAGAGTGGCAACAAGTAATGATTACTTCTAATTCGGTGGTTTCAGATGGTGTGTATTAGTCCACTTACAGCGGCATTTCATATGGTGGAAAGGGTCCAAAGCAGAGCTTGGGGTGATTCTTCGAGGGCTCATCAATAGGCTTGAGCAGAATGGGAGGACTGCTGCAATGGGTGGGGCCCATGCACAACTAGTTAAGTATTTTAATGCTTGCCCTGTTCTGTCCTAATAAACACCGTTTTGTGGTTGAACAGCAAGTAGATCATTGGAGTTTGCATCTTTCTGTCTCATTTAGTCAGATCTGAGAACCTATTGTTTTAATGGAATATTTATTTCATGCAATTTTCCCCCTTAAAGTCCAGCATTTATTGTCGATCCTACATTATTATCTTGGTCATTTGCTGGGCCAATTCAGAGGCAAAAGCTTAGAGTCACAACCAAGGATAACAGATTTCCTTTCCTGAAGTAAATATTAGATAACCAATTAATTACTGGGTTTTTGTGAAAATATAATAGTTTAAAGATCACCTAAACTTTGGTATATGGTGTGCCAACGAGTGGTAGCACCTCTGGTGAAGGGGCTTGTGATGCCCATTCCAGGGCAACTCCGATGCCCCTCCTCCTTCCCTTTTTCCCATGGTCCACTCTCCTACCAGATTATTTCTTCATCAGCCCTTTTCCACCTATCAATCACCTCCCAGCTTCTTACTACAACCCCCTCTCCAACCCACTTACCTTCCTCTTCAACTCACCCATTACCTTCTAGCTTGTACTCCTTCCCCTCACCCCATGTTCTTATTCCGGCTTCTTCCCCCTTCCTTTGCAATCCTGATGAAGGACCTTGGCCCAAAATGTTCACTCTTTATTTTTCTGCCTGACTTCCAACATTCTGTGTCTGTTCTTCTGAATGTTCAGCATCTGCAAGCTCCTATGTTTGTCACTTAGTAAGTATTTTAGGTTTATTTCTGCACAGTAAGGGTAAAAACATCAACTATGTAATCTGTTTCAGTGATACTGAGTGAGAAATAAATGTTGTCTAGGATTCAATATGATTTAAAAAGCAAGGGAATTCTATACTGTCAGATAGTTACAGGCCAGTAAGTCAGGGTGACAAGGGAAGCATTTTAAACCTCAAGAGATAACATCACTATTGGTAGAGAACATACACTCAGTGGCCACTTTATTAGGTACACCTGCTCGCTAATGCAAATATCTAATCAGACAATCAAGCAACAGTGGCAACTCAATACATAGAAGCTTGCCTTGCAGACGTGGTCAAGAGGTTCAGCTGTTGTTCAGACCAAACATCAGAATGGGAAAAAAATGTGATCTAAGTGACCTTGACCGTGGAATGGTTGTTGGTGCCAGAAGGGGGTGAGTATCTCAGAAAGTGATCTCCTGGGATTTTCATACACAAGTCTCTAAAGCTTTACAAAGAATGGTGTGAGAAACAGTGAGTGGCAGTTCTGAGGATGGAAATACCTTGTTAATGAGAGAGGTTAGAGGAGGATGGTCAAACTGGTTCAAACTGATAGGGAGGCAACAGTAACTCAAATAACCACACACTATAATAGTGGTGTGCAGAAGAGCATCACTGAATGCACATGTCAAAACTTGAAAAGGATGAGCTACAGCAGTAGAATACTACAAATATACACTCAGTGTATACTAGTTTGGGTTACAGGTTTTAACCATCCAGTGTTTTCAAGCAATTCCTTCCAAAAGGATGGAGAAATTAGACCATAAGACAGAGGAGAAGAATTAGGCCACTCGGTCTATTGAGTGTGCTCCACCATTCCATCATGGCTGATTTCCCTCTCACCCCCATCAAAAGACCATCTCTTCTGCCTACTCAATGTCCATATCCTTCCATTTTCTGTCACTCCAAGCAGCACATTCCAGGCACCCACCACCGTATAAAAAAACTGCCGCTCATGTCTCCTTTGAAATCAAAGGTTCAAAGGATCATTTTATTGTCAAAGTATGCATGTGTAATACATACACCTCTGATATTTGTCCATGCCAAATGGCCATTAAATACAGAAAGACCATGGATGTTGATGAAAGATATTAACTTACCCTACCCCCCGGACAGGAAAAAAACCAAAACTCACACACCCCAAAATCCCCCACTTGCCTGCAGAAAAAACAGACACAACAATAGCCCCCTACACATAACAATCCCCGACCAACCTCACTCATAGAAACTAACAGCAACAGTTGCACAAAACTCCCAGCCCCACCCCACCCTACATGCAAAAAAATTAACAGATCATCTACCAGCCAATCAACCACAAGAAAGAAAGCACTGAAAAACTGAAGGAAACCAATATAACATACAGTCCAATAGTCTGAAAGATGTTGCCATTATTCGCTTATGCCATCTTGACCGAAATTACCCCCACTTATCTAAAATGCATGTCCTCTGGTATTAGACATTTCAACTCTAGGAAAAAGATTCTGTCTGTCTACCCTATCTATGCCTCTGATAATCATATAAACCTCTATTAGATTGCCTCTCAGCCTCTGCTGCTCCAGAGAAAACAACCTAAGTTTGTCCAACCTCTCATTATAGCACAGGCCCTCTGATCCAGGCAACATCCTGGTAAACCTCTTCAACATCCTTTCTATAATGGGGCAACCAGAACCTTATATACTACTCCAGATGCAGCCTAACTAGAGTTTTATAAAGCTGCAACGTAACTTCCTGACTTTTGAATTTGATGCCTCAATAAAGGCAAGAGTACCTTATGCCTTCTTAACCACCCTACTAACCCATGTAGCCACTTGGATCTCAAGATCCCCCTGCTCATCATCTGTTAAGGGTCTCTCTACATTTGACCTACCAAGATGCAACACCTGTGTAGCCACTGTGAGGGGGCTATGAACCTGGACCCCAAGATCCCTCTTAAAATCACAACTTACAATGCAAACTGTGAATTTTGTACTACTTCTACTAAATGTAGAACAAAAATCACTATTACAATGTAGTTTATGTTTTAACCCATTGGGACATATCATTTTGACTTACCTACTCTGTGCAGTTTTCCTGGGAAGATGAGCTGGAATATTTTCCAGTAAATGATTAGCTACTTCTGAATTCTTCTGAACTGAGTTCTTCAGATCCTAGAGAAAAAAATTATTGGAAGTTTAATCTAACTATAAAAAAGGATTTACAGAATTGCAATGATTAAAGAGAGGCTGGACAATCTTGGGTAGTTTTCACTAGAGCAGTGGAGGCTGAGGAAAGCTCTGATGGAGATTTACAAGATTATGAGGCATAAATATAGTAGTTAGACAGTATCTTTTCCCAAGGGTTGAAATGTCTAATACTAGAAAGCATGCAATTAAGGTGAGAAAGGGTCATTTCAAAGGAGATGAGAGGGGTAAGTTTACACAGAGTGGTGGGTGCCTGGAATGCACTGCCTGAGGTGCTGGTAGAGGCAAATACATTAGGAATTTTTAAGAGATGTTTAGAGACACATGAGGAAGAAATGGAGGATATGGATATTGAAGCAACACATATAAAATGCTGGAGGAGCTCAGCAGGCCAGGCAGCATCTATGGAAGAGTACAGTCGACATTTCAGGACTGAGTTTCAGCCCAAAATGTCAACTGTACTCTTTTCCATAGATGCTGCCTGACCTGCTGAGTTCCTCCAGCATTTTGTGTGTGTTGCTCAGAATTCCAGCATCTGCAGATTTTCTCCTGTTTGGGACATATGAGGGGTGATTGATAAGTTTGTGGCCTAAGGTAGAAGGAGTCAATTTTAGAAAACCTAGCACATTTATTTTTCAACATAGTCCCCTCCTACATTTACACACTTAGTCCAGCGGTCGTGCGAAGACATACAATTACTATAAATTATAAAAGTGTAAAACAGGGAATGATGAAGTAGTGCTCATGGATCAAGTTTTCTTTTGTTTATATACAGTGGTGAGTGTGTGGTATAGAGGCAGATACATTAGGGGCATTTAAGAAACTCTTAGATAGGTACATAGATGATAGAAATATGGAGGGTTATATGGGAGAGAAAGGTTAGATTGAAGGATTAATTACGTAGGTTAAAAGGTCAGCACAACATCCTGTGCTGTAATATTCTATTGTTATAAATGCATGACCTCTACCACCTGGGAAAAGGACAGTAGCAAGTGGATAGACTACCTCCTAAATTTCTACCAAGACTCACACGACAGTGAGAAGAAAGTATTTGTTCAAAATCTTGGAGATGTCCATCTTTCAGTACTGCAGAAAAGTCTTAATTGGTTAGATTACTGCAGATCAAGTGGGAAGCCCTAAAGGGCTGACAGAGATAGTCAATAAATGCAGGCTTTGCCAGAGATTCCCATTTACTTTAATTAATAAAACTAGGTGATAAGGCACAACTGAAAATCCATATTCTCTCTCTAATCCCCTCGGCCCCTCTATTGGTCAAGGGTTGATCATGGATGTTGTATCCTAGCCGTCTACTTTATATACAAGCCAGAACAGTACAAAATGGAGAGCAAGCTGTTGCCCAAGCAACAGGCTCCCCCTCTCCATGCACCTGATGAATGCAAAGGAATGATCAAGATCGATACATTCTGGCACCAATGGTGTTGCAGGAGTACCTTAGGGATTTACTCATATCTTCCCCAAAGCAATGTAGGTTTGAGATCAGAGTTTTCCTGCTACCAACCAAGGCTAAAGAGCCCCATCTGCTCAGGACAACTAATTTTAAGGTGCCAGTAACCTGTCAGTAGAAACAATTCCACCAGTGAAGGCCAGGTGTTGGACTTGGTTGTCAGAAACTATTTGAGATGTACACCATTGAGAGCATTTCATAGGTCGTGCAAGCTTATCCGCTCTACCTCCTCCAGCTATGACAACCTTAAGGAACATCTCCTTAATACACATTTCTATTTAATTAAACAGTGATCAATCTGCAACCTGCAACTCGATCTTTGACTTCTTCACTGGGAGACCAGTCTGTGTGGATTGGAAATATCATTATTCTACACTGCAGTCATTGAGTCTGTCCTGTGCACCTCCATCATTGTGTGGTTTGGAGCCGCCACCAAGCAGGATAGAACCAGACTACAGCGCACAGTGAGGACTGCCGAGCGCATTATTGGAGCCTCCCTGCCTTCTATTGTGGACCTGTACTCTTCCAGGTTGAAGAAGAGGGCGGGGAACATCATAAAGGACTCCTCCCATCCTGCGCACGGACTATTTGATCTACTTCCGTCTGGTAGGCGCTTCAGATCCTTCCAGACTAAGACTAATAAGCACTGGAGAAGTTTTTTCCCTACTGCGGTCACTTTGCTGAACAGTTAACTGTCAGCTAACTATTACTTGGATTGCACTACCTGTATGTACAATTTATATTTTCATTTATATTTATCATTATTATTGTTATGAGCAGAGAGACAACATCTGCCGGAAGTAAATTCCTTGTATGTGCATAGGTACTTGGCGATTAAAGTCTGATTCTGATTCTGATCTCCTCGCTGACAATCACACCTCAGGGACTACTTTACTCTCCACATTCATGACTGAGCGACTCAGCACAGCTCAAACACCAGCTATAAACTTGCCGATGACACAACTACTGTGGGCAGAATTTCAGATGGTGATGAGGAGGCATAGAGGAGCGAGATAGATCAGCTGGTGTAGTGGTGTCATAACAACAACCTTGCACTCAACGTCAGTAAGATCAAGGAATCATTTGTGGACTTCAGGAAGGGGAAGCCAAGTGAGCACACACCAGTCCTCATTGAGACATCTGCAATGGAAAGAGTGAGCAGTTTCAAGTTCCTGGGTTGTCAACATCTCTTGAAGATCTGTCCTGGGTCCAACATGTTGATGCAATTACGAAGAAGGCATGACAGTGGCAATATTTCATCTGGAGTTTGAGGAGACTAGGTGGAACTCTTGCATATTTCTACAGATGTACCAGCATTCTACGGGTTGCATCACTGTCTGGTATGGAAGGGCCACTGCACAGGATCCAAAACAGCTGCAGAAAGTTGCAAAACTCAGCCAGCTCCATCATGGTCATGAGTCTTGTCAGCATTGAGGATACTTTCATAAGACGATGCCTCAAAAAGTCAGCATCGATGATTAAGAACCCCTATCACCCAGGACATGTCCTCTTCTCATTGCTACCATCAAGGAGGTGGTACAGGATGCTGAAGACAAACACTCAACATTTTAGGAATAGCTTCTTCTCCATCACCATCAGAATTCTGATTAGACAATTAACCCACGTACATTACTTCAATATTTTTTCACTCTTTTTACAATACTTATTTCATTTATTTTATTTTTATTTCCCATTGTAATTTATAGTTTTTATTATGTATTGCATTGTATTGCTGCTGCTGCTGATGAAGTCGTAAATGTAGTGTATATGGATTTCAGCAAGGCATTTGATAAGGTACCCTATGCAGGGCTTATTGAGAAAGTAAGGAGGCATGGGATCCAAGGGGACATTGCTTTGTGGATCCAGAACTGGCTTGCCCACAGAAGGCAAAGAGTGGTTGTAGACGGGTCGTATTCTGCATGGAGGTCGGTGACCAGTGGTGTGCCTCAGTGATCTGTTCTGGGTCCCTTACGCTTCGTGGTTTTTATAAATGACCTGGATGAGGAAGTGGAGGGATGGGTTAGTAAGTTTGCTGATGATACAAACACTGGAGGTGTTGTGGATAGTGTGGAGGGCTGTCAGAGGTTACAGTGGGACATTGACAGGATGCAAAACTGGGCTGAGAAGTGGCAGATGGAGTTCAACCCAGATAAGTGTGAGGTGGTTCATTTTGGTAGGTCAAATACAATGGCAGAATATAGTATTAATGGTTAAGACTCTTGGCAGTGTGGAGGATCAGAGGGATCTTGGGGTCTGAGTCCATAGGACGCTCAAAGCAGCGGCACAGGTTGACTCTGCGGTTAAGAAAGCATACGGTGTATTGGCCTTCATCAATCGTGGAACTGAATTTAGGAGCCGAGAGGTAATGTTACAGCTATATAGGACCCTGGTCAGACTCCACTTGGAGTACTGTGCTCAGTTCTGGTCGCCTTACTACAGGAAGGATGTGGAAACCATAGAAAGGGTGCAGAGGAGATTTACAAGGATGTTGCCTGGATTGGGGAGCATGCCTTATGAGAATAGGTTGAGTGAACTTGGCCTTTTCTCCTTGGAGCGACGGAGGATGAGAGGTGACCTGATAGAAGTGCATAAGATGATGAGAGGCATTGATTGTGTGGATGGTCAGAGGCTTTTTCCCCAGGGCTGAAATGGTTGCCACAAGAGGACACAGGTTTAAGGTGCTGGGGAGTAGGTACAGAGGAGATGTCAGGGGTAAGTTTTTTACTCAGAGAGTGCTGAGTGTGTGGAATGGGCTGCAGGCAACAGCGGTGGAGGTGGATACGACAGGGTCTTTTAAGAGACTTTTGGATGGGTATATGGAGCTTAGAAAAATAGATGGCTATAGGTAAGCCTAGTAATTTCTAAGGTAAAGACATGCTCAGCACAACTTTGTGGGCTGCAAGGCCTGTATTGTACTGTAGGTTTTCTACATTTCTAAAACAACAAATTTCACAACATATGCCAATGATATTAAATTTGATTTTGAACATCTGAATTCTGGGGTTTAAAATGCTCCGAAAAATTGATATGCAATTTATTGACAAAGATAATATATAGTTTTAATTGATGATAGATACTTATTGCTTTGGCAAATATAATACAAAAGCCTTACCTTCAGGGATTTCATTTCAGTTTGCTGTTGCTGTATCCGTGCTTGGAATGTATCCAAATTATTCTGAATGTTAGCCAACTCCAGTCCAATTTTCTGAAGAATTGTTGTAAGGGAAGGGTCATTTCCTGACAAAAATATTTGCAAAAACAAGATTCTGCAAATGCTGGAAATCCAGAGCAACACACACAAAATGCTGGAGAAACTTTGCAGGTTACGCAACATTTATGGAATTGAATAGATAGTCGATGTTTCGGGCTAAGGCACTTCGGGACTGGAAAGGAAGGGGGGAGTTGCTAGAATAAAAAGGTGGGAGGGGGAGGAGAAGAAGCAAGAAGGTGATAGGTGAAGCCAGGTGGGTGGAAAAGGTGGAGCTGAAGAAGGAAAGTGATTGAAGAGGAGAGTGGACCATAGGAGAAAGGGAAGGAGGTGAACCAGGGGAAGATGATAGGCAGTTGAGGAAAAGAGGTAAGAGGCCAGAGTGGAAAATGGAAGAAGTGAGGGGAGAGAGAAAGTAATTACCAGAAGAAATCAATATTCATGCTATCAGGTTGGAGGATATCTGGACTAATATGAGGTGATTCCCCACTACCACGTGTGGCCACATCGTGGCAAAAGAGGAGGCCATGGACTGACAAGTTTCAATGGGAATGGGGACAGGAAATCCTGCTTTTTGTGAATGAAGCAGAGGTGCTCAACAAAGTGGTTCCCCCAACTTGCGTCGGGTCTCACCAATGTAGAGGACATCACATGGGGGGCACTGGATGCAACAGATGACCCCAACAGATTTGTTGATGAGGTGTTGCCTTACTTGGAAGGACTGTTTGTAAAAGTGTTTACATGTATATTTTAGCATGTGTTTTAGGAGTTAAAGAAACATTTCTCATTACAAATGGATAGGCTGAGTGAGCTAGGGCATTTCTCTTTGGAGCCAAGGAGGATGAAAGGTGACTTTACAGAGGAGTACATTGATAAGAACACAGATTGAGTGGATAGCCAGAGACTTTTCCCCAGGGCAAAAATGGCTAATACACGGGGGCATAATTTTAAGGTGATCGGAGGAAAGTTTAGGGGGGGAGATGTAAGAGGTAGTTGTGTTTTTTTTAAATGTAGAGCTGCAAGTGCATGGAACATGCTGCCAGCAGTTCTGATATAGTGGAATATATTAGGGAGATTTAAGAGACTATTCGGCACATGGATGAAAGAAGAATGGAGGGCTCTGTGGGAGGAAAGAGTTAGATTGATCTTAGAGTAGATTAGCTGGTCAACACAACATCATGGGCCAAAAGGCCTGTACTGTTCTATGTTCTATTTCTATGGACAGTCCAAAAGAGACCATCTTGAATATACTTGATCCTCAGAATTAAAAACAAGACTGATCACGTTGTCTCCAGTTCCACTTTCTACTTTTACTGGCTGAGAAGATAACTGTCAACCCTGTTCTGGAGTGCTGTAATTTTCGTCATGCTGATGGCATTATAATAATAAACTGGGGAGAAAAGGGTTATATTGATCTTGGTCAAGTAGGTTAAAAGGTCAGCACAACATATTGGGCCAAAGAGTCTGGTCTGTAATCAAGAGTCAACAAAATAAACTTTACTTACAAGGATAAAGATAGAGAGAGGACATAATGAGCCAAAAACAAAATGAATACAGAATGGTGGCTCATATAAAAATAAACACAGAACATACATTGAAACCACAAGTCTCATTCAGGAGAGTTAAAATGCATTCAGTCAATACAATAAGTATAGCTACAAAAATATATGATCTTGTTTCCCAGGGGTTCCCAACCTAGGGTCCAAGGACCTCTTGCTTAATGGTACTGGTCATGGCATAAAAAAAGGTTGGGAACCCCTGATCTCGATGCTGATTACTGACAGCATTTCTGACAAGGTAATCTTTTATTTCTACTATGTTTTTATTGAAATTGTAACCAAATGTGTATGCATTTTATTGATTCACAAAACCAAATCTTTCTCCAAAGCAATGCATAAGTTTAATGTTTTCAAAGTTTATTGACCAGTAGATTTCACAAATGAAGAAGAGCTATAAAGTACCAAGTCAATTCATTCAGCTTACCCATGCTCTTCAGATGAAACAATCTTTTGATGGAAGCTATCTTATCATTCAGCTGAAGGGATACATCTTCCAAAGACGCCATCTTCAGAAAGTCAGTTTAAATCTAAAATAATGTGACAATATTTTATTTAGAGACAGTGCGTGGACCAGATTCGTCCTGCCCACTGAGCTGCCCTGCACAGCAATCCACCCGTTTAATCTTAGCCTAATCACGGGACAATTTATAATGAGCAATGTACCAATCGGTACATCTTTGGATAGTGAACACAAACGAGAGCACCCAGAGGAAATCCACACTGTCACAGAGAGAAAGTACAAACTCCTTACAGATGGTGCCAGAATTAAACGCTTGTAACACCAAAAGCTGTAAGTGTTGCGCTAACTGTTACACACACACAAATAGTACAGTGGATTCCAGTTAACTGGGACACATCAGGACCAGTACATTTTGGCCCAAATAGCCGACATTTCATGGAAAGTCAAGAACATGTTAAAAATACAAATTAATATTTAACTGAGTAACAAATTGTGTATATGTACAAATTAGAGCACTATCAAAACTACTGCAGTACTATAAAATTGTGCATTAGTTCCTAATAGTGATCAACGGATGAATTAATCCAGTGCATGCTGCTGCATTCTTTTGACTGACCGCAAATGAACAAAATTAGTGCAGACACCCACTGCCTTCATACAATGCTTTCGACAACTGTATCCCACAAATCTGCAATTTCATAGTAACATTCAAGATAAATGTCAATACTTTCAAATTCTTTGTAGTTCCTAACTTGAAGTCATGAAATTGTTTCATTTTCACTTCTGGCCATTTCTGGCATCTCCACGAATGATGCTTGAAACTGCAGTTACCAAAACAGTTCTGAATTGTCTTGCTGCTCATTTCTTACCAACTATCAGTGACAAAAATCACTGCTTTTTGAACACAACAGACACTTTTTAAAAACTGTTCTAAGTATGGTGTGACGCCTAATGGTCACAGAACTGCAAATGACTGACGCATGTTAGAAAACTGTTTGTCAAAATTCTCCTGTCCCAATTAAGCAGCACAGTGTCACAAATAATCAAAGGGAATCCTGGTTATGTACTCAATTAGTTTTTGTTCTTTAAGAGTTGTCCCAAATAAGCAGCTGCCCTGATTAACTGACTGCCCAATTAACTGAAATCCACTGCATATATCAGTACATTGAACAGCCTTTATAACAAGCCTTGAACTTCTTTAAAAGAAATAGTTTATAAGTCTAATGGCAGAGAGGAAGGAACTTCACACTCCTGTAGCTTTTCTGTGATGGCGTAATGAGAAGAGGATATGTACCAGATGGTGAAGGCTCTTAATGACACACTGTCTTCTTGAGGCACTACCTCCTAAAAAGCTTGGAAGTACGTACCACCAGGCTCAAGGGCAGTTTCTATCCCACTGTTAAGACTATTGAATGGATTCCTAGTACGACGCACAATCCACCTTGTTGTGATCTTGCCCCTTATTGTCCACCTGCACTTTATTGCACATTCTGTTCTCGTCTTCTCTTAACTACTTCAATGCACTGTGTAATGCATTGACACTTCAGTGCATGTGACAATAATAAAGCAAATTACTATCTAGCACATGCCCTCTTTTTCACTGAGGGTGTGTTGCAACAACAAACTCGCACTCATCATCAACAACACCAAGGAACTGATTGTGGACCTCAGGAACAGACCTGGGTGTCAAGATCTCTGAGGATCTAACCTGGTCCCAACTTATCGATGCAGTTATAAAGAAGGCAAGACAGTGACTATACTTTATTAGGAGTTTGAAGGGATTTGGTATGACAACAAAAACACTCAAAAACTTCTATAGATGTACTGTGGAGAGCATTCTGACAGGCTGCATCACTGTCTGGGGGGGGGGGGGGGGTTACTGCACATGACCAAAAGAAGCTGCAGTGGGTTGTAAATTTAGTCAGCTTCACCTCTGGGGTACTGACCTACAAAGTACCCTGGACATCTTTAGGGAGCAGTGTCTCAGAAAGGCAGAGTCCATTATTAAGGACCCCCAGCACCCAGGGCATGCCATTTTCTCACTGTCACCATCAGGAAGGAGGTACAAGAGTCTGAAGGCACAAACTCAGCAATTCAGGAACAGCTTTTTCCCCTCTGCCATCCGATTCCTAAACGGACATTGAACCCGTGAACACTACCTCACTTTTTAAATATATATTATTTGGGTTTTTTGCACAGTTTTAATCTATTCGATATGCATATACTGTAACTTATTTATTATTATTTTATTGTTTTTCTCTATATTATGTATTACATTGAACTGCTGCTGCTAAGTTAACAAATTTCACTACACACGCCGGTGATAATAAACCTGATTCTGATTCATTGATGGATCAGCAGTGAGCGGTTTCAAGTTCCTGGGTGTCAACATCTCAATATATCTAACCTGGGCCCAACCCATTGCTGCAATCATGAAGATGGCACACCTAGTGCTGGATTTCACCAGGAGTCGCCAAGCACTCCAGCAGATTTCTAGAGATGCATGTTAGTAAGCATTCTGACTGGTTGTATCACTGACTTGTAGGGAGGCTCCAATGCATAGGATCGAGAGAAGCTGCACACTCAACCGACTCCACGAAGCATGCAACACCCCCGACCCCCAGTCGAGGACATCTTCAGAAGGCGATATTCATTAATAAGGGCTCCCATCGCCTAGGACATGCCCTTTTCTCATGGCTACCATCAAGGAGGAGGTACAGGAGCCTGAAAACACACACACATCGTTTCAGGAATAGCTTCTCCCCCTCCACCATCAGACTTCTGAATGGACAATGAACACATGAATTGTTTCCTCTCTCTCTGCACTACTTATATAAACTCCTGAACTCGATATTCCTCTTTTACATTATTTATTTATTTATTAGTAACACACATTGCACCGTACTGCTGCCGCAAAACAACAGATTTCATGGCATAGGCCAGTGATATTAAACCTGATTCTGACGGGGAGGGAGTCGATCGGTTCCTGGAGAAACCCTCTGTCCGGGCACGATCAGATCAGCGCCCCCACCGTATGGTTTTCACAGCTTGTAGTAGAAACAATTATAAATCACTAACAATCTCTCAAAGAAAACGTTACTAACGGCTCTTCTCTGAAATTCGCGCCGAGCCGGAAGAAGTCTCGCGAGATCCCGTGAACCTCGTTAATTAGTTTCGCGTCACCATAGAAACCGTTTGAGCGCTGACAGATTAAAACATGCATTTTTAAATTACTAAATTACAAAGTAAATTCTTTGATAACACGAACATCCAATGCAGTTAATGTAGGAAACGTTTCGCTGATTTGAAAGCAGCGCTGTTGCCATGGTGAAGACGCATTTCCCTGGAAACGGGCTTGTTTCCGGTTGCGGCGGCCGATGTTGCTGGTTGCCGGGGTGACCGAGTAGAGGGAAGTTTGTGGCCGCGGCTGCACAGAGTCTTTTCTTTAAAACACCCCGAGTTTTCCCAACATGTTGCCTGAGAGAGAAAAGACGGCGGACACTCGTTACCGGTGCGGCCCTCGCTGCAGGGAGGTGACGGGCCCAGCTCCGTGCACTGTGGCCGTGGTGAGTAGCCCGGCCCGGGTTCGGGTTCGGGTTTGGGTTTGGGTTTGCCCGGGGAATCAGAATCAGGTTTAATATCACTAGCATGTGTCGGGAAGCTTGTTGTTTTGCGCGACCTTACATTGCAAAACACAATAAAAAGAAACTATAAATTACTATAAGAAGTACATCTATATCCATCTATCTACACACACTGTGTGTGTATATATATAAAAAATTAAATTAGTAGGTCAAAAAATTGAGATCGATGAGATGGGTTCATTGATCATTCAAAACTCTGATGGTAGTGGGGAAGAAGCAGTTCCTGATAGCAATGAGAAGAAGGCAAGAGGACATATCCTGGATGTGGGGAGCCCTTTTTGAGGCATCACAATAGACAATAAACAGTAGGTGCAGGAGTAGGCCATTTGGCCCTTCTAGCCAGCACCGCCATTCACTGATCATACCCAATCAGTACCCTGTTCCTGCCCTCTCCCCATATCCCTTGACCCCACTATCTATAAGAGCTCTATCTAACTCTCTCTTGAATGCATCCAGAGACTTGGCCTCCACTGCCTTCTGGGGCAGAGCATTCCACATATCCACCACTTTCCGGGTGAAAAAGTTTTTCCGCATCTCTGTTCTAAATGGCCTACCCCTTATTCTTAAACTGTGGCCTCTAGTTCTGACTCACTCATCAGCGGGAACATGCTTCCTGCCTCCACTGTGTCCAATCCCTTAATAATCTTATGTCTCAATCAGATCCCCTCTCATCCTTCTAAATTCCAGTATATACAAGCCCAGTCGCTCCAATCTTTCAACATATGACAGTCCCGCCATTCCGGGAATTAATGTTGTGAACCTACGCTGCACTCCCTCAATAGCAAGAATGTCCTTCCTCAAATTTGGAGACCAAAACTGCACACAATACTCCAGGTGGGATCTCACCAGGGCCCTGTACAGCTGCAGAAGGACCTCTTTACTCCTATACTCATTCCTCTTGTTATAAAGGCCAGCATGCCATTAGCTTTCTTCACTGCATGCTTGCTTTCATTGACTGATGTACAAGAACACCTAGATCTCATTGTACTTCCCCTTTTCCTAACTTGACTCCATTTAGATAGTAATCTGCCTTCCTGTTCTTGCCACCAAAGTGGATAACCTCACATTTATCCACATTAAACTGCATCTGCCATACATTTGCCCACTCACCCAACCTGTCCAAGTCACCCTGCATTCTCATAACATCTTCCTGACATTTCACACTGCCACCCAGCTTTGTGTCATCAGCAAATTTGCTAATGTTACTTTTAATCCCTCCATCTAAATCATTAATGTATATTGTAAACAGCTGCGGTCCCAGCACCGAACCTTGCGGTACCCCACTGGTCACAGACTGCCATTCTGAAAGGGACCCATTAATCGCTACTCTTTGTTTCCTGTCAGCCAGCCAATTTTCAATCCATGTCAGTACTCTGCCCCCAATACCATGTGCCCTAATTTTGCCCACTAATTTCCTATGTGGGACTTTATCAAAAGCTTTCTGGAAGTCCAAGTACACTACATCCACTGGCTCTCCCTTGTCCATTTTCATAGTTACATCCTCAAAAAACTCCAGAAGATTTTCAAGCATGATTTCCCCTTCATAAATCTATGCTGACTCGGACTGATCCTTCTACTGCTATCCAAATGTGTTGTAATTTCCTCTTTTATAATTGACTCCAGCATCTTTCCCACCACTGATGTCAGGCTAACCGGTCTATAATTCCCTGTTTTCTCTCTCCCTCCTTTCTTGAAAAGTGGGACAACATTAGCCACCCTCCAATCAGCAGGAACTGTTCCTGAATCTATAGAACATTGGAAAATGATTACCAATGCATCCACGATTTCTAGAGCCAACTCTTTAAGTACCCTGGGATGCAGACCATCAGGTCCCGGAGACTTATCAGCCTTCAGACTCAACAGTCTATCCAACACCGTTTCTTGCCTTATATAAATTTCCTTCAGTTCATCCTTTACCCTAGTTCCTTTGGCCACTATTACATCTGGGAGATTGTTTGTGTCTTCCCGAGTGAAGACAGATCCAAAGTACCTGTTCAACTCATCTGCCATTTCCTTGTTCCCCATAATAAATTCACCCGTTTCTGTCTTCAATGGCCCAATTTTGGTCTTAACTATTTTTTTGCTATTCACATACCTAAAGAAGCTTTTACTATCCTCCTTTATATTCTTGGCTAGTTTATCTTCGTACCTAATTTTTTCTTGGCGTATTGCCTTTTTTGTTATCTTCTGTTGCTCTTGAAAAGCTTCCCAGTCCTCCGGTTTCCCGCTCATCTTTGCTATGTTATACTTCTTCTCTTTTATTTTTATACTGCCCTTTACTTCCCTTGTTAGCCACGGCCACCCCTTACTCCCCTTAGGATTTTTCTTCCTCTTTGAAATGAACCGATCCTGCACCTTCTGCATTATTCCCAGAAATACCTGCCATTGTTGTTCCACTGTCTTCCCTGCTAGGGTATTGTTCCATTGAACTTTGGCCAGCTCCTCCCTCATAGCTCCATAGTTCCCTTTGTTCAACTGTAATACTGACACATCCAATTTTCCCTTCTCCTTCTCAAATTGTAGGTTAAAACATATCATATTATGGTCACTACCTCCTAATGGTTCCTTTACCTCGAGGTCCCTGATCAAATCTGGTTCATTGCACAACACTAAATCTAGAATTGCCTTCTCCCTGGTAGGCTCCAGTACCAGCTGTTCTAAGAATCCATCTCGGAGACACTCCACAAACTCCCTTTCTTGGGGTCCAGTGCCATTCTGATTCTCCCAGTCTACCTGCATGTTGAAATCCCCCATGACAACTGTATCATTATCTTTGTGACATGCCAATTTTAACTCTTCATTCAACTTACACCCGACATCCAGACTGCTGTTTGAGGGCCCGTAGATAACTCCCATTAGGGTCTTTCTACCCTTAGAATTTCTCAATTCTATCCATACTGACTCTACATCCCCTGTTTCTATGTCCCCCCTCGCAAGGGACTGAATATCATTCCTCACCAACAGAGCCACCCCATCCCCTCTGCCAGTCAGTCTGTCCTTTTGATAAGATGTATATCCTTGAATATTCATTTCCCAGGCCCTGTCCACTTGAAGCCGTGTCTCTGTTATTCCCACAACATCGTACTTGCCAATTTCCAACTGAGTCTCAAGCTCATCTACTTTATTCCTTATACTTCGTGCATTCATATATAATACTTTTAATTTGTTACTCCCCTCTCCTTTCATATCAATTCCTATTTCACTTGGCCACACTGTATGATCTCTTCTTGAGCTTTCTACTCCATTGATTCTGTTGTCCTTTTTAACTTTTCTTATTTTCACTTTCCCTTTAACTCCATCCTTATATTTCCAGTTCATCCCCTCCCCCCCCACTACTTAGTTTAAACACATCCATGTTGCAGTGACAAACTTGTCTGCCAGAATGCTGGTCCCCCGCCTATTAAGGTGCAACCTGTCCCTTTTGTACAATTCATCCCTACCCCAAAACAGATCCCAGTGGTCCAAGAATGTAAATCCTTGCTTCCTGCACCAGTTCCTCAGCCACACATTCAGATCCATGATCTCCCTGTTCCTGCCCTCTCCAGCATGAGGAACTGGAAGCAAACCAGAGATAACCACCCTGGAAGTCCTGCTTTTCAGCCTTCTTCCGAGTTCTCTGAAGTCCCGCTGCAGAATGTCCTTCCTCTTCTTCCCGATGTCATTTGTGCTGACATGCTCTACCACTTCTGGCTGTTCACCTTCACCCTTGAGGATTCCCTGCAATCGGTCCGTGATGTCTTGGATCCTTGCACCAGGGAGGCAACACACCATCCTTAAATCTCGCCTGTTTCCGCAGAAACCCCTTTCCGTACCTCTTACTATGGAGTCCCCTACTACCATGGCTCTTCCTGATGTCCGACTCCTCGGCTCTGCTTCTGCACCAATTTTCGGCTCACAGACCTGTCCGCCTCTCAGACTGGCGGTATCTTCTGTCCCGACAGCTTCCAAGACGGTGAACCTGTTTACGAGAGGTACATCCCCTGGGGTCTCCTGTACTTCAACCATCCTTTCCTTCCTCATCATCGCCCCCTTTCTCTCTTCACCTTTTGAAGATGTCATCAATGCTGGGGAGGCCAGTGCCCATACTGGAGCTGGCTGAGTTTACAACTTTCTGAATCTTTTTCTGACCTGTGCAGTGGCCCCTCTGTACCAGACAGTGATGCAACCAGTTAGAATTCTCTCGACGGTGCATCTGTAGAAATTTGTGAACGTATTTAATGATGTACCAATTCTCAAATTCCTAATGAAATACCGCCGTTGCCGTGCCTTCTTTGCAATTGCATCAATATGTTGGGCTCAGGATAGAAAGTCCGAGGGACCCAGACATCACAGCATCACAAACATAGGAACAGATGTTTCGAATGGCTCTTCCTGTTCATTTGTTAGATCTTGTGCCGAGTTGGCTGCTGAATTTTGAAAATCTGACTATATTTTATAAATAATTAATTGGAATTGGATTATTGTCACATGTATGGTACAGTGCAAAGTTGTGAGAGATGAGCATGGTACTTCAAAGACTTTGGAGAAGAAAGGGAAAGCAGTAATAAAGGATTGGTGAGAGAACTGTGTGAAGGTGGTGTGGTAAGAGAATTAATCACATCAGCTAGCCCCAAATTGGCTTATTATTGTCTGGTGTACCAAGTTACAGTGAAAAACTTGTCCTGCATACTGCTCATACAGATCAATTAATTACAACAGTGGGTAAGGTAGAACAAGCTAAAACAATAACATATTGCAGAATAAATAACAGTACCAGAGAAAGTGCTGTGCAGGTAAACAATAAGGTGCAAAATCATAACAAGGTAGATTACAAAGTCATAAATGGAAAAGATTTTGCAGATTTTGGAAATCCAGTACAACACACACAAAATGCTGAGGAATTGGTTAATGAACAATTGACATTTAAAGTTGAGATACTTAATCCAACCAGGACATCAAGGTTCCTGATGAAGGGTCTCGACCCAGTGCATTAATGGTTTATTCATTTATATTGATGCTGCCAGACCTGCTGAGTTCCTCCCGTGTTTTATGTGTGTTGCCTTTTAGCAGGATTAGGAAAATTTGTGGATTGGCTGCCTTTGTATAGCTGCTAATGAGAACTGAAAATTATATACTTTCACTCCTATTCTGTTGATTCAAGATTGTTTCATGTCATTTCCAGTAGACAAATGTAACGCAGAATGAAATATTTGTTACTCCAGATCCAAAAATAAAGAACACAGTAATAAAAAAAATGATTACATAAGATAGCTTATATGCATAGATTGATTGTATGTCCATGAAGTGACACTAGGCACAGGAGCGTTTGTACATAAGGGGTATAGGAGCCATTCACCTGTTTTCTATATAGATTGTATTCGGTGTTGTGTGTTTATTATGATAAATAGTCATGTGAGTGAAGGTATGGTTTAAAAAAAGGAAGGGAATAAGCTACATATTTGTGCTTTGTTCAGAACAATTTTGAGCTGGGAGCCCACGGATGTCATCTCTTTTGCTGACCACTTAAGTACACTTATTTGTGCTTCATTGTGTTTAGTTTCATTGCTTCAGGATTGTTGGTTTTGTTAGTTGCTAATAAAGGGTCAAGTACAGTTTTTTGACTTTTGGAACATTATTATTGGATCAATTGTGATTGCAAGATGGTGGCGCGATGCAGCGCGCAGCGGCCACTCCAGGAATGGATATCTGTTATCTGTAAGTAGGGGTCGTGTACAATCCTGTTTCGATGGAGACGGATGTCTGAAGCACGGAGAAACATCTGGTGAAACTTTTGAAATGCCTGTTTCACTGCCGCTGCTACTGTGCAATCAGAAAAATCTCCGGAAGGAAGGCCCCGAATCCTCGGCTTTGCCTGTTGCTTGGCAGCCGGTGCCGGTGTCGAAGCGCTCGGCAGAGATGGTGCTCGGTGTCAGAGGGCTGGTCGGAGGCTCGAAGTTTTCGGACGGACTCAGAATTGGCTGTGGTTGGAGCTCCCAAAGTGCTGTATCAGCAAGCTGCGGCGTTGGAGGTTCATGGCAGGAAGAGTTTTTCTTCCTTCTACCGTCTGCGTGAGATGATGGGCTGTCGGGACTTTAAGACTTTCTTTTAAACCGTGCCATGGACTGCTCTTTATCAGATTACGGTATTGCTTTGCACTGTTGAAACTATGTGTTATAATTATGTGGTCTTTGTCAGTTAGTCTTTTATCAATTATGGTATTGTCTGCACTGTTGAAACTATATGTTAACAATAACTATATGTAACTATGTGGTTTTGTGTAGCTTTAGGTTTGTCTGTTGGGTTTGTAGTTCCTTTCCGGGGAACGTGCTAAGATGGTAGCGCGATATCGATACGCAGCAGCCTCTCCGGACTCTGGATTGGGGATTACCAAACGTTATGTGATTTTTCTTGTGTGGTCTGTTTTCTGCTTTTTAATGATATCATTCCAGAGAACATTGTCTCATTTTTTAACTGCATTGTATTTGTGGTTTATAAATGACAATAAACTGAATCTGATCTGAATCTGAATTGTGGTGCCATCATATAAGGATAACAATTCCTGAGGGTCGCCAGAGCAGCATTGGTTTAGTAACTGCTTATTCCCATCGACTTGCACCGGGACCACAACACTCCATACTTCTACTATCCATGTACCTATCCAAACTTCGCTTAAACATTGAAATTGATCTCACTTGTGCTGGCAGCTCATTTCACACCCTCAGGACCCTCCAAATGAAGAAGCTTCCCCTCATGTTCTCCTTAAACTTTTCACCTTAGTTTACTAATCTCTTTACTAATTCCTTAATTTGTGTTACTAATCTCTTAGTTTACTAATCTCTTGGCGTCAACTGGAATTCTTTTGGTTGTGATAGGATGTGGCAAGGTGAAAGTCAAACAATATTGTTGTTACGTATTCTAGATGGAGAAACGTGTGGGACCCACGATTCAATCAAAATGGATGAAAGAAGCTGAATTGGAGTTAGTTCGTGATGAATATCGAAACTTTGTAAAAGACTTTGAAGCATGCAAAAAAAAGAATACGCTTAAGTTGGAAGAAGATCATAAATGGTTATTGTGCACCATTAGACACAGACTCAAAAGGGCAATGGAATTTTATAAAGACAACATCGAAGAACGAAGAGAAAGGTAAATCAATGGCCATACTGACTTTTAAAGATGAAATTAAACCTCCGAAAATCTGTAACAACATTTACTTTAACTTGAAAGAGGGACATTATGGGTAATAGTAATTTAGAACATAGAACACAGAATGGTATAACTCAGGAACCAGCCCTTTAGCATGTGTTGTTGTGCCAAACTAATTAAACCATCGGTGCCTAATTAAATTAATCTCTTCCGCCTGCATTTGGTGTATATCAGGGGTGTCAAACTCATTTTAGGTCATGGGCCGGATTGAGCAAAATGCAGCTTCATGCGGGCCGGATCAGTCAGACGCGTGCGAACGCAGCTTTCGTTGCCTCCGTTTTTTCAGCCTGCTCTCATGTGTCTCAGTCTCTGCTATAACTACACAGTGTTTCACTTTACAAATTCTGTTTCTTATGAAGAAGACTGCCGAATAAACACTAAAACCCTTGAAAACCTGGTAACTGAATAAACTCAGCATTAGCCATATCATACGCCATAGGCGCTTCGATTACTGGGGCCAGCTTTAATAGTAATTAGATATTATCTCGCGGGCCAAAGATAATTCCACCGCGGGCCGGATTTGGCCCGCGGGCCTTGAGTTTGACATATATGGTGTATATGCTGTGCTCCCAAAGCAGCCTCCTCTACGTTGGGGAGACCCAACGTAGATTAGGTGCTCGTTTTGTTGAGCACCTCCACTCCATATACAAAAAGCGGGAATTTCTGGTGGCCAACCATTTCAAATTGCTATTCCCAATTCTGTTCTGATGTGTTGGTGCTTGGCTTCCTCTTTTGCCATGATGAGGCCACTCTCAGGTTGGAGGAACAACACTTCATATTCTGTCTGGGTAGCCTCCAACCTGATTGCATGAACATCGATTTCTCCTTCCAGTAAAAATTTCCTTCCCACTTCCGTCTTCTGCTGTCTCCATTCTGGCTTCTTACCTCTTCTCCTCATCTGCCTATCATCTCCCCCTGGTGCTTGTCCTCCTTCCTATTCTTCCATGGTCTACTCTCCTCTCCTATCAGATTCCTTCTTCTCCAGTCCATTAGCTTTCCCATCCACCTGGCTTCATCTATCACCTTCTCCCCACCTTCTTGTTCTGGCATTTTCCCTCTTCCTTTCCAGTCCTGATGAAGCGCCTTGGTCCAAAACGTGGACTGTTTATTAATTTCCATAGATACTGCCTGACCCGCTGAGTTCCTTTGTGTGGCCTTAGATTTCCAGCATCTGTAGAATCTTGTGTGTTTGTGGTCCACATCCCTCCATTTTCTACATATTCATCTGCTTGTCTGAGAGCCTTTCAAATACTTTTATCACATCAGCTTCTAACTCCCCTGGCAGCACATTCCAAAAAAAATGACTTGCTCCACAATCTCTTATGACTTTTATGCTCTTACTTTTAATGCCCTCTAGTTTCAACCATTTCAACCACAGGAAAGTAAAATTGGCTGTCTACTCTACTTCTCCCTCATAATTTTATAAACTTCTATCAGGTTTCCCATCAGCCTCCACCGCTACAGAGAAAATAGCTCAAGGATAAGTTCTTCGAAATATGAATACAAACTTTGTGACATTTTTAAAGTATAGTAGAAGGAAAGATTTTGTCAAATTGCAAAACGGACATATGGTTTTCTTTATTTATTCAATATTCAGTTATTAGAGTGTTTTTATTACTACATGTAATGCATGGTTTGATACTGAGATATGTAATCCCAGAATTTGTTTAGTATGGATATTTTGTAGGGGTGGCATGGTAGTGTAGCAGCTATTGTAACACTATTAAAGATCCATCCCGTCCCAGACACTGTCTGTTCAATCTCCTGCCATCAGGTAAGAGATAGAGAAACATCTTAGCCAAAAGAGTTAGACTGAGTTTCTTCCTGAGGGCTGTTGTACAGCTGAATAGTGCTACACCAATGACTTGTCAATGTTCTTTGAGTGTTATGAACTATCAAAGTCACTTGGTGCAGGTAAATATGGGATTTTTTTTGAAAAAAAATTAAGCCATTCTGCATGTATTGTAAATATCTGTTTTACACAGACTGGAGTAGCACCGCAATCTCGTTGTCTTGAGCATTAAGCATTGTCTTGAGAGTTGTTTTATTTTATTCTAATTCTGATTATATTACAGTACCAGTAGCCCACGTTGAATTCTGCCGCTGTCTGTAGAGAGTTTGTATGCTGTCCCCGCGGCACTGTGGATTTCTTCCTGGTGCTCTAGTTTCCTCCCATTTCCAAAGACATACAGGTCAGGGTTAGTGAGTTGAGGGTGTGCTATGTTGTTGCTGGATGTGTGGTGACTCTTGCCCCAAGCACATCTTTGGACTGTGTTAGTTGTTGACACAAATGGTGCATTTCATTCTATGTTTCACAGAACTTTGTTTTGTGCTCGATTGTGTTCTTTTATCATTCTTCAATTCAAACAAAATTGATCACAAGCTGAAGTGTGAGCTGAACATGGAGTTACAAGGTCATCTGGGAGTATACTGAATGATGGAATCGTCAGTCCAGCTCTATAAGCAATGGGAATTCAATGCAGAGAGGAAAAGGATAAATAAAGTTGGATTAGACACAGAATGAGAACTAGTAAGAATGGCAGATGGAGTTTAATTTTGGCCAACTGTATGTCAAAATCAGGTCTAATATCATTCACGTCTTGAAATCTGTTGTTTTGTGGCATTTCAATACATAATAATAAAAAGAACTATAAATGACAAAAGATATATATATTAAATAAGTAGTGCAAAAAGAGCAATGAAAATATATGAAGGGGTTTGTGGGTTTATTGTCCATTCAGAAGTCTGATGATGGAGGAGAAGAAGTTGTTCTTAAAATGCTGAGTGTGTGTCTTCAGGCTCCTGTACCACCTCCTTGATGGTAGCAATGAGTAAAGGGCATGGTCTGAGTGATGGGATCCTTAATGATGGATGCCACCTCTTTGAGGCATCACCTTTTGAATATGTTCTCAATGCTGGGGAGGCAAGTGCCCATGACACGGGTGACTGACTTCGCAACTTTCTGCAGTTTTTTCCAATCCTGTGCGATGCAACCCATTAGAATGTTTTCTACGGTACGCCTGTAGAAAATTGCAATTCTTTGGTGTCATATCAAGTCTCTTGAAACTCTTGATGAAATATAGTTACTCAGAGTTCAAAGTAAAATTTATTATCAGAGTACATACATGTCACCACATACAACCCTACGTTCTTTTTCCCTTGGGCGTACTCAGCAAATCTATAGAACAGTAACTGTAAACAGGATCAATGAAAGAGCAAAAGCATAGAAGACAAAAAACTGTGCAAATGCAAATATAATAGCAAGATAAAGAGTCCTTAAAGTGAGATCATTGATGGTGGATCATATCAATTACTGTAGTTACCCTCTTTTTTTCAAGAGCCTGATGGTTGATGGTTGTCACACCATTTTTTGTGATTGCATCAATATGTAGGGCCTAGGATACTGTAGATCTTCAGAGATGTTGATACCCAAGAACTTGAAACTGCTCACCCTTTCCACTTCTGATCCCTCAATGAAGATCAGATATAAAAGTACAAGTATACATGCTAATGGAAGGCCCTTAACAGTGTTAGTGAACAGAGGGATCTTGGGGTCCAGTCCATAGCTCCCTGTAAGTGGCTACACAGGTTGATAAGGTAGTAAAGAAGGTATATGGCGTGCTCGCCTTTATTCGTAGAAGCACTGAATTCAGCAGTTAGAAAGTTATGTAACAACTTTATGAAACTCTGGTAAGGCTGTATCTGGAGTATTGCATTCAATTCTGGTTGCTCCATTACAGAAGGGATGTAAGTGATTTGTTGAGGATGTAAAAGAGGTTCATCAGGATGCCGCCTGAATTAGAGAGCATGTGATATAAGAAGAGGTTGGACAAACTGCAGTTGTTTTCTCAGGATGAGTAGAGGCTGAGGGGTGTGAATCTAACAGAGGCTTATAAAATCATTAGAGGCATAGACAGAATAGATAGCCAATATCTTTTTCCAAGGCTGAGCATTTAAAGGCGAGAGGTAGTAAGTCTAGAATGTGGGTCGTGTATTCTACACAGAGTGGTGGATGCCTGGAATGCTCTGCCATTACGAAAGAGGTGTTTAAAGGCTCCCCACACACTCATGAATGTGGGGAATGGAAAGGTGGACGTTGTGAAGGGAGAAGTGAGCTAGTTAGGTTCAGTTTGATGTGTTTTTACATTGTGTTTTTGTCCATCCTTTCTTGTTGCCATTTGGTGCGATTTGTTAGTTTTTTTGTGTGTGTGTGTGGGGGGGGGGGTAGGGTTGTGGTTGGGGGTTTGGGGATTGATGTTCTTGATGCCGTTTGCTTGATTTTTGTTTGTGTGGGGGGTTGATGATCGTTTAGCCATTTATGCGATTATTTTTCTTGCCATTTCCAAGTTTTTTTTGTGCAGGGGGGTTTGATATTTTTCTTTGAATGACCCCCATGGTTTTCTTTGTTTTGTGGCAATCTGAAGAAGACGAATCACAGAGTTGTATACTGCATACATACTTTGATAATAAATGAACCTTTGAATTAGTTTAGCACAACATCATCGGCAGAAGTGCTGTTCTATTTTGCATGTTCTATGAATCTCTTCACTACAACTTTGCTATTAAGCCATAAGACATAGGAGCAGAATTGGTCATTTGGCCCACTGAGTCTGTTCTGCCATTCCATTGTGGCCAATTTACTATCTCTTTCAACACCATTCTCCTGCCTTCTCCCTGTAATCTTTGAATTCCTGACTAATCAAGAACCTATCAACCTCTGCTTTAAATATACCCAATGACAGCCTCCACAGCCATCTGTGGCAATGAATTCCACAAATTCAGTACCCTTTGGCTAAAGAAATTCCTCCTCTTCTCCATTCTCAAGGGATGTCCCTCTATTCTGAGGCTGTGCACTCTGTTCCTTGACTCCTACTGCATAGGAAACAGCTTCTCCATACCCTAGGTCTTTCAATATTCAATAGGTTTCAATGAGATCTCCCTTCATTCTTCTAGACACCAGTGAGTACAGGCCTTTTTAAATTGAATTATTTTAATCCAGTTAGCTTGATCTCAGTTAATTTTGATTAGTGGAAAATCACATTAATGTTAGTGGAATTTCTTCTCCAATACACCTGCAATACCTTTAAAATATTTTTTTTCAATCACTTGAGGCTACGAGATCTTCTGGAAGCTGAGGAGAAAGATTACATGAATCAACTGAACCTTTTGGGAGAAACAGTTTTAGAACGACAAGCAAAAATGAGGCAACAAGTAAAAGACCTTAAGATACAAAGGGAGCAGGATCGACAAAAACTGATCGCAGAAAAACTTGATCAACAATTTCGGTATGTATAGTATTGAAATAAACTGTGCAATTGAGCATAATATCTCACTTTTCAATGTCTGAAACCCTCAAAAAAAAACCTTTACAAAATAGAAATGTGAATGCTGAATATCAGGGAGCAAATATTTGGGTAAGCACGAGAGATTCTGCAGATGCTGGAAATCCAGAGGAACACACTGACAATGCTGGAGGAAACCAGCAACTCGGGCAGAATCTATGGAAAAGGATAAACATTCAAGTTCAGTTAATTGTTTATTGTTATTCATTTGTATATGTCTATACTGCCAAACACTACAATGTTCCTCTGGATCAAGATGCACAGCACAGTACATATAACTCACACACCCAACACATAAAGTAATACTACCACAAATAAATAATAAGGTGTATATATGATACAAGTTAAAACGTAAACAGTATAATGCTACTGACACTTCATATGTCATGAGACCTGGGTGGTGGCAGGGAGTACAGTAGTCTAATGGCCTAGGGGAAGAAGCTGTTTCCCATCCTAACAGTCCTTGTCCTAATGCTACGATATCTCTTACCTGATGGTAGGGGGTCAAAGAGATTGTTGGATAGATGGGATGTATCATTGACAATGCTAAGAGCCCTGATGATTATCTCAAATGGGTGGGGGAGAGACCCAGATGACCCTCTCAGCAGTCCTCAAAATCCTTTGTAAGGACTTCAAGTCAGATGCCTTGCAGTTTCTGTACCAGACAGTGATGTAGCTGGTCAGGGTACTCAGTGGTACTCCAGTCAATATTTCCTGTCCTGATGAAGGGTCTTGGCCTGAAACATGATCTATTTAGTCCCCTCCATAGATGCTGAGTTCTTCCAGCATTTTCTGTGTGTGTTGCTAATGTTTAGGTGAGGCAACAAGTAAAAAACCTTAAAATACCAAGGGCGCAGGATCGACAAAAACTGATCACAGAAAAACTTGATCAACAATTTTGGCAAACACGAGGAAATCTGCAGATGCTGGAAATTCAAGCAACACACACAAAATGCTGGTGGATTACAGCAGGCCAGGCAGCATCTATAGGGAGAAGTGCTGTTGAAGTTTCAGGCTGAGACCTTTCATCAGGACACCTGATGAAGGGTCTCGGTCTGAAACGTCGACAGCGCTTCTCCCTATAGATGCTGCCTGGCCTGCTGCGTTCCACCAGCATTTTGTGTGTGTTGCTTCAACAATTTTGGTACGTTTTGTATTTTGTATTGAAATAAACTACGCAATTGACCACAGAACTAAGTATGTTAGATAAAGTGAGCTCAGCTTATATTTTATTTTCGCTCTGGTATGTCATAGATTTTAAGACTGATTAATAGCTTTGAGTCATTCACCCAGATGTTTGGTTGTTGAGTTCTAACATGACATACTTTCCTTAAACCAGAACAGCTGAAAAAATATGGGGTCTGCACAGTGTGCCTTCTAGCCTAAAGAGAAAAACACAGCAAAAGAGAGGAACTTTAAGAAAAGATACTGTATGTAAAGGTAGAGTTGCTTACATTTTTACAAGGGCTACCCTTACTCCTTTAACTCATTCCAAATACGTATGTACAACTGCAGGTGTAAAACTGAGGTGCCACAACTCAGTATCTAAAAATGCTTCACCTGGTCTCACCTATCAGCTGCCAGCTTGCATTCCTTCCCTTCTACAACTTGTTCCCTCTTCTTACTCCAGTCCTGATGTAGAGTCTCTGTTCAAAGCATGGACTATTTATTCATCTGCATTGATGCTGCCTGACCTGAGTTCTTTCAGCATTTTGTGTGTGTTGTTCTGGATTTCCAGCATCTGCAGAATATTGTGCTTATAGTTTACAAATGTCAAGTCATCTGATTTTGCTCGCATTCATATTCAAGTTTTAATTTCATGTTTTGTAGCTGTTTGCCTTTTTCTATTTTACCAAATTAATAAAAAATAATAACTTTTTGGTAAAATTCAATTGGTAACCATAACTCAACAAAGATTAAGGGTTAGCTTTATTTCTTAAATATACATTGAAACATACAGTTTTTTTTTAAATCAACGACCAACACAACCTGAGAATGTGCTTGGAGGCAGCATGCAAATATTACCATGCTTCTGGCACCAACATAGCATACCCATGTGCCCACTAACCTGTATGTCTTTGGGATGTGGGAGGAAAACTGGAGGACTCAGAGGAAACCCACTCATTCACAGGGAGAATGTATGAACTCCTTATAGACAATGGAGGGAATTGAACCCAGGTCACTGGCAGTATAAAGCATTAAGATAACCACTATGCTACCATGCTGCCCATAAATTTAATTACACTGGATTCCAGTTAATTGGGGCACTTCAGGACTAATACATTTTGAACCAATTAAGTTGTTGCCCCTGTTAGTTGAAGTTTTGTGGAAATAGCTTAAAAGGTATCAAAGGGCAATAACTTCACTGGGTGGTTTTTTTAGACCCCCCCTCCCCCAATAGTAACAGGGATCTTCTCCGTGGATTGTCACCTTGTTGAGTCTCAAGATGGCGCTCATGGAGTAAACCGCTTCTAGGCTTTGCTCCAAACCTTTTACGTCTTTCTAACCTACAAACACCCCTTAAAGGATCTTTTTATACTTATTCTAAAGGGGTCTAAACATACAGAATTTTTCCTTTTAATTATTGGAATTATTCTCAACTTGTTGAAATGTCTAAAGCAAAAGAATCGAAACAGACGAAAGAACAGATAACTTTAGAAACAATTATGAAGTTTATAGAAGACAAATTTGAAGAACAGGAGAGAAAATTAACCGCAAAGTTTTTTCCGCTTGGCGAACGTTTGAAAGTGGTTGAAGAAAAGCTCCAGACACTTACGCTGGAATCACAAAAACAACAAGCAAGTATTTTGGCTCTTGAAGAAGCCGCTTGTAAGAAAGATCATATAATTGAAAAAATGCAAGAAGAGCAAACTTCGACGTCTCAACAGATGGATCGCTATAAAGTTAAAATTACTGATCTGGAAAATCGCTCTCGAAGACAAAATCTTCGGCTAATTGGGATTCCGGAAAAATTTGAAAGCGGTGATCTTACCGTTTTCTTCTCTAAATTTCTAATGGATGTCCTGGGTTCAGAGGTACTGGATACTCCCCCGGTAATCGATCGGGCACACCGTATTTCCTGGTTTCGGACTGATTCAAGTTTGAAACCACGACACGTAATTCTCCGGATCCATTATCCCCATATCAAAGAACGTTTGATTCGGGCAGCTTGGAAAAAAGGTATGATATGCTATCAAGAATTCAAGTTTCGCATTTTGGAAGATTATAGCCCTGAGGTTTTAAGGGCTAGGCTGGCTTTGGGATCGGTTATGTCGAAATTTCACCAGAAAGGCTACAAGCAAGCGCTGTTATTTCCAGCACACTTGAGAGTCACGCTTCAGGATGGAACTTTTCGGTTGTTTAAATCTCCAGCGGATGCTCAAGGTTTCCTGGAACAATGACATTCTATCGGGCTGACCAATGTAATCTAGCCTATAGATTTGGATCTGTTATAGAATGACATTTGGTTTTTTTTGGGGTATGGTTTACATGTATTTCTTATATACGGTTAAAGTTTTTTTCGCTGGGTTTATTTTGACTTTAATATTTTATCATATTATTAATCTATTAGCATTGAAAATAACTTATTAGGGTCCCTTTTTCCTTTTTGTTTTTCTTTTTTAAATCGATATATGCTCATTTTTATACTTTTAACATTTAAATATTAAGATTTGAAAAAAAATAAAATGGCGTTTTTTCTTCCCAACAGACTTTAGTGTTTGGAGCGTCATAACTGTTTTGATGTGTTTGAAAGTTTTAAACTTTCATTTATTGTTTTAATTCTTTTTTAACCCTTTTGTTTATATACATTTATAACACTAATTTTATATTTTAACTTTTGTTATATCAACCCTTTTTTATAATGTGGGTTGTTTGTATTTTTTTTAACTTTGTTACGTTTGAGTTGCCGTCTTGAGACAAGGGGGTAATTTTAGTATTAGATCGCTCGCTTGCCTCTTTTTGGCTTTTTTCCTGGGGTTTTGAGGGTGGTGGGAGGGGGATTTTTCTTTTTTCTTTTTTTTTCGCTTGCTTTTTGCTTAGTTTTATTTCATGGGCTTATATGAAACTACAAAAATGGTTGCAGTGCTGTGACTTCCAGTTTCCCCTTGAACTTACTTCCTTCTTCCGGGTTCATGAGTTCACTTTTCTTTCAAACTTATGTGTTAACTGTAATATATATTGTCAATATGGATAAGACTATTAACTTTGTTTCTTGGAATACTAATGGTTTAAATCATTTGATCAAATGGAAAAAAACATTCAAAGTATTCCATAGAATGAATGCTAATGTTATTTTTGTACAAGAGACTCATGTAAGGAAGGTGGATTGTCACCTTGTTGTGGTGGAGAAGATTGTGTGGTCTTGAGGTCCCGAGAGCAATGCCGTCTGGAGCTATGCTCCTGGTAGGGTCAGCCATGGCGGAAAGGTCTAGGGTGAGGTCCCTGACAAAGAACAATCCAACCAGGACCTCAACGGTGGAACAGGCGGATGAAGTTACTTCAAACTCAACGGCTGTGAAGGTGGATGAAGGCTGCAACAAATCCATCAGCTCCAATCGTTGTGGTTTCCGTGCCACTGGAATCAGTTGGTTGATTTGTGAAGTATCGTGTGCTTCTTGGAGTGCAACATCAAGTACACGTTAAACAAATACACGCACAGCCATCTTCGCTCTGTGGAAACGGAACGAAGACCATCATCCTCGACCTCGAGGGATAGCCACGACGAGTAACAGGGACATCGAGGAGCAAATATGGAGGCAGATTCTGGAATGGTGCAATAATAATAGGGTTGTTGTGATGGGAGATTTTAACTTTGCTAATATGGACTGGCGTCTCCTTAGAGCAAGGGGTTAAGATGTGGTGGAGTTTGTTAGGTGTGGTTAGGAAAGTTTTCTGACGCAATATGTAGATAAGCCAACTAGGGGAGAGGCTACACTTAATCTGGTATTGAGAAATGAACCTGGTCAGGTGTCAGATCTCTCAGTGGGAGAGCATTTTGGAGGTAGTGATCACAACTCTATCTCCTTTACCATAGCACTGGAGAGGGATAGGAGCAGACAATTTGGGAAAACATTTAATTGGGTTAGGGGGAAATATCATGCTATTAGGCAGAAACTTGGGAGCAGACGTTCTCCAGGAAATGCATGGCAGAAAAGTGGCAAATGTTGAGGGAACATTTGCATGGTGTTCTGCATAGGCATGTTCCATTGAGGCAGGGAAAGGATGGTAGGGTAAAAGAACCACGGTGTACAAAGGATGTGGAAAATTGAGTTAGGAAGAAAAAAAACTTACGGAAGGTTCAAGAAACTAGGTACTGTTAGAGCTCTAGAAAATTACAAGGTTGCCAGGAAGGAGCCTAAGTATGAAATTAGGAGAGCTAGAAGAGGCCATGAGAAGACCTTGGCAGGCAGGATTGAGGAAAACCCCAAAGCATTCCACAAGTTCGTGAAGAACCATGTGAGAATAGGACCAATCGGGTGTGATAGTGGAAACGTGGTGCATGGAGTCAGAGGAGGTAGCGGAGGTACTTAATGAATACTTTGCCTCAGTATTCACCGGGCTATGCGGTAGGGAAATTCTAGGCATTTTCTCGAGTAGGTTACATGGTTGGCACAACATTGTGGGTTGAAGGGCCTGAAATGTACTGTATGTTCTACAAAAAGACAAACTACAGTTTAACTGAGTAACAAATTGTGTATTTAAATGAAATACAGAGCAATTAGAACACCATCAATACTATTACAATAACATAGTATTAATACTAGTAATAAAACTGTATTTTAGTCCCTTATAGTTATTGAAGGAGGAATTCCTTCAGTGTATGCTGCCATGTTAGAAACGTAGTAACAGAAAACCTACAGCACAATACAGGCCCTTCAGCCCACAATGCTGTGCCAAACATGTACTTACTTTAGAAATTACCTAGAGTTACCTATAGCCCTCTATGTTCTTTTGAATAGCTGTAAATGAACAAAATCAACATGGACACTTAGTATAGATAATGGACTGCCTTCATACAATGCTATTGATGGTTGCATCCTTCAAATTTTCATTTTCATTGTAACATTCATGATTGTCCATACCTTCCAAATCCTTGTAGTTCCTAACTTGTGGAAGTAGTGAAAGTGCTTCATTTTCACTCTTAACTGTTTCTGACATTGTTTGTCTGACATTCAAACAACAGAATGTTTGAAACAGTAGTAAGCAAAACAGTTCTGAATTGTCTTACTGCTTTATTTCTTGCCAAATATCAGTGAGAAAAATCTGATTTTTGAACACATGTAACTATTTGCTTTGAACACAGTGTTGTGTCTAACTTGTGAAGTGCACATGAGTGCCACTAGTTAGAAACTGTTCAGCAGCAATCTGTCTCCCAGTTCAGCAGCACAGTGTCCCAAATAAACAAAGTGAATCCCTGTTATTTTCTCTATTTCATTTTTGTTCGTTAAAAGTTGTCCCAAATAGGTGGCTACCCCTATTACCAATGGCCCAGTTAACCAGAATGCAATGTATTTTGTGCTTATATTTTAGGGAGCAATGCAAAGAGCTTCAGGCAGAACTATCTCACCAACGAGAGCAGGAGCTGGCCAGGGACTGGCAGGCACAAATTGAATTCAACAGGAGACTGCAGAATCAGAAAAAGGAAGAGGATCAGCTCTTTGATGAACTGTGGGAGAAGGATCGACTTGCCAAAGAGGAGAGGGCAGATAAAGAGCTGGCAGAGGAAAACCAGAAAAAGCAGGAAGCCCTGGCTATTCAGCTGAAGCAAATAGCGGAAATCAACACGAAACGCGTGGATCAGAAGCGTCAGAAAGAACACGAGGCAGAGGTGATGGTAAGAAAAGAAAATACCTCAACAGAGTAACACGTTATTTTACCAAATTTTAATACTGTTATATGTTCAATGTCTGAAATCCATCCTGTTCTTTATGGGTGGGTTTCCTCCCACGTTGTAAATGCCAACAGTTTACGATTAGTGAACTTTGGCATGTTAAACTGGCAACACTTGCGGAAGCTGCCAGCACAATCCTCACTGATTTGATCTGACACAAATGAAGCATTTTACTGTATGTTTCGATGTAACAAATAAAACCAATCTTTCCACCCCTTCCCTTATTTACTCACCCTCCCACCCTTTCTCCCCCTCCTCCCCCCTCCTTCCCCCTTCCTCCCCTCCTGTCTTCTCCCTCCCCTTTTCTTCTGCCCCCCTCCTCCTCCCCCCCTTTCTTCTGTTGGGTTTCAACACCTCTCTCTGTAACTGGATCCGATCCTGCTCATCTTGACAGAAAGGCCACAGCCAGTCCATGTTGGCAGAAACATCTCTAGTTCCATCAAGCTAAGCACTCGCGCTCCCCAGGGCTGCATGCTCAGCCCATCTCTGTTCACGTTGCTGGCGCATTACTGCATGGCTAGATCTAGTTCAAACCGAATCATCCAGTTCACTGACACATTTGTGGTTGGCTTCAACAATGACAAGAAGAAGAGGTAGAATGGTGTGAGCACAACTACTTGAGTCTCACTGTGGACAAGACCAAAAGATGATTGTGTTCCATGGCAAGATGCAGGCTGACCACTGCTCACTGGATATACAAGGCTCCTCCTTGGAGAGAGTTAGGAGCACCAAGTTTCTGGAAATGCACATTACGGACAATATCACCTGGTCCCACTTTTCGTCAGGAAAGCATAGCAATGCTTCTACTTCCTGAGGAAATTAAGGCCTTCCCCTTCCCCCCCACATTTTAACCAATGTTTGCAGGACCACTAGCGAGAGGGTCTTGAGCAGCTACATCACTGTCTGGTATGGGAATTGCAAGGCATCTGATCACATATCCCTACAAAGGATCTCTTTCTTTCACCCATTAGAATGTGTGACGACACTTGGGTTGTGTTGGTTGTTAATGCAAACAGTGCATTTCACGGCCTGTACTGATGTACATATGATAAATAAATCTGAATTGCATAAGTATTTATTTTTCCCAAGATTTTCACATACATGTATAATATAAAATGCCAGAGGAGTGCCAGTAACATCATGAAGGATCGCACCCACCCTGCTCAGACTGTTTGTTCCACTCCCATTAGGGAGGAGGCTATGTAGCATCCATGCCAGGAGCCAAAAACAGTTACTTTCCCCATGCAATAAGGCTGATCAACACCTCCACCCACTAACCCACCCCTCCACACCCCCAACCACCACTACTTTATCATTTCCTGTCAGTCACCTTATGTACAGTCACTCTCATATCGAGCATCACTTTATGGACATACAATCTATGTATATAAACTATCTTATGTAATATTTATATTTATTGTATTTTTTATTATTATCTGCTTTACCTAATTGTTTTTATTTGTGTTGCATCAGATCTGGAGTAACAATTATTTTGTTGTTCTCTACACTTGTGTATTGGGAATGACATTAAGCAATCTTGAATCCAAAGTTCTCTCTATCTGTAATCAAGGAAAACCCCAGAATAAAATTTCTCATAATAATGTGGCATGTCATCATAGAAAGAAAAGCAGCGTCTTTCAAAGTTGGAAAATGAGTGGCTTGAGAGGGAGAAACTGCAGAAACAGAAGAAACTCCGCGATACTCTGGACAATGCAAAGGCACTGAAGGTGAAGCGAATCGCGAAGGAGCAGGAGGAAGAGCAGGCTCTGGATATAAAGTTAATGGATCAAGCACTGAAGGAAGAAGCTGCTGATGCCCAGGAGCTGATGCAGAAGAAGGTAACTATTTGTTTGTACTCAGTCTGCATAATATAATGTTTTTTTGCTTGGGTGGTTAAGAAAGTGTATGGTATCTTCTTCTTAAGCCCATCATCCCTACTGAAGCATAGGCTCTCGACAGCAGCTTGCCAGAACTGTTTGTCCTGGGCCAGTGTGACAGAGGGCTATGTCACTGGCCTTCGGCAGCACTGCAATAATGTTACAACCGCAAAGTAACTCAGACACAAATGCACACGGGGAATACTAGTTAAGCTTATTCATATATAACCTTTATTTGTTTTACATTTGTTGTTTATCTGTTCATTCATTTGTGGTTTGGCAGTTCTGGATATATCTTGGCAAAACCAAGGTGTTCCTTCCAGGCCAGTATTATTAGTGAGAAACTGCATATGTGCAGTGTACAGAAGGGACAGACCATGGACATATGGGGGGGGGGGGGGGGGGGGGGGGGATGCTAAAGGTAAGAAATGGGTCTCAGTGTAGTATCCCCCAGAGGTGGCTGGCGATAGACCTCAGTTGTGGAAGTTGCTCATGAACTAAGTGGAGGAAGGAGTTGAATATTGGTTGATCTGTGTAAATATTATATATTAAGTACATTTTTATATATATACAATACAGTACTGTGCAAAAGTCTTAGACACATATGTATAGCTCAAGTGGTTAGGAGCTTTGCACTGTACTGTAGCAATTTTACGTACTGCACTGTACTGCTGCCGCAATATTTTAAAAAACAAATTTCATGAAATTTGTGAGTGATGATAAACCTGATTCTGATATGGGTCTCAATATGGACTGAGAATGGGAAGGGAGTAGGGAGAGGGTAGGAAGCACCAGAGAGACATTCAGTAATGATCAATAAACCAATTGTTTGAAATCAAATGACCTTGCCTGGTGTCTCAGGGCTGAGCGTGTCTGCATCTGCATCACCCCACCCCGACCACCTCATCACCCAGGCCATACTCTTTTCTCACCACTGCCATCAGGTAGAAGGGACAAGAGCCTCAGGACTCACACCACCAGGTTCAAGAACAGTTACTGCCCCTCAACCATCAAGCTCTTGAACAAAAGTGGATAACTACACTTGTTCTATTTCTAGTGTTCCCACAACTGATGACCTCACTTTAAGGAGTCTGTACCTTGTTATTTCATACTCGTTATTTATTTATATTTGCATTTGCACAATTTGTTGTTCATTGATCCTATTTATGGTTACTGTTCTATGGATTTGCTAAGTATGCCTGCAGGAAATAAAGGGTGACATGTATGTACTCTGATAATAAATTTTATGTTGAAGTTTGAAATTTTAACACTCCTTCTCTGCCACCTGTCCTAAACCTCTAATTATATATCTAAAATTAGGATTTTCTCACTATACATATATTTTCACAGTTTGGGACTTTGTGAAAAATTGGGAGCACTTAATAAAACAACTCCTCCTCCTACTGCGGTGGAGCCAGTTTATTTTTCCAAGAGACTTAGATTCCATACCTCACAGCCAGCCCTTCAGTTTGTCTCCAGAAGTACAGAAGCACAGCTTTGTGGACCAAAGGGGCCTGTATTGTGCTCTAGGTTTTCTATGTTTCTAAGTAGCCCATCTCACTCTCCCAGAGATGAGGTCTTCAGAGCTACTGTTACTGTTTCTGTAACTCTGGGTTTTTATGGGCTGGGGTTGCTAGCCCCGTGCCCAATCCTCCTCATTTTGCAGCTGGGCTTCGGACCGTCCATGGTGAAGTTGTATATGGTGTGTTGGCTTGAGTTCAAGAGCCACATGGTAGTGTTGCAGCTGTGAAGGAACGCTTCAAAACTATTGCCTCAGAAAGGCATCATCCATCATTAAGGACCCTCACCACCCAGGACATGCCCTCTTCTCATTCCTACCACCAGGGAGGAGGTACAGGAGCCTGAAGACACACACTTAATGTTTTATGAACAGGTTCTTCCCCTCCTTCATCAGATTTCTGAAAGGACAGTGAACCCATGAACATTGCTTCACTATATTCTTGATACTGGCATGGATAGCGAAATGGCTGACAGGCAGGAGGCAGTGAATGGGAATAAAAGAGGCCTTTTCTGGTTGGCTGCTGGTGACTAGTGGTGTTCTTCAGGGATCAGTATTGGTACTTTTCACAATATTTGTCAATGATTTAGATAATGAAATTGATAGCTTTGTGGCAAAGTTTGTGGATGATATGAGATATGTGGAAGGGCTGGTCGTGCTGAGGGAGCAATGCGATTGCAGCAGGACAGAAAAATTGGAAAAATGGGCAAAAAAGTGGCAGATGGAACACAGTGTTGGGAAATGCATGACAAATGCATTTTGGTAAAAGGAACAATAGCATGGACTATTATCTAAATGGGGAGAAGGTTCAAACATCAGAGGTGCAGAGGGATTTAGGGGTTCTCATGCAAGACTCCCAGAAGGTTAATTTACAGGTTGAGTCTGTGGTAAAGAAGGCAAATGCAATGTTGGAATTTATTTCAAGGGGAATATTAAAGCAAGAAGGTAATGCTGAACCTTTATAAGACACTAGTCAGGCTGCATTTGGAGTATTGTCAACAGTTTTGGGCCCTAGATGTCAAAGTATGTGTTGTCATTGGAGAGAGTTAAGACGAGGTTCACAAGGATGTTTCCAGGAATGAAGGGGTTAACATATGAGGTGCATTTAGCTTTGGGCCCGTACTCTCCGGAATTTGGAAGAATGCAGGGGGATCTCATTGAAACCTACGGAATGTTGAAAGGATTAAATAAGAGTGGATAAGGAGAGGATATTTCCTATGTCGGGGGTATCCAGGACTAGAGGGTACAGCCTCAGAATTGAGGGGGGACCCTTTAGAACAGAGGTAAGGAGGATTTTTTTTTTTAGCCAGAGAGTAGGGAATCTGTGGAATGCTCTGCCACAGACTGTGGTGGAGGCCAAGTTCATGCATATATTTAAGGAGGAAGTTGATTGTTTCCTGATCAATCAAGGCATCAAAGGTTATGGTGAGAAGGCAGGTGTATGGGGTTGAGTGGGATCTGGGATCAGCCATAATGGAATGGCAGAGCAGACTCAATGGACTGAATGGTGTAATTCTATTCCTATGTCTTATGGTCTTATGTCTTATATTTTAATCTTTGTGAGATGTATTTTCTAAAATATTTCTTATTGTAACTTTTAGTATTTTTTAATATATTGCACTGTACTGCTGCCACAAAGCAACACATTTCACAACATAGGGTGGGTGGGATTAAAAGGGAAGGGTGGTATTACGACTCAGGGAAAGTGTGAGACGGGACTGACCGGAGAGCTTGTCTACTGAGGCTGTATGTGTGGAACTGAGGAATGAGAAAGGGATGACCATATTAATGGGATTATATTATTGACCTCCTGCATTCAACAGGATTCAGGGGAATAATTTGTAGAGAGATTGCAGACTCTTGCAAGAAACAAAATTGTGATAGCAGGTGATTTTAACATATATTAACTGTAATGCCCACACTATAAAAGGACTAGATTGGACAGTGTTCAGGAAAGTGTCCTTAATCATTACATGGAGGTCCCAACCAGAGGGAGTGCAATACAAGATCTCCTTTAGGGAATGAGGCAGGGCGGGTGGCAGAAGTTTGTGTAGGGGAACACTTTGCATCTAATGATCATGATGCCATTAATTTCAATATAGTTATGAAGAAGGATAGGTCTGGTCCTTGGGTTGAGATCCTAAATTGGAGCAAGGCCAATTTTGATGATAGCAGGAAGGATCTGGCAAGTGTGGACTGGGGTAGGTTCTTTGCAGGCAAAGGTGTACTTGGTAAGTGGGAGGCCTTCAAAAGGAAGAACTTGACAACTCAGAGTTTGTCAGAATAAAAGGCAAGGATAACAAGCTTAGGAAACTTATGTTTGTGAGAGATATTGAGGCCCTGGTTAATAAAAAAGAGATGCAGGTATAGGCAGGTAGGAACAAACGATGTACTTGAGAAGTATAAGAAATGTAAGAGAACACTTAAGAAGAAAACCAGGAGGGATAAAAGAAGGCATGAGGTTGCTTTAGCAGACAAGGTGAGGATGAATCCTATATTAACAACAAAAGAGCTGCAAGGGACAAACTTGGACTTTTGAATTTTAAAGTGGTCATCAATGCATAGAGGAGATCTTAAAAGGATTTATTTGCACCTGTATTTATTCGGGAGATGGATACAGAGTCTATAGAAGTGAGGCAAAGCAGCAATGAGATCATGGAGTGTTTACAGTTACAGAGGATGAGATGTTTGCTGTCTTAAGGAAGATCGGGGTGAATAAATTCCCAAGGTCTAACAAGGTTCGCTCAGACCTTGTGAGAGGCAAGTTCAGAGATTACAGGGGCCCTAGCAGAGAGATTTAAAACATCCTTAACCATCAGTGAGGTGCTGGAGGAATGGAGGATAGCTAATGTTGTCCTGTTGTTTAAGAAAGACTCTTGGAATAAGCCAGGCAATTATAGGCTAGCATCAGTAGTGGGAAAATTATTGTAAGGTGTCCTAAGGGACTGGATATATAAGTATTAGGATAGACAGGGACTGATTAGGATTAGTCAACATGGCTTTATACGTGGTATGTCATGCCTAACCAATCTTATAGAGTACTTTGAGGAAGTTACCGGGTAAGTTGATGAAGGCAAGGAAGTAGATGTTGTCTATATGGACTTTAATAAGGCCTTTGACAAGGACCCGAACAGAAGGGTAGTGAAGAAGGTTCAGTTGCTTGGCACTCAGGTTGAGGTAGTAAATTGGATTAGACATTGGCTTTACTGGAGAAGCCACAGAATGGGTAGCAGATGGTTGTCTCTCTGACTGGAGACCTGTGACTAGTGGTGTGCCACAGGATCAGTGCTGGGTCCATTGTTATTTGTCATCTATATCAACGATCTGGATGATAATATGGCTAACTGGATCAGCAAATTTGCAGATAACATCCAGATTGGGATGTTTGCAGAGGGATCTGGACAAGCTGGAAAATGGTAGATACACTCTGGGAGGACAAACCAGTGTGGGACTTGCACAGTGAGTAGTAGGGGTCATTGAGGTATGTATTTTCAGAATAGAGGGATCTGGAAATACAGGACTGTAACTCATTGAAAGTGGCGTCATAGGTAGATGGGTCGTAAAGAAAGTTTTTGGCACATTGGCCTTCATAAATCTAAGTACTGAGAACAGGAGCTGGGAAGTTATGTTGAAGTTGTTTAAGACATTGATGAGGCCCAATTTGGAATGGTGTGTGCCGTTCTAGTCACCTACCTACAGGAAAGATATCAATAAGATAGAAAGAGTGCTGAGAAAATTTACAATGATGTTGCCAGGACTCGAGGTCTCCAATCATAGGGAAAGGTTGAATAGGTTAGGACATATAACCTAGAGTGTAGGAGAATGAGGGAAGATTTGATAGAGGTGTACAGAATTATGAGGGGGAAAGACAGGGTAAATGCAAGTAAGATTTTTAAAATTAAGTTGGGTGAGACTAGAACTGGAAGTCATGGATTTTGGGTGAATGATGAACTGTTCAGGGGAACATGAGGGGAACTTCTTCAGTCAGAGGTGCAAGAGTGGAATGAGTTGCCAGTGAAAGTGGTGAATTTGGGTTCGATTTCAACATTTAAGAGAAATTTGGATAGGTACATGGATGGGTGGGGTATGGAGGGCTCTGGTCCCATTCAGGTCGATGGACTAGACATATGAATAGTTCGGCACAGACTAGTTGAGCCAAATGGCATGTTTCTATGACTATAGTGTTCTATGACTCTATGACATATGTTTGTGATAATAAACCTGGTTAGACCTCTCTGAATTGTCTTCAGTTCTGGTTGCCTCATTTATAGGAAGGATGTAGAACATTTAGAGACAGTGCAGAGGAGATTTACCAGGATGCTGCCTGGATTAGAGAGCATGTCTTACGAAGATAGGTTTGAGCCAGCTAGGCTTTTTTCTTTGAAGCAAAGGAGGTTGAGAGATGACTTTATAGAGATTTACAAGATGAAAAAAGTCATAGATCAAGTGGATAGCCAGCGACTTCTTTCCAGGATGGACTAATAAAAGGGAGCGTAATTTTAAGTTGATTGGAGAAAAGTATAGGAATGAATTTAGAGGTAGATTTTTTACACAGTGCATGTGTAGAATGCATTGCCAGGAGTGGTGGTAGAGGCAGAGTTAGTCAAAGATCAGCTATGACCACTTTGAATAGTCTAACAGACCTAGGAGACAATTAGTGTGTCTTTTATTTTCCCAATTTCACAGTAAAGGCCCAACTCTAATTTTTGGATCAAACCATCTAGTCTTGAAAATTGATGGGACCCTGAGCTCTAGGCTTTGAACTCTAGATTCGCTGATGAAGGGACCCCAAACTCCATCCCTCAAGCTCTAGATTCCCAATGAAGGGACCCTGAACTACAGATCTCAAACTTCAGATTCACTAATAAAAGGACCCAAAACTCCAGGCCTCAAACTCCAGACACACCAATGAAGGAAACTCAAGCTCCAGGTCTCAATCTCTGGACGTGTCAATGAAGGGACCCCAAACTCCAGATTCACCAATGAAGGAATCACAAATCTGGGCATCAAACTCTGGACTCGCCAATGAAGGGGCCCAAAATTCCAGGCCTCAAACTCTGGATTTGCTGATGAAGCGACTCTGAACTTCAAGCCTCAAGAAAAGCGTCATCCATCATTAAGACCATAAGTCATATATGCAGAATTAGGCCATTTGGCCCATCAAATCTGTTGATAAAGAGAAAGAACAAACCTGATTCCTCATGGAGAGGTGGTATGACCTAGGGGGCATGAGTGACCAGAAGGGAGGAAGCTAATGTTGCTCAAAACCATGTTAATTTTGTTTTGATGATTATTTTAATCTTTAATTATTTTGTTTATCTCAGATGGACCTAAGACGAGAACAGCAACTGTACCGAAATTACTTGGCCCAGAAGGCAGAGGATGAAAAGCGTCGGGAAGAGGAAGCAAACCGGCTCATTGAGGCGGACATGGAGAGAACATGGGCCAAACGCCAAGAACAGGTGCGCTTGAAGAAAGAGGCTCAAGACCGCCTCCAGAAGGAAGTGATGGAAATACGCAGACTTCAGATTCAAGAGAAATGTAAGAATCTTGTTTTGCTTTTTCCCAATCATTTTTATTCTTTTGCCAAAGTCTATATTTGAGTTCAAGAGTCATGAGGTAATGTTGCAGCTCTATAAAGCTCTGGATAGACCACATTTGGAATATTGTGTTCAATATGGTTGTCTCATTATTGGGAAAGATGTAATGTGGAAGTTTTGGTAAGGCAAGCATTAAAGACAATGTCCAAGCAAGGTTAGCCTGGAGCAGATGTAATCAAGTGAGACCTTTGAAGTGAGATTACTGGAGACATCTCTGCTTACTACAGATGAGATGGGTGGGGGGGGTGGGGTGACTTTAGCAGTGTTTCTCAAGCCAGATGAGTGAGGCCTCTGCAGTGAGACTTTTCCAGAAAGGTCTTCCAAAAAACATCCCTTTGCACAATAGGAACTACTAGAGACAGATGAAATTGGAATAGCTGAAGGATGAGAAATACACCCAACTAAGGGGCAATTGTTTTACTAACTTCAAAATATCATTGGTTGTCAATTTAAACTTCTAACACCTGTATTGTGAATGGCAATTGATCTTGCAAGTAAGGAATTCAAACATTGTTACTTACCCCGTAACTGGGTCACTTACCAGCAAAGATAGAGAGGTCCGTTGAAGTCTGATGGTACTATTTTTAACAGTATTTATTGATAAAATACACAAAAATAATATCAATGCAAACATACAGACAATATACGTCGTCAATACTAAATCTAAAAGCGCGGGTATAATAATAATCAATAAGAAATAGCTCTATCGTTGTCTAGGGGATAATGTATTGTCGGATGGAAATATAAAAGTCACTTTAGTTCAGTCAAGCTGTAGGCTGCAGCCTTTTTGGTTGGAGAGAAAGACGGAGGTTTAACTTGCCCATTCCTTTTATGATGTCAATCCTTCGAGAGTCGTTGGGGGACTGATTTCCCCTTCGAGGTTAGCTAAAGCCGTGCTTCCGTGGCAAGACCCACCAATTCCGAGGCAAATGGAAAAGGAAACACGTGGGCTGGTTCCACCGGCTTTCGCTGTTACGCTGTTACAGGAGTTCTAGCATTTTTTCTGGTGCATGTGAAGGGGTTGTTCCCCAGACCCTCTTTTATCCTGACTCACAGGGTCTCAGATGTCAATCAGGTTGGGATGATGCAATCCCTCCACCAAACCCCCCCTCGGTTCATTGCCTGGGGGCTTTGATGCATCATACAGTATTCAATACACAATCCCGTCTCCAAGAGACAATAGCCGTTATCCATGGTTCCGCCTTTCGGAGGCCAGGACACACTCCAAACTCTTTGTGGATTCTGCATGTCTTTCTCTCATTTCCCGTGTCTCCTGAACTGACTTAATAGTGATCTTGCGATTCTCAAAAAGGAGGGGGCCACGGACGTAACAACATGTACAGTTTACCAAATGGTCAATATCTGTAACTGATATGCAAGTTCTGTATAGAAATAGTAGTTTTCTGTCCTGGCTACAGAGCAGTGTTGTAATAATGGCCCGCCCCACAGTTCTCCTTATGCACAAGTAACATAAACAGTGTGTGAGTTGTAAGAGTGCGTGTGTTCTGGGCTCAGTTATTGTAGTTATTTTATTATCGGCGATGACAGTAGAAGATTTAGAGATGGTACAGAGGAAATTGACCAGGATGCTGCCTAAATTGGAGAACATGTCTTAGGTTGAGCAAGCTAGGGATTTTCTCTTTGGAGTGAAGGAGGATAAGAGGTGACCTGACACAGGTGTACAAGATCAAGTGGATAGCCAGAGAATTTTTTTCCCAGGGCTAGTATGAGGGGGCATAATTTTGAGGTGATTGGAGGAAGGTATAGGGGAGGTATCAGGGGGAGTACAGACTAGGATCTGCAAGAGAGGAAATCGAGTATCTAGTTGCACAGGGAGATATTGAGGCCAAGGTTTTGAGGCTTATTGATTGGTTTTGAGGGAATGATAGTATTGAATGCTGAACTGTAGTCAATGAAGAACATCCTGATCTCTGCACCTTTACTATTCAGATGTTCCAGGATTAAGTGAAGAGCCAATGAAATGGCATCTGCTGTTGACTTGTTGTGATGGTAGGCAAATTGGAGTGGATCCAGGTCGCTCCTCAGGCAGGAGTTGATTTGCTTCATGACCAACCTCTCAAAGCACTTCATCACAGTAGATGTAAGTTCTACTGGATGATAGTTATTGAGGCAGTTTACCATGTTCTTCTTGGGCACTGGAATGACTGAAGCCTGCTTGAAGCAGGTGTGTATCTCAGTCTTCTGAAATGAGAGGTGACGATGTCTGTAAACAACTCCAGCCAGTTGATCAGCACAGGTCTCAGTACTCAGCCAAATCATCGCCTGAGCCAGATGTTGTCTGTGGGTTTGCCATCCTGAAGGATGTTCTTATGATGGCCTCAGTGACTGAAATCACAGGATCATCAGAGGCTGAGGGAATTCGTGAAGGTGCCTCCATGTTCTGTCGGTCAAAGTGAGCATAAAAGTCATTGAACTCATCTGGGAGTGAAACCTTGTTGTCATACGGGGTCCAAAACTTCAGATAAGGGGCCCAGAACTGCTCACGATGCTCCATGTACAGTCCGACCAATGCTTTATAAATCCTGAGCATTACATCCTTGCTTTTATATTCTACTCTCCTTGAGATGAATGCTAATATTGCATTTGCCTTCCTTACCACTGACTCAACCTGCATGTTAACCTTTAGGGAATCCTGGACGAGGACTCCCAAGTCCCTTTGCACCTTTGATTTCTGAATTTTCTCCCTGTTTAGATAATAGTCCACACCAAATCTTTGCTATTAAGGCCAAGGTCCCATTTGAGTTCTTAACCATTTGTTGGATCTGCTTGTTAATTGTTTTGTGATTCATGCACAAGGACACCTAGATACCTCTGTAATTCACTCATCTGCACTCCATTTTGATGAACTGTTTCAGCCCAAAATGTCTATCATCCAATTTCCTCCAGAGATACTGCCTGACCTGCTGTGTTCCTCCAGGGTTATGTGTGTGTTACGTATTAGTAAGACACCAAAGACTCTCTCAAATTACTATAGATGTAGGGAGCATTCTGTCTGCATCACCATCTGGTCTGGAGAGGCCACTGCACAGGATCAGAAGATACTGCAGAAAGTTGCATACTCAGATAGTCCCATCATGGGCAAGAGCCTCCCTAAGCTGAAGGACACCTTCAAAAGGTGATGCCACAAAAAGGTGGCATGCATCATTAAGGACCCTCATCACCTAGGACATACCCTCTTCTCATGCCTACCATCAAGGAGGAGGTACAGGAGCCTGAATACACGCACTCAGTGACTCAGCAACAGCTTTTCCTTTGCCATCAGATTGCTGAACGGACAATGTACACAGCCTCACTACTTTTTGCCCTCTCTTTGCACAACTTATTTATTAAATTAAAATATTTCTTAATGTAATTTATAGTTCTTTTTATTTTGTATTGAAATGTACTGCTGCTGCAAAACAACAGATTTCATGACATAAAGCCAATGATATTAAACCTGATTCTGACTCTGATTGAATGGTAGGGCTGGCCGGAGGGGCCAGGAGACCGACTCCTGCTCCAATTTTCATTTGTTCTTGTGTTATGAGTTTCTTTCTTGTATTCCAGTTGTGGCAGTTTTAATTTAGAGTCTCTTAAATGTTGTGCCTCCACTAATCGCTTTTCTCATGTGCTCTGCCTGTTTATTCAAAGTTCAAAGTGAAGTTATCGTCAAAGTACATACAGTGCCTATAAAAAGTATTCATCCCCTTTGGAAGTCTTCATGTTTATTTTTTTACAACACTGAATCACAGTGGATTTAATTTGGCTATTTTGACACTGGTCAACATAAAAAGATTCCTTCGTGTCGAAGTGAAAACAGATCTTTATAAAGTGATCTAAATTCATTACAAATACAAAACAAAAATTGATGCAAAAGTATTCACCTGCTTTAATATGACACACCAAATCATCACTGGTGCAGCCAATTGGTTTTTGAAGTCACATAATTAGTTAAATAGAGATCATCATGTATAGTCAAGGTGTTTCAATTGATTGTGGTAAAATTACATCTGTATCTGGAAGGTCCAACTGCTAGTGAGTCAGTATCCTGGCAAAAACTACACAATGAAGACAAAAGAACACTCCAAGCAACTTCACCAGAAGTTTATTGAATAGCACAAGTCAGGAGATGGACACAAGAAAATTTCCAAGTCACTGAATATCCCTTGGAGTACAGTTAAGTCAATCATCGAGAAATGGAAAGAACATGGCACAGCTGTAATTCTGCCTAGAATGGGCCATCCTCAAAAACTGAATGATCATGCAAGACTTGTGAGGGAGGCCACCAAGAGACCTATGACAACTCTGGAGGAGTTACAAGCTTCCGTGGCTGAGATGGGAGAGACTGTGCATACAACTGTTGCTTGGGTGCTTCACCAGTCACAGCTTTATGGGAGAGTGGCAAGAAGAAAGACACTGTTGAAAAAAACTCACATGAAATCTCAGCTAGAGTTTGCCAGAAACTCTGAAGTCACACACTATCCTCCTTGCAAGAAGGATAGGGGACTCTAGTAACGTGCTGTCAGCAACCTATGCCCCAGTAGGGGTGATAGGGGGAAGAAGAAGGAGAAGGAGAAGAAGAAGATGATGACCCTTGGTTCAAGAGCCTGATGGTTGAGGGGTAATAACTGTTCCTGAACCTGGTGGTGTGGGTCCTGAGGCTCCTGTACCTCCTGCCTGATGGTAGCAGCAAGAAGAGAGCATGGCCTTATTCCGTTACTCTAGTCCTTATTCCTTATTGCATTATTCCAGCCCTGATCACCTTGGTATAAGCTGACAGATTCCTCTTTGCTTTCCTTTTCACAATTGGACATCAGGAGTGTCCTGTCTGGCTGAAACTTTGTGTGGTATGGAGTCTGCAAGACATCAGAGCACAAGAACCTACAGAGGATAGTAAAAACTGCTGAGAGGACCATTGGGGTCTCTCTCCCCCCCCCCCCCCCCATTTGCAACATTTACTGGGAGCGTTGTAGACAAAGCATTGTTGAGGAGCCCTACCACCCATCCCACAATCTCTCTGACCCACTACCATCAGGAAGGAGGTAGAGGAGCATCAGGACTAGGACTGCCAGACTGGGTAACAGCTTCCTCTCAGGCTCTGAGACTAAAGAACACCCTGCCACCACTGAGCTTTTGTCATAAGAACAGCAAATGTTTACTGTACTCTTTACTGCTAACCTGTGCTGTGCACTACATCCATTTTGAATTATATTTTATTAACTTATTTATGGTAATATTTTGTCTTAAGTGCTGTGTTTGCTATATGTTTTGTGGATGCACTGTGGTCAGGAGGAACATTGTTTCGTTTGGTAATATATATGTACCGTCAGATGACAATAAACTTAAATGTGATTTGACAGAGTTATGAGCAATCCACAGACATAAAATATTGGAGGAACTCAGCTTGTCAGGCCGAATCTATGGAGGGGAATATGATAGGGCATTTTGTGTGTGTTGCTCTGAATTTCCAGCATCTGCCCAATCTATTGTGTTTATGAGCAATCTACCTTACAGATCTTCCCAGACCTGGTGCTCATGCTCCCAGCCTTCTCTCTGCCCCTTTTTGAATGTCCAGTGGATACAGTTTCAATCTGGGAAAGAGGTTCTCAATAAATGTTTGATGTCTGTTTTCAGTGGAGAGAAATGTGAAGTCCCCACAACAACTGGCAGCTGTGCGAGCAAAACTGGAGAAGTCTGTGGAAGAGCAGAATCAAGTGGAGGAGGAGAAACTAGCCAGGTAAATTTGTGATTTGCTTTAATTCTATTTATTTATTTGTTTTTGTTTTATTTAGAGATACATCCCCTTTTGGCCCTTTGAACCACACCACCCTTCAGCCCACCAGTTTAACCCTAGCCTAATCATAGGATAACATAATCACCAATAAATCTCCTAACTGGTATGTTTTTCAACTGTGAGAGGAAACCCACATGTATATGGGAAGGAACATACAAGCTTGCTTACAGAGGGTGCCAGAGTTGAACTCTGTACTCTGACACCCCCGAGCTGTAATAGCTCACCACTACACTACCATGATGCCCACTTTTCTCCAGTGACTACCATCTCCATGATGGATCAACTACATTGCATTTAATGGGTTGAACATTCAAAGTAAATTTATTATCTATGTAGAAATATATCACCATGTAAGATTTTTTAATTGCGGGCATTCGCAGTAGATAAGAGGAAACACTATAGAGTCAGTGAAAAAAGTATACACAAAGATTGACAAACCAATGTGCATAAGAAGGCAAACTCTGCAATTACAAAAATATCATAATAATAATAATAAAATAATAAGTAATATTTAGAACATGAGTTGTAAAGACCTTGAAAGTTAGTCTGTGGGTTGTGGAAGCAGTTCAGAGTTGAGGTGAGTGAATCTGGTTCAGGAGCCTAATTGGTGTAGGGTAATCCTGTAACTGTTCCTGAAGCTGGTGTTGTGGGTTCTAAGGCTCCTGCAGCTCCTGGATGGTAACAGAAAGAAATGAGTGTGGCCTGGATGGTGGGGAACGTTCCTCTCAATCAACCCAACACCTGTCACCCTTTTGATTCTGGGTTGACTTTGAATCTGCTTCCCCACAAAACTACTAATCCATTTCTGTAGCATTAGTAAGAGCAGACTTGTTGGGCAGAACAGCCTAAATCAGCTCCAATGTCTTACGGTCTTGTGGTCATCTTTGCCTTTACCTTAATTCCAATTAACTGGTAGTGCAGCAGTTAGCGTAACTCTTTACAGTGCTAGCAATGTGCCAATCAGGGTTCGACTCCTGCCGCTTTCTTTAAGGAGTTTGTATTTTCTCCCTGAGACCACATGGGTCTCCTCAGGGATGCACTGTTTTCCTCCCACATTCCAAAAACCTATGGTTGGGGTTGGCGAGTTATGGATATGCTACGTTGCCAGAAGCATGGCAAACCTTGTGGGCTGCCCCCAGCACATTCTCATTGATTTGATTTGATGCATTTCATGATATATTTCAATGTTTTATGTTTTGTTTAAAACTATAAACTTGCTTTGGAGAGGGTGTAGAAGAGGTTTACCGGGATGCTGCCTGGAAAGAGGGCATGTGCTATAACAAAAGAGTGGACAGATTTGGGATGTTTTCCCTTAGTGGCACAGGCTGAGGGGAGATCTGAGAGGGATTTATAAGATTGAGAGGCATAGGTAGAGTAGACAGACAGTATCTTTTTCTGAGGGTCAAAATTTCTAATATCAGAGGGCATGTATTTCAGAGGAGATGTGAAGGTCGAGTTTTTTACACAGAGTGTGGTCGGTGCCTGGAATGCACTGCCTGGGGTGGTAGTAGAGGCAGATACATTGGGGACTTTAAAGAGCCATTTCGATAGGTACATGAACGTGAGGGAAATGGAAGGACATAAACATTGTGTAGGCAGAAGACATTAGTTTAGCTGGCCACATAATTACTAATTTAATTAGTTCAGCACAAAACTGTAGGCTGATGGGCCTGTTCTTGTGCTGTACTGTTCTATGTTCCTGAAGTTTTCTCATAGTGTCATCACTGATTAATTGAACTTGTAAAATTTGCACTCATTCCTCATTTACACTCAGAAGATAGGGCAACATCTATGGAGGGGAATGCTGAGACCCTTCCTGAGGAATAGGTAGCATGGGATAGAAGTCAGAATAAGAAGGTGGTGGGAGAGGCAGAAATACCAGGTGAGGGGGAACATCGGTGAGGGAGAGGAGATGAAGCTGTGAGGGGAAAAGATAAAGGGCTAAAGAAGAAGAAATCTAATAGGAGAGGACAATGGAGACAGACTATCCACTGATATGTTTTACAAACCTACTGACACTTGACTATACCACTACACACCCTGTCACATGTGAACATGCTATTCAACCACTCTAATCCTATCAGATTCCTCTTTCCTCAGCACTTTACCTTCTTGACCTATCCCCTTCCAGCTTTATACTTCAATCCCCTCACCCACCCTCTTTTCCCTCATCTGGTCTTATCTATCTCCTGCTAGCTTGTATTCCTTCCCCTTTCCCACCTTCTTATTCTGGGTTCTGCCCCCATTCCTTTCCAGCCCTTATGAAGGGTCTCGGCCCGAAGTGTCGACTGTTTATTCCTCTCCATAGATGCTGCATGACTTTCTGAGTTCCTCCAGCATTTTGTGTGTGTTACTCAGGCCCAAAACATTTTAATTCACTTCTCATTCCCACTGCAAAGTGTCGGTCCTCTTGTGCCATGCTGAGGCCATCCTCATGGTAGAGGAGCAACCCCTCATATTCTATCTGGGTAGTCCCCAACCTGATGGCATGAATATCAATTTCTCCTTCTGGTAAAAAAAAGTTCCCTCTTCTTTTATTCCACACTCCAGGCTCTTACCTCTTCTCACCTGCCTATTAGCTCCCCCTAATGCACCTCCACATTTCCTTTTTCCTATGGTCTACTCTACTTCTCTTCTCTCCAGCCCTTTTCCTTTTCCACCTAGCTGGCTTCACCCATCACTCTCCAGCTTTCCTCCTTCCCTTCCCCCCCATCTTTGAATTCTGGCATCTTCCCCCATCATTTCCAGTCCTGACGAAGGCTCTCGTCCTGAAACATGGACTGTTTGTTGCTCATTTCCAAGGATGCTGCCTGACCTGCTGAGTTCCTCCAGCATGTGTGTTACTCTGCAGAATCTGTTGTGTTCACATATTGAGTAATGGGTGTGCAAGTCCAAAAGATCCCTGAATGGGACAACGTGGGTAGATAACGAGGTCAGGAAGATGTATGTGATTCAGATCTTCGTCAGTCAGGACATCTGAGCAGTGATGTTCTGCTACAACTTTATAAACTGTTTGTTAGACTCCAGCTCGAGGACCATTCTGGTCACCGCATTGATAGCAGATTTTGTGCTGCAGTGAAAATACTTACAGGTGAAGGTGGAAGAGAAAGTACACAGTTATGATACATGATCTGTAGATAAAGCATGTTAAGGAGGCAGTCAGTCACCCAGCCTTCTGGAAAGTGCAATAGGGCTATTAAAACACAAACTTCACACCATCTAAAAAGTTTAATCTTCTCTCACTCTGACCAACCATTCTAATTAGTCACCCTACCTACCACCCTCTACCTATCGATTACCCCTGTCACTGCACTGTAAACACTTTAAACTACTGTTATAATACTGTCTACATTGTAAATACATACTGGTATTTATGTATTTATGCACATTTTATTCCATATCTGTAATTTATTTTTACATAATTTATTCTTTATATAAGACTATAAGACATAGAAGCAGAATTAGGCCATTTGGCCCATTGAGTCTGCTCCACCATTCCATTATAGCTGATTTATTATCCCTCTTAACTCCATTCTCTTGCCTTCTCCCTTTCACCTTTGACACCCTTACTAATCAGGAACCTATCAACCGCTGCTTTAAATATACTAAATGACTTTCCCTCCACAGCCATCTGTGGCAATAAATTCCACATATTCACCCTCTGGCTATAGAAGTTTCTCTTCAACTCTCTTCTAGATGGATACTTTTGTATTCTGAGTCTGTGCCCTCTGGACAATTATTCAACAGCTGTTGAATCCAGAACAATTATTGAATTGTGTTGTGTTTTGTTGCATGCTACACCCTGACCAACACACCACATCAAATTCCTAATACAGATTAATGTATATGGTGAATAAAATTGATGCTTGAGAGAAGGTGCAGTGCTTTCTGAGGAGCTGCCTTTTTAGTGAAAGAGAAGTGGGTGCAGTGTGTTGGAATGACCAACAGATGGTGCCAAATGATTATTAGAAGGGTGAAATTTCATTGTATGATTCACAGCAACTTTCAATGCTGTAATTATTTAAAATTTACAAACTTTTTCTGAAATTGGTAGAAAGGTTCTACTGAAATAATGCACCAGATTGCATCAGGTCCCTAAAATTTGCATTACTCTAATTTATTTTGGTAGGAAAGAAGAGGGTCCTCCGGTCTTAGACACCTGAAAGGAATGGGAATTTCTGTATTCTGTACACAAATTCTAATTTCTGAGCTCTGTGCATTAGCCTTCATACTGGTATAATAAACATTCCTGGAACTCTTGTAGTTAATGATTGTAATTGTTCATTATCAGATGACACAAAGGTGGTTGGTGGTGTGGATAGTGTAGCCGGTTGTCATAGGGGGCCATCCCATCACATTTAACAACATGATGTTGGTGTTTGTCGGGCCCCATCTCCGAACCCTCTCCACTTTGTCCTCAGATGTATTCAGTGTCCCTTCCTGCTAGGTCCTCCCAGGATGGAGAAACCCAGTGATGTTATGTTGAAGTTGTATAAGACATTGCTGGGGCTTAATTTAGAGTGTTGTGTGCAGTTCTGGTCACCTACACATGGGAAAGATATAAATAAGTTTGAAAGAGTGCAGAGAAAATTTACAAGATGTTGTTAGGTCTTGAAGATCTGAGTTATAGGGAAAAGTTGAATAGGTTAGGCCTTTATTCCCTTGAGGCTAGGAGAATGAGGAGAGATTCGAAAGAGATAAAATTATGAGGGATTTAGATAGGGTAAATACAAGCAGGCTTTTTCCACTGAGGTTGGGTGAGACTAGAAGTACAGGTCATAGGTTAAGGGTGAAAGATGAAATATTTAAGGGAAACATGAGGGGGAAATTCTTCACTCAGAATATGGTAAGACCAGCTGCCAGCAGAACTGGTAGATGTGGGGTCGATTTCAATGTTTAAGAGAAGTTTGGATACATACCTAGATGGAAGGCGTATGGAGGGCTATGGTCCAAGTGCAGCTCGATGGTAGATTAATAGCTCAGCACGGAGCAGATGGACCAAAGGGCCTGTTTCTGTGCTGTAGTACTCTATGACTCAATATCTCCTCATAAGACATGCAATCGACGTACATGTGATAAATCTGAATCTGAATGAATATCATTGTTTGACTACAGGGCGAAACAAGAACGGAAAGCGAATCAGCAGGACCTCTTGGCTCAAATCAACTACCAAAAGGAACAGCGCGAGAGGGAGAAAGCAGAGAGACAGCGGGAAACTGAGGCAGCAAAACTGAAAGAGGTAACCTACCAGAGGAAACTTCAGGAAGCTCTTTCCAAACCTCTTACTGACTCTGAGAAAATTCACCCATGGAGGAGAAAACATTGTAGTGAAGTGTGTTAGATTCATGGATGGATGTCATGGTCCATTCGGCACGGACTAGGAGGGCCGGAATGGCCTGTTTCCGTGCTGTGATTGTTATATGGTTTATATGGTTTCATTTGATTTATAAGGGTATTTGAGTGGTATTTAATTCTTAGAAGAACATTTCTTTTAAAAAATTGTGTTAAGTAGTTAATGATGTTGCCGAGAATTTGTTACATGTTCCTGTGTAACTTTACTAGTTTAATTATAACTTTACTAATTAAAATATTGAGCCAGAAAGTTGTGCTTTCTTTAGTTTATGTTTCCTTTCACACTGGATAAGTATTTTTAGATTACCACCTACAGTATAACGACACACATTTTGTCCTCAGAGTTCTCAATTTCATTCAACATTAGCAATCACATTACATCATTGTCTTCCATCCTCCTAATCTTTTTAAAATATAAAAAAAGTTGTTGAATGTTGTTGATTTTTGTTGCATGTAGTGCCATGTAGTGGGGTGTATGGGGAATCCAGAGAGTTTAGCACATCTGGCGGAGGGGCTTCTTCTGTCCATCTGGGGCAACTTACTCCGCTTGTGGTCCTCACCACACACTCAGCTCTTGACTGTGGCTCCAAGTAACTGTTTGCATGAGACAGTGGCCACATCCTGGTACATTGCTTCAACAGACAGCTAAACCAGGTGAGGGTAGCCAGTGAGCCTTATGCCCCAGTGTGATAAGGACATGCCAGTCCTATTATGCAAAGTCAGCTCTGGTGGACTGGACAGATTAGATCTACAGTGAGATCCAGTTTCCAGGAAGGCAGTTCTGCAATGCTCCATGAAGAGCAAAGGGCATGATATGGCACAGAAGTCATGGTTATCCACTACAACCAAGGAAGATTACAGTTGTAATGCTTTATCGTACCACTGGACCCGGACTTCTGAGAGAGTGGACCTGCCCCAGTGCAATGACTTCTCCACTTTAAAAACTCTCCCACACAGGTTTCCTATCATCATTGGACATGATGAGCAACCATCAGTGTCAACACATCACAGCGAATTCCTAACCCATCCTTGATCTCACTTGCGTAACCTCCTAACTATTCAGACACAGTCAGTAAAGTTCCTTCTACCTGACCTGCATCATCACCTTAAAGAGTCCCAACATTCCGTACTTGCCTCTTCCCCTTTTGTACCAGGTGATGTATTCCACAACATCAATAGAATTGCTTCTACTTCCACAGGAGCCTAAAGAAATTTGACATGTTCACTTCGACCCTTGCCAATTTTTATTGATGCCCCAAAGAAAGCAGATCACCAGAATCTGCTTCAAAACCCCTCTAGGAGTTTCAGCCTGATCTACTAATTTCCAAAATTGGGCAGGGATTAGACTATATGACCATAAGGCATAGGAACAAATCCAGGCCATTGAGTCTGCTTCACCATTCCATCATGGCTGATTTGTTATCCTTCTCAACCCCATTCTCCTATCTTCTCCCCATTACCTATGGCACCATTACTAAACAAGAAGTTAGTATAACAACCATTGTCTTCTTTTGCAAGGCTTGATGCCAGCCTTTGGAGTGAATATCATTGATGCCCATTGAGTGCAGTTCTAAAGGATTCATTGGTGCCTCCCTTTGTCAGATACTACCTCAGTGTCATTGACAAGCATTTACACCACATCTCTGAAATTTAAGTCTTTTGTCCATATTTTAACCAAGATTCGGAACTGAGTAATCCATGCCAAATCAAAACAGTGTATCTGTTGGTTTGCTATTGATCAGTAAATGCCTCTTGACAGCACTCCTCCTCAAATTCAAAGTAAATTTATTATCAAAGCACATACACATCACCATATACAACCCCGAGATTCATCTTCTTGCAGGCATTCATAGTAAATTAAAAAAAAACAACAACAAAGAGCAAAATAATAATAATAAATATCAAGAACATGAGATGACCAGGGTGTTTGGGTCCATCATCAGGGCCCCCACCACCACCTAGGACATGCTTTCTTCTTGCTGCTGCCTCTGGGAAAAAGATACAGGGGCCTCAGGACTCACACCACCAGGTTAGGAACAGTTATTACCACTCAACCATCAGGCTATTGAACCAATGGGGAGAACTTCACTCGCACCATCTCGGAAGTGTTCCCACAACCTATGGACTCACTTTCAAACACTCTTCAGCTGATGTTCAAAATATATATTGCTTATTTATTTATTGTTGTTATTTTTCTTTTTGTATTTGCGTAGTTTGATGTATTTTGCACACTAGTCTTCCCTGTTGGTGTGGTCTTTGATTGATTCCATTATGGTTATTGTATTTATTGAGAAAATGAATCTCAGGATTGATTATGGTGACATATATGTACTTTGATAATAAATTTACTTTGAACTTTTCAAGAGTCCTTGAAAGTGACTCCATAGGTTGTGGAAACAGTTTAGTGAGAAGGAAGATGTTAATTCCATTCTACGGATAAGACCAGAAACACAGGAGATTCTGCAAAAGCTGGAAATCCAGAGCAACAGACACAAAATACTGGAGAAACTTAGCAGGTCAGGCAGTGTCGATGGAAAGGAATAAACAGACTAAGACTTCCTGTTTATTCATTTCCATAGATGCTGCCTGACCCTGAGTTCCTCCAGTATTTTGTGTTTTGCTCAAGATTCAAGATAGTTCCATGTCATTTCCCAGTGCACAGATATAAAAGAGAATGAAATAATTGTTACTCTGAATCTGATTCAACATAAAAAATACATCAAGAGAAAGAACTCAATAAAAAAAATCACAATAAATATAAATACATAGTATAGTTTATATATATATAGATTGATTGTCCAAGTGATGCTAGGCACAGGAGTGTCTGTACATAAGGTGACTGACAGGAAATGATAGAGTAATGGTGGTTGGGGGTGTGGAGGAGTTGGTTAGTGAGTGGAGATGCTGATCACCTTACTGCTTTGGGAAAGTTAACTGTTTTTGAGTTTGGTGGTCCTGGTGTGGAGGCTACTGTACATAGCCGCCTCTCTGATGGAGTGGGACAAACAGTCCATGAGCAGGATGGGTAGGATCCTTCATGATGTTACTGGTCCTTTTCTAGCACCTTTCTGTATATATGCCCTTAATGGTGGGTAGGCTGGTGCCAGTGATACATTGGGCAGTTTTGACTAGCTATTGTAGAGCCTTTCTGTCTGCTGTCATGCAGTTTCTGTACTGTGTTAGGATGCTTGTTACTGTGCATTTGTAGAATGATGTGAGTAGAATCTCCTGTATTCATAATTAGCATTATTCAATCACTTTTCATAACTACAAATGCTCCCTTTGCTTTTTTTTGATATCCTTTTCCCTTCTCTGCATCTGAAAACAAATTTGATTTTTAACTCTTTCTAGTTCTCTTGGAAGGAAACCAATGTGAAATCTTGACATCAAGGAGATACTTAATAAAGTGGCCACCGAAAGTGTTTCTGTGCGTTTGTATTTGTGATGAGGGGCCTCGGTCTGAAAAGTCATTTCTTTTTTCCTTTCCATAGATGCTGCCTGACCTGCTGAGTTTCTCCAGTGTTTAGTGTGTGTAACATTTTAAAATGCCATTTCTGTTCCTCTCTCTACAAATATTGCAGTATATGCTTAGTATTTCCAGCAATTTGTTTCAGATTTCCATCACCTGCAGCATTTTGCTAGTGTACTCTCCAATGAGATCTTTTTGATTGGATAGCATTTCCTCTCCGAAGACTAAGTTACTGACCAAGTCTTGTAATGCTTTACTTTGATTAAAAATACCCCCTTGCAAAAATATGTTTATGTATTTTCTGTGGTGAATTGTTTTAATTTACATTTGGTGGCCACTTTAAGTACCCTCTGTACCTAATAAAGTGATCACTGAGTGTACGTCCATGATCTTCTGCTGCTGTAGCCATCCGCTTCAAGTTTTGACGTGTTGCGTGTTCACAGATGCTTTTCTGCACACCACTGTTGTAACGTGTGGTTATTTGAGTTACTCTTGCCTTCCTGTCAGCTTGATCCAGTCTGGCCATTCTCCTCTGACCCCTCTCATTAACAGAACTGCCACTCACTGGATGTTTTGTTTTGGTTTTTTGCACTATTCTCTGTAAACTCTAGAGACTGTTGTGCACGAAAATCCTAGGAGATCAGCAGTTTCTGAGATACTCAAACCACCCCATCAATCATTCCACTGTCAAAGTCATTCTGATGTTTGTTCCAAACAACAAATGATCCCCTGCATGCTGTTATGTTTTGAATTGCTGCCACATGATTGGCTACCATATATTTGCATTAATGAGCAGGTGAACACTGAGTGAATATTAAACTGCAGTATTAATAATTTAATGGGTTGGCATATAAATTAGTTCATAGAACTCCTGGTACATCAACGAATTTCAATTTCCTATGATTCATCAGGCTGCTAATTAACTACACGAATGATACACTGATTAATGTAGGTAATAACAATCCTGTGAACTACCCTGGATGTTCATTTTGCACCTCATTGTTAAGTATATCCCAACCATTCTGTTACATTTTGGTAAATATAACAAGACAGCATCATTAGAAATTGAAATTCACTGATATACCATAAGAGTATGTAGGAGCAGCATTAGGCCATTTGGCCCATTCAGTCTGGTCTGCCATTTATTGTTCCTCTCAACCCATTCTCCTGCCTTCACCCCAAAACCTTTGATGCCCCGATTAATCAAGCACCTGTCAATTTTCACTTTCCCAGAAGCTTATGAACTAATTTATTCTTCACCTATTGTTAATGTTGCAATTTCATATAAATTAAAATTTCCTATAAAGTCACTGACTCATAGGGGTGCAAGGGTTCCTCAAACCTAACATTACTTCTCAGGCAACAATTGTTCATTGACTTGCCATGAACATAAGATCATAAGACACTGGAGCAGAATTAAGCCATTGAGTCTGTCTGCCATTTGCCACTCCACCCCATTCTCTTGCCTTCCCACCGTAACCCTTCACACCCTGATTTATCAAGAATCTATCAGCCTCCACCTTGAATAAACCCAAAGACCTAGTCTTCACAGTAGCCTGTAGCAACAAATTCCACAGATTCACCACTCTCTGGCTAAAGAAATTACTCCTCATTTCTAATCTAAATGGACGTCCCTCTATTCTAAGGTTGTGTACTATGGTCCTAGACTCCCCACAGGGATTATCCAAACCTATGTACAAAATAAAAGAATTTCCAGAACAGAAAATTCAACTTTCTACCCATGCTAACTCTCAAGTAAGTTTTCTTAGATCTATTAATCTGCCATTTACCCTTTCTATTTTAAACATATTTGTTCCATTTTCTTTTTACATCTACAGTGGATTCTTCTGCACAATTTCTAAAAACCATTCCATAAAGGTTATAATATTAAGGTTTCTACTTGTCCCTTCACAGAACATAAAACATTATAGCATAGTACAGGCCCTTTGACCCACAATGTTGTGCCAACCTTTTAACTCACTCTGAGATCAACCTAATCCTTCCATCCTACATAGCCTTCCACTTTTCTATAATTCATATGCCTGTCAAAGGCTCTTTTGAATCTCCCTTATGTATCTGCCTTTACCAACACCCCTGCAGTGCATTGCACCATTCTGTGTAAAAGAAAACTTACCATAGAACACTACAGCACAGGCCCTTCAGCCCTCTATGTTGTGCTGACCCATATAATCCTTTAAAAAAAAGTACTAAACCCATACTATCCCATAACCCTCTATTTTTCTTTCATCCATGTGCCTGTCCAAGAGGCTCTTAAATACCCCTAATGTTTTAGCCTCCACCACCATCCCTGGCAAGTCATTCCAGGCACTCACAACCCTCTGTGTAAAAAAAAAAAAATTTACTCCTGATGTCTCCCCTAAACTTCCCTCCCTTAATTTTGTACATATGCCCTCTGGTGTTTGCTATCGGTGCCCTGGGAAACAGGTACTGACTATCCACCCTATCTATGCCTTTCATAATCTTGTAGACCTCTATCAAGTCCCCTCTCATTCTTCTACACTCCAAAGAGAAAAGTCCCAGCTCTGCTAACCTTGCTTCATATGACTTGTTCTCCAAACCAGGCAACATCCTGGTAAATCTCATCTGCACCCTCTCCATAGCTTCCACATCCTTCCTATAATGAAGTGACCAGAATTGAACACAATACTCTTAAGTGCGGTCTCACCAGTGATTTGTAGAGTTGCAACATGACCTCTCTACTCTTGAACTCAAGCCCCCTGTTAATGAAGCCTAGCATCCCATAGGCCTTCTTAACTACCCTATCAACCTGTGCAACAACCTTGAGAGATGTATGGTCCCTTTATTCATCCACACTCTTAAGTAACTGACCATTAATCCTGTACTCAGTCTTCTGGTTTGTCCTTCCAAAATGCATCACCTCACACTTATCGGGATTGAACTCCATCTGCCATTTTTCTGCCCAAATCTGCAGACTGTCTATATTCTCTTGTAACCTTCGACAACCTGAAGCTCCATCCACTACTCCTCCAAACCTCTGATCTCCCCCCTATACTTTCCTCCAATCACTTTCAGATTATGCTCCCTCATATTAACTATTTCTGCTCTGGTTGTCCACTAGATCTATGCCTCTCATCATCTTGTACACCTTTATTAAGTCATCTCTCAACATCCTTTGCTCCAAAGAGAAAACCCCTGGCTTCAGGTTTAACTTGTCAGTGGTTGAACTTGGAGCAACTCATGTCCTAAGGTAACTAAGTCACTGTAAGGAAATGAGGAAAAGATAATCCCAGATATCTGTCCTTGTCTCATCACAGTTAGTAATACCACTGCATGTGTGTTTGTACAAGTTACACACAGTCTGTGGGGAACCATGTTATGCATGTATAGAATTCCCAACTGGAGTCTCCTCTCCTTTTACCCTGTCCCTGCTAACATCACCTCCTCCCCATGCTTTGGTGACTACTATGCCAATTGAGAACATTCAAGATGGACTTGGAGGTGGACCAGACTTGGTAAGTTGGTAAATTGGTTCATTATTATCACATGTATTGAGGTACAGTTAATATCTTGTCTTGCATGCTGTCCATACAGATCAAAGAATTACAACAGTACATCCAGGTAGTGGTGCTGGTGGTGGTTGTCCATCGTATCCAAGAACAGTGCAGGAGAGTTTTTAAAGTGTAAAGCTAGTGTAATTGGGTCATTTCCACTCTCTCAATCTCAGAAGTCCAAGTCCAGTGGTACAAACAAGCATCACAAACTGGGGTCGTCCTTGGTTGCGATGGATTACCCTCATGTCTAATGTGCCTTGTCATGCCCTTTGCTCTCCACAGAGTGTTGCAGGAACTGCCTTCCTGGCCATTGGGTCTCACTGTAGATCTCAACTGCCGAGACTGCTGGAGCTTATTTCACATGCTAGGACAGGTATGTCCCTACCTCACTGGGTATGAGGCTGCCTGTCGAAGTTGTGTATCAGATTGTGGCCACTGTTGCGTGCAAACAGTTACTTAGATCCACAGGTGACAGCTTAGTGTCTGGTGGGGACCAAAGGTGAGTGAGCTGACTAGAATGAACATGACACACCCCTTCACTACTCCTGAACACCCCTTACATCCTACTGAGGTAGTACAAGGTGAAAAAAAAAGTTCAAAATAAGATGTAATAGCTTGCGGAAATGTTAACAAAATGGCATTTTTGCCTGTAACCAAATGGAACATGTATTGTAGCAGAGTGCTTTGCTATGAGTGTCCATGCAACATTATACTGATGGACCCTGACTACATGACAAACTGCAGAAAGACAAGCAGATGCCTTACAGGAAGAATGCCTAATACACTGATGAAGCAGACCAATAAAATGCACCCTGTCCTTGAACTGAGCCAACATTTAGAGATAATGGAGAGACTTCTCTGTAGATTGTCACCTTGCCGTAGTGGAGAAGCTTGTGTGGTCCTGAGATGCCGAGAGTGATGCCTTACCCATGGTGGTAAGGTCGAGGGTGAGGTCCCTGACAAAGAACAATCCAACAAAGACCTCAATGGTGGAACAGGCGGACAAAGTTACTTCAGACTCAACGGCTGTGAAGGCGGATGAAGGCTGCAACAAATCCATCAGCTCCAATCTTCATGGTTTCCATGCCATTGGAATCAGTTGGTTGATTTGTGAAGTATCGTGTGTTTCTTGGATTGCAACATCAAGTACATGTTAAACAAATACATGCACAGGCGTCTGTGGAAACGGAATGAAGACCATCATCCTCGACCTCGAGGGATCGCCACGATGACGTCGATAATGGAGAGACTATGCTCTGTTTTTTCAAAGCCACCACCAGCTCATGTGCGGTGCTAGTTTTTCCTTGCAGCAAGTAAAATAAACGTGCTTATGATTAATCCACTCACAGTTAATTGTTGTTTGTTATAAGTAGCAGCAAGAAGGTGCTCAACAAGCTACGGAGAAAGCACAGTGCAGGTAGACCATAAGATGGACGGTAGATTGTGAAATCAAGGGTCCATTTTATTTTACTAGGGATCTGTTCAATGGTCTGATAACAGTGGGTTAGAAGCTGTCCTGGAGCCTGATGGTACATGCTTTCAGGCTTTTGTATCTTCTACTTTACTTACTTTATTGTCACCAAACCATTGATACTAGAGCGTACAATCATCACAGTGATATTTGTTTCTGCGCTTTGTGCTCCCTGAAGTACAAATCGAAGTAAATATAATAAAAAATTTAATTATAAATCATAATTAGAAAATAGAAAAGGGAAAGTACGGTAGTGCAAGTCAGGTCCAGATCCAGGTCAGGATCCGTTCAGCAGTCTTATCACAGTTGGAAAGAAGCTGTTCCCAAATATGGCCGTACGAATCTTCATGCTCCTGATCCTTCTCCCGGAGGGAAGTGGGACAAAAAGTGTGTTGGCTGGGTGGGTCTTGTCCTTGATTATCCTGGCCGTACTGCTCTGACAGCGTGTGGTGTAAAGTGAGTCCAAGGACGTAAGATTGGTTTGTGTGATGTGCTGAGCTATGTTCACGATCTTCTGCAGCTCCTTCCGGTCTTGGACAGGACAACTTCCATACCAGGTTGTGATGCACCCTAGGAGAATGCTTTCTACGATGCACCTATAAAAATTAGTGAGGGTTTTAGGGGACAGGCCAAATTTCTTCAGCTTTCTCAGGAAGTAAAGGCACTGGTGGGCTTTCTTGGCAGTGGACTCTGCTTGGTTAGACCAAGTCAGGTCATTTGTGATATTCACCCCAAGGAACTTAAAGCTTTTGACCTGTTCCACCTGCACACCGCCGATGTAGATGGGGTCGTGCGGTCCACTACTCCTTCTGAAGTCAACAACCAATTCTATATGATGGGTGGGGCGGGGGAAGAGAAGAAAGAATATCTGAGGTAAGGTGGGCTCTTTGATTATGTTGGCTGTTTTACTGAGGCAGTGAGAAGTACTGACAAAGTCCATGGGGAGGCTTATGTCCATGATATGTGAGCTGTATTCACAACTCTGCAGTTTGGTGTGGTCACATGCAGGGTTGTTGCCATGGTGCATCCAGATTGGATGCTTCCCATGGTGCATCAATAAAAATGGGTTTACCTCTAGTTTACATTGTACTTTGAGTACAGGCCCAGAGCCATCAAATGCTCCCCATGAGCCTCCTCTGGACACCCCAGACCAAGGCTTGCACAGTGAATAGCAGGGACCTGGACAGTGATGTAGACAGAGAGTTAGGGTAAAAGAACAATGTTACATGAAAATGTCACCATGGGTAGACAGGGTGGTGAAGGACGCGTTTTGCACACTTGTCTTCATCAGTCAGGACACCGAGTATAAGAGTTTGGACATCGTGTCTCACTGGTGAGACTACACTTGGGGAGTAGTTCTGGTCACACAGCAAAGGGAAGGATGTCATGAAACTAGAAAGAGAGCAGAGAATATTCACAAAGATAAACACAAGAGATTCTACAGCTGTTGCAAATCAAGAGTACTTACGGTACTTAATTAATTAAGCCACTGGGTCATAGGCTGCTGTGCAGCTCCTCAGAGTCATCTGTCCTGGCCATTTGAAGACCCTTCCTTTCCCAGGGATGAGTTTTGAGCTTCTGTTGGTATTTCTGTAGCTCTGGGCTTTTAGGGGGACGGGGCTGCTAGTTCCATGCCCAACCCTCTTCCCTTCACAGCCGGGTGGGTTCAGCATCGTTCACGGCAGAGTTGCAAATTCAGAACAACACACACAAAATGCTGGAGGAACTCAGCAGGTCAGGTAGCATCTATGGAGAGGAATAAACGGTCCATGCTTCAGGCTGAGACCCTTCATCAGGTCTGGAAGGGGAAAGAAGCCAGAATAAGAAGGAGGGAGGGATGAGAAGTTTGTGTAGCCTCCAACCTGACAACATGAACATTGATTTCTCTAACTTCTGTAATTTCACCTCCTTCCCACTTCTCTCTTTTTACATTCCCCAATCTATCTTTCCTCACTTTCCCATCACCTCCCTCTGATGCCCTTCCTCCTTCTCTCTCTCTCCCATGGTCCATTCTCCTCTTCTATCAGATTCTTTCTCCTCCAGGCCTTTACCGTTTCACTTCCCAGCTTCTTATTTCATCCACCGATAACCTGCTAGCTTGTACCGTCCTGACGAAGGGTCTCGGCCCGAAACGTCGACAGAGTTTCTCCACATAGATGCTGCCTGGCCTGCTGTGTTCCACCAGCATTTTGTGTGTGTAGCTTGTACTCCTTCCTGCCTCTCCACCTTCTTATTCCCCTTTCTTCATTGGGACTCAGCCTGAAACAAAGACTCCACACATGCTGCCTAACCTGCTGAGTTCCTCCAGCATTTTCTACTTTTGTTTCAGATTTTCCAGCGTCAGTAGTTTTTGTTTTATTTTTTGGATGGAAAGGTGTAATGAGCTCTTCGGGCCTGTGTGGGGCACCCAAGAGCATTGGGCACCACCATCTGAAGAGCACCTGAATTAGTTTATCGTTGTTTAACGAGAGTCCTTAATCATTTAGAGTTCCTTGTGTTTTTCTTGAGTACATTGTTCTTTGTAATGAATCTCCTGATGCCTTCTGTTTGTTTGTTAAGTTTATTTTGATAGGCTCGGGGATTCTGCGTTACTTTGTTTATTTAAGTGGATGCTTGATTAGTACTAATCGCAGGGTCCAAGAAGAATGATACTTTTTGCTGTGTCGCTCGACTGAGCCACCAATGTTATCAGAATCAGATTTAATATCATAATTTCACAATGATGTGAAATTTGTTGTTATGTAGCAGCAGTACATTTCAATGCATAATAATAATTTTGGAATTATATTGAATAAATTTTTGTCGCTGTCCTACATTTCCGAGTTCTGTCATTCCTCTGCAGTCATTACCCACTCACCCTGTAACAAAAAGGAACGTGATTTTGTTGTCCCAAACTCCTCCTGAGTTTTCTCACCGGTTACTTTCAGCAATAATGGTCTTTGGCCTTATGATAATTAAGAAATAGGATCCTCATGGTTGTAATGGTTGGACATTGACAAACCTAAGTGGTCTTGAGAGCTAGAGGGAGGGTTGAGGTTACAGGGGTGAGATAGATCAGCTAGTTGAGTGGTGACACAACAACAACAACCATGCACTCAGTGTCAGGAAGACGTAGGGATTGATTGTGGACTTCAGGAAGGGGAAGTCGGTGGAACACACACGCAAGTCCTCATCAAGGGTCAGTAGTGGAAAGGGTGAGCAGCTTTAAGTTCCTGGATGTCAACATCTGGAAAGACCTCTCCTACAGCCAATACATTGATGCAATTATGAAGAAGGCAAACCAGAAGCGATACTTCTTTAGGAGTTTTGGTATATCACAAAATTCTATAGATATCCAGTGGAGAGTGTTCTGACTGGTTGCGTCACCTGAAGGTATGGAGGCACCAATGCACAGGATTGCAAGAGGCCGCCGAGGGTCTCAACTAGCTCCATCACAGGCACGATTCTCTTCAAAAAGTGCTACCCAAGACCTTCCCCATCTGAAACATGCCCTATTTTCATTACTGTCACTGGGAGGAGGTACAAGAGCCTAAATACAGACACTCAAAGTTCAAAACTTCAAAGTAAATTTATTATCAAAGTACATATATGTCACCATATACAACCCTGAGATTCATTTTCTGAATCAGAATGAGGTTAATTATCACCGGCATGTGTCATGAAATTTGTTACCTTAGCAGAGGCAGTTCAATGCAATACCTAATAAAGAATAAATAAATAAGTCAATTACAGTATATGTATATTGGAGATACAAATCATGCAAAAGCAGAAATAATGTATATTAAAAAAGTGAGGTAGTGTTCACTGGATCAATGTCCATTTAGGAATCGGATGGCAGAGGGGAAGAAGCTGTTTCTGAATCGCTGAGTGTGTGCCTTCAGGCTTCTGTACCTCCTACCTGATGATACCAGTGCAAAAAGGGCATGTCCTGGGTGCTGGAGGTCCTTAATAATGGACGCTGCCCATCTGAGACACCGCTCCCTGAAGATGTCCTGGGTACTTTTGGGTACTTTGTAGGCTAGTACCCAAGATGGAGCCGACTATATTTATAGCCCCCTGCAGCTTCTCTAGGTCCTGTCCAGTGGCCTGCCCTGCCCCATACCAGACAGTGTTGCAGCCTGTCTGAATGCATCTATAGAACAGTACATCTATAGAAGTTTTTGGGTGTTTTTGTTGACGTACCAAACCTCTTCAAACTCCCAATGAAGTACAGTTGCTGTCTTGCCTTCTATATAGCTGCATCGATATGTTGGGACCAGGTTAGGTCCTCAGGGATCTTGACACCCAAGAACTTGAAGCTGCTCACTCTCTCCACTTCTGATCCCTCTATGAAGACTGGTATGTGTTCCTCCATACATTCACAGTAAGTAGAAGAAACACAATAGAATCAATGAAAGACTGCACCCAACAGGACAGTCAACAACCAATGTGCAATTACAAAAAGAAAGAAAGAATAAGTCAATCAGCAATAAGTATAGAGAACATGAGATGAAGTCTTTGAAAGCGAGGTAGTTTGAGGGAACAGGTCAGTGTTGGGTTGAGTGAGGTTATCCCATCTGGTTCGAGATTTAGGAGCAGCTTCCTCCCCTCCACCATCAGAACCCATGAACACTGTTGCTTTTTTAAAAACTGTGCATTTGGTCTGTAATTTATAGTCTTTGCACTGTGCTGCTGATGTTAAAAAAATCCATATAGGATAGTGATCATACACCTGATTCTTATTCAAGACTTGTAAAGTTACCGGTCTTTATGAGAGAGCAAGTGAAAAAGACCTTCCAGAGGGACAGGCAAAAAGTCTCGTTAACTCATGGAAGAGCTGAGAGTTGAGGAAAACTTACTCACCACGTGGCCCCAGTTTGGGATTTGCTCACTCTAATTAAAGGATTCTTGGTATGTCCGAAATAATTAATTTTTGAGATTTGTATATTTTATGTCTGTGCACTATAATGCTGCTGTAAAACAAATGTAACATCTTATCAGACTGATAATAAACCTGATTCTGTTTCTTTTTGGTGTTATTTATTTGTTTTGTAATTTATAGTAATTTTATGTCTACCATTGAGGCAATACAAATTTCACATCCACTAAGACAGTGATAATAAACATGGATCTGATTTTTTGCACTATATTTTGTAATTTGTAACAACTTTACGTTTTTGCTCTGTAGAGTACTGGAAAATAAGATGTTACTGATTCTAAATCTGATTCCTCTTTTGAAAAAATTACAGTATTTTTTTCTCTCTTTGCACTGTACACTTGCCACTAAACAACAAATTTCACATCTTAAATCCGTGATAATAAACCTGATTATACTTCTGTTTTGCACTGATTATTTATTTTGTAATTTGTTCCAAGTTTATATCTGTGCACTATGCTTCTGCAGAAAAACACACACTTCACATCATAAATACATGATAACTTAAGTGGCACAGTAGCATAGTGATTATCACAACGGTTTCTAGCACAGACCGTGTTCAATTCCTGCCGCTGTCTGTAAGGAGTTCGTGCGATTGCTGAGGTGTGTGTGTGTGTGTGTGTGTGTGTGTGTGTGTGTGTGTGTGTGTGTGTGTGTGTGTGTGTGTGTGTGTGTGTGTGTGTGTGTGTGTGTGTGTGTGTGTGTGTGTGTGTGTGTGTGTGTGTGTGTGTGTGTGTGTGTGGGGAGGGGGGCTTGGATTTGCAGATTTTCTCCTGTTCCGATGGTTAAGTCGGATGACAGCGCAGCTCCAAGGGTCTATTCTGCGTTTGTATTTGGGTAGCTGGATACAGGGCTTCATTCACTAGAACGGGAGTACCCAATCCTTTTTTATGCTGCGGAAATTTGATAGAGGTGTATAAAATTATGATTATAGATAGGGTATCTGCAAGCAGGCTTTTTCCAATGAGGCTAGAACAAGAGGTCATAGGTGAAATGTTTAAGGGGAACACGTGGGAAACTTCTTCACTCAGAAGGTGGCGAATAAACTGTCAGCGCGTTTAATATCAGCGTTTGGATGGGAGAGGTATGGAAGGGCAGGTCTTTGGGAATAGGCAGATTAATGGTCCGGCACATAGTAGATGGGCCGAAGGGCCTGTTTCTGTCATATAGTGTTCTATGACGATAATAAATCTGGTTTTTGCACTAGTTTTATTTATTTTAAAAATTGTAGTAACTTTATATCTCTGCACCGTGCCGCTGCCGAAAGAGAACACATTTCACGTTATATAAGATAGCGATAATACACCTGATTCTGAGTTCTCGTCCCGAGGGAGGGGGTCGAGAGAAACCCGAACAGTCGCCGTCCTGGTCCCGGTCCCTCGGCAGGGGGAGTCGCTCCGGTCGGGCAGCCTGGGAAGGCGGAAGTGGCCGGTAGATGTCTCACCGCCGTTGCCCGCCTGTCCCCACCTCACCTTCATCTTTTCTCTTTTCCTGCACCTGACTTCTCCGGACGAAAGCGCGGCCACTATTTCCTCCTGGGCCGGCACGGCTCCCCTCAGTCCCGCCGGGCAGCGGGAGGCGCCCGCGACTGGGTGGAGAACTCGGTGCGAAGCCGGCACCTGGGGAGAGGTCGCTGGGAGGCGGAGACAGGGAGGAGGCGGAGGCAAGGAGGGAGAGAGGGAGAGCGGCGTTGAACATGGCGACCGGGAAGCTGCCGCCCTCCCGACGCGAAGTGTAGGCGGCCCCAGCGGAGCGGCGTCTCCCGGAGACCGGCGACATGTCGGTCTCGGAACTTTACAGCAAGGTGAGTGAGTGAAGGTGGGCGTGGGTGGGTGGGTGAGTGAGTGAGTGAGTCTGGTGTCGCCGCTCCTCAACCCCTTCAGTTGTAACCATTTCCCCGTGTCGCTGCGTCTCCGGGAGATCCGTCAGCTTCTCGACACCTGTTCCTACCGACCCGGACACCTATCCCTCCCCCAGCCCCAACCCTACCGACCCGGCCACCTGTTCCTCCCCCCACCCTACCGACCCGGGACACCTGTTCCTCCCCCAGCCCCAACCCTACTGACCCGGGACACCCGTACCTCCCCCCCACCACTCTACCGACCCGGAAGACCTGCTCCTCCCACCTCCACCCCCTACCGACCCAGGACACCTGTCCCTCCCCCAGCCCCAACCCTACCGACCCGGGACACTTGTCCCTCCCCCTACCCCAACCCTACCGACCCGGGACACCTGTCCCTCCCCCTACCCCAACCCTACCGACCCAGGACACCTGTCCCTCCCCCAGCCCCAACCCTACCGACTCGGGACACCTGTCCCTCCCCCTACCGACCCGGGACACCTGTCCCTCCCCCTACCCCAACCCTACCGACCCGGGACACCTGTCCCTCCCCCTACCCCAACCCTACCGACCCGGGACACCTGTTCCTCTCCCTACCCAAACCCTACCGACCCGGGACACCTGTACCTCCCCCCCCCCACCACTCTACCGACCCGGAAGACCTGCTCCTCCCACCTCCACCCCCACCGACCCGGGACACCTGTTTCAACCCCCCCCCCCCCCCCAACACTCTCCGCCCGCCCTCCCTCACCCTCCCCTGCCCTATCGCCCGGGACACTTGTAACACCCCCCACTCTCTGCCTGTTACTTCCCTACCCCCACCGTCATCAAACCCCACCCCACCTTCCCCGGCCCGGGACACCTGTTCTCCCCCTTCCCCGGTCACCTGTTTCCGCTGCCCCCTCTTCCCGCCCGTCCAGTTTAACTGATCTTTTACCACTGACGGTTCATCTGTTCTCGCACCCCCGCCGCGCGACAGGGGTCACCTGTCTCTCCTCCCCCTCCCCAAGGGGCAGCATTAAATGGGGACGGTGCGTTGTTATCCCGCCCCTCTGCAGACGCGAATTGTTGGTTGTTCAGCGTTTACGCGGGTGGTATTTATCAGCCGTTTAAGACAGAAAACACTGAATGAAGGTTTAAGGAACGCGGTTGCTCCCTGATCGAAACTTTCATTTAGCGCAAGGAAGCGATGATGGTGTTTCTCGCCAAAGCAGAAACCTTCCCCGTCACTGAGTGACTTGGAAACGTCGTCTCTACCTGCAGAACGCACATTTTAATTCTCGTTCCGTCGGCAGACTCGCCTTGTGGGCGATTAAATATGTTACACCGCAGACGCAAAACAATCCTGAGGTGTTGGAAACTCAGCCTATCACGATATCCAAACTTTGGAGGCATTATTTTAAGGTGATTGGAGGAGAGGATAGGGAGAATGTTTTTTTAACAGTGAGAGTGACGAGTGTATGGAACGCCCTGCCGGGGGTGGTGATAAAGGCAGGTCCACTAGGGACAATTAAGAGACACTTAGATACACACATGGGTGATAGAGAAACGGAGGGGTATGTGGGAGGGCATAATGAAATCGAGCTTAGATTAGGTTAAAGGGGTAGGCACGTCGTTGTGGGTGAGAGGTGACATGGTAGAGGTGTAGAAGACGAGAAGAGGCATAGATCGAGTGGACAGTCACAGATTTTTTTTCCCAGGATGGAAATTACTAATACAAGGGGGCATAATTTAAGAGTGGAGGAAAGTATAAGGGAGGTGTATTTTACACAGTGGTAGGAATATGGAATGCTCTGCCAGGGGTGATGGTAGATGCAGATATGTTAGGGATATTTAAGAGACTCTGAGATGGAGGGCAATATGGTTGATCATGGGGTAGGTTAAAAGGTCAGCACAACATTGTGGGCTGAATGGCCTGAACTGTTCTTTGTTTCTTCTGTGTTTTTGGATGCAAATTAATTGAACTAAATGATTTGGCCAGTTCAGTGAAGTAATTTTCCTTTCTAGTCAAAGTAAATTTATTATCAAAGGATGAACGTCACCTTGAGATTCATTTTTTTGCTGGTACTTTCCGGAAATTAAAGAACTGCAATGGAATTTAAGAATAACTATATATAAAGACAGATGGACAAATAACCAGCGTGCAAAAGAATTGTGGAATTTAAAAAAATACCGAGAACATGAGTTGTAGAGTCCTTGAAGGTGAGCCTTTCAGTTGTGGAATCAGTTCAGGGTTGTGAGTGAGGTTATCGTGCTGGTTCAGGAGCCTGATGGTTGAGGGGTGATAAGTGTTTGTGAACCTGGTGGTGTGGGACCTGATGGTTGAGGGGTGATAACTGTTTGTGAACCTGGTGGTGTGGGACCTGATGGTTGAGGGGTGATAACTGTTTGTGAACCTGGTGGTGTGGGACCTGATGGTTGAGGGGTGATAACTGTTTGTGAACCTGGTGGTGTGGGACCTGATGGTTGAGGGGTGATAACTGTTTGTGAACCTGGTGGTGTGGGACCTGATGGTTGAGGGGTGATAACTGTTTGTGAACCTGGTGGTGTGGGACCTGATGGTTGAGGGGTGATAACTGTTTGTGAACTTGGTGGTGTGAGGTACCTTCTCTCTGATGGCAGCAGTGTGAAGTGAACATGACCACCATGATTGGGGTACCATGTTTTCCTGTGACATGGCTCCGTGCAGTTGGCTGAATGATGGGGAAGGCTTTGCCCGTGATGGACTGGATTGTACCCACTATTTTGTATAGGCTTTTCCATTCAAGGGCATTGATATTTCCCCAATGGGGTTGTGGTAGAGGCAGGTACATTAAGAGATGCTTAGATAGGCACATGGGTGACAGACAATTTTAGGACTAGATAGGAGGGAGAGGTTAGATTGATCTTGGAGTAAGTTGAAAGTTAGTTCAGAAAAAGTATATCTGGAAGTTTTGAGAGTTGAAAAACATTGCTGTGTATCACCAGCACCATCCTGGATTCACTCACCTTAATGGACTGTTCAACTTCTGTTCATAATTAGACTGTAAGAGATAGGAGCAGAATTAGGCCACTCGGCCCATCGAGTCAGGTCTGCCACTCAATCATGGCTGATCCTTTTTTCCCCCCCTCTGCCCCACTCCCCGGCCTTCTCCCCGTAACCTTTGATGCCATGTCCAATCAAGAAGCTATTAATCTCTGCCTTAAATGCACCCAACAACCTGGCCTCCACAGCTGCACATGGTAACAAATTCCACAAATTCACCACCCTCTGGTGAAATAAATTTCTCTGCATCTCTGTATTAAATGGATGCCACTCTAACCTGAGGCTGTGTCCTCTTGTCCTAGACTCCATCACCATGGGAAACATCCTTTCCACATCTACTTTGTCTAGGCCTTTCAACACTCAAAAGGTTTCAATGATATTCCCTCATCCTTCTAAATTCCATTGAGTATAGGCATTCCTCGTATGATAACTCTTTCATTTGCGGAATTATCCTTGTGAAACTCCTCTGAAACCTCTCCAATGCCAGCACAACCTTTTTTTGATGACCTAAAACTGTTCACAATACTCAAGGTGAGGCCTCACCAGTGTCTTATAAAGCCTCAGCATCACATCCCTGCTCTTGCATTCCAGACCTTTTGAAATGAATGCTAACATTGCATTTGCCTTCTGGATTTCCTCTCTATTTCGAAAATGGTTCGCACATTTATTTCTTCTACCAAAGTGCATGACCCTGCATTTTCCAACGTTGTATTTCATTTGCCACTTTCTTGCCCATTCTCCTAATCTAAGTCCTTCTGCATCCTACCTGTTTCCTCAACACTACCAACCCCTCCATCAATCTGCAAACTTGGCAACAAAGCTATCTATTCCATTATCTAAATCATTCGTATACAGCAGAAAAAGAAGTGGTCCCAACACTGACCCCTGCGGAACACCACTAGTCACTGGCAGCCAACCAGAAAAGGATCCTTTTACTCCTATGCACAGCCTCCTGATAATCAGCCAGTAACTTTCCTGTAACATCTTTGGCTGTTAACTTGGTAAGCAGCCTCATGTGTGGTGTGTGGCACCTTGTCAGGCTTTTTGAAAATCCAAATATACAACATCCACTGCATCCCCTTTATCTATCCTACTTGTAATCTCCTCAAAGAATTTCAACAGGTTTGTCAGGCAAGATTTTCCCTGAAGGAAACCATGCTGACTTTGCCCTATCTTGTCCTGCATCACCAAGCACTCCATAACTTCATATTTAACAATTGACTAACATCTTCCCAACCACTGAAGTCAGGCTAACATCTATTCTTTCTGCTGCCTTCCTCCTTTCTTAAAAAGTAGAGTGACATTTGCAACTTTCCAGTCCTCTGACACCATTCAGAGGTCCATTGATTTTTTTTTTGCAAGATCATTTCTAATGCTTCCACAATCTTTTTGCTTCCTCTTTCAGAATCCTAGGGTGCAGTTCATCTGGTCCGGGTGACTTATGTACGGTTAGGTCTTTCAGCTTTTTGAGCACCTTCTCCCTTGTAATAGTATCTGCACTCACTTCTCTTCCCTCACACACTACAACACCTGGCACACTGCTAGTGTCTTCCACAGTGAAGACTGATGTAATATACCCATTTAGTTCATCTGTCATCTCCTTGTCCCCCCATGATTATTTCTCCTGCCTTATTTTCTAGCAGTCTTATATCCACTCTCATCTCTCTTTTATTTTTTACATACTTGAAAAAGCTTTTACTATCCATTTTGATATTGTTTGCTAGCTTGCTTTCATATTTATCTTTTCCTTCCTAATGATTCTTTTAGTTGCTCTCTTTAGGTTTTTAAAAGCTTCCCAATCCTCTATCTTCCCACTAATTTTTACTTTGTTGTATGCCCTCTCTTTAGTTTTTACATTAGCTTTGACTTCCCCTGTCAGCCACGGTTGTACTATTTTGCCATTTGAGTATTTCTTTATTTTTGGAATAAATAGATAGATAGATAGATAGATACTTTATTCATCCCCATGGGGAAATTCAACTTTTTTCCAATGTCCCATACACTTGTTGTAGCAAAACTAATTACATACAATACTTAACTCAGTAAAGAATATGATATGCATCTAAATCACTATCTCAAAAAGCATTAATAATAGCTTTAAAAAGTTCTTAAGTCCTGGCGGTAGAATTGTAAAGCCTAATGGCATTGGGGAGTATTGACCTCTTCATCCTGTCTGAGGAGCATTGCATCGATAGTAACCTGTCGCTGAAACTGCTTCTCTGTCTCTGGATGGTGCTATGTAGAGGATGTACAGAGTTATCCATAATTGACCGTAGCCTACTCAGCGCCCTTCGCTCAGCTACCGATGTTAAACTCTCCAGTACTTTGCCCACGACAGAGCCCGCCTTCCTTACCAGCTTATTAAGACGTGAGGCGTCCCTCTTCTTAATGCTTCCTCCCCAACACGCCACCACAAAGAAGAGGGCGCTCTCCACAACTGACCTATAGAACATCTTCAGCATCTCACTACAGACATTGAATGACGCCAACCTTCTTAGGAAGTACAGTCGACTCTGTGCCTTCCTGCACAAGGCATCTGTGTTGGCAGTCCAGTCTAGCTTCTCGTCTAACTGTAGTCCCAGATACTTGTAGGTCTTAACCTGCTCCACACATTCTCCATTAATGATCACTGGCTCCATATGAGGCCTAGATCTCCTAAAGTCCACCACCATCTCCTTGGTCTTGGTGATATTGAGACGCAGGTAGTTTGAGTTGCACCATATCACAAAGTCCTGTATCAGTTTCCTATACTCCTCCTCCTGTCCATTCCTGACACACCCCACTATGGCCGTGTCATCAGCGAACTTCTGCACATGGCAGGACTCCGAGTTATATTGGAAGTCTGATGTGTACAGGGTGAACAGGACCGGAGAGAGTACGGTTCCCTGCGGCACCCCTGTGCTGCTGACCACCGTGTCAGACCTACAGTCTCCCAACCGCACATACTGAGGCCTATCTGTCAAGTAGTCCACTATCCAATCCACCATGTGAGAGTCTACTCCCATCTCCGTTAGTTTGTGCCTTAAGATCTTGGGCTATCCTGCTCATTCCTCTTTTTTTCCCTAGAAACTCATACCATTTTTGCTCTGCTATCATCGTGCCAGCATTTCCATCCAATTTACTTTGGCCAACTCCACTCTCATACCACCGTAATTTCCCTTACTCCACTGAAATACTGCTATGTCAGATTTTACTTTCTCCCTATCAAATTTCAAGTTGAACAGTCATATTGACTCCTAAGGGTTCTTTTACCTTAAGCTCCCTAATCAGCTCCTGTTCATTACTTAACACCCAATCTAGTATAGCTGATCCCCTAATAGGCTCAATGACAAACTGCTCTAAAAAGCCATCTCGTAGGCATTCAACAAATTCACTGTCTTGCGATCCATTACCAACCTGACTTTCGCAAATCTCCCATGACTATCATATCATTGCCCTTTTGACATGCCTTTTCTATTTTCAGCTGTAATCTGTGGTTCACATCCCGGCTTCTGTTGGGAGGCCTGTGTATAATTTCCATCAGGGTCCTTTTACCCTTGCAGTTTCTTAACTCAACCCACAATTCAACACCTTCCAATTGTATGTCACATCTTTCTACTGATTTGATGCCATTCTTCTCCAGTAGAGCCATGCACCCCCCCCCCCCCCCCCCCTTTGCTTGCCTTCCTATTCCTCCAATACAAAGTGCAACATTGGACATTCAGCTCCCAACTACAACCATCCTTCAGCCACGATTCAGTGATGATCACATCATACCTGACAATCTGTAATAGTGCAATAAGATCATCCACCTTATTTCTTGTATTCCCTGTATTGAGATATAACACCTTGAGTACTGTATTTGCTCCCCATTTTGATTCTGCATCCCTAATGCACTGACACTCACCCTGCTGGCTGCAATTTTGTCCTATTGTCTTCTTGACCTTCCTCACAGTCTGACTGCATGCTATCTTTACTTTTTTTTTTACCATCTGTCTACCTTGAATTCCTTCACTCTGGTTCCCACCCCCCTGACAAATTAATTTAAACCCTCCCCAACAGCTCTAGCAAACCTGCCCACGAGAATATTGGTCCCCCTTGAGTTCAGGTGCAACCAGCCACTCTTGTACAGTTCATACTTACCCCAGAAGAGATCCCAATGATCCAAGAACCTGAAGCCCTGCCCCCTGCACCAGCTTCTCAGCCAGGTATTTATCTGCCAAATCATCCTGTTTCTACCCTCACTGGTGGGCAGAACAGGCAGAAATCTAGAAATTACTATGTGGGATGTCCTGTTTCTCAGCTTTCTACCTAGCTCTCTAAATTCTCTCTTCAGGCCCTCTTTGCTTTTCCTTCCTACGTCAATATGTACCACAACATCTGGCTGCTCTCCCTTCCCCTCCAAAATGCTGTGGAAGCTATCTGAGATGTCTCTGTCTCTGGCATCAGGGAGGCAACATACCATTCGTCCACAGAATCTCCTGTCTGCTCCTCCTATTACTATCTCTCCCCTCTTCTCCCTCTGTCCCTCCTACACACGGACCCATGCTTAGTGCCTGTAACCCGGTTGGTGTGACATTCCCTGGGAGGTCATCCCCCACAACTGTATCCAAAATGGTGTACTTACTATTGAGTACTCTGTTCTAACTGCCTATTCACATTTCCATTTCTCCTGACAGTCTCCCAGCTACTCACCTCCTGCAACTTCGGAGTGACTACTTCCCTGTAACTCTGATCGACTATCTCCTCACTCTCCCGTCCAAGCTGAAGGTCATCCAGCTACTGCTCCAGATCCCTAACACGGTCTTCACGGAGCTGCAGCCGGATGCTCTTCATGCAGATGTAGTTATTCATGATTTTTTTTTTGAAATTATGAAGGTTGTCTTTTGCACGTAGAGGTTAGGGTTAGTTTGGTTGTCTGTCTTTGAACCTGTTGTGTTTCTTTGTATCTACTGTGCATGTCTGCAAGAAAATGAATCTCAGGATAGTATATTGTGACATGCATACTTTGGTAAATTTACTTTGAACTTTGGCATTTGTAATTGGGAGGGGAAGATTGTTTAAAATAAATACAGGTGCACCTGAAAAGTCACACACGTATGTCACTGGAAACATCACTGATCTTTCTATTGTCAATCTCTGATATAATGTTAGTATATATAGTCATGGAACACGAAGGCAGAGAAACAGGTCCTTCGTGTCCACCGTGACCAGAGCCCTGCACACCCCTCCCATCCATGTACTGCACCGATCCAAATTCCCCTTAAACATTTCACCTTTCACCCTTTACCCATGACCTCCAGCTGCTCTCTCTAGTTCAAGTCTTTATATGAGCAAAGATATATAACAACACACACAAAGTGCTGGAGGAACCCATCAGTTCAGTAGCACCAATTAACAGTTGAAGCTTTGGGCTGAGACAACTTCATCAGGACCGGAAAGGAAGGGGGAAGATGCCAGAATAAGAAGGTGGGGGGGAGGGGAAGTAGGACTAGCTGGCAGGTGATAGGTGAGACCAGAAGGCTGGGGAGGGGGATGAAGAAAGCAGCTGGGAGGTGATGGGTGGAAAAGTTAAAGGGCTGGAGAAGAAGGAATCTGATAGGATAGGAGAGGAGAGTGGTCCATAGGAAAAAGGGCACCAGAGGAAGGTGACGGGCAGATGAGGGGAAGAGAAGGGGTGAGAGGGGAACCAGAATGGGAATGGAAAAAGAGGGAAGGGGGGGAGCAATTACTGGAAGTTGGAGAAATTGATGTTCAGGTTTGAGGCTACCTAGTCAGAATGTGAGGTGTTGGTCCAACACAATCTCTACTGCCATAATGAATCCACTCTCATTTGGAGAAGCAACACTGCAAATTCATATCCATTCCCCTCCCCACCCACCTTATTCTGACTGCTCTCCCCTTCCTTTCCAGTCCTGATAAAGGGTCTCAGCCTGAAACTTCGACTGTTTGTTTATTTCCATAGATGCTTCCTGACCTGCTGAGTTCCTCCAGGATTTTGTGTGTGCGATGCTCTGGATATCCAGCATCTGCAGAATCTCTTGTGTTTAAGAAATATAGTACATCTTTACCATGCAATGCATTCGGTCAGATGACTTCTGACAAGGTATCGAAGCAGTTGAGAGTTGACTGCCTTCAACAAAGGATGCTTCATTGGCTGAGTCACAAGAGAAGCTGCACGTGTTGGAAATTGTGAACAGCATGCTCAAAATGATGCAGGAATTCAGCAGGTTAGGCAGGATCCACGGAGAAGTATAAACAGTCGATATTTTGGCCAAGACCATTCAGGACTGGAGAAGACGGGGTGAGGCTGCTTCTCTTCCCCTCTCCCACCCTCATGACCTGCTCACCATCTCCCTCAGATACCCTTCCTCCTTTCTCCCATGGTCTAGATACCTCTTCACCTCTCAGCTTTTCACATCATCCTTCCTCCCCCACCCACCCTCCTTTCCCCCTGTACCTGGTCTCACCTACCAGCTGCCAGTTTGTACTCCTCCCTGTCCCTCTCCCTTTTCATTCTAGCTTCTGCCCCTTTCCTTTCCTGTCCTGATGAAGAGTCTTGGCCCGAAATGTCGACGGTAATGCTGCCTGACCTGCTGAGCTCCTCCAACGGTTTGTGCAATTATTTGTGGCCATTCAAAATAAACAAAAACGATAAAACAGAATAGAATCAATGAAAAACTACACGCAAAAAAAGACTAGCAAACAACCAAAAGACAGCAAATTGTGCAAATACAAAAAGATAAACAAGATAATACTAGATAATAGGCCATAAATAATATTGAGAATATGAGTTGTAGAGTTCTTGAAAGTGAGTTCATGGTTCATCTTGACAGTAGAGGAGGCCATGGATAGACATATCAGAATGGGAATGGGATGTGGAATCACCTACGCTCGGTCGCCAGAGAAAGCAGGATCTCCCAGTGGCCACACATTTTAATTTCACGTCCCATTCCCATTCTGATATGTCTATCCATGGCCTCCTCTACTGTCAAAATGAAGCCACACTCAGGTTGGAGGAACAACACCTTATAGACTGGCTGGGTAGCCTCCAACCTGATGGCATGAACATTGACTTCTCTAACTTCCGTTAATGCCCCTCCCCTTCTTACCCCATCCCTGATATATTTAGTTTTTTTTCTCTCTCTGCCCATCACTCTGCCTGTTCTCCATCTCCCTCTAGTGTTCCCCTCCCCCTTTCTTTCTCCCGAGGCCTCCTGTCCCATGATCCTTTCCCTTCTTCAGCTCTGTATCCCTTTTACCAATCACCTTTCTGGCTCTCAGCTTCACCCCACCCCCTCCGGTCTTCTCCTATCATTTCGCATTTTCTTCTCCCCCTCCTACTTTCAAATCTCTTACCATCTTTTCTTTCAGTTAGTCCTGACAAAGGGACTTGGCCCGAAACGTCGACAGCGCTTCTTCCTATAGATGCTGCCTGGCCTGCTGTGTTCCACCAGCATTTTGTGTGTGTTGAGCAAAGACACAGACTTGCAGTTACCCCAAAGTGTTCGTGTTTCACCCAGTATTCAACATTCCTGCAGGGTAATAACTGTTCCTGAACCTGGTGGTGTGGGTTCTCAGGCTCCTGTATCCCTTTCCCAATGGTAGCAGCACGAGGAGAGCATGGCCTGGATGGTGGACATCCTTGATGGATGCTACTGTTTTGTGGTGGCGCCTCTTGTGGATGTGCTCATTGGCAGACAGGATGTCACACAGCCATAATTGCAGGATTCAAGTTGAAATAACCTTTGCTGTTTTCCTTGTAACCTGCTGCACTAAATATGACTGAGAAACAGGCAGAAGGAAAGAACTTGTTCTTTTGAAGACTGATTCTTTGGTTTTTGGCAGACAGCCAGTGTAAGTGGTATCAGGGACAAAGTCCGCCTGTTTTCATAAACTCCTGTTTTGCTTGATTTGTGACTGGTCATTTTGTTTTTGTCAGAATATTTGCTTGATTGCTGCTACTTTTATGAACAATCCGCTGAAGCATTTTGGAACTTCTTAAATATCTTTTTCTTTTGAAAATATTGATTTTTTATTTTATTTATTTTTTTGCGATGCAGCACAGAATGGGCCCTACTGGCTCAACAAGCTGGACTGCCCAGCAACCCACCGATTTAACTCTATCTTAATCATAGGGTAGTTTACAATGACCAATTAACCTTCCGACTGGTATGTCTTTGGATTGTGGGAGGAAACCAGAGCACCTGGAGGAAACCCTTACAATCATGGGGGGAATGTACAAACTCCTTATAGACAGCACCAGAACTGAACCTCAGATTCCACTGCCCTGCTCTGTAACAGCGTCACACTAATATTCTAATATCTATGTTATTGTAAGAGTTTAATTGTCCTTTCGTTTCTGACTCTTCTGCATTTGTTAGTGCCTCAAGTTCAAAGTAAATTTATTATCGAAGTACATATATGTCACCATATACAACCCTAAGATTCATTAATTTATTTATTGAGATACAGTGTAGAACAAGTCCTTCTGGCCCTTTGAGCTGTACTGCCAGCAGCCCCTGATTTTAACCCTAGCCTAATCACGGGACAATTTCCACTGACCGACTAAGCTACCGACCTTCGGACTGTGGGAAGAAACCCACATGCTAAGGGGGAGAATGTACAAACTCCTTACAGACACCGGCTGGAAAGTGTAAATCCATCTAGCAGTTTCTTTTCCTTGTTCTGTTAATATGAAATGAGTCTATTGCCTCCTGGTTCAGATTAGAAGGCGAAAACTCAAAGTACAAATCCCCAGTCACTGTCATATTAAGCTTAGTTCTATTAATCATTTGTACATGGAAACATACAGAGTAATGCATCGTGGGCATTAAATTAAACCAGTGAAGATTGTGCTGGCGGCAGCCCGCAAGAGTAGCTATGATTCTGGTGCCAACGTAGCATGCCCACACCTCTCAAACCCTAACAGGTACATCTTTGGACTGTGGGAGGAAACCAGAGCATCCAGAGGAAACCCCCCACACAGTCACGGGGAGACTGCCTAATCTCCTTTGTAGCGGTGGGAATTAAACACTGACTGCTTATCACTAACACTGTAAAGCGCAGCGCTAATCACCAAACTTCCATGTCATCCTCATTCAGAGACATACACAGTTATCAGCTATAAAACCATACAAAGGAACAACAGGAGTACACCATGATGTACTATAGGGGGGTATACCATGACAACAGACACTTGGCCTAACATGTTTGCACCAACTCCTATTTACACTGATCCTAACTTTTCCCTTTATTCCTCTTCACAGTCCAGAGAATATTTGCAAGGATGTTGCTGGGACTCGAGGACCTGAGTTGTAGGGAAATGTTGAACAGGTTAGGACTTTATTCCCAGGTGCGTAGGAGAGTGGGGGGGGGGGGGTGGGGGGGGTTGGAATTTGATAGAGGTATGCAGAATCATGAGGAGTATAGATAACGTAAATGCAAGCGGACTTTTTCCACTGAGATTGGGTGAGACTAGAACTAGAGGTCATAGGTTAAGGCTGAAAGGTGAAATGTTTAAGAGGAACCTGAGGGTTAATTTCCTCACTCAGAAGGAGCTGAGAGTGTGGAATGAGCTGCCAATGGAAGTGATGGATGTAGGTTTGATTTCAGCATTTAAGAGAAATTTGGGTAGGCATATGATGGGAGAGATATGGATGGTTATGGTCTGGTTTCAGGTCAATTCAAACTAGGCAAGTTAATGGTTTGGCACGAACTAGATGGGATGAAGGACTGGTTTCTGTACTGTAGTGTTCTACGACTATGATCTGTTTCTCTTAGCTGAAGGATAACTGGGAGAAGAATTAGAGACGAGTTGAGGAAAACAATTCTCTGAGCAAGTAGTCAGTCAGGAAATAGGCCACTTGGCCCATCTAGTCCATGCCAACCAAGGAGCTCATTGAAGCCTATCCCATTTGCCTGCATTTGGCCCATATTCTTCTAAACCAGCGGTTCCCAATCTTTTTTATGCCAAGGTCCAATGTCATTAAGCAAGGGGTCTGTGTTCCCCAGGCTGGGAACCCCTGATCTAAAATTTTCCTGTCCATATGCCCATACAACTTGTCTTTGAAGAGTTGTCATTGTACCTGCCTCTGACAGTTTGTTTCATAAACGGACCCTCCTCTGCGTGTAAATAGATGTTGTCCATATTAAATCTTTTACCGTCCCACCTTAAGCCAATCCCCTCTATTTCCTAATTCCACAACTGCAGGGGAAGAAAACTGCGTGCATTCACCCTGTCTGTGTTCAATCAAGTTCAAGTGTTTGGTCATTCATCCGTTTACATGTAGACCACCAAATGAGATGACGTTCCTCCAGACCAAGGTGCTCAACACAGTACACATAACTCACACACAACATATAAAGTAATATTACCCCAAATAAATTAACAAATAATAAGGTGCATTTATGACAAGTTAAAATGTAAACAGTATAACACTATTGGGGCTTCATACGTGATGAGACCGGGGTGGTGACAGGGAGTTCAGTAGTCTTGCAGCCTGGGGAAAGAAGCTGTTTCCCATCCTAAGTTCTTGTTCTAATGCTATTAAGAGATTGTTGGACAGATGGGAGGGATCATTGACAACTCTTCATGAATATCTCAGATGGGTGGAAGGGAGATCCCAATAATCTTCTCAGTAGCTCTTGCAATCCTTTGTAGGGACTTGTGATCAGATGCCTTGCAATTCCTGTACTAGATAGTGATGTAGCTGGTCAAGACACTCTCCATGGAGTCCCTATAACAATTTGTTAAAATGATGGGGGGGGGGGGGTTGTGGGGAGTCTCACTTGCCTCAATCTCCTCAGGAGGTGGAGATGATGCTGTGACCAGAAAGCTGGTGACAAAGGACCAGGTGAGATCCTGTGTAGTTACAGACGGAGCAGAAGGTCTAATTGAGAATTTCCAAGTCTAATCAGACCATAAGTCTAACATGAAGTTCAAAGTAAATTTACTATTGCAGTACCTGTATGTCACCATATACAACCCCAAGATTAATTATCCTATGGGCATTCACAGTAGAACAAAGAACCACAATAGAATAAATAAAAAACAACAAAGACCGACAGACAATGTAGGAAAGGCGTAAAGCTGCAACTACAAAAACAAAAATCAAATAATAATAGATAAATTAGTAATAAATAATACAGAGGGCAAGAGTTTTAGAAAGCAAGTCTGTAGGTTGTGAAATCAGTTCAGTGTTGAGGGTGAGTGAAATTATCTGCATTGGTTCAGGGACCTGATGATTGGAGGGTAATAATTGTTCCTGAACCTGGCAGTGTGGGATAAGGCAAAGGGTGAAAATTCTGGAAATACAAAGAAGTTCTGTCAGCATCTTGCAAGAAACATGATGTGTTCCGGTAAATTAAATTGCATATCTTCTCATTCTAAAGTGTTGTCATTGTTTATTTTTGGCACTTTCTGCTGAATTGCTGTGAGTAAAATGACACAGTTGCTTTTCAGGTGCTTTGACGTTGAATAATGGCAATAAAATTGTGACTGGTTTGTTCAAGATCTCTTTCATTGTGACACAGTTCTGGGCACCATGGTGGTGTAGTGCTTAGCGTGATGCTGTTATAGTTCAGAGTGTCTGAGTTCAGTTCTGATTCCTCTATAAGGAGTCTGTGTGCATAGGTTTCTTCTAGGTCACTGTTTCCCCCTAAGTCGTGTGTGTGCGTGTGCACAGTTGTGCAGTAACAGAACCACTCCTGCACACAGAGCCTTTGTTGTTGTGCAGCTGGATTTCAAAAAACGTCATGTTAATATGCGTCCATTATTAAGGACCTCCAGCACCCGGGGCATGCCCTTTTCTCACTGTTACCATCAGGTAGGAGGTACAGAAGCCCGAAGGCACACACTCAGCGATTCAGGAACAGCTTCTTCCCCTCTGCCATCCGATTCCTAAATGGGCTTTGAATCTTTGGATACTACCTCACTTTTTTTTAATATACAGTATTTCTGTTTTTGCATTTTTCAAATCTATTCAATATATGTAATTGATTTACTTGTTTATTATTATTTTTTTCTCTCTGCTAGATGATGTATTGCATTGAACTGCTGCTGCTAAGTTAACAAATTTCACGTCACATGCCATTAATAACAAACCTGTTTTCGATTCTGAAGTGTAAGCAGAAAGGTGACTGGTTAGAATATGTAACATTGGTGAGCTTATAGAATTTAGACTGATCGTAAACACTAATCAGCCCAAAACAGTAATTAGTCCTGATGGAGGGACTGAAGATAGACTTTTTATTCCCCCCCCCCCCCCCCCATACATGCTAACTGACCTGCTGAGTTCCTCCAGCATTTTGTGTGAGTTGCTCTGGTAGCAATGAGAATAAGGCGTGTCCTGGGTGGTGTAAGGTCCTTCATGATGAACAGTGCCTCAGATAGGCCTTATTCTCATTGCTACCATCAGGAAGGAAGAACAGAAGCCTGAAGGCACATACTCAACAATTCAGGAAAAGCTTCTTCCTCTCTGCCATCCGATTTCTGAATGGACATTGAACCCATGAACACCACCTCACTACTTCTCTTTATTTCCTATTTTTGTAAAACTTACTTAATTTAACTCGAAGGTAATAACACAAGTGGCCATCGGATGTGGACTACACCAGGGTAATGCACTATCCCCATCACTGTTCTGCACAGGCTTGAACCCCTCAGCCAGATCATCTCAGAGAGCAGACATGGGCACAGGTTCAAGAGTGGAGAGACCACCAGCCACCTCCTGTACATGGATGACATCAAGCTGTTTGCCGGAAACGGAAGAGACATCGACTCACTAATCCACCCGACAAGGGTGTACAGCAGAGACATTGGGATGTCATTGGGCTGGAAAAGTGCAGCTGGATGGTAGTGAAAAGAAGCAAACCCATCGAGGCTGAAGGAGTCGAGTTACCTGAAGGCCACATATCAGGTGTACAGGACAGCTACAAATACCTGGGGATCCTGCAAGCACATGAAAACCACGACGAGGATACAGGGAAGGCTGCAACATGCAAGTACCTTCAGAGAGTGAGACAGGACATAAAAAGCCAGCTGAATGGGAAGAACAAGATCTGAGCCACCAACACATTCACCCTACCAGTCATCAGAAACCCAGCTGTAATAGTGTGCTGGCCTGGGAATGAACTGGAAGTCACAGACATCAAGACCTAGAAGCTTCTAACACCAATCTGAAGTCCAACATCGAGTGACTGTACAGGAGGACGGGGATCTGGAAGTGTCAAGGCCACAGTCCTTGGAAGAAATGCGGAACATCCATGAGTATGTCAGGAAGATGGCCCCAAGGATGGCCTGCTAGGAGAATACCTCAGGCAGCAGGAGGGCGATATGGAAATGGAAGAGGGTGAAGCAGAGCCAGAGGACCAGCGGCCATGGCAGGACAAGCCACTGCATGGGATGTACCATCGCCAGATATCAGAGGGAGCTGACATTATAAAGTCCTATCAATGGCTGGAAATGGCAGGGCTGAGGGGCTGCTCATGGATGCACGAGAACAGGCGCTAAACATAAGCAATAGAAGCAGGGGTCCACCACACCAGGCAAGACCCAAGATTCAGATTCAGACTGTGCAAGGAATCCGCTGAAACCAACCAGCACATAGTAGCAGGGTGCAAGATGCAAACAGGGACAGCTTACACTGAACGGCACAACCAAGTTGCAGGAATTGTGCACAGGAACATCTACACTGAGTATGGATTGGACACTCCCCAGTCCAAATGGGAAACGCCCGAGAAGGTAGTGAAGAATGGAACAGCTAAGATCCTGTGAGACTGATCAGCAGGTACTGGCCAACCAACCAGACATAGTAACACTGGACAAGGAACTGAAGAAAGCAATTGTAATAAATGTGGTCATGACAGTAACATCAGGAAGAGAGAATATGAGAAGCTGGAGAAATACCAGGACTTGAAAGAGCAGAAAGAAAAGATATGGAAGGTTAAAGCCAGAGTAATCCTGGTGGTGAGAGCAGCACTTGGAGCTGTGACACCTGGACTGGAAGAGTGACTCCAACAAATCCCAGGAACAACATCTGAGATCTCAGTCCAGAGAACGCACTATTAGGAACAACAAGGATACAGTGCTGAACCCTTAATCTTAAACCCCAAGACATTCTGCAGATGCTGGAAATCCATTGCTTCTTGAAGATTTCCTGGATACTATAGAGGCATCTGGTGACCCTGTGATATGTCTCGGAGACCAATGTTATGCTGTCTTTCAAGAGGGTGTACTCTCGTAAGGTGATGGAGTACCTGGTAAGGCTCAGAAAACCTGTGCTAACCAACTGGCAGGGGTATTCAAATATGTTTTCAATCTCTCATTGCTACAGTCAGAAGCTCCCTGCCTGCTTCAAAAAGGCAACAATGATACCAGTGCCCAAGAAGAACAGGGTGAGCTGCCTTAACGACTATTGTCCACTGTGAGTGTGTTGGGATTGGCAAGTCCCAGGGTGGGTCCCATGAAGTCTGATGAACCCTCTCTCCTGGGTCACCAGGGTGAGAGGTCCTTGCAAGTCTAGAAGTTGAGGCCTGAAGGTCAAACTCAGTGAAGTCCAGAGGGCAAAGCACAGTGAGTCCAGAGATAGAAGCCTGAAAGTTGAATGTTCAAGGCCAAAGGTAGTCATGAGGGACTGGGTCAGATTGGAAGTCTGGGTGAGTCCTAACTCCAAGGTTAAACATGATTGGCAAGTCCTGGGGTGATGTCCGAAGTTGGAGGCCCAACTTCTGAGAATCTGGGGACAAAGACTAGAGGCTCAAGGGTGGCCTGTCTGTGTCTGTGGGGGTGTCATGGGAGAGGGATTTGTTTTGCTGTTGTTGTACAGAACATTGTGGGCATGTAAAGTTGGCGCTGAAATGTGTGGCTACTCTTGCCCCAGCACATCCTGAGGCAAATGATGCATTTCACTGCATACTTTGATGTACATGTGATAAATCTGAATATGAATCCTGGTTTACATTTAAAGTGGCACCAATACTATTACTACCAAATCACAGTGGTGCTTTTAACACAGTCTTCTTCTTCAGCCCATTGCCCCTATTGGGGCCAACAGCAGTTCACCAGAGTCCTTGGCCCTGGCCCAGTCTTTCAAGCTGTCCATGGGTGTTTGTTTGTTATGTGCCGTATTGCATCAAGTGGGCAATTGTGGTCTTTCCATCACCATGATTGTTTTTGGGAAATTTTTCTACAGAAGTACTTTGCCATTGCCTTCTTTTGAGCATGACTTTACAAGATGGGTGATCAGCTATTATCAATACTCTTCAGACATTGTCTGGCGTCAGTGGTCGCGTGACCAGGAGGTGATGTGCACCAGCTGCTCATACGACCATCATGTAACCCTGATCGAGGGGGGCTAAGCAGGTGCTACCCCTTGCCCAAGGGTGACCTGAAGGCTAGTGGCTGGTGAGGGAAGGAGCGCCTTGCACCTCATTTGATAGAGACGTGTCACCTCGCTACCTTACACCTCATTTGGTAGAGACACATCTCCACCTCACAGGTGCAGCCATTTTGTACATCTTCAGTGCGAAGATCCTCGCACTCCCAGGGATGAGCCGTTTGGAGCTTCTGTTGTTCTTGGTTTTTACGGGCAAGGGTTGCTAGATCAATGCCCACCCCTTCTCCTTCCACAGCCGGGCTTGCTGCCATCCATGGTGGAGTTATTGAACAGAGTACTGTACCGAAGCATTTTTGCAGTTGGTAAATACTTTTGCTGGACTCTGCTTTTGCACTTGCAACACACATGTAAGAAATTTAGATTTGATTAGCACTTAACTAATTGCCTTCACTACTGAGGCTTTGAAGTCTTGCATCATAGAGCAGAGATTTTCAATTAAGGATTTAATTCGACTTGCCTGACTAAAACTGTGATCAATTAGGGTATTTTATAGTGGCAGTAAGGCTGATGTATTAAAGATTTTCAGCAGGGAATACAAACATTGGTAATTGGTTTATTAGTGTCACATGTACTGAGATACGGTAAAAAGCTTTGTCTTGCGTACTGTTTATACAAATCAAATTATTATACATAGCATTGAGCTAGATTAAAGTAAAACAATAACAGAATGCAGAATAAAGTGTAATAGCCACAGAGAGAGTGCAGTGCTGGTTCAAGATTATAACAAGGTAGATTGTGAGGTGTGAAGTCTATCTTGTACTGGGGAACAATTAAATAATCTGACAGAAGGTGTCCCTGAGACTGGAAGTACATGCTTTCTGGCTTTTACATCTGCCCTGGGAGAGTGGAGAAGAGAGGATGTCTGGGGTCTTTCATTGTGCCAGCTGACTTATGGAGGCAGAAAGAAGTATAGACGGGGTCGATGTGGGGAAGTCTGGTTTCTGTGACGTATAAGAACATAAGAAATAGGAACAGGAGTAGGCCATCTGGCCCATCGAGCCTGTTCTGCCATTCAATAAGATCATGGCTGATCTGTCTGTAACTCAGCTCCATCTACCTGCCTTTTCCCCATAACCCTTAATTCCCCTACTAGGTAAAAACCTATCTAAAACGCGCTGAGCAACTCTGCGGTTTGTTGCGGTCACAGACAGAGCAGTTGCCGTACCACACAGTGATTCAGCCAGATCAGATGCTTTCCAATAAAAATCAGGGAGCCATGAAGCCATGTCAAATTCCTTTAGCCTCCTGAGGCATTGGTGAATTTTCTTGTGTGTGTGATGCCTTGGTTCACACCTTTACTGTTATGTTGTGAATATTTCATTTAGCAGCTCTGTAAAAGAAGATCTGTTTTGCTTTCAGCCTGTTTGGGTTACTGTTGAAGTTCAGGGATAATGTGGAGTGTGTGCCATCCAATTAGTGCGAGGTTTTCTTGGTGAGGGACAATAAGGTTGGTCTAGGGCTTTTGTTCAAGAGGAGATCAAGAGAGAAGATGCTGGGGAGAACCAGTCGTAGCGTATGATCTGGTGGGAGACCCGTTTGTTCTAGATGATTGCGAGCGACATTCAGAAAGTGGTGTGTACTTTCACGTTGACCGAGGGCCCAGCGTGTGAGCGACAGAGAAGTTCAAGATGAGCTCCAACTTGTGCACATTTGACTGTTTCATTTCTTTTGTTTTTTTTGTTATTTTTGACATTCTTTACGAACCCTTTAGTTCAGATTCATAAATATAATTCCTTAATCGTATGCAGTGTACAGTCTGTTGTTTCATGGCACTAAATTGCAACGGGGTAGCAAATTACCCAGCATCTACACAAACTGAAGTTTGGGGTGGGATTGAGCATGCCCCAATCTCACGAGTCTGGCGGGCTAGAGTTGTCTTCCCGAGATTTATGCAGCCATGGAAAGCAGGAAGTTTCCCGTGTCTGGTCCATGACAGGCAGTTGGTGATGCTCACCCCTCAGACCCTGAAGCTGTACACCCTCTCAACCTCAACGCCACTGATGTGGACAGCCGCAGCTACACCCCTCCCCTTTTCTGAAGTCAATGACCACCTCTTGTTGACATTGTGGGAAAGGTTGTTGTCATGACACCATGTCACTAGGCTCTCTACCTCCTTCCTGTACACTGTCTCATTGTTATTTGAGATGCCGCCGACAATGGTGGTATCATCTGCAAACTTGTAGATAGCGTTGGAGCAGAATCTGGCCACACAGTCATGAGTGCAAGGAGTAGAGGTAGGGGGCTGAGAATGCAACCTCGTGAAGAATCATTCCTCCAGGGAGCAGAGTAGGGGCCGATGACAAACCATGTGGAGAATCATTCCTACAGGGAGTAGAGTAGGGGCCGATGACAAAGCGTGTGGAGAATCATTCCTACGGGGAGTAGAGTAGGGGCCGATGACAAAGCGTGTGGAGAATCATTCCTACGGGGAGTAGAGTAGGGGCCGATGACAAACCGTGTGGAGAATCATTCCTACGGGGAGTAGAGTAGGGGCCGATGACAAACCATGTGGAGAATCATTCCTACGGGGAGTAGAGTAGGGGCCGATGACAAAGCGTGTGGAGAATCATTCCTACGGGGAGTAGAGTAGGGGCCGATGACAAACCGTGTGGAGAATCATTCCTACGGGAAGTAGAGTAGGGGCCGATGACAAAGCGTGTGGAGAATCATTCCTACGGGGAGTAGAGTAGGGGCCGATGACAAACCGTGTGGAGAATCATTCCTACGGGAAGTAGAGTAGGGGCCGATGACAAACCGTGTGGAGAATCATTCCTACGGGGAGTAGAGTAGGGGCCGATGACAAACCGTGTGGAGAATCATTCCTACGGGGAGCAGAGTAGGGGCCGATGACAAACCGTGTGGAGAATCATTCCTACGGGGAGTAGAGTAGGGGCCGATGACAAACCGTGTGGAGAATCATTCCTACGGGGAGTAGAGTAGGGGCCGATGACAAACCGTGTGGAGAATCATTTCTACAGGGAGTAGAGTAGGGGCCGATGACAAACCGTGTGGAGAATTGTGGCTACGGGGAGTAGAGTAGGGGCCAATGACAAATCTTGTGTTGAATCCTTGTAAATCTCCTCTGCACCCTTTCTATAGTTTCCACATCCTTTCTGTAGTGAGGTGACCTGAAATGAGTACAGTGCTCCAAGTGGGGACTGACCAGGGTCCTATATAGCTGCAACATTACCTCTCGGCTCCTAAACTCAATCCCACGATTGATGAAGGCCTAAGCACCATAAGCCTTCTTAACCACCCAGTCAACCTCCACAGCTGCTTTGTCCTATGGACTCGGACCCCAAAATCCCTTTGATCCTCCACACTGGCAAGAGTCTTACCATTAATACAATATTCTGCCATCATATTTGACCGACCAAAATGAACCCCCTCACACTTAACTGGGTTGAACTCCATCTGCCACTTCTCAGCCCGGTTTTGCATCCTATCGATGTCCTGCTGTAACCTCTGACAGCCCTCCTCCACACTATCCACAACACCCCCCAACCTTTGTGCCAGCAACAAACTCACTAACCCATCCTTCCACTTCCTCATCCTGGTCATTTATAAAAATCACTAAGAGAAGGGGTCCCAGAACAGATCCCTGAGGCACACCACTGGTCGCTGACCTCCATGCAGAATTTTACCTGTCTACAACCACTCTTTGCCTTCTGTGAGCAAGCCAATTCTGGATGCACAAAACAAGGTCCCCGTGAATCCCATGCCTCCTTACTTTCTTAATAAACCTGGCATGGGATATCTTAGCAAATGCCTTGCTGAAATCCATATACACTACATCTACTGCTCTACCTTCATCAATGTGTTTAGTCATATCCTCAAAAAATTCAATCAAGCTTGCAAGGCACGACCTGCCTTTGACAAAGCCATGCTGACTATTCCTAATCATATTATGCCTCTCCAAATGTTCATAAATCCTGCCTCTCAGGATCTTTTCCATCAACTTATCAATCACTGAAGTACGACTCACTGGTCTATAATTTCCTGGGCTATCTCTACTCCCTTTCTTGAATAAGGGAACAACATCTGCAACCCTCCAATCCTCTGGAACCTCTTCTGTCTCCACTGATGATGCAAAGATCATTGCCTGAGGCTCAGCAATCTCCTCCCTCGCCTCCCACAGTAGCCTGGGGTACATCTCATCCGGTCCCGGAGACTTACCCAACTTAATGCTTTCCAAAAGCTCCAGCACATCCTCTTTCTTAATATCTACATGCTCAAGCTTTTCAGTCCGCTGTAAGCCATCCCTACAATTGCCAAGATCCTTTTCCGTAGTGAATACTGAAGCAAAGTATTCATTAAGTACCTTCGCTATTTCCTCCGGTTCCATACACACTTTTCCACTATCACATTTGATTGGTCCTATTCTCTCACGTCTTATCCTCTTGTTCTTCACATACTTGTCTATACAAATATTGTTTACACAAAATGTCTTCATTTGTACCTTGGTTGTTTGTCAGTCTTTGTTTATGTAAAGTTTTTTCATAAATTCTGTTGCATTTCTTTATTTTTTTGTAAATACCTGTGAGAAAAAGAATTTCAACATTACCTGCATACTTTGAGAACAAATTTACATTATCAAATAAACTCTTCTTGGGCCTCTGGCTGGGTACAGGTACTGGTTATAACTAATGTTTCGATGACAAACTCTGCCATCTTTATCAGGGATGAATACTTTTTCAAGGCATTGTTCATGAGTTGGCTTGTATACAGAAAGATAGTATGCCCATTAAGTGACGTTAGGTACAGGAGTGTCTGTACATAAGGTGACTGACAGGAAATGATAAACTAGTGGTGGTTGAGGGTGTGGAAGAGTGGGTTAGTGGGTGGAAATGTTGATCAGTCTTACTGCTTGGGGAAAGTAACTGTTTTTGAGTCTGGTAGTCCTGGCGTAGATGCTACGTAGTTTCCTCCTTGATTGGAATGGAACAAATTGCCCATGAGCAGTGTGCATGGGATCCTTCATGACATTACTAGCCCTTTCCCGGCACCTTTCCTTCTTGGCGGGTTGGCTGGTGTATAGGATGACTCCAATGTCTGTAAGGTGTCACCTCACGGTTTGTCTTCTTTTGCACAAAATAGTTGTTTGTCCTTCTTTGTGTGTAGTTTTTCATTGATTCTTTTGTACTTTGTTTTACTGTGGATGCCCGCAAGAAAGTGAATCTCAGGGATTGAAGAATGACATATGCATTCTTAGATAATAAATTGACTTTGGGCTTTGAGCTGGGGATTCACAAAGATGATGATCAAATCTTCAAAATTGACATAACAAAGAGGCAGCAATGTAACTTCTGGAATATAACACCGTGAGTTTTTTGAAATCTTAAGTCTTCTTGGAAGACTTAACTGTGTTGATTTTAAACCATTGCCCGAATGCATTGCCATAGTACCTATTTACTCAAAAACCTTTTCTCGACTTGGAGATCTGGCCAAACTAACCCTTTGTACTAGTGATGTACAGTAGGTTCTGCTGGTGAAATAGACCTTACCTCTGTCAAAGGCTTTTGGGACATTTTGCTCATGTGTCCAATGAACAGACACAGCAAAGTTACGTTAATTATCACTGCTGTGGTTCCTTCAGGTTATTATAGCTGGGAGTGGAGGGAAGGTAGTGGGGAAAAGTTCCCACTGCCTGTCAAATGCTCTAAAAGACGTGTATCTCATATAGCCTCTTACAACCAAGTCCAGATCCTGGCCTTCATGTGTGGTTTGGTTACTAAGCCTGGTGGAACTGTTTCTACTGACAGGAGAAGCAGCAAAGACTTCTTCAAACCTGCCGCTTTAGGCAGATGGGGTTGGTCAGCCATGGTTGGCTATACACACACTGATGGGGAAGGCTTCTGTGTGAATCCTGAAGGAAAATCCGGAGCAGTCCTACGTTGAGTTCAATGATGACTGGCAACTCCTGTGATGCTGCTGGTGCCAAACTGTCTGCTGTTCCTTTGCATTCATCAGCTGTGTGGGAACAGCTTGCTCTCCATACTGTACCGCCCTGGCTTGTGTATCACGTAGACAGCGAGGATGCAACAACCATGGTCAACCCTGTTATTGACATTTCGTGAATTTGTGGCTGCAGTACACTGCAAGACATAATACGTTACCATAAAGCAAACACAAGCTCTTGAGAACACCCGAGGCATAATGTATGCGTTTGTTTTCAATAACCATAGAACGGTACCGCACAATACAGACCCTTCTGCCATTCCTACCACACAATCCTCCAATAATGGGTTTCTCTGGGTGCTCCGGTGTCCTCCCACAGTCCAAAGATGTACCGCGTAGGTTAATTGTTCTTTGTAAATTGTCCCGTGATCAGGTTAGGGTTAAAGGGGCTTGTCAGGGGTTGCTGGGGCAACATGGCTCAAATGGCCAGAAGGGCCTATTCTGTGCTGTATCACTAAGTAAAGTTAAAGAGGAATTTGTTGCCCCATGGATACTTTGGGGCAGAGTTTGACATTTTTGTTAGTTGATAAATGTCTTCAGATATATTACTCAAGTGTTGCTATTCATGCATGCCTGTGAAGGAGGGAGTCTATTCACATACTGTGCCACTGTCTTCAGCTCGTCTGGCATGTTTGATAAGACTACTACAAAAAGTTTAAAAATTTCTTTTGCAGCTCTATAAAACTCTGCTTCGACTATATTGTGCTCAGTTCTGGTCACCTCAATATAGAAAGGCTGTGGAAGCTTCAGAAAGGGTGCAGAGGAGATTTACCAGTATACTGCCTCGATTAGCGAGTGCAACTTATAAGGATAGGTTCGGAAAGCTAGGGCTTTTCTCTTTGGAGCAAAAGAGGATGAGAGGTGACTTGATAGGGGTGTGCAAGATGATAAGAGGAATAGATCGAGTGGAGAGCATCAACTCTTTCCCAGGGTAGAAGTGACTAATACAAAATGATCATCATTATCATTATGTGTCGTGTTGTATGATATGGATGATCACGATTGCTCTTGGCAAATTTTTCTACAGAAGTGCTTTTCTGGGCGGTGTCTTTATGAAACGGATGACCCCAGCCATTATCAACACTCTTCAGAGATTGTCTGCCTGGCGTCAGTGGTCAAATTACCAGAACTTGTGATATGCACCAGTTGCTCATACGACCATCCACCACCAGCTCCCATGGCTTCATGTGACCCTGATCGGGGGCTAAGCAGGGGCTACACCTTACCCAGGGGTAACCTGCAGAATAGTGGAGGGATGGATTGCCTTGCACCTCCTATGATAGAAACATATCTCCACCCCACCACACAATTACATTGTAATTTGTCCTTTACTGTGCCTATTATCTTGTTTATTAATTATTGTACTGTCTTGCACTGTTTTGTGCACTTTATGTAGTCCCATGTAGGTCTGAAGTCTAGCATAGTTTTGTGTTGTTTCACATAGTCTGGTGTAGTTTTGTGTTGTTCACATAGTCTGGTGTAGTTCTGTGTTGTTTCACGTAGTCTGGTGTAGTTCTGTGTTGTTTCATGTAGTCTGGCGTAGTTTTGTGTTGTTTCACGTAGTCTGGCGTAGTTTTGTGTTGTTTCATGTTGTCTGGCGTAGTTTTGTGTTGTTTCACGTAGTCTGGCGTAGTTTTGTGTTGTTTCACGTAGTCTGGCGTAGTTTTGTGTTGTTTCATGTAGTCTGGGGTAGTTTTGTGTTGTTTCATGTAGTCTGGCGTTGTTTTGTGTTGTTTCACGTAGTCTGGTGTAGTTTTGTGTTGTTTCACGTAGTCTGGTGTAGTTTTGTGTTGTTTCACGTAGTCTGGCGTAGTTTTGTGTTGTTTCACGTAGTCTGGCGTAGTTTTGTGTTGTTTCATGTAGTCTGGGGTAGTTTTGTGTTGTTTCATGTAGTCTGGCGTTGTTTTGTGTTGTTTCACGTAGTCTGGTGTAGTTTTGTGTTGTTTCACGTAGTCTGGTGTAGTTCTGTGTTGTTTCACGTAGTCTGGTGTAGTTCTGTGTTGTTTCACGTAGTCTGGTGTAGTTTTGTGTTTCATGTAGTCTGGTGTCTTGTGTAGTTCTGTGTTGTTTCACATAGTCTGGTGTAGTTTTGTGTTGTTTCAGGTAGTCTGGTGTAGTTTTGTGTTGTTCCATGTAGCACCATGGTCCTGGAGGAAAGTTGTTTCGTTTTTACTGTACCAGCAGTTATGGGTGAAATGACAATAAAAAGCGGCTTGACTTGACTTGATGGGGGCTTAATTTTGAGGTGATTGAAAGTATAGGGGGATGTCAGAGGTAAGATTTTTAGACTGAGAGTGGTGAATGGGTGCAGCACCCTGCCAGGGGTGGAGGTAGAGGCAGTCATACTTGGGACATTTCAGAAACTCTGAAACAGGTACATGGATGATGAAAAAATGGTGGACTATGTGAGAGAGAATGGTTAGGTTGATCTTGGAGCAGGTTAAAAGGTCGGCACATTGTGGGCTGAAGGGCCTGTACTGTGCCGTTGTGGGGCAGCACAGTAGGGTAGCAATTAGCACAATGCTTTACGACGCCAGCGACCCGGGTTCAATTCCTGCCGTTGTCTGTGAGGAGTTTGTACGTTCTCCCTGTGACATGTGGGTTTCCTTGGGGTGCTCAGGTTTCCTCCCACAGTCCAGAGGTATAGGTGTTAGTAGGTTAATTGGTCATGTGGGTGTAATTAGATTGGTTGGACTGGAAAATCCTGTTACTGTGCAGTATTTCCAAATTAAAATCATAATTATATACTACAGTAAATTCAAAACTAAAAAAAATGTAATCCCTGTAGAAGAAGGGGGAAGAGGAGGCAGCATACACTCCCCTAACAGGGGTTTATGGGTGGCTGTACTGACTAACTGCAGTGAATTGTGTTGGCATGAACATTGACTTCTCTAACTTCTGTTAATGCCCCTCCTCCCCTTCTTACCCCATCCCTGACATACTTAGTTGTTTGTCTGTTCTCCATCTCCCTCTGGTGCTTCTCCCTTCTTCCCCCCCCCCCCCCCCACTTTCTTTCTCCCAAGGCCTCCCGTCCCATGATCCTTTCCCTTCTCCAGCTCTGTATCACTTTCGCCAATCACCTTTCCAGCTCTTAGCTTCATCCCACCCCCTCCGGTCTTCTCCTATCATTTCGCATTTCCCCCTCCCCTCACTACTTTCAAATCTCTTACTATCTTTCCTTTCAGTTAGTCCTGACGAAGGGTCTCGGCCTGAAACGTCGACAGTGCTTCTCCCTATAGATGCTGCCTGGCCTGCTGTGTTCCACCAGCAGTTTGTGTGTGTTGTTCGAATTTCCAGCATCTGCAGATTTCCTCGTGAATTGTGTTGGTTTCGCTTTGTGAACTTTGTGCTTAGTGAATATCTCCTAAAGAAATAATAGATGTGTGTATTTGTAACAGACAGTAAGCTTTGGACCTCTTCAACTCGATACAAAAGACGAGGTCAGAGAAAATGCTTTCAACAGAGTATTGTGCAGGAAATAAGCAATTTGGAATCAATTGACCTTTCTGTTATGTAGTTGGCATCACAGAGATCATGAATAAAATTGAGTGTTTGCTTGGAAAGGCTGTGAAAGCCAAATTATCCAAGTTTTCATTCTCGAGCTGTTACTCGGTACTCAGGTACAGTGGATTGATATCACATATATGCACTTTAATAATAAATTTACTTCCAACTTTTAAACTTCGAAGAAAACTTGTTCAGGGTGTACAGTACTGTACAATAGTCTTTGGCACATATACTGTATATAGCTCAGGTGCCTAAGAATTTTGCACAGTACTGTATTTGTCAGCATGGAATGGAGAGTGAGTTTGTAAATCTGGCGGGAACAGAGGATGTTGGGAATGGTGAGGGTGGAGTGCTGTGGAAGGGTTGTGAGACAGGTGGGAGAGAAGGAGTGACAGGAGTGAGGGTGGCGTGGGTGCAGACACACCCAGCCCTGAGACACCAGGCAAGGTTATTTGATTCCAAACAGTTGGGTGATTGATCATTACAGAATGTCTCTCTGGTGCTTCCTGCTCCCTCCCACCTCCCATTCTGAGTCCACAATTCAGACCCTTATCAAATTCAGCTTTACCATCGCTTTTGCATGTGTCATGAAGTTAGTTTCTTTTTGCAGCAGCAGCAGCAGAACACTGAAATGCATAAAATGACTTCCAGCTCTTTGAGCCACTCCACCCAATTGTCCTCTGATTTAACCCGAGCTTAATCACAGAACCACTTACAATGACCAACTAGCCTACCGACTGGTAGGTCTTTGGACTGTGGGAGGAAACTGGAAACCCAGAGAAAACGCATGTGATCACAGGCAGAATGTACAAACTCCTTACAGCAGTGGGAATAGAATGCAGGTCACCACTAATCTAAAGTGTTGTGCTATTACGCGACCGTGCCTCCCAATGGGCAGAGCGATTAGATTATGGCTGTTCGAATGAGTTCTAAAGGAAATAGACTTTATAAAGGGCGTATTGATAAACATTGAGGAAATTGATAGGAAAGGTGAACTGTCAGAATGGATATTTGGTCATCTCATCTTCCTCCTCTTCTTTAGCCTATCACCCTTTGTGGGGCATAGGCAGCTGTCTGCAGCTCATCAGAGGCCCCTGTCGTGGCCCAGTCTCTCTGTCTTTCAATATGTCGTCCGCTGAAGATCTGTGGTGAACTACATATACCTATCTGGACACGTCCCCCTGCTGACTGCTCCTGTGGCTCCTCCCACAAGCCCCGGTATAAAGGCGATTGAGGCCTGAGCCCGGCCCTCATTTTCCAGGATGTAGTATGGTGGTCAACTACTGCTTGTTCTTTCTTCCAGTCAATAAAAGCCAATATCTCGACTTAACGTCTTAGAGAGAGTTATTGATGGTGCATCAAGATCCTTCTATTCCCTGGGATGAGGTCTTCAGAGTTTCTGTTGGCGTTTCTGTAAGCACTGGGTTTTTACGGGATGGGCCCACTAGACCTATACTCAGTCCTCCTTGTTTCGCAGCTGGGCTTGGCACTCTGCAGTGAAGTCAAACAGACTTTAGTCTCTCGCAAGTTCTGCTGGCTCTCGTTTCTTTCAGTTCTTATGATTAGTCTTGGTAGTGCAAAAAATCAGAAATAAAAACAAAAGTAGTGAGATAGTGTTGTAGATGGGTTCAATGTCCATTTAGAAATCAGATGGCAGAGGGGAAGACACTGGGAATATTTAAAGCGGAGATTGATTGACTGGCTCTGGATGAGTCAGGGCATCAAAGGTTATGGACAGAGGCAGGAGAATGGAGTTAAGAGGGAGAATAAACCAGCCATGATGAAATGGCAGAGCAGATGGGCTGAATGGCCTAATTCTGCACCTATGTCTTCTGGACATAGGGACCTCTATGTACTTATGTAAGAAAGCTTGATCTTTAGTGATAGCAATTCAGTGCAAAAAATACTATAAAAATAAATAAATAGGACCAAAGACGACAATGAACCTGTGTCAATTATCTTGTGCGATGGGGAACCTCTGTACAGTAGGTTGTGGGATAGGGAACCCATGTACTAGATATTGTGGGATGGGGAGCCCATGTACAGTACATTGTGCGATGAGGAGCCCATATATTGTATGTTGTACGATAGGGTGCCTGTGTACCGTACATTGTGTAGGGAGCCTGTGTACAGTACATTGTGGGATGGGGAGCCCGCGTACCGTATGTTGTGGGATGGGGAGCCCGTTTACCATACGTTGTGGGATGGGGAGCCCGTGTACCATACATTGTGGGATGGGGAGCCCGCGTACCGTATGTTGTGGGTTGGGGAGTCCGCGCACCGTGCATTGTGTAGGGAGCCCGAGTACCGCACGTTGTGTAGGGAGCCCATGTACCATACATTGTGGGATGGGGAGCCCGTGTACAGTACATTGTGGGATGGGGAGCCCACGTACCGTACATTGTGTAGGGAGCCCGTGTACAGTACATTGTGGGATGAGGAGCCCGCGTATCGTACTTTGTGTAGGGAGCCCGTGTACAATACATTGTGGGATGAGGAGCCCGCGTATCGTACTTTGTGTAGGGAGCCCGTGTACAGTACATTGTGGGATGAGGAGCCCACGTATCGTACTTTACTTGGTTCAATAGAGACAGTTGGTAGTTTTCATGGGTTCATTGTCCTTTCAGAAATCTGATGGTGCAGGAGAGGAAGTTGTCCCTGAAGCATTGAGTGTGTGTCTTCAGGCTCCTGCACCGTCTCCTTGACAGTAATAGTGAGAAGAAGCAGTGTCTCAGACATTGAGAGTCTTTTAAGATGGATGCTGAGTGGCCTAGTTCTGCTCCTATGTCTTATGGTTTTAAAACCTTAACACATAGGAACAGAATTAGGCCATTCAGCCCATCGAGTCTGCTCTACCATTCCATCATGACTGATTTATTATCGCTCTCAACCCCATTCTCCTGCCTTCTTCTGTAGCCTTTGGCACCTTTATCTAATCAAGAGCCTATCAACCTCCATTTTAAATATACTAAATGATTTGGCCTCCTCAGTTGCCTGTGGCAACAAATGCCACTGATACACCGCCCTCTGGCTAAAGAAATTCCTCCTCATCTTTGTTCTAATTGTATGTCCCATTTTAATGGTCCGAGACCCCATTTCTCCACATCTTTATTAAGAGGCTCCTTTAGTTGGTGTATTGTGTCCAGTGCTCTTGATGCTGCCTGCTCTAAATTGTTGAGACTACTGTAAATTGTGGGACTGCATCATCAGCACCTCCACACCATCTGCCCCAAGCACGACTTCCCAGTGGCCTAATATTTTAATTCCGATTCCCATTCCTGTTTCAATGTGTCGGTCCATGGCCTCCTCTTGTGCCTCGGGGGGAGAAGCAACACCTAATATTCCATCTGGGTAGCCTCCAGCCTGATGGCTTGAACATCGAATGAAAAGGGCCAGTAATATCATGAAGGGTCCCACCCACTCCCATCAGGGAGGAGGCTACATAGCATCCACTCCAGGACCACCAGACTCTAAAACAGTTACTTACCCCAACATCTCTACCCACTAACCTACCTCTCCACACCCCCAGTTACCACTACTTTATCATTTCCTGTCAGTCACCTTGTGTACAGACACTCAACCTAGTATCACTTTCTAGACAAACAATCGATGTATATAAACTGCCTAATGTATTTATATTTATTGTGTTTGTTCTTATTATTGTGGTTTTTTAAATCTTATTGTGGTGTTATTTTTGTGCTGCATTGGATCCAAAGTGATCATTACTTTGTTCCCTTTTACACTTGTGCACTGGAAATGACATTAAACAATCTTCAACCTTGAATTACGGTTTTGCAAAAACATCAACTTTTGATGGCACATCGTGAGTTGATGGAGACCAGATGGGTAATTTTATTGATGAGCAGAATTGCAAATTGCTCTGAATGCCTTTCAGAACATCATCAGATGGAGAATCATTGTGACGAACTCAATGTTTGCGAATGAGAGAGTCTGCAGCCGCTGGAAGTTCAAAGCAGCAGAGATTTTATGGTGGAGACTCAGCAAGCTAGGTAGCGTCTATGGAAATGAATAGACAGTCAAGGTTTCGGGCTGAGACCCTTCTTCAGAACTGAGATGGAAGGGGAAAGATGCCAGACTAAAAAGGTGGAAGAGGGGAAGGAGGCTAGCTAGAAGGTGATGGGTGAAGCCAAGTGAGTAGGAAAGGTAAAGGGCTAGAGAAGCAGGAATCCGATACAAGAGGAGAGTGGACCATGGGGGAAAGAAGAGGAAGAGGGGACCCAGGGAGAAGCAAAAGGAAGGTGAGAACCTATCAATCTCCACCTTAAATGTCCCCAGTGACTTGGCCTTCACAGCTGTCTGTGGCAATGAAGTCATTAAAAAATTGGTGATTTAATTAGGAGTACCAGATATGGCTCTTCACACTAAAATACCCAAACAACTTGATAATACACTGATCGTCATTGCAGTAAATTTAGAACAAGGCATTGTTCAATGAGGAACAGAAAAGCACGCGTTTTCTCACGTACAGATGGTGGTTCTGCTGATGTATTAGCAGATTGGAAGATGGTTGTGCTGTGATTTGGGAAGGGATAAATCTGATCATAAAACAAGGCCCAAGTGTGTTTTATTCCTGTTTTATGTGTATTTTCCCTTTTCCTTCACATCTGTTCTGCAACTTGTGAATGGTCTATGGAATCTTAAGAATTCCTGATCAGAAGATAAATTATTTATGAGAGCAATACATTTTAAATATTTCCCTTGCTTCTGCAGTCTACAACCTTTTAAATCTATTACCTGTACAGAAACCTACTTTAAAATCAGTTGTGCTGCTCTGCATTAGAGAGGGCGCAGAGAATATTTACCAGATGCTGCCTGGATTAGAGAGGGTGCAGAGGATATTTACCAGATTGCTGCCTGGATTAGAGAGGGTGCAGAGGAGATTCACCAGGATGCTGCCTGGACTAGAGAGGGTGCAGAGGAGATTCACCAGGACGCTGCCTGGACTAGAGAGGGTGCAGAGGAGATTTACCAGATGCTGCCTGGATTAGAGAGGGTGCAGAGGAGATTTACCAGGATGCTCCCTGGATTAGAGAGGGTGCAGAGGAGATTCACCAGGAAGCTGCCAGGATTAGAGAGGGTGCAGAGGAGATTCACCAGGGTGCTGCCTGGATTAGAGAGGGTGCAGAGGAGATTCACCAGGATGCTGCCTGGACTAGAGAGGGTGCAGAGGAGATTCACCAGGATGCTGCCTGGACTAGAGAGGGTGCAGAGGAGATTTACCAGATGCTGCCTGGATTAGAGAGGGTGCAGAGGAGATTTACCAGATTGCTGCCTGGATTAGAGAGGGTGCAGAGGAGATTTACCAGGGTGCTGCCTGGATTAGAGAGGGTGCAGAGGAGATTTACCAGGACGCTGCCTGGATTAGAGAGGGTGCAGAGGAGATTTACCAGGATGTTGCCTGAAATGGGGACTCCTCTTTTTCCCTTATTAAGGAGAGAGAGAGAGAGCGCACGCATGTGGCATGTCAAATTACCGGGTGAACGAGTAGTCTTTGGGGTACTTCAAGTCTGTGTCTTTATTGATGCTTTGCTGCACGCTTGAGTGCTCGGAGGAGGGTGCCGATGGCAGAAGAAATGGTCAAGGCGAGTATAACTGCAGCATTTAAAAGGGTTTTGGAGAGGTACATGGAGGGGAAGGACTTGGAGGATAACAGGCGGAATGTGGTCAACTGGGGCTAACTGTCTGTGAGGTACACGGACTTACACTGTGCACGTCACTGTGGACAGAAGGACCGGTCCCATCCTGTAATGATGTATGTTCTGTGTTTAGGGGAATTCTGTGCATTTTGTCTTTCTCTTCACACCTTCTCTGCAACATGCAATTGATGTACTGCATCTTAAGAGTGCGTGGTAGAAAGTTAAATTATCTGCTGGAGCAATAAATTTTAAATAGTTCCCTCAAATGTCTTTTGTTTCTGCAATGTAAAACCTTTAAAAGCCTGTACCTGTGGAGAACCAGACTTTAAAAGCAATTTCCTGAGCAATTGATGACATTACTCTTTGAGGACAAATGCCGCTTCACCGTGCACATCTTCAAAAGGCAAAACGTCAGGAAGGCAGCATCCTTCACGAGGATCCCCACCACCGTGGACGTGTCCTCTTCTCATTGCTGCCAGAAAGGAGGTGGCACTGGAGCCTGAAGACACGCACTCAGTGATAGCTTCTTCCCCTCTGCCATCAGGTTTATGAACTGTCCGTCAGAACACTTCTGCTCTATTTTTCCACTGTTAATTTCTTCTTTATATCCAGTATACATTTCTAGTAATTTATAATAGATTTTTATGTGTGGCAGTGTACTGCTGTCACAAAACAACACCTTTCATGACATGTACTGTATTGAATGATAATAAACCTGATTCTGATTCACATCCAGTGGTTGATGCAATAGAGAGATTCTATTGTAATCAGAATCGGGTTTAATGTCGCTGGCATATGTCATGAATTTTGTCGTTTTGCAGCAATGCAGAACTCCTCGGTGTTATAATTTCAGAGGATCTGTCCTGGGTCCAGTATGTAAATGCAGTTATGAAGAAAGCACAGCAGCGCCTCTACTTCCTTAGGAGTTTGTGAAGATGCTATACTGAATCTATAACCTTGGCAAACTTCTATAGATGTGTGGTGGACAGTATATTGACTGGCTGCATCACCGCTTGGGATGGAAACACCAATGCCCTTGAATGGAAAATCCCACAAAAGGTAGTGGATATGACCCAGTCCGTCATTGGTAAAGCCCTTCCCACCACCGAGCTCATCTACATGGGGTGTTGTTGCAGGAAAGCAGCATTCATCTTCAGGGACACCCACCATCCAGAACATGCTCTTTTCTTGCTGCTGCTATCAGGAAGAAGGTACAAGAGCCTCAGAGGTCACACCACCAGGTTCAGGAAAAGTTATTACCTCTCAACTATCAGGCTCCTGAACCAGAGGGGATAACTTCATTCAACTTCACTTGGCTCATCACTGAATTATTCCCACAAGCTATGGACTCATTTTCCAAGACTCTTCATTTCATGTTCTCAATATTTACTGCTTATTTATCATTATTATTTTTTCTTTCTTTTTGTATTTGCACAGTTTGTTGTCTTTTGCTGATTGGTTGTCTGCCCGATTGGTGCAGTCTATCAGTGATTCTGAAAGGCCTTTTGTTAAAAGGGAATTGTAAGTGCTCTGACATTCTTAAGCAATGTAGGCAGAAACAAATGCACTCCTTTTTTGAAGCCTTAAGCAATTTCATTCGATAATGGCTGCAAGATACCTTACTGTTTTGTGCTGAGTTGAATGAATCGGAATCAGGCTTATTGGATTTGGTTTATTATTGTGACATGTACTGAGACCCAGTGAAAAGCTTGTCCTGTACTCTGTTCATACAGATCACAGTGCATCGAGGTAGAACAAGGTAATCAATGACAGTGCAGAATAAAGCCTTCAAAAAAGTGCAGTGCAGGTAAATGATAAAGTGCAAGATCAGAACGAGGTAGATGGGGAGGTCAAGAGTCTATCTCATTGTACAAGAGTCTGATAACAGTGAGGTTGAAGCTGCTTTTGAGCCTGGTGGTACGTGCATCTTCAGCCTGGTGGGGGAAGGGAGGAGAGAGAATGTCTGGGATGGGTGGGGGCTTTGATTATGATCGTTTATTCACTGAGGCAGTGTGAAATATGGACCATGGAGGGGAGGATGGTTCCTGTGATGTGCTGACAGCTCTCTGCGGCTCTTTGTGATCACGGGCAGAGCAGTTGCTGAACCAAGCCATGAGACATCCAGACGGAATCTTTCTAAAATTCAAAGTAAATTTATTATCAAAGTATTTATATGTCACCCTGAGGTTCATTTTGTTGTGGGCGTGCTCAATAATAGACTAATAAACCAAAATAGAATTAATGAAAGACTTGAACATTTAGACAGTGTGCAAAGGACAAACAGAGAAAGAGACACAAAGAGAAGGAAATAGTAAATGAATATTATTAAATGCTATGGTGCAATGATTAAAAATTGGTAAGAGTTGTTGGGCACTTGTGAAATTTCTTTAGCTTCCTGAGGAAGAAGAGGTGAGCTTTCTTGGTTAGAACATCATCATGACTGGCCCAGGTCATGCTATTAGTGATGTTCACAGCTAAGAGTCTGAAGCTGTCAACCCTCCCAACCTCAGAACCATTGAATGAGACAGGTGCATTTGCACCACCACACTTCCTAACTGAATGACTACCTCTCGTGTTCTGTTGACATTGAGGGAAAGATTGTTATAATGACACCATGTCAATAAGCTCTCTATCTCCTTCCTCTACTCATCGTGATCTGTGATATGGCTGTCCATGGTGGTATCACCTGAGAACTTGTAGATGGGTTACAGCGGAATCTGTCACCAACATGTGTTGTAAAATTTGTTGTTTTGTGGCAGTAGCCCAGTGCAAGAGATAAAAATTACTGTAAGTTGCATAAATGAATTGGGCAACAAGGGAATCACATAGGTTCATCGACCATCAGTAATCTGATACTGCAGCAGAAAGAAGCTGTTACTTGATTGTTGAGTGTGGGTCTTCAGGCTCCTGTGTGTCCTCATTGATGGTAAGGGTCCTTAATCAGGATTCCACCTTCCTAAGGCACACCACCCCTTGAAGATGTCCTCAGTAGTGGGGAGCCTTGTGCCCATGATGGAACTGGCAGAGTCTTCAAGTCTCTGCAGCCTCATTCAATGCTGAGACCCATTGTTCCTGCAGATGAATGTGGGGAAGAACCTGAAAAATTCAGTTTAGGATGAAAGATCATAGATTCAGAGTGAACGGTGGAATACTAAAGGGGGGGGGGCATGAGAGGAAAATTCATTCAGGGTTGTGAAAGTGTGGAACGGGCTGCCAGTAGTAGTGGTGAATTTGGGTTCAATGGCTTAATATCAGAGAATGTATACAGTATACAACCTGAAATTCTTACTCTTCACAGACATCCACGAAACACATGGAAAACTCCAAAGAATTGAATGACAGAAAAACACTGGAACCCCAAAGCCCCCTCCCTCCTCTCACACACAAGCAGCAGCAAGCATCAACCCTCCCCCCATTATTCCAGCAGGAAGCATCAGCCCCTCACCACCCCCCTATGCAAGGAATAGCAAAGCTCCCAAAGAGACCGTGACCTATAGCCCATCAAAAACTACTGTTCAGCCAACAGTTCGACATCTTACTCTCACTAACGAGGGGGAGAGAGACAGCACTCCTGCCGCAGTTTCAACGTTTAAGAGAAGTTTGGATGTGCGTGAATGGGAGGTGTGTGGAGGGTTATGGTGCAGATGCAGGTTGGTGAGATTAGGCAGAATAGGTTTTGTGCAGACTACGTGGGCAGAAGCACCTGTTTCTATGCTGTAGTGCTATGATCCTATGATGCAAAATTGTCCATTAGTCCCAAACACTATGTTGTATATCTTTTATTACCTTAAACATTTCTAATTTTACATGACTTGGTTACTATATCCCATCGATTGGCTGGGGACTAGATTAACTTTGGAATTAAGTATCGTCCAATGAAACACCAAATTGGGAATGATGGAATGAGGCCCAAGTGGATTAAAAATGCAAAGCTTGGAGGCATAATGGCCAATTATTACCCTGGTATTCCTGAAGGATAAAATCTGATGAGAATCTGCTTTTTTATTGAGTTAAGTTAGAATTTATTCATTTATTTGTTTGTTTATATAGTAATACAGCAGGGACCAGGCCTTTCTGACTCACCGAGCCACATCACCCAGCACTACGTTAGTATGATGCTATTACAGCTCAGGGCATTGGAATTCGGAGTTCAATCCCGGCTTCCTCTGTAAGGAATCTGTACCTCAGCCCCATGGAATGTATGGATTTCGCTCCCCCCCCCCCCCCCCCCGGTCCTCTGGTTTCCTCCCACTGTCCAAAGATTAGGTTAATTGGTTATTGTCCCGCGATTACAGTCAGGTTAAAATCAAGGTTGTCAGGGGATGCTAGACAGTGCAGCTTGAAGGGACAAAGGGGCCTGTTCTACGCTGTATCTATAATTAATTAAATAAATAACCCACCTGATTGCCCCTAGCCTAATCATAGATCCCAGGTCAAATACAATGGGGCAAAGAATATTCTTAAATGCTTCAGAATCTCTTTTCAAAGTTGAAAGTGAATTTACTGTCAAGGTACATGTATGCCACCATATACAACCCTGAGATTTGTTTTCTTGAGGGCATACTTAATAAACCCAAGAACTGTAATGGAATCAATGGAAGATCGCAACTAACAGGACAGACAACCAAAGTGCTAAAAACAACAAAGTGCAAATACAAAATAATAAAAAATAAATAAGCAATAAATATTGAGAACATGAGGTCATTGAAAGTGAGTCCATAGGTTGTGGGAACATTTCTATGATGTGAAATGAAATGAGTGAAGTTATCCGCTCTAGTTCAAAAGCCTGATTGTTGAGGGGTAATAACTGTTCCTGAACCTTGTTGTGTGGGTCCTGAGGCTCCTGCACCATCTTCCTGATGGTAGCAGTGAGAATCGAGCATGATGTGGGTGGTGGGGCTCTCTGTTTGATGGATGCTGCTTTCCTGCGACAGTGTTTCATGTAGCGTGCTCAGTGGTTGAGAGGGCTTTACCCGTGATGATTGGGCTGAATCCACTACTTTTTGTATGTTGCAGGAAATAGGAGGAACTTTGCTCCGCCAAGGTGACGTGATGAATTAAAAAATCTTAGTCTCAATAAATAAGATGATACTCTTGATGTTTTTACTGTGACATCAATTAAATTGCGCTGATCATGCACTTGATCTCCACCCTGTAAAGTACCAGACTGAACAAACAGTGATTTTATTTACTAATCATTGGGTAAATCACGATGTTCACACCCGAGTGGAGTTTGGGTGGAAGTGAGCAGACAGATCTGACTCAAATTGTTACCCAAGTTTTTATTTTTGTACCTGTCCTGTCAGTCTCAACCAAAGTAAAAGGAGCAAAAGGAAATACTATGAATGTTTGGCATCTAAGACCATAAGATATAGGAGCAGAATTAGGCCATTCAGCCCAATTTAGGAAAGACTTGATTTCCATTCACATATATTTGTGGATTTCATGGACATGCCACATTGAAGATATGCCAAATGCTATATTTTGATTTTGGGGGACAACATGGTAGCATAACAGTTAGTGTAATGCTTTACAGTGCCTCGGATCGAGATTCAATCCCCCCCCACCCCGTGCCCCCGTGTTCTGTCAGAAGTTTGTACGTTCTCCTTGTGTGACTTCATTGGTTTTCCAGTTTCCTCCAAAGACATAGAAACATAGAAAACCTACAGCACAACACAGGCCCTTCGGTCCCCAAAGTTGTGCTGAACATGTCCCTACCTTAGAAATGACTAGGCTTACTTATAGCCCTCTGTTTTTCTAAGCTCCATGTACTTGTCCAAAAGTCTCTTAAAAGACCTTATCGTACCCGCCTCCACCACCGTTGCTGGCAGCCCATTCCACACACTCACCACTCTCTGAGTAAAAAACTTACCCCTGACATCTCCTCTGTACCTACTTCCCAGGACCTTAAACCTGTGTCCTCTTGTGGTAACCATTTAAGCCCTCGGGAAAAAGCCGCTGACTATCCACATGATCAATGCCCCTCATCATCTTACATAGCTCTATCAGGTCACCTCTCATCCTCCGTCGCTCCAAAGAGAAAAGGTCGAGTTCACTCAACCTACTCTCATAAGGCATGCTCCCCAATCTGGGCGACATCCTTGTAAATCTCCTCTGCACCTTTTCTATGGCTTCCACATAAGACATACAGGTTAGGGCCAGTAAATTGTGGGAGTTCTATGTTGGCTCTGAAACTGTGACGATACTTGCAGGCTGTCTTCAAACCATGTTGGTTGTTGACACAAATGACGCATTTCACTGTATGTTTCGAGGTACAGGTGAGAAATAGAGGTAATCTTGATCTTTATATTGTTAATTCAATCAGTTTAATAGTTTTACTCGAAGGGCTATGCACAGTGAAGCCTTTTAAGGATGAGCATTGAAAGTTTCTGACACACAGGGCTCTGTGCAAGATGATTTGCATGATATTCAGATGAGTTTTGGTTGGTTTATTTAAAGAACACATTCCTCTGGTGCTGGTAACCACTTCCCTCAATAGAAAACCACCCTTTGATATATTGCCTTGCTTCACAATAACTTTTATAGAAAGTGTTTTATGTTTTTTGGTTTAATTTGCAAGATTACAGTGAGCACAGAATGGTTGTACGTCACTGTGCTCATACCTACCTTTCGATGCCAGCACTTCTGATCCACAGCAAATCACATGTTCATATGAATTACCCTGTGACTAGCACAGCCTTCCTCCACCACCACTACCCCACAACCAGTGTGTTTCAGATTTCAGCTGCGGACAGGATGCTTCCTGGAGTGGGGGAGTCTAGGACTAGAGGGCATAGACTTGGAATGGAAGAGCATCGCTTTGCAACAGAGATGAGGAATTTCTTTATCCAGAGAGTGGTGAATGTGTAGAATCCATTGCCACAGACGGTTGTGGAGGCCAAGGCAGTGGGTATATTTCAAGCAGAAGTTGATAGATTCTGGATTAGTCAGGGCATCAAAGGTTGTGGAGAGAAGTTAGGAGAATGGGGTTGGGTAGAATAATATATCAGCCATGGTGGAAGGAGGAGGCCATGCAGAATCCACAGCAGGACCACCAGACTCAAAAACAGTTACTTTCTCCAAGCAGTGAGGCTGATCAACACCTCCACCCACTAACCCACCCCTCCACACCCCCAAACACCACTACTTTATCACTCCTGTCAGAGTCACCTTATGAACAGATACTCCTTACATGATGCCCTCTGTTATGGGCAGCTCTAAGGGAATGTGTTTCTCACTCTCAGAATCAGGTTTAATATCATCAGCATGGGGCATGAAATTTGTTATTATTGGGCAGCAGTACATTGCAATACATAACAATAAAAACTACAAATTGCTATTAATAAATAAATTAAAGTAGTGAGGCAGTGTTCAGGGGTTCAGTGTCCATTCAGAAATCTGATCGCACGGGGGAAGAAACTCTTGAATCGTCGAGTGTGTACCTTCAGCCTCCTAGTGCCCCTGATGGAGCTGACTTGAGTTCATAACATTCTGCAGCTTATTTCAATCCTGTGATGTAGCCTCTCCACCACAAGCCAGACAGTGATTCAGCTAGATAGAGTGCTCTCCACGGTACATCTTTAGAAATTTGCAAGTCACCTCAAACTCCTAATGAAGTATAGCCACTGTCACGCCTTCTTCATAACTGCATCAAGGGTGACTCCGGTTAGATCCTCCGAGATGTTGACCCAGGAACTCAAAACTGCTCACCCTCCTCACTTCTAATCGAAACTACTCACCCTCCTCACTTCTAATCGAAACTGCTCACCCTCCTCACTTCTAATCGAAACTGCTCACCCTCCCCACTTCTAATCAAAACTACTCACCCTCCCCACTTCTAATCGAAACTACTCACCCTCCCCACTTCTAATCGAAACTGCTCACCCTCCCCACTTCTAATCGAAACTGCTCACCCTCCTCACTTCTAATCGAAACTGCTCACCCTCCCCACTTCTAATCGAAACTACTCACCCTCCTCACTTCTAATCGAAACTACTCACCCTCCTCACTTCTAATCGAAACTACTCACCCTCCTCACTTCTAATCGAAACTGCTCACCCTCCTCACTTCTAATCGAAACTGCTCACCCTCCCCACGTCTAATCGAAACTGCTCACCCTCCCCACTTCTAATCGAAACTACTCACCCTCCTCACTTCTAATCGAAACTACTCACCCTCCCCACGTCTAATCGAAACTACTCACCCTCCCCACGTCTAATCGAAACTACTCACCCTCCTCACTTCTAATCGAAACTGCTCACCCTCCCCACGTCTAATCGAAACTACTCACCCTCCTCACTTCTAATCGAAACTGCTCACCCTCCCCACGTCTAATCGAAACTACTCACCCTCCTCACTTCTAATCGAAACTGCTCACCCTCCTCACTTCTAATCGAAACTGCTCACCCTCCGCACTTCTAATCGAAACTGCTCACCCTCCCCACTTCTAATCGAAACTACTCACCCTCCTCACTTCTAATCGAAACTGCTCACCCTCCCCACTTCTAATCGAAACTGCTCACCCTCCTCACTTCTAATCGAAACTGCTCACCCTCCCCACGTCTAATCGAAACTGCTCACCCTCCCCACGTCTAATCGAAACTGCTCACCCTCCCCACTTCTAATCGAAACTGCTCACCCTCCCCACTTCTAATCAAAACTACTCACCCTCCCCACTTCTAATCGAAACTGCTCACCCTCCCCACGTCTAATCGAAACTGCTCACCCTCCCCACGTCTAATCGAAACTGCTCACCCTCCCCACTTCTAATCGAAACTGCTCACCCTCCCCACGTCTAATCGAAACTGCTCACCCTCCCCACGTCTAATCGAAACTGCTCACCCTCCTCACTTCTAATCGAAACTGCTCACCCTCCTCACTTCTAATCGAAACTGCTCACCCTCCCCACTTCTAATCGAAACTGCTCACCCTCCCCACGTCTAATCGAAACTGCTCACCCTCCCCACTTCTAATCGAAACTGCTCACCCTCCCCACTTCTAATCGAAACTGCTCACCCTCCCCAGCTAAGTAGCTGCTACACCTTGCCCAAAGGTGACCTGCACACTAGTGGAGGGGGGGGGGGGGTGTGCCTTACTAATCATTTGGTAGAGATGTATCTCCACTCTGCCACTCTTATCTTATGTATTTATATTTATTGTGACTTTGTATTATTGTGTTCTTTATCTTATTGTGTTTTTTATGCATTGGATCTGTAGTAACAATTATTTTGTTCTCCTTTACACTTGTGTACTAGAAATGACATTAAACAATCTTGAATCCTTGAACATACACAATGCTTTCTATGATGCATTGATAAAGTTTGGTAGGAGTCAACAGTTACTGCCGGCTTCCTGGGTTGAAGTAGAGTCAAGCCTTTACATTGATCCATATGAACTAAATACAATGGAAGGGTGGATTCGTAAGTTTACAGATGACATGATGGTTGGTGAGCTGTGGATAGTGTGGAGGGTCGTTGCAGATTACAATGGCACATTGATAGGATGCAGAGCTGGGCTGAGAAGTGGCAGATGCAATTCAACCCAGAAAGGTGTGAAATGATTCATATTGGAAGGCTGAATTTGAAGGCGGAATACAGGGTTCATAGCAGGATTTTTGGCAATGTGGAGGGAGAGAGGGATCTTGGGGTCCACTTCCAAAGATACCTCAAAGTTGTCATACAAGTTGATAAGGTTGTTAAGAAAGCATATGGTGTGCTGGACTTGATTAGTTGGGGGACTGAGTTCAAGAACCATGAGGTAATGTTGCAGCACTATAAACGGGGTTAAACAACACTTGGACTATTGTGTTCAGTTCTGTTTGCCTCATTATAGGAAGGGTGTGGAAGCTTTAGAGAGGGTGCAGAGTGATTTAACAAGATGTTGCCTGGACTGGAGAGCATGTCATGCCCAGATAGATTGAGAGAGGAGGATGAGAGGTGAATTGATAAAGGCATAGATTGAGTGGGTAGTCAGAGACTTTTTCCCCAGGTGGAAATGGCTCATACCAGGAGGAATAATTTTAAAGTGATTGGAGGAATGTGTAGTGGGCTATCAGTGGCAAGTTTTTCCACAGAGAAGTGTGGTTATGTGGAACACCCTGCCAGGGGTGGTGTTAAAGGTAGGGACCTGAGGAGCATTTAAGAAACTCTTGGGTAGACACATGGATGATAGAAAAATAGAAGGGTTAGTTGATCATGAATTAGGTTAAAAGGTTGGCACAATTTTGTGGGCTGAAGGTCCTGTGCTATGCTGTGATGTTGTATGTAATCACAGTAATGGGCTTGGAGTCACATAAACAGTAGGCTTGTCAATTGGAAGGCTGCACAAGTGAAGTGTTGGTAATTGTGTAGGGTGTGCTTTGTAATGATCATGTTACACCAAACTTTGAAGACAGTGGGTGCCCACAGGAGCCGCTTTGTGTATAATTGACATTCTTCCATCTTCTTCTATCCTTTAGAATCATGTATATGTTGGACAGACAATATATTTGGAAATGGTATTAAGTTAGCATCTCTGTTCATTCATTTATTATGTGCCGTGTCATATGTCGTGGGCCATCATGGTCTTTCCATGACCATGATTGTTCTTGGCAAATTTTTCTATAGAAATAGTTTGCCATTAACTTCTTCTGGACAGTGTCTTTACAAGACAGGTGACTCCAGCCATTATCAACACTCTTCAGAGATTGTCTGCTTGGCGTCAGTGGTCGCATAGCCAGGACTTGTGATATGCACCAGCTGCTCATATGACCATCCACCACCTCTTCCCCTGGCTTCATGTGAGTCTGATCAGGGGCTCAGCAGGTGTTTCACCTTGTTTAAAGGTGATCTGCAGGCTAGTGGAGCGATGGAGTGCACCTCCATTGGTAGAGACATATCTCCAGCCCGCCACCCAAATATCACTGGCATTTGTCATGAAATATGCTGATTTGCAGCCTTTGGGGAGGAGAGAGATTAACAGCAATGGGAGACCTTTCGGTGTGATTGGTGTGGGTCCTGGAAGATGATGTTTTAGTCAGGGATGGTCTGCACTGTGATAGTGCTGTATGTGGTTCTCTGCCTCTGGTCTGAGGAGATTGCAGTAAAAGTCTCTGGCTATGAGAGACGTGGATACTGTAAATCTAATTCTTCAATGGTGACGAAAGCACGGTGCTTCCATAATCAACTTTTTCAAAGTTCAGTGTAAATTTATTATCAAAGTGCTGTACGTCTTCATATGTTATCTTGAGTTCCGTTTCCTTGTGGGCATTTACAGCATCACAAAGAAAGCCAATAGAATCAATGAAAAAACACACATGACAAAGACAGATGGATAATCAGTGTGCAAAAACGGTGCAAGTACAAAAAGAGAAAATAATAATAATAAATAAGCAATAAATATTGAGTATATGAGTTGCTGAGTCCTTGAAAATATGTTCATAGTTTATGTACCAAGCTTAGTTTTGGGTTGAGTGAATTTATCCACGCTGGTTCAGGAGCCTAATGGTTGAGAGGTAATAACTGTTTCTGAACCTGGTGGTGTGGGACTTGAGGCTCCTGTACCTCCTTCCTGATGGTAGCAGTGAGAAGAGAGCATGCCCTGGCTGGTGAGTGCCCTTGATGATGGACGCTGCTTTCCCATGTCAGCTCTCCATGTAGATGTGCTCAGCAGTCGGGAGGGCTTTACCTGGACTGGGCCATATCCACTACTTTTTGCAGGATTTTCCATTCAAAGGCATTGGCGTTTCCATGCCAGGCTGTGATGCAGCCAATCAATATACTCTCCACCTCACATTTATAGAAGTTTGGCAAAAGTTGTAGATGTCATGCTGAGTTTTTGCAAACTTCGAAGAGTGTAGAAGCACTACTGTGCTTTCTTTATAATTACACTTACCTGCTGGACCCAGGACAGGTCCTCTGAAATGATAACACCAAGGAATTTCCAGTTGCTGACCCTTTTCACCTCTCATCCCCTGATGAGGACTGGCTCATAGACTCCCGGTTTCCTCCTCCTATCATCAATAGTTAGCTGTTTGGTTAATCACTGTATGTTCTGGCATATCCAAAACATACTGATGTAACTCTGCACTTCCATCATAGAGAGCATCCTCACATCAGTCATTACTGTCTGGTTTGGTGCAGCATTTTCTCACAATGTACAAAAAGTACAGCAAACTGTCAGGACAGCAGAAAAGCTCCAGTCTGCAGTTCACCATCGCTGTGCCCAGGACAAAGAAACAGGCAGGAAAAATCATGGGGACATTATCCACCTGCAAACTGCCTTTTCCAAAAGCTCCTGTCTGCAAAGCGCTACAGGACTAGTAAAACAAAAACTTCACGCCGTCTTGAAAATGTATTCCCCTGGCAGTTCCAGTTAGCCACTTCCACTACCTCAGTCACTGCACTGTAAACCACTCTTTATATTGTAAATACATGCTGGTGTTTAAGTACTTATGCACATTTTATTCCATATCCTTAAAGCAATTGCATAACTTTATTGTTTATATGAGTCTTTGTAGTTGTTGAAGTTGATGTTTTTTGTTGTATGTCACTCTCTGACAACACACACAGCAAATTCGTAATTATTGTGGATTCCAGTTAATTGGGACACTCTGAGACAAGTACACCTTGTCTCAATTAAGCGACTGCCCCAATTAACTGAGCAACAATGTGTGTGTATAATGCAAAGCAAATTGGAGCAGTAGCAATATGTCTATGTCACAATACAACTGTGTATTAGTTCCTAATAGACAGTTTTTCGATGAATTTTTCGATGGAGAAATTCATCCAGTGTTCACTCCCATGTTCTTTTGATTGTTTGTAAGTGAACAAAATCAGTGCAGACACGTGGTGCAAATAATGGACTGCCTTCATACGATACTTTTGACGATTGCATCCTCTAAATCTTCATTTTTATTGTAACATTCATACCTTCCTATTCTTCATAGTACCTAATTTTTTGATGTAGTGAAATCGTTTCTGGCATCCTCAAACCTCAATGTTTGAAACCACAGTGAGCAAAATGGTTCCCAATGTTGAAATGTAGTAAAGCTTGTCATTGCGTCTTTCAGTTAATGCAGCGAATATTAACAGATTTCTGCAAATGTACCATGGAACGCATTCTAACTGGTTGCATCACCATCTGATATGGATGGGCATAGAATCAGAAAAAGCTGCAGAAAATTGTAAACTCAGCCAGCTCCATCATGGGCACTAGCTTCCCCAACATCGAGGGCACCTTCAAAGGCGGCATCCTTCATTAAGGAATCAGCCATGCTTTCTTCTCATTGCTAACATCAGAGAGAAGGTACAGGAGCCTGAAACACACACTCAACATTTCAGAAACTGTTTCTTCCCCTCAGTCATCAGATTCCTGAATGGACAATGATTCCATGAGCAATACCTCAGAATGTTTCTTCTGCTCTTTTTTTTTGCTCAACTTATTTACTTAAGTGTGTGTGTGTGTGTGTACATACATATATATATATATACACACACACACACACACATACAGTTACAGATTGGCAGGTATGATGTTGTAGGTGTCACTGAATCATGGCAGAAAGATTATAGCTGGAAGCTTAATGTCCAATTATATATAAAGGAATGGCAGGAAGGCAAAGGAGCTGGCATTGCTCTGTTGGTAAAAAATGAAATCAAGTCATTAGAAAGAGGATTTTGTGTCTTCAGGTATTTTGGAGAATTTGTTTGAACTAAATCCTTCTCAGAAAGGGCTAATATCAAAACTTTACAATATAATTATGAAGATACGTTCAGAGCCCTTCTATAAGATTAAAAATGATTGGGAAAGAGAACTTAACCTTACTATCCCTATTGAGAATTGGGATAAAATTCTTCAATTAGTTAATACATCATCTATATGTGCTAAACATTCATTAATACAGATTAAGGTTGTGCATAGGGCTCATATGTCCAAGGATAAATTGGCTCATTTTTATTCCTATATAAATCCTATTTGTGACAGATGTCATTCTGAGATAGCGTCTTTAACTCATATGTTCTGGTCGTGTCCACTTTTGGAAAAATATTGGAAAGACATTTTTGATATTATTTCTACGGTATTGAACATTGATTTACAACCTCATCCTATTACTGCAATTTTTGGTTTACCAATGATGGACTCACTTCATTTATCCTCTTCCGCTTGTCGAATGATTGCATTTCTTACATTAATGGATAGAAGATCTATTTTGTTGAATTGGAAATAAATTAATCCTCCTACCGTATTTCATTGGTTTTCTCAAACTATGTTATGTCTAAATTTAGAAAAAATTAGAAGTGTTGTATTCGATACTTCTATTAAATTTGAAAAGATATGGAGACCATTTATTCAATATTTTCATATGATGTAATATGACCCTGTTCCAAGCCTATTTGTTTTTCCAGTTTTGTTTTTATATATGTTGAGAGGATCGGAGTTGACGACACTGATGATTTTGTATTTTTGTGAGATATTATAAACAGCCCTTTTTTCCCCCATTTTTTCTTCTCTTTTTTTGTTTTTTTCCTTATTAGTTATTAGATTAGTTTTTTTTGCATAATTTTTTTTCTGTTTTTTTAATATATTATGATATACCTAAGTTTGCCTTGTTTATTTGTAAATTGTATCATCCATGATTTGGGAATACTCATTTATACTGTAACCATTGCTTATGTATTCTTTCATGTTCAGTTGAAATGTGTATGTTTGTAATCCCATTATCTATGTATCAATTTTATTTTGTTGATATTAATAATAATAATAAAAAGATTGAAAAAGAAAGAAAGAAAGAGGAGACAGAGGGTTGGAAGCTGTTGAATCATTGTGGATAGAGCTAAGGAACTGCAAGAGTAAAAGGACCCTATGGGAGTTGTTTCCGGCCCCCCAAACAGCAATAAGGATGTGACCTACAAATTACAACAGAGGATAGAAAATGCATGTCAAAAGGGCAATGTTACAATAGTCATGGGGGATTGAAATATGCAAGTAGATTGGCAAAATCAGAATGGTTCTGGATTCTAAGGGGGGGAGCTTCTAGAGTGCCTATGAGACGGCTTTTTAGAGCAGCTCGCAGTTGAGTCCATGAGAAGATCAACTATTCTGGACTGGGTGTTGTGCAATGAAACAGAATTAATTAGAGACTTTAAGGTAAAAGAACCCTAAGGGACCAGTGATCATAATATGATCGAATTCACCCTGACATTTGAAAAGGAGAACTAAAGTCAGATGTTACAGGTATTACAGCGGAGTAAAGGGAATTACTGAGCCATAAGAGAGGAGATGGCCAGAATTGATTGGAAAATTGGGAGTGTTGTGGATAGTCTGGAGGGTTATCAGAGGTTACAGCGGGACAGTGATAGGATGCAGAACTGGGTTGAGAAGTGGCAGATGAACTTTATCCCAAAAAAGTGTGAAGTGGTTAATTTTGGTTGAAAATTTGAAGACCGAGTATAATATAAATGGTAAGACTCTTGGCAGCGTGGAGAATCTGAGAGATCTTGGGGTCCATGTCGATAGGACACTCAAAGCTGCTGTGCAGGTTGACAGTGTTGTGAACAAGGCGTATGGTGTGTTGGCCTTCATCAACCATGGGACTGAGTTCAAGAGCCGAGAGGTACTGTTACAGTTATATAGGACCCTGGAGTACTGTGCTCAGTTCCGGTCAGCTCACTACAGGAAGGATGTGGAAACTATAGAGAGAGTGCAGAGGAGATTTACAAGGATATTGCCTGAATTGGGGAGCATGCCTTATGAGAATAGGTTGAGTGAACTTGGCCTTTTCCCCTTTTACCAATGGAGGACAAGAGGTGACCTGATCTGGGTGTATAAGATGGGGGGGTATTGATCGTTTGGATAGCCAGAGGCTTTTACCCAGGGCTGAAAAGGCTAACATGAGGGGGCATAGTTTTATGGTGCTTAGAAATATGTACAGAGGGGGTCTCGGGTAAGTTTTTCACACAGAGAGTGGTGGGTGCATGGAATGCACTTCTGGCGGTAGTGGTGGAAATGGTTACAATAGGGTCTTTTAAGAGCCTCTTAGATAGGTACATGGAGCTTAGAAAAATTGAGGACTATGCGCTAGGGAAATTGTAGGCAGTTTCTAGAGTAGGTTACATAGTCAGCACAACATTGTGGGCTGAAGGGCCTGTGATGTGCTGTATGTTCTCTGTTCTGTGTGACTCTGGCAGGGATGATGACAGAGCAGCAATGGCTGGAATTTCTGGAAACAATTCAGAAAGCACAGGATATATACGTCCCAAAGAGGAATAAATAGTCTAAAGGAAGATGACACAACCACAAGAAAATTCAAAGTCAATGTTAAAGCCAAAGAGAGGGCATATAATAGAGCAAAAATTAGTGGGAGGTGAATATTCAAGACGATACCAAATATTAAAGGGGATCTTCAGAATCATAAAGTGTAAAGGAGAAGCAGGAGTGGACAACAGACCACTGGAAAACGATACTGGAGAGGTAGTAATGGGGCACAAAGAAATGGAAGATGAACTGAAGAAGTATTTTGCTTCAGTCTTCACTGTGGAAGACACTAGCAGTATGATGGAGGTTCCAGGTGGCAAGGGATAAAAAGTGTGTGAAGTTACATAACTGGAGAGAAGGTTCTTGGAAACTGAAAGGTCTGAAGGTGGATAAGTCACCTGGACCAAATGAGCCCAGGGTGTTACAGGAAAGATTCTAGCTGACTGGCGGGAGACCGAGTGGGAATAAAGGGAGCCTTTTCTGGTTGGCTGCTGGTGACTAGTGGTGTTGCACAGGGGTCTTTGATGGGACCGATTCATTTTACATCATATGTCAATGATTTGGATGATGGAATTGGCGGTTTGTTGCAAAGTTTGCAAACAATATGAAGATAGGTGGAGGGGTTGGTAGTTTTGAGGAAGTAGACTACAGAAGGACAGATGAGAATGGACAAAGAAGTGGCAGATGGAATACAATGTTGGGAAGTGTATGGTCGAAGGAATGAAAGGGTTGACTATTTTCTAATGGAGAGAGCAACTTTTTATTCCTTGGAACCCACGATGCCAGTAACCTCACCTGGTGACCTCGACAAGAAAGTTCACTTCCACGGGCGTTTGAGACCATTCAGCTTGCCCATCAGCGTGCTCTCTGACTTCCGTAGATGTGCTACTAAAAGCTATCTGGCCAGGTTGCATCTCAGCCTGAATGGTAACTGCTCTGCTCTGGACAATGGACCCCGCAGAGAGTGGTAAACACAGCATCATTGTCATCTGGTACAGAAAGGCCACTGAACAGGTTTGGATGAAGGTTTCAAACTCAGCCAGCTCCACCATGGACACTAGCCTCCCCAGTATTGAGGACAATTCAAAAGGCGATGCCTCAAAAAGGCAGTATCCATCATTAAGTACCCCCATCACCCCTTTTTCTCATTGCTACCATCAAAGAGGAGGTACAGGAGCTTGAAGAACCTCACTCAATACCTTCCACGTCAGATTTCTGAATGGACAATGAACCCATGAACACTACCTCACTTCTTTTTCTTCTGTTCTAGTTTTGCACTTCTTATAGAGTAAACAGATGATGCTTCAGGCCAAAGCCCTTCATCAGGACTGGAAAGGGAGGGGGTAGAAGGCAGAATAAGGAGGTTGGGGAGGGGAAGGAGTACAGGTTGGAAGGTGATAGGAGAAACCAGGAGAAGGGGAAGGTAGGTGGCTGGAGGAAGGTGAGGATGATGTGAGAAGTTGGGAGATGATCTAAAGGGCTGAAGAAGGGGGAATCTGATAGGAGAGGAGAGTGGACTATGGGAGAAAGGGAAGGAAGAAGGGAACCAAATGGTGATGGGCAGGTGAGGGTAAGAGTGGAGCCGGAATGGAAAGGGAGAGAAGGTGAGGGAAATGAATGTTAATGTTGAAGGATTTCTGCCTCTTTACTGGTGGTGCTGGCATCTTCTTGTGCTCCTGACTCGAGCTTTCTTGGTTATTCCTCCACTCACACTGTAATATTTTTTATACTTTAGACTGCACCGCGATCTTTGCACCTTTCCGTTGGTTTTGCATTTGTTGCCATATGTATTTACTCCGTGTACTTCATGTGAACAAGGTCTTCATTGTACACTAATATATGTGGTGATAAGCTAATATATTCTGCTGGGCATGTGCCAAACATTGTGGGCATGCTAGGGTGGCACCAGTGAGCTGTGGGTGGTCTCCAGCACACCCTCGTGTGCTTTGCTTGTTAACACTTGTGCTTTTATATACATGTGTTAAATAAACTTTAATCTTGATGTCTAATCACTGCTTTTTGCTTGAGGTAATGTAATATCTGATTTTCCTGAAAATGTATTTTATGCTTAATACAAAGACTGGACGTAGTCATGGCTGTGGAGGTCAAGTCACTGGGTATTTGTAAAGCAGAGGTTGATAGTTTCTTGATTAGTCAGGGTGTCAAAGGTTATGGGGAAGAAGGCAGGAGAATGGGGTTGAGAGGGATAGTAAATCAGAATGGTGGAGCAGATGGGCTGAATGGCCTAATTCTGCTCCTATGCCTTATAGTTTTAATCGCATTTAACTTGATTAATTATTTTTCAATGTGGGCTCGATCTCAAATTTGTCAGGTAATTGATTTGATTTTTTTTTTACTTATTCCCAGAACAAGATTAAAAAATAAATCATCTTCCAGTTTTTTAAATTATCCTTCCCTCCCCCATCTGCTTGGCTTCACCTATCACCCTCTCAGTTGTCCTCCCTTTCCTCCCCCATGTTCTTACTCTGGTATCTTCATCCTTCCTTTCCAGTCCTGATGAAGGGTCTTGGCCTGAGTGTTGACTGTTTGGCCAAGATTTGGGGTAATAGATTTAGGACGGAGATGAGGAGAAACTGCTTTTCCCAGAGGGTGATGGATCTGTGGAATTCTCTGACCAATAAAGCAGTGGAGACTACCTCAGTAAATATATTTAAAAGAAGGTTGGATAGATTTTTGCATAGTAGGGGAATTAAAGGTTATGATGAAAAGGCATGTAGGTGGAGATGAGTCCATGGCTATATCAGCCATGATCTAATTGAATGGTGGAGCAGGTTCAATGGGCCAGATGGCTATTCGTGCTCCTAGTTCTTATGTTCTACCTTGATGCTACCTGACCTGCTGAGTTACTCCAGCATTTTGTGTGCTTTGCTTTAAAAAAGACCCACGTTCTTGAGGAAATAAGTGGACCATGAGTGAATATCCTCTCAGGGTAGCTCCTATTTGTCTGACTATCTACAGAGCAGTGGTCCATTAAATGGCCAGTACACATCGACAGGTTTCTGGGCACTGAAATAGTCCTTGTAAATTGTTTTGTAAGGGGTATTGCTTATATAAATTCATCCGGATTTCATGTCCCTTGATCCAGCTGGTTGTGTTTTGGTGTCAGGATAATCAAGGGATATGAGGTCAGTTAAGGAAAGTGTCACTAATCTTATTGTGTGACAGAACCAACACAAGGGATTGAATCGGTGATTATTTCAGATTCAAATTTATTTATTGCATAAATACAAGTGATTTTGCAGATGCTAGAAACCTTGGGTAATACACAGAGAAAATGCTGGAGGAACTCGGCAGGTCAGGCAGCATTTACGGAGAGGAATAACGAGTGGACATTACAGGCCGCAGTCCTTCAACAGGACTAAAACATCTCAGCCCGAAATGTCAACTTTTTATTCCTTTCCATAGATGCTGCCTGACCTGCTGAGTTCCTCCAGCATATCACGTGTATTCATCATATGTACATGCTAACATTCAGTGAAATGCATTGTTTCTGTTAACAGCCAACACATCAAAGGGTGTGCCGGGGGCAGCCCGCTAGTGTCATCACACATTCCAGTGCCAGCATTGTATTCCCTCAATGCCTGGCAGAACAACAGGAACACAACAAGCAACAGAACAACAACAGCAAAACAAGCCCCATTCCTCCATTCCTCCCTCCCACCCCCACACTCACAGACAGTCCTGCAACCACAGGATAGGCCTCCACTCTCCTGTCTTTAGTCTACGTCCACCTTCCAGTAAGGTGCCTGAGGTGACTACCATCATAGTTTCCACAGTTGGTAAGGGGTTGACCAAGTGGATAGGGAAGGAATTCCACCACTAAAAACAATTATCCGTCATGTCCAAGTTTATTGGCACTCAACCAATGCATATGTATACAGCTAAATGAAACCTCATTGCTTTGCAAAGCACAGTAGCTATCATCTCACACAGCACAAACAGGGCAGCAAAGCAGTGTAGCTTTGTGCCCATTGCTCTACAGCTCCAGCAACTGGGGTTTGGTTCCCGCTGCTGTCTGTAAGGAGTCTGTATGTTCTCCCCGTGACCACATGGGAATACTCCGGGTACTCTGGTTTCCTCCCACATTCCAAAGGCGTATGGGTTGGTATGTGGGTGTAATTGAGTAGTGAGGGCTTGTTAGGCTGGAAGAGGCTACTGCTGTGTTGTAACTCTAAATTATATATAAAATATATATAAAACTTAAGTAGAAGACTTAAAAGTGATTTAAGTCCGTGAGTGGCACGCTGAGGCAGTCAACAGCAGCTGAAGTGAAATCAAGTCACTTTTTATTGTCATTTCGACCATAACTGCTGGTACAGTGCATAGTAAAAATGAGAACGTTTTTCAGGACCATGGAGTTACATGACACAGTACAAAAACTACACTGAACTATGTAAAAACAACACAGAAAAAAACTACACTAGACTACAGACCTACCCAGGACTGCATAAAGTGCACAAAACAGTGCAGGCATTACAATAAATAATAAACAAGACAATAGACACAGTAGAAGGCAGTAAGTTGGTGTCAGTCCAGGCTCTGGGTATTGAGGAGTCTGATGGCTTGGGGGAAGAAACTGTTACATAGTCTGGTCGTGAGAGCCCGAATGCTTCGATGCCTTTTCCAGAGGCAGGAGGGAGAAGAGTTTGTATGAGGGGTGCGTGAGATCCTTCATAATGCTGTTTGCTTTGCGGATGCAGCATGTAGTGTAAATGTCTGTAATGGCGGGAAGAGAGACCCCAATGATCTTCTCAGCTGACCTCACTATCCACTGCAGGGCCTTACGATCTGAGATGGTGCAATTTCCAAACTAGTGAAGTACTAGGGATTAAACAAAATATTCTGAAAATACTCAGGAGCAAAAGCAATATCTGGGTTCAACTCCATCTGCCACTTCTCAGCTCAGTTTTGCATCCTATTGATGTCCCAATAGACTTGACTAACTAAACTAATCTTTCCATATCCCTCCATTTTCCTCACATTCATGTACCTATCTAAATTTCTTTTAAAACTCCCTAATGTATCTGTCTCTACCAACTTTTCCTGTTCACAGACTCTGTACTCTACTATTGTCCATTTTATTTCAGATTTCTCTGAGAGTGGCCATACAAGTTGACATGCCCGCCTTTATTATTTGAGGCATTAAGTTCAAGAGTCAGGAAGTTACTTTGCAGCTTTATAAAACTGGTTGGGCCACCTCAGGAATGTGAGGATCAGTTTTGTTATCACTGACATACATTGTAAAATATGTCATGAATTGGGCCTTCAGTACTTTATCTTTTCCACCTATCACTTCCTCCCAGCTTCATACCTCAACAACCTTACCACACCCACCCACCTTTCCCCTCACCTGGTCTCACCTATCACCTGCCATTTGTCCTCCTTCTGCCCCCCCCCAACCTTTTTGCTCTGGCTTCTGTTCTCTTCTTTTGCAGTCCTGAAGAAGGGGTTTGGCCCGAAACGTCGACTGTTTATTCTTTTCCATCAATGCTGCCTGACCTGCTGAGTTCTTCCAGCATTTGTGGTTGTTGTTTTGGATTTCCAGCATCTGCAGAATCTCCTGTGTTGTGACATTTGTTGCTTTGCAGTGCAGGACAAAATTATTATAAACCTGAAACAAAATAGTGAAAGAAAGGAAGAACAATGTTGTATTTCTGGGCCGTTCACAAGACTGAGGACAGAGGAAAAAGATAGTATAAACGATAATAAGGATGTATAAAAATTAAATAACTAGTGCAAAAGATAATTAGTGAGGAGATAATCATGCACTATTGAAAAATCTGATGGTGGAGGGGAAGAAGCTGTTCCTGAAAAACTGAGTGTGTGTGCCTTCAGTTACTTTGAACTTTAAGCTACTTGGAGCCGCAGGTGAGAGCTGGGTGTCTGGTGGGGACCAAAGGTGAGGGGGTTTCCCCAGGTTGGACACAACAAGTCCCTTCACCAGAGGTGCTACCCCCTCCTGGACACCCCATTTCAAGTTATAATGAAGGGTTATAAAAAAACAAAATGGAGAGCTAAATGGGAGGGAATAGTTAGATTGATCTTGGAGTAGGTCAGTGGGTCAGCACAGCATCGTGGGCTGAAGGGCCTCTGTTGTTCTGTTCTGTGTTCGATTATTATTGATATTATAGTTTTTTATTATATCTTCAGACTTTTCCCCAGAATGGAAATGGCTAATATGAGGAGGCATACTTTGAAGGTGATTAGAGGAAAGTATGGAGGAATATTAGAGGTAATTTTACACAGAGAGCGGGGGTGTGTGGAACATCCAGCCAGGCGTGGTGGTAGTGGCAGATATATGAGGCTAGATAATGTGCAGAGAATTGAGGGGCTGAATGGCCTAATTCTGCTCCTATGTCTTATGGATAAGTCCCTGGGGATGGATGGGATATATCCTAGTTTTCTATGGGAAGCAAAAAAGGAGATTTGTATGTCTTTGGCACATGGATGATAGAAAAAAGAAGGGCTATGAGTGAGGGAATTATTAGATTGATTTTAGAGTAGGTTAAAGGTCAGCATATCACTGTAGGCTGAAGGGCCTGTACTTTGCTACACCCTTCAATTGTAGGGTATTGTGACTGATTTTCATAAATTCCACCTCAGCTAAGGTTTAAACAAGGAGATTACAGGATTATTTCCAGCCAAGCAAAATGCAGGTATGTCAAGCACTCACTGTAGCTGGGGATGATGCAGGTAGACTGAGGCGTTGGTAGCTTAACCTCTGACCCCATATTTTGAAACAAAGATGGGAACTGGCGCTGTTTGGAAAATGCAAGCTCATGATTGAAATGACGCAGCTGTCAGGTCAGGTGATGGGAGTTGCCCCTGGGGTTTAATGATGTCATGAGCTGGGCACTGCAAAAAGTTTATCCTTTTCATAAGCACAAGAGACTCTGCAGATTCTGGAAATCCAGAGTAACACATGCACAAAATGCTGGAGTAACTCAGCAGGTCAGGCAGCATCTATGGAGAGGGATAAATACAGGCGACATTTTGGGCTGAGACCCTTCATCAGGACTCATTCACTTCACGTAGGAGACAACAAGCCAAAAAAGGTTGCTTCAGATTACTCGTACATGGGACACACCCTCACTTACCAAATATAGGACTTTTGCTTCCTGCATTAGTTCATATGGGAAATTATACTGAGTAATGTGAGACTTTCTTGGTGACATCTAATGAGATTTGGTTTGAAATAACTCTCTGAGGATATTTAAATTGGGGAAGTCATTCCCCAAGGCAGCAATGATCTGTACAGAAGCACAATTTGTGTTGTTCAATAAACCATTCAAGGCCACCTAGCTCAGTTCAATTTGCGTTTTCTCAGGCAACCAGGGTCAGAGAGAGAGAGCGAGAACATGTTTTTGAAAAGACGAGAATCCAAATCCAAATCAGATTTAATATCAGTGGCATATGTCATGAAATTTGTTCATTGCATAGTACTGTACATTGCAATACATAATAAAAATTATAAATTACACACACACACACACACACACACACACACACACACACACACACACACACACACACACACACACACACACACACACACACACACACACACACACACACACACACACACACACACACACACACACACACACACACACACATCAACCCCCCCTTGGAAGTTTTCATGTTTTATTATTTTACAACATTGAATCACAGTGAATTTAATATGGCTTTTTTTTTGACACTGATCAACAGAAAAAGACTCTATCATGTCAAAGTGAAAACCGATCTCTACAAAGTGAACTAAATTAATACCAAATATAAAACATAAAATGATTGCATAATAATGCACCCCCTTTAATAAGACACACCAAATCATCACTGGTACAGCCAATTGGTTTTAGAAGTCACATAATTAGTTAATTGGAGTTCTGTTTTTGGAGACCTGTGAGCAGTCAGTTGACTGTAGTAAAAATACACCTATATCTGGAAGGTCCAACTGCTAGTGAGTCAGTATCCTGGCAAAAACTACACCATGAAGACAAAAGAACACTCCAAGCAACTCTGTGAAAAGGTTATCGAAAAGCACAAGTCAGGAGATGGATACAAGAAAATTTCCAAGTCACTGAATATCCCTTGGCATACAGTTAAGTCAATCATTAAGAAAGGGAAGGAGTACGACACAGCTGTAAATCTGCCTAGAGCAGCCCATCCTCAAAAACTGAGCGACTGTGCAAAAAGGGGACTAGTGAGGGAGGCCACCGAGAGACCTGTGACAACCCTGGAGGAGTTACAAGCTTCAGTAGCTGAGATGGGAGAGACTGTCACCAGTCACAGCTCTAGGAGAGTGGCAAAGAGAAAGCCACTGTTGGGGGAAAAAAAATCACATGAAATCACAGCTAGAGTTTGCCAGAAGGCATGTGGGAGACTCTAAAGTCAGCTGGAAGAAGGTTCTATGGTCTGATGAAACTAAAATTGAGCTTTTTGGCCATCAGACTAAACGCTTTGTTTGGTATAAGCCAAACCACTGCACATCATCAAAAACACACTGTACATCATCAAAAACACACTGTACATCATCAAAAACACACTGTCCCTACCATTGCGATTCAATGTTGAAAAACAATAAAACATGAAAACTTCTAATGGGGGGGGGGGGGGAAATACATGTTATATTATGTAAGCAGTGCCAAAAGAGAGGGAAAAATGGTGAGGTAGAAGAATGGGTGGAGGGGAAGAAGCTGTTCCTGAAACGTTGAGTGTGTGTCTTCAGGCTCCTGTACCTCCTCCCTGATGATAACAATGAGAATACTATTAAGTATATGTAAAGTGGAGGTTGATAGGTTCTTGATTAGTCAGGGTGTCAAAGGTTATGGGGGGAAGGCAGGAGAATGAGGTGAGAGGGATAATAAATCAGTCATGATGGAATGGTGGAGCAGACTTGATGGGCTGAATGGCTTAATTCTGCTCCCATGTCAAATGAGAAGATGGGCCTGTCCTAGGTGTTAATGATGGATGCTGCATTTTTGAGGCATCACCTTTTGATGGCATCCTAGAAGCTAGAGGGGCTTGTGTGTATAATGGAGCTGGCTGAGTTTACAACTTTCTGCAGCTTTTTCTGATCCACACACCTGTAGAAATTTGCGAGTGTCTTTGGGTAACATATCAATTCTCCTCAAACTCGTAATGAAATATAGCTGTTCTTGTGCCGCCTTTGTAATTGCTTCAAGATGTTGGACCCAGGATAGATCTTCAGAGAGGTTGGCACTCATGAGCCCAAAAGATTCTACAGATGCTGGAAATCCAGAATAACACACACAAAATATTGGAGGAATTCAGCAGGTCAGGCAGCATCTATAGAAATAGATAAACATTCAAGCGTTTGGGCTGAGACCCTTCATCAGGACTGAGAAAGGTTGGGTGGGGGGAGGTTGCCAGAATAAAAAGGTGAGGGGATGGGAAGGAAGATGGATAGGGGAGGAAGGGGGCAGATGAAGTAAGAAGCAGAGAGGTAATAGATGGAAAAGGAAGAAAGTGGCATCATTCAAATTCCTAGCAAGGATATGTGGCTAAGGTAGTGAGTTTAGGTGTGTACATGGTTGAAGAGTCAGAGGGCAGCAGAGATCACTAAGAAGGAGCAGTGAGAGAGGATCTCATTGAACTCTGGTCGAAGAGAAGAATTAAACTTCTTCGGGGTAGCATCATTTGAAGAGACTTCACAGTGGAGCAGCAAATCTTAAGGTCTGATTTCTGTACTCTAATTTCTGATCACCTTCAGGGGTTTGTCATTGCGTGCCCCTGGCTGATTAACAAAAGCCTCACAATATTATAAACGTTCCATAAAACTTCCTCTAGAATTGGTCAGGTATGGAGATCTGTGAATAGGCACATTCTTGACATCAGCAACTCAAAAGGGGACATGAGATGATTGTGTGAAAGGGCAACAATAAAAATGGAAAAAATGTAATTGGTGTGTAATCAGTTTGCTGTCTGTTGACAGGAAACCCATGTGGGAGAGTTTTTAAAGTGGTAAAGCCTTTGTAGTTCCACTCTCTCAATGTCAGAGGTCCAGGTCCTCCTTGGTTGCAGTGCATGACTGTGACTTCTGCCATGCCTTATCATGTCCTTTGCTCTCCATGGAGCGCTGTGAACAGTCTTCCTGGCCATTGGAGCTCTCTGTAGATCTCACCCACCCAGTCTGCTGGAGCTGACTTTGCATGCTAGGAAAACGTGTCCCGAGGCACGTCAGCTGGCTTAGTCCTCAGTTGTGGCCACTGTCGCAAGCAGACACCTAATAGGAGCCACAGGTGAGAGCTGAGTGTCCGGTGGGGACCGGAGGTGAGTAAGCTTCCCCAGAATGGACTCGACAAACCCCTCCACCAGAGATGCTACCCCTTCCTGGACACCCCGCAGTGTAATAACCAGTGTATCAACTCTATGCGTAGCTACAGAGTTTTAACACTTTAAAGCTCAAATGTGACCAAATGGACGCCTGAGTGGAGCACGGCCACAAGAAAGCAGCATCCATCATCGATGACCCCCACCACCCAGAGTGACACTTACGGAACGCTGGAGGAACTCAGGCAGAGTCTATGGAAAGGAATAAAGAGCCGACGTTTTGGGAAGAGACCCTTCATCCGGAACATGTTCTCTTCTTGTCACTACCATCAAGAAGGAGATACAGGAGCCTTGCGTCCCATATCACTGGGTTCAGGAACAGTTATTACCCTACAACCATCAGCCTCCTGAACCAGCATTAATAACTTCACTCTCCCCAACACTGAACTGATTCCACAAACTGCGGCAAACACGAGGAAATCTGCAGATGCTGGAAATTCAAGCAACACACACAAAATGCTGGTGGAACACAGCAGGCCAGGCAGCATCTATAAGGAGAAGCACTGTTGACGTTTCGGGCCAAGACCCTTCGTCAGGAAGGGTGAGTCCTGACGAAGAGTCTCAGCCCGAAACATCGACTGTGCTTCTCCTATAGATGCTGCCTGGCCTGCTACATTCCACCAGCATTTTGTGTGTGTTCCACAAACTATGGGACCTGATGAAGGGTCTCCTCCTGAAACGTCAACTGTACTTTTTTTTTTCTCCGTAGATGTTGCCTGACCCGCTGAGTTCCTCCAGCATTTTGTGTGTGTTGTTCTGGATTTCCAGCATCTGCAGATTTTCTCGTCTTTGTGTTACCACTCACTTTCAAGGGCTCTACAACTCATGTTCTCAATATTATTTATTTACTTAGTTTTTAATTCGCAGAGTTTGTTGTCTATTGAACAAGGGGTCTTTGTGCATCTTGTCGTGTGTGGTTTTTCACTAAGTATGTTGTATTCCTTTGTTGTGCTGTGAATACTCACAAGCAAAATGAACCTCAGGGTATAAGACATATATATACTTTGAAATTTGAAGTAGACAAATCACGCATGGGTTCGGGATGCTCTTGGATTTTTAAATTACATAAGAGCGCACTGATTTCTCATAATCTTGGCATCGATAGGCTAAATATACCACGTGACACCTGTGACTGAATAAATGTACCTTGATCCAAATGAACAACAGGACAGGCTCGACCTGCCTTAGAGTAATTGTGAGTATTCATCACTAGGGTGGGGCAGAAGAGAAAAGAACTTGCCTCATTGTGAAGAGAATCGGAATCATGTTTAATTCACTGGCATATATCATGAGATTTGTTTTGAGGCAGCAATGCACTGCCATCCATAATAATAGAAAAGCTGCAAGTTACAATAAGAAAATATGTATAAAAGTAAATTAAATAAGTAGTCAAAAAGAGAGCAATAAAAAAGAAAAGCATAGTGAGGTAATGTAAATGGGTTTGTTGTCCATTCAGAAATCTGGAGGGGTACAAGCTCTTCCTAAAACATTGTGTGTTTCTTCAGGCTCCGAGTCTTGGAGTCTTCAGTGACATACCAAATCTCCTCAAACTCCTAATGAAATATAGCTATTCATGTGCCGTCTTTGTAATTACATCAATAGGTTGGGACCAGGATAGATCTTCAGAGCTGTTGACACCCAGGAACTTGAAACTGCTCATTCTTTCCCCTGCTGATTCCTTGAAGGATTGGTGTGCGTTCCTCGACTTCCCCTTCCTGAAGTCCACAACCAGTTCCTTGGTTGATATTCCATAACACCGGTGTCAACATAAGCATTGCCGCAAGAAGGTCAATGCTGAAGCTCCCAAGCACACCATTAGAGTCTTCTCACTGCTGTCATTGGGAAGGAGGTACAGGAGGTTTACATACCACAAGGGTGGGATCAGGAACAGTTATTATCCATCAGGCTCCTGAACCAGCTGGAGTAGCTTTAATCATTTCAACACTGAACTGATTCCACAACCTAGAGACTCATTTTCAAGACTCTACAACTCATGTTCTCAGTATTCTTTGTTTTTCCTATTGATTTATGTACTTATGTATGTATTTACTATTTGTGTATTTGTTTATTTCTCTATCTGTTTATTTATCTATGTATGTAAATATTGGGAGATTTGATGGGCCAAATGACCCATTTGAGTTCCTATATCTAATGGTCTTCATAGAATCATAAAGCACTTCAACACCGAAACAAGTTCTTCTGCCCATCTAATTCATGCCGAATTATTATGCTTCCTCATCTCATCAACCTGCACCTGGAACTTAGCCCTCCATCCACGAACCCATCCAAATTTCTCTTAACTGTTAAAGTGAACCTCCACCCACCTGGCAGTTCATTTGCACAGTTTGTCTTTTTGCAAACTGGTTGTTTGACAGTCTTTGTGTGTAGTTTTTCACTGATTCCATTGTATTTTTCTGTTCCACTGTGAACGCCTGCAAGAAAATGAATCTCAGGGGAATATTTGGTGCCATAGAGGTCCTGGATAATACATTTACTTTGAAATTTGCAAGTTGTCAGTCCTCAGCTAGTCCCTTACCAACAACCTGTCATCTCCCAGCCTAGAGCTCACTGTCCACAGCTCATGAACTGCCAGAATCAACACACGTGAAGGGACTTTGTCTGGATTCATGAGAATGACCCTGACAATGAAGTTACTCATTAACTGTAAGTTTGAAGGTGTTCCTGCATTTGAAAGCTCCAACTCCAAGGGACACTGTTTCACAGGTTCCTTTAGGACAGAGATGCAAAGTTCAAAGTAAATGTATTACCAAAGCAAGTAAATATCACCACATACAACGCTGAGACTTGTCTTGTGGGTATTCACAGGAAAATAAAGAAATAAACCAAGCAGGTGAATTTAAAATTCAGCAGAAATCCTGGCACTAACAGCACAGATTCAGTATCAGGTTCATTATCATTGACAAAGTACATTTATTATCATGCAGTACACACCTCCGAGACTCATCCTCCCACAGACAGCTACGAAACAAAGAAAAGTATGGAACCAGTTCAAAGAAAATCATCATACGCCCAACATGCAAATAAAACAAATTGCAGAAACGGAAAAATAAACTCCCCCAAAAAAAACACAGAAATTAAAACCCTAAACCACAAATCATTGAACCAGTCCAGGCAAATTCCAATCAGTTTAAACTAGAAACAGAAACATAAAAAAACCACTATACAAGTCCCTTCGGCCCACAAGGCTGTGCCGAACATGTCCTTACCTTAGAAATTACCTAGGGTTACCCATAGCCCTCTATTTTTCTGAGCTCCATGTACCTATCCAGGACTCTCTGAAAAGACCCTATCATATCCGCCACCACCATCGCCGGCAGCCCATTCCATGCACTCACCACTTTCTACATAAAAAACTTACCTCTGATATCTCCTCTCTACCTACTTCCAAGCACTTTAAAACTATGCCCTCTCATGTTAGCCATTTCAGCCCTTGGAAAAAGCCTTTGACTATCCACACGATCAATGCCTCTCATCATCTTGTACACCACTATCGGGTCACCTCTCACCCTCTGTCGCTCCAAGGAAAAAAGGCCAAGTTCACTCAACCTAAGCTCATAAGGCATGCTCCCCAATCCAGGCAACATCCTTGTAAATCTCCTCTGCAGCCTTTCTATAGTTTCCAAATCCTTCCTGTAGTGAGGCGACCAGAAATGAGCACAGTACTCCAAGTGGGGTCTGACCAGGGTCCTATATAGCTGCAACATTACCTCTCAGCTCCTAAACTCAATCCCATGATTGATTAAGGCCAATGCACTGTACGCCTTCTTAACCACACAGTCGACCTGTACAGCTGCTTTGAGTGTCCTATGGACTTGGACACAAAGATCCCTCTGATCCTCCACACTGTCAAGAGTCTTGCCATTAATACTATATTCTGCCATCATATTTGACCTACCAAAATGAACACCTCAAACTTATCTGTCATTTCTCAGCCCAGTTTTGCATCTTATCAATGTCCTGCTGTAACCTCTGACAGCCCTCCACATTAACCACAACACCCCTAACTTTCGTGTCATTAGCATATTTACTAACCCATCCCTCCACTTTCTCATCCAGGTCACTTATAAAAATCATGAAGAAAAGGGTCCCAGAACAGATCCCTGAGGCACACCACTGGTCGCTGACCTCCATGCAGGATATAACCCATCTACAACCACTCTCTGCCTTCCATGGGCAAGCCATTTTTGGATCCACAAAGCAATGTTCCTTGGATCCTCTGCCTCCTTACTTTCTCAATAAGCCTTGCATGGGGTACCTTGTCAAATGCCTTGCTGAAATCCATATACACTACATCTACTGCTCTACCTTCATCAATGTGTTCAGTCACATCCTCAAAAAAATCAATCAGGCTTGTAAGACACGACCTGCCCTTGACAAAGCCATGCTGACTATTCCTAATCATATTATACCTCTGCAAATGTTCATAAATCCTGCCTCTCAGGATCTTCTCCAACAACTTACCAACCACTTAAGTAAGACTCGCTGGTCTATAATTTCCTGGGCTATCTCTACTCCCTTTCTCGAATAAGGGAACAACATCCACAACCCTCCAATCCTTCCGAACCTCTCCCGTCCCCATTGATGATGCAACGATCATCGCCAGAGGTTCAGCAATCTCCTCCCTCGCCTTCCACAGTAGCCTGGGGTACATCTCGTCTGGTTCCAGTGACTTATCCAACTTGTTGCTTTCCAAAAGCTCTAGTACATCCTCTTTCTTAATGTCTACATGCTCAAGCTTTTCAGTGCGCTGTAAGTCATCCCTACAATCGCCAAAATCCTTTTCCGTAGTGAATACTGAAGCAAAGTATTCATTAAGTACCTCTGCTATCTCCTCCAGTTCCATACACACTTTTCCACCGTCACCAGACTTGATTGGTTTTATTCTCTCACGTCTTATCTTCCTGCTCTTCATATACTTGTAGAACATCTTGGGGTTTTCCTTAATCCTGCTTGCCAAGGCCTTCTCATGGCCCCTTCTGACTCTCCTAATTTCATTCTTAAGCTCCTTCCTGCTAGCCTTACATTCTTATAGATCTCTATCATTACCTAGTTTTTTGCACCTTTTGTAGGCTCTTCTTTTCTTCTTGACTAGATTTTCAACAACCTTTGTACACCACGGTTCCTGTAACCACCATCCTTTCCTTGTCTCATTGGAACGTACCTATGCAGAACACCACGCAAATATCCCCTGCTCTTTTGCCGCATTTTTTCCGTACATTTCCCTGAGAATATGTGTGCCCAATTTATGCTTCCAAGTTCCTGCCTGATAGCCTCATATTTCCCTTCACTCCAATTAAACGCTTTCCTAACTTGTCTGTTCCCATCCCTCTCTAACGCTGTGGTAAAATCTAGCTCTGGGACATTCTTTAACTTCAGGCCGCAGAGCCTGTCCACCCCATTCAAAATCGCAGAAAATAGCAATATTAATGGAGTGACTGGATACGCATGATAACATGAACTACAAACCGCGTCAATTTGACCTTGCCCAAGACCCAGCAGCAAGTGAGAAAGAGGGACCATTCGAATGCAGGGAGCTTCTTCTGGAAGCACAGAGGTAGAATGTGTCATGTGATCTGTTGTTTTGCAGCAGCAGTACTGTGCAATATGTAAATATTATAATAAGTTACAATCAAAAAATAATTAGTGGGAAAGAGGAATGGTGAGCTAGAGTTCACAGACCATTCAGAATCTGATGGTGGTAGAGAAGAAGCTGTTCATGAATCATGGAGTGTGGGTCTTCGGGCTCCTGTACCTTCTCTCTGATGGAGGTGAAGAGAAGAGGGCAAGTCACAGATGATGAGGGTCCTTGTAAATTAGCAGTTCCCAACGTGGGTTCCACAGACTCCTCAGTTAATGGCAGGGGTCCATGGCATAAAAAAGTAGGGAACCCCTGTTATCAATGGATGCGGTCTTGTTGAGACACTGCCTTTTGATGATGTCCTCAATGGCAAGGAATTTCAGAATTCATAATCAGAATCAGGTTTATTCTCACCGACATGTGTCATGAAATTTGTTAACTTAGTAGCAGCAGTTCAATGCAATACATAATATAGAAGAAAAACAATAATAATAAATAATTAAGGAAATCAATATTGATCAAAAATCATACAAAAGCAGAAATAATATATATCTTAAAAAAGTGAGGTAGTGTTCACAGGTTCAAAGTCCATTTAGGAATCAGATGGCAGAGGGGGAAGAAGCTGTTCCTGAATCACTGAGTGTGTGCCTTCAGGCTTCTGTACCTCCTACCTGATTGTAACAGTGAGAAAAGGGCATGTCCTGGGTGCTGGACATCTTTAATAATGGACGCTGCTTTTCTGAGACACCGCTCCCTGAAGATGTCCTGGGTATTTTGTAGGCCAGTGCCCAAGATGGAACTGACTAGATTTACAACCCTCTGCAGCTTCTTTTGGTCCTGTGCAGTAGCCCCTCCATACCAGACAGTGACGCAGCCTGTCAGAATGCTCTCCTCGGTACAACTATAGAAGTTTTTGAGTGTATTTGTTGACACACCAAATCTCTTCAAACTCCTCAAAGATCTTGACACCCAGGAACTTGAAACTGCTCACTCTCTCCACTTCTGATCCCTCTACGAGGATTGGTATGTGTTCCTTCATCTTACCCTTCCTGAAGTCCACAATCAGCTCTTTCGTCTTACTGATGTTGAGTGCCAGGTTGTTGCTGTGGCACCATTCCACTAGTTGGCATATCTCACTCCTGTACACCCTCTCGTCTCCATCTGAGATTCTACCAACAATGGTTGTATCAGCAAATTAATAGATGGTATTTGAGCTATGCCTAGCCACACAGTTACGGGTATAGGCAGGGTAGAGTAGTGGGCTAAGCACACACCCCTGAGGTGCGCCAGTGTTGATCGTCAGCGAGGAGGAGATGTTATCACCAATCCGCACAGACTGTGGTCTTCCGGTTAGGAAGTCGAGGATCCAATTGCAGAGGGAGGTACAGAGGCCCAGGTTCTGCAACTTCTCAATCAGGATCGTGGGAATGATGGTATTAAATGCCAAGCTATAGTCGATGAACAGCATCCTGTCGTAGGTGTTTGTGTTGTCCGGGTGGTCTAAAGTCGTGTGGAGAGCCATTGAGATTGTGTCTGCTGTTGACCTATTGTGGCAATAGGCAAATTGCAATGGGTCCAGATCTTTGCTGAGGCAAGAGTTCAGTCTAGTCATGACCAACCTCTCAAAGCATTTCATCATGTGAGTGCTACTGGGCGATAGTCATTAAGGCAGTTCACACTACTCTTAGGCGCTGGTATAATTGTTTCCTTTATGAAGCAAGTGGGAACTTCTGCCCATAGCAGTGAAAATGTCCCTGAATACTCCTGCCAGTTGGTTGGCACAGGTTTTCAGAGCCTTACCAGGTACTCCACCAGGGCCTCCCGCCTTGTGAGGGTTCACTCTCTTTAAAGACAGCCTAATACCGGTCTCCAAAACAGAGATCAGAGGTCACTGGGTCCAGCAGAGGTCTTCTGGACCTTCTGAAACCCTCTGCAGCCTCTTTTGATTGTATTGAACCAAGCAATGGCGAGAACATAGATTCAGCAACTTGCCAGCAAGCACTGACATTTAACACACACAAAATGCTGGAGGAACTCGACAGGTCAGGCAGCATCTATGGAAAAGAGTGAACAGTCGATGATTCGAGCCGAAACCCATTGACGTATGAGTTTGCGGCTTTATGCAGGATGTGAAGTGCTCTGACACCTAATTTGGGTTAGAACATAGAACAGTACAGCACAGGAACAGGCCCTTCAGCCCACAGTGTTGTACTGAACCAATTAAATTAGTAATCAATATCAACTCCAACACAACAGCCCAATTATGCCTTTTGCAGTCCCTGAGGGGAAAATTAGTTGATGACATTATGGTTTAAATTGTGCAAAAGTAATATCCTCTGTCAATAATTATCAGGCAAATATGTACTTCACACACTGGATCTCTGAGTCAAGCTTCTGGGAGCTGTTCATGAAAATTGAGCTCCAATTTAGCAGCAGAGATAACCTAAACATCACAGATTTTTGTTTCCACTCCTACATCACTAACTTGCTATATGTCTGATATCTGCTGATGAAATTAAATGTACTTGCGGTGTCCACAATGGGACTTAATTTCATAGTTTCTGTTGGCTAGGAGGACTTGGTTGTCAAATGTTTTTCTTTCTTTTAATTTTGGAGCTTTAAGCATTTAGGGCAAAAATGAATTACTGGATAAAAACTTCACTCTCTCAAGGTGATTGTTGCTTGTGTCTGAGCCCATTTAAAATTGTGCAGGAGCACAGCTGTTAGGACAACGCTGTTACAGTGCCTGTGACCCGGGTTTGATTCCTGCCGATGTCTGTAAGGAGTTTGCATGTTCTCCCTGTGACCACGGGCTTCCTCTGGGTGCTCTAGTTTCCTTCTACAGTCCAAGGACGTACGGGTTAGTTGGCTAATTGGTCACATAGTTGTAATTGTGAGGCACAGGCTTCTTGGACTGGAAGGGCCTGTTATTGTGCTGTGTTTCTAAATAAAAAATAAGATTAAAAATAAATATAGTTTGGCTCATCACAGCTACACCAGATTTGCACAGGTTCATAAAGAGATTCTGCAGATGCTGGAAATCTTGAACAACACACACTAAGTGCTGAGGAACTCAGCAGATCTGGCAGCATTGAAAGAGGGGAAGAAACAGTTAGCAAGGCAACGACTTTTTGTCAGGACTGGGGGGAAGGGGGGAAGCCAGAATAAGAAGTTTGGTGGGGGGGAGGAGGAGAAGAAATAAAAGCTGACAGGTGATAGGTGAGACCAGGTGAGGGGGAAGGTGGATGGGTGGGGGAGGGGATAGGTTGAAGAAGAAGGAATCTGACAGGAGAAATCCCATAGATACACGAAGCATGGTTTTACGACCATCTCACTCTCAGGCACCTATCTATACGAATCCTAGTTTATCTTCCCCACGTGCTCATCACTTCAGTCAGTTCAGATGAAGAGAGTCTGAAACATCAACAATACACTTCCCTCTACAGATGCTGACTGACCTGCTGAGTTCCTCCAGCATCTCTTTTTCGTGTGGTATTGGTATTTTCATGTGCTGAGGTAGCGAGGAAAGATTGTCTTTCACACTAGTACAACAGTTCCTTTCGAGTTCTCTAGGTCATAGAATACCACAGCATAGGACCATGCCCTTCTGCCCATCTAGTCCATACCAAACCATTATTCTGCCTAGTCCCATCACCCTGCACATAACTTCCATCCACGCACATCTCTTAAATGTTGAAATTGCATCCAGCACTTCCACTGGCAGCTTGTTCCACACTCTCACCAGCCTGTCAAATCTCCTGTCATTCTCTATGCTTCAGGAAATTAACTATTCATCCTTTTCCTTTAACTGAACTCCTAGCAACATCCTTGTAGATTTTCTCTGTATCCTTTCAGTCTTATTGATATCTATCCTGTAGGTAGGTGGCTAGAACTACACAAAATATCCCAAATTGGGCCTCACCACTGTCTTATACAACTTCAACATAATATCCCAACTCCAGTATTTAATACATTGATTTATGAAGGCCAATGTGCCAAAAGCTTTCTTTATTACCCTGTTTACCTGCGACACCACTTTCAAAGAATTATGGACCTGTATTCCTCAATCCCACTGCTCTACCACATTCCTCAGTGCCCTACCATTTTTAGTATAAGGTCTGCCCTTGTTGGACCTCCCAAAGCGTAACATCTCACACTTGTCTGCTTTAAATTCCACCTTTCATTTTTTTAACCCACTTTTCCATCTGGTCCAGATTTCGCTGCAAGCTCTGATAGTCTTCCTCACTGTCCGCTACATCCCCAGTCTCGGTGTTATCCACTGATCCAAGTATCACATTATCATCTAGAACATTGATACAGATGACAAACTTCAAAGGACCCAGCACCAATCCTTGTGTAACACCAGTGGTCACAGGCCTCCAGTCAGAGAGGCAACCATCTACTACCACTCACTGGCTTCTCTCAGCACACCACTCGTCAAAGGTCTTCAGTCAAAAGAAAGAATTGTTCGTTTACTTTCAAGACCCACCTTATTGTAGCTAGTATTGATAGAATTAGTTTAATTTTTTCCCCAATAAATGTAAGTGGGTCAGTTCTGTTTGACTGGACAGTAGAGCTCGGAAGTTGTCTGTAACTGTATAATAGAGATGCAAGAGTTCTGGCAGATGCTGGAAATCCAGACCCACTCTCACAAACTGTGGGAGGAACTCAGCAGGTCAGGCAGCATCTATGGAGGTGAATAAACAGTCAAAATTTTGGGCTGAGACCTTTCATCAGGACTGGAAAGGAAATGGAAAGATGCTGGAGCAAGGAGGTGGGTGGAAGGGATGAGCACGAATTTGCAGTGTTGGTCTTCCAAACTGAGAGTGGTCTCATTATGACAGTAGAGGACACCATGGACTGACACCTCACATTACGTCTGGCTTCCCTCCAACCTGATGGCATGAGCATTGATTTTCTCCAACAACTGGTAATTTCACCCCCCCTCCCACTTCTCTCCTTTTCCATTCCCTATTCTTGCTCCCCTTTTCCCGCTTGTCTTCTCTGCACCTCCCTCTGGTGCCCCCTCCTTTCTTTTGTCCCATAGTTCACTCTCCTATCTACTCAGATCCCATTTTATTCAGCCCTTCACCTCTTCCAACTGTCTCATCCCATCTCCTCTCCCCCACTTCATCTATCACACAGAAACACCGAAAACCTACAGCACAATACAGGCCCTTCGGCCCACAAAGCTGTGCCGAACATGTCCTTACCTTAGAAATTACTAGGCTTACCTATAGCCCTCTATTTTTTAAAGCTCCATGTACCTATCTAAAAGTCTCTTGAAAGACCCTATCGTATCCACCTCCACCACCGTTGCCAGATTACCAGCAGCCCATTCCATGCATTCACCACTCTCTGACTAAAAAGCTTACCCCTGACATCTCCTCTGTACCTACTCCCCAGCACCTTAAACCTGTGTCCTCTTGTGGCAACCGTTTCAGCCCTGGGAAAAAGCCTCTGACTATCCACATGATCAATGCCTCTCATCATCTTATACACCTCAATCCTCCAGTGAAAATCAGTGTTCATGCCTTCACCTAGCTTGTCCTCCTTCCCTCCCCCACTTTATTCTGGCTTCTGTTCTGTTCCTGCAGTCACACCCTTTATGAAACACATATACATGTTGGTCAGGCAGCACCTATGGAGAGGAATAAATAGTTGATGTTTTGGGTCAAGACCCTGCATCAGAAAGAGTTAACTTATCTTTAGTTTCTGAAATAAAATATAGTGTACTTGGAATATACACTTAGTGGCCACAGTACCTCCTGTACCTAATAAAGTGGCCACTGGGTGTACGTTAGTGGTCTTCTGCTTCTGTAGCTCAACAGGGCACTTCAATGTTCGATGTGTGGTGGGTTCAGAGATGCTCTTCCACACACCACTGTTGTAACGTGTGGTTATTTGAGTTACTGTCGCCTTCCTGTCAGCTTGAACCAGTCTGGTCATTCTCCTCTGAGCTCTCTCAGTAACAAGGTGTTTACGTCCAGAGAACTTTTGCTCGCTGAATGTTTTATTTTAGTTTTCACACCATTCTCTGTAAACTCCAGAGATTGTTGTGTGTGAAAATCCCAGGAGATCAGCAGTTTCTGAGATACTCAAACCACCCCTTCTGGCACCAACAATCATTCCATGGTCAGAGTCATTTAGATCACATTTCTTCCCTATCCTGCTGTTTGGTCTGAACAACAACTGAACCTCTTGACCATGTCTGCATGCTTTAATGCATTGAGATGTTACCATAAGATAGATTGATTTGATATTTGCATTAATAGGCAGATGTACTGGTGGTACAGTACCTACTGAGTGTATAGCAAGATTTTTTGGTACGTGAATCTTACAAGGTTAATATTAGTTCAAAGTACATGTGTGTCACCATATACAATCCCGAGATTAATTTTCTTGTGGGCATTCACAGTAAATACAAGATAAACAATAGAATCAATGAAGGACCGTACCCAGAAGGACAGACAACAACCAATGTGCAAAAGATGGTAAACTGTGCCAAAAAAAAGGAAAATAATGCAAAATAATAATAATAAATAAATATTGAAAACATGAGATGAAGAGTCCTTGAAATGAGTCCACTGGTTGTGGGAACAGTTTAGTGATGGGGTGCATGAAGTTGTGTGAAGTTATCCTGTCTGCTTCAGGAGCCTGATGGTTGAGGCGTAATGACTTACTGGAAGTTCAAAGTACAAAATAAATTTTATTATCAAAAATTTGAAGGGCGTTTATTATCAAAGAACGTATAAATTATACAGCTCTGAGATCTGTTTGTTTACAGGCAGTCGCAAAGCAAGAATCCTGAAAAGAAACCAGTTTAAAAAAAAATAAGCCCCGTGGCGTGCCCACAGAGAAAGAGGAAAAAACCCCAAAGCAAATCATAGAAACAGTAGAAGCGAACAACAGCAGCAGCATTCTGAACCAAATCGAGTCCCTGGATCCAGATCCCTGGAGTAGGCCCAGAGCCTCAGTATTCAGTGCATCATATTAGCAGGGCAAATCTCCACAGAGTTCACAGACACAAAGTACATATATGTCACCATAGACAACTCTAAGTTTCATTTTCTTGTGGCCGTACTTGGCAAATCTATAGAAGAGTAAATATAACAGGATCAATGAAAGATCAACCAGAGTGCAGAAGACAGCAAAACTGTGCAAATGCAAATATAAATAAATAGCAATAAATAACAGGAACATGAGTGATGCACCATCAATAACTCACTCTGAGACGTAAGAAGCGAGATATCGGCTTTTATTGACTGGAAGAATGAACAACACTACATCCTGGAGAATGAGGCCGGGCTCAGGCCTCAATCGCCTTTATACAGGGGTCTGTGGGAGGAGCCACAGGAGCAGTCCAGACAGGTATATGTAGTTCACCACAATGAGATAATGAGATCATTGGCTGTAGGGACATCTCAATGATGGCGCAAGTGAGTGTCGTTATCCCCTTTTATTCAGGTTGGGGGGTAGTAACAGTTCTTGAACTTGGTGATGTGGGTCCTGAGGTTCCTGTACCAGCTTCCTGTTGGCAGTAGTGAGAAGAGAGCATGACCTGGGTGGTGGGGGTCCTTGCTGATGGATGATAGAGTTTCAGTAGTTGTACTCAGAGGATTGGTCACTTCTAGCTGTAACTTGCTTTCCTCTTACATGCAATATAACAGAGTCTAATCCTGTTCATTATGGTGTGAAGATGATGTATTCAATGTAACCTGATGCCTTTTGTGACACTAATAAGTTGAAATTTGATTTGCAGTATACAAAGGTTTGGATTCCTGACCCCGAGGATGTTTGGAAATCTGCGGAAATCACCAAGGACTACAGAGATGGTGATGAGGTTCTTCAGTTGAAACTGGAAGATGAAACGGTCAGTATCTCTTTGGGAATGTGGGGAAAAGGGTCAATGTTGAACTGTTCCCTCGTGTTGGGTCTTAGGTGACTTTAATCTGAGCTGCACTTAGACGGTTGTTTTGAAGCGTGCAGGCACTGGAGTGGCCTTTTGAAAGGAAGGAGACTGAGGACAGATTCATCTGCCTAATTCTGCTCCTTTGTCTTATAGTCTTCACAGAGTCATTGTGCACTACAGCATGGAAAAAGTCCCTTCAGCCCATCTAGTCTGTGTTGACCTAGTCTTCTGCCTAGTCCATTCTACTTGCACCCTCCAAACCCTTTCCTTTGGTGTACCTATCACAAAGTTATCAAATTTCACAACAGATGTGAGTGATAATAAATCTGATTCTGATCAAAACTTCTCTTAAATGTTAGAATTGAACCCACATCCATTATTTCTGCTGGCAGCTTGTTTCACATTTGCATCACTTCTGAGTGAAGAGGTTCCCATTAAACATTTCAGCTTTCACCCTGACTCCTAGCCTCACCCAAAATGAAGGGAAGAAGCCAGCTTGCACTCACCCCATCTCCTTCATTCATTCTTTATGAGCTGTGTCGCATGACGTGGGTGGGCAGTCATGGTCTTTCCAAGACCATGACTTTCCTTGGCAAAATTTCTACAGCAGTGGTTTGCCATTGCCTCCCTCTAGGCAGTGTCTTTACAAGATGGGTGACCCCAGCCATTATCAATACTCCTCAGAGATTGTCTGCCTGGTGTCAGTGGTCGCATAACCAGGACTTGTGATATGCACCATCTACTCCCAAGGATTCACGTGACTCTGATTGAGGGACTAGGCAGGTGCTACACCTTCCCCAAAGGTGACCTGCAGGCTAGTGTAGGGAAGGAGGGACTTGCACCTCCTTTGGTAAAGACGTATCTCCACCCTGGCACCCACTCACCATATCTCCCCTCCTTATACTTTTTGTATACTTTCTCCTAAAACTCAGGAACCCAAGTCCTAGCAACATCCCTGTAAATTTTCTCTGCACTTTTTCAAGCTTATGGACATCTTTCTTGAAGGTAAGTGATCAGGATTCCACTCAATACTCCAAATTTGGCCTCACCAACATCTAGTACAATTTCAGCATAACATCCCAACTCCTGTACTCAGTGCCCAGATTCCAGCATCTGCCCTCTCTTGTGTCTCTATTGCTGTGTCCCATTTCAGTCAAGACTGTGACAGTTGCCAGAGAGCCAATGATATGGGTTGTAGAATTTGAAATATCTGGCAGGAGCTGAACTGGATGACTTCCAGTTATCTACTGTTTGACTCCAGAGCGATCATTGTTTATCCTTGTAGTTAGAACATAAAACATAGAAATCTACAGCACATTACAGGCCCTTCGGCCCACAATGTTGTGCCAACCATGTAACCTACACTAGAAACTACCTAAATTACCCTACCACATAACCCAATTGTGTAATTGAAAATATCGTGAACTCTGACCTTGCCTCCTTCATTTTAATCTGTGTGATTCTTCTTTTTTCCTGTTACATCACTGGTGTTTAGGGCAGCAATGAAGGTCCTCCATCTCTGGTGGCATTCATGGCTTCCTTCATTGTGTCAGTAGCTTCCTCTCGGTTTTCACTACTGTCATCAAGCAAGTCCCAGGTGGAGACTCAGGAATACCATCACACTCAGATGTAGAAGGATTCTTCATTGCTGTTTCTATAACAATTTTGTTTGACCATTCAGGGTTGTTAGCCCCGAACCTGGAGGACCAGTGGACCAGTTGTAGTCTGGCCTCTATCCTTTGACCTAGTTGGCATGGGTGACCCTACCAAGAGTCAAAGCATGAAGCCCTGACTCCAGACAGCATAGCTCTCCGGGTCTTTAAGGCACGTACGCCTCCAAACCAGGAAAAAAGTTGTGGTCCTCTTAGAGGACCTGTGTAATTACTCTCACAATATTCTCCAGCTATCCAGTGTCTTACTTGCATCCACAAAATGTTGGAGGAACTCAGCAGGTCAGGGGGCATCTATGGAGAGGAAACAGTGAAGGGTCTTGGCCTGAAATGCTGACTTTTTATTCTTCTCCATAGATGTTGCCTGACTAGCTGAGTTCCTGAGTTTTGTGTGTGTAACCTGGTGGCTATAGAAGTAGGTGACTCAAGGGGCTGAAGTAGAAGAAATCCACCCCCCCCCCCCCCCCCGTTCTCTCTTGTCAGATTCCTCCTTTTTCACCCATCACCTTCTAGTTTCTTCCTCATAACCCCTCCTCCACTCATCTACCTTCCCCTCACCTATCTTCATCTATCAGTTTCCAGCTTGTCCTCCTCCCCACTCTCACCCACATTCTTATGTTGGTTCCTTCCCCTTCCCTTCCAGTCCTGATGAAGAGTCTCAGCCTGAAGCATCGTCTGTTTATTCATTTCCAGAGAAGCATTATGTGTGTGTGTGTGCTGCTCTGGATTTCCAGCATCTGCAGAAACTCCCGTATTTGAGACGTTGGTTGCATTGATTCCTAATGAAGCAGGATTTAAACACTCTCATTTTTGTTTTTAGATCCTCCTCTTGTCTTGCCGCTCCTTCTCATTTAACTACAATGAGATTTTTCTTCTGTCCATTTTCTCCGTGTATTCTCCCGTACGATGTGGGTTTACATGTCTATGTACCTATTGTAGGATCCACGTGTCTGTTCTCTGCCCGCATTGTATTCTGAGCTGTGGTAGTCACAGGGTGGGAGTGGTAAAGTGAAGGGAATAAATTGTGTATTTGTGCTTTCTTTGGAGCAGTTTGAAGCTGGGGACCTACCAATGCCATGTCTTTTGCTGACCGCTTACTTATGCAAATTTACGCTTGTTACACTTAAGTTTCATTGTTCCAAGATTGTATGTTTACAAATTGCTAATAAAGGATCAAATATGTATCTTCAATTTTTGGAACAATCATTACCGGAGTGATTGGAGGGCCTGTCATACGAGTATAACATATCTTGGGTCATCAGCAGAGGCAACTGGTTTTTAGAATTGGCCCATGTAAAGTCATCTGTCCAAATATTACAAACTTTGCAGGACAAGCCAGGTAGGTTTGCACATTGAATGGTGGGGCACGGAGATAAAGGACAATGTGATATCGAACAGGATATATGAACTTTTGGAAACCCGTGGCCTAAATAGGGAGAGCCAGCAGGGCATTGTGTGTGGCAGATCGCACTTTGCCAACTTGATTGAGTTTTTTAACAAGCTGATGAGAGAGATTAATGAGGGTAGTTCAGTCAAAATTGTCTACATGGATTTTACTAAACTGCTTAACAAAGTCCCTCATGGGAGGCCAGTCCAGAAGATTAAGATGCAGGGGATCTGGTGAATTGGCTGTTTGGATTCAGAACTGGTTTGTGCAGAGAAGACGGTAGTGGTTGAAGGGACTTAATTGAGCTGGAGGTCTGTATTTAGTGGTGTTCTGCAGGGATCTGTGCTGGGACCTCTGCTGTTTGTGTTGTATTTAAATGACCTGGATGAAAATGTAGATGGGTGGGTTAACAAGTTTACGGATGATACCAGGATTAGTGGAGTTGTGGGTGGTGTAGAAGACTGGCAAAGAATACAGCAGGATATAGATCAGTTGCAGGTATGGGCAGAGAAAGGGAAGATGGAGGTCAGCCCAGATAAATGTGAGGTGTTACACCTTGATAGAGCAAATGCAAGGAAACAGTACAAGGACAAGATCCTTAACTGTGTTGCTGAACAGAGAGATCTTGGGTTCCAAGTTCATATTTCCTTGAAAATGGCCACACAGGTAGATAAGGTGGTAAGAAGTCCTATGCAACGCTTACTCCTATTTGTCAGGACATTGAGTCAAAAGTCAGGAGGTTATGTTACAACTCTATAACACTCTGGTTAGCCCACATATGGAGTATTGCATACAGTTCTGGTCGCCCCACTATAGGAAGGATTTTAGGCTTTGGAGAGGGTGCAGAAGAGATTTACCAGGATGCTGCCTGGTTTAAAGGGCAGGTGCTATCATGAGAGGCTGGATGAACTTTGGTTGTTTTCTCTGGAGCACCAGAGGCTGAGGGGAGATCTGAGAGAAGTTTACAAAATTATGAGAGGCATAGATAGAGTGAACAGAGAGTATCTGTTTCCCAGGGTTGAAATGGCTAATAGTGGATGCCATGTATTGAAGGTGAGAAGGGGTAGATTCAGGGGGGATGTGAGGGTAAGCTTTTTACTCAGAGAGTTGGTATGGTGCTAGAAGAGACATAAAACAATAAACAAATATGAACTTGGAACCCAAGATCTCTCTGTTCAGCAACACAGTTAAGGATCTTGTCCTTGTACTGTTTCCTTGCATTTGCTCTATCAAGGTGTAACACCTCACATTTATCTGGGCTGACCTCCATCTTCCCTTTCTCTGCCCGTACCTGCAACTGATCTATATCCTGCTGTATTCTTTGCCAGTCTTCTACACCACCCACAGCTCCACTAATCCTGGTATTAGAGACATTAGAGACTTTTAAGAGAAATTTGGATAGGCATGTGTTTGTAAGGAAGATGGAGGGATATGGACATTGGTGTAGGTAGGAGGGATTAGCGTTTGGGTGTTTTTTGATTTACTTTTTAGCTTGTTTGGCACAACACTGGCCTGTAACTGTGCTGTATTGTTTTATGTTCTATGTTCTAAAGTCTGCAGATGCTGGAAATCCAGAGCAATACACACAAAATGCTGGAAGAACTTAGTAGATCAGGTAGCATCTATAAAAATGAATAAGCTGTCGATATTTCAGCCTGAGACATTCATCAGGACTGGAAAGGAAGGGGGAAGACACCAAAATAAAAAGATGGGGGGTGGGGTGGGGACGGAGGATAGCTAGAAGGTGATAGGTGAGGCCAGATAGGTAGGAAAAGGGCTGGAGATGATAGAATCTCAAAGGAGAGGAGAGTGGACCATGGGAGTAGAGGAAAGAGGAGAGGACGAGGGGACACAGGAAGAGATGATAGGCAAGTGAATGGTGGTAAGAGGTCTGAGTGGGGAATGGAAGAAGAGGGATGGGGAGATTTTATTTACAGTAAGGGGAAATCGATGTTCATGCCAACAGGTTGGAGGCTTTTAAATACTGATAAAGTAGTACCATACTTGTCTGCATTAAAAAACATTTAATTAGAACTAGTGTGCGGTGTTGCATTCTGGGACAGGGGCTGCAGGGGTGACAAACCAGGTTAGGAGTTACACAGGATATTGAGGAATGTGGTAGAAGAGGGATCTGGGAATACAGATCCATAATTCCTTGGAAGTGGTGTTACTGGTAGATAGGGTCATAAAGAAAACTTTTGGCACATTGGCCTTCGTAAATCGAAGTACTGAGTACAGGAATTGGGATGTTATGTTGGTGTGGTGAACTACATATACCTGTCTGGACACGCCCCCTGATGACTGCTCCTGTGGCTCCTCCCACAGACCCCTGTATAAAGGTGATGGAGGTCTGAGCCCGGCCTCTCAGTCTCCAGGATGTAGTATGGTGGTCACTCACTGCTCGTTCCTTCTTCCAGTCAATAAAAGCCGATACCTCGCTTTTACGTCTCAGAGTGAGTTATTGATGGTGCATCAGTTGGTGATGTCTAATCTGGAGTATTGTGTGCAGTTCTGGTCGCCTAGCTACAGGAAAGATATCAATAAGATAGAAAGAGTGCAGAGAAAATTAACAAGGAATTTGCCAGGACCTAATGACCTGAGTTACAGGGAAAGGTTGAATAGGTTAGGACTTTATTCCCTGGAGCGTAGGAGAATAAGGGGAGATTTGATAGAGGTATACAATGAGGTATAGATAGGGTAAATGCGAGCACGCTTTTTCCATTGAGGTGGAGTGAGACGAGAACCAGAGGTTATGGGTTAAGAGTAAAAGGTGAAATGTTTAAAGGGAACCTGAAGAGGATCAGCTTCACTCGGTGGTGGTGAGAGCGTGGAACGAGCTGCCATTTCAAGTGGTGGATACGGGTTTGTTTTCAACGTCTAAGAGAAATTTGAATAGGTACATGGATGGCAGGGTGTGGAGGTCTATGGTGCAGTGCAGGTCGACAGGACTAGGTAGAATAAGGGTTTGGCACGGACTAGATCAGGTGAAGTGCCTGTTTCTGTGCAGTAAAGTCAGTATGACTTTACTGACTAAATTATTCAACCCTTTCGATAGGAATACCAAGAAAATTAACAAAGATTAAGACTGATTGATGTGCAACATTTCCATCCCTCCCTTCCTCCACCCCACCTTCCTTCCCCTTCCTCCCCCTCTCCATCCATTCTTTCCTTACATGCTCCCTTTTTCTCTCCTTCCCCTCCTTCCATCTCTCCATTCCTCTCTCCCCTCCTTCCCTCCCTCCGTTCCTCTGTCTCTCCTTCCAACCCTTCCTTCTGTCCTCCCTCCTTTGATATTGCTGGCCCTGTTGAGTAATCTCAGCACCCACCTTCTGCTTTTGTTCCAGATTTTTAACAACTGCAGTTTTATAAAAATAGTATTTTTATTTAAAAGTTAAGAGTAAACTTATTATCAATGTATACAACCAAGAGAAAATCTGCAGATGCAGGAAATCTGAGCAACACACACGAAATGCTGGAGGAACTCAGCAGGTCAGGCAGCATCTACGGAAAAAAGCAGAGTTGCCGCTTCGGGTCGAAATCTTTCAGTGGGACACTGGGATGCTGCTGAGTTCCTCCAGCATTTTGTGTGTGTTACATGTGTACAATCCTCGAAATCATTTTCTTGTGGTCATTCACAGTGAATACAAATTAAAAACACAACAGAATCCAAGACGGACCAGCAACCAATGTGTAAAAGAGTCTATTTGCCCTAACAAACCCATGTGCAATGTTCACCCACTTACAACTTTAGGCAGGTTGGTCATCAAATATATTTTTCCAAGGGGTAGTACAAGGCTTCCAGCAGGCATAAGTCGCAGTTTTTTTAGTGGAGTGGTCCTAGCCTGTACAAAAAATAATCTTCTGTATATGCCATGGTTTTCAGTGGATGTCTTTAGAACGTTCACAATACTCACAATTCAAGATTCAAGATTGTTCATTTCCAGTACACAAGTGTAAAGGAGAACAAAATAATTGTTTCTCCGGATCCAATGCAGCACAAAAAACACAATAAGATAAAGAACACAATAATAAAAAATCAATAAATATAAATATATAAGATAACTTCTATACATAGATTGATTGTATGTCCATAAAGTGACGCTAGGCACAGGAGTGTCTGTGCATAAGGTGACCGACAGGAAATGATAAAGTAGTGGTGGTTGGGGGTGTGGAGGGGTAGGTTAGTGGGTAGAGGTGGTGATCAGCCTCACTGCTTGGGGAAAGTAACTGTTTTTGAGTCTGGTGGTCCTGGTGTGGATGCAATGTAGCCTCCTCTCTGTTGGGAGTTTACTAAATCTGACTTTTTTCCTTTTTGTGATTCTCTGATTTGCTGCAGCCTCTGGAGTATCCTGTCAATTCGAAGGCAGATCAGTTGCCTTTCCTCCGTAATCCAGATATACTTGTTGGTGAGAATGACCTGACTGCGCTCAGTTATCTCCACGAGCCTGCGGTGCTCCACAATCTGAAGGTCCGCTTCCTTGAATCCAATGCCATATACACGTACTGTGGTGAGTAAACGAATGCCATCTGGAACTGATGCGATATCAGTGAGGACATCCTGTTGCTAAAAATGTGCCAAACTGCCGCTGGGGTGACATGAAGGCTGGCAGAGTTGTGGATAGCGTAGAAGGTTACAATGGGGTACAGACAGATCTAGAGCTGGGCTCAGAAGGTAATGTAGTGGATGTGCTGTATATGAATCTGGGCTTCCCACAATTGAGAGACATCATTGGCAACCCATGCCTGGGACAGCAAAACCTCAGTTCAGCTCAATTCCAATGACGGTGGAGCGCAAGTGGAAGGGGTAGGTGGGACATCATCCAGGCAGAGGTACGGAACCGCGAGTATGAAAGGCGGTTATCAAAGGCAGCAGAGTTGGGGGTCACAGGGCACCTGGACAAAATGGGATCTTCCCAAGCACAGGATCACTTGGGCAGAGCTTTGGAGACTGGAGCCCTTCTGCATTCCTTTGCTCCTACGGCCCGTGTATGACACTCTCCCTACACCATCACAGCCGCGTGCATGGGGGCTGAGAGAGGACCCCAACTACAAGCCTGGTGGTCAGCGGGGCTCACTGGAGCACATACTGTCAGGATGCAAAACGGCTTTAACACAGGGACTGTTTAGGTAGCACCATGACAAGGTTCTGCCGTCCCTCACTGACACAATGGAGCGGGAGAGGTGTGAAAAGAGACCAGCTGGCAGACAGACAAACAGGGCAGTCACTTTCATCAAGGAGAGGCCACGTCAGTCATATCAAAGAGACCTAAATCCAGTCTGCTGCAAACCGCCACATCATGGGAGATGAGGGCCGATATAGGGAGGGAGTTGCAGTTCCCAGAGGTGGTGCAAACCACACTTCAACCAGACATCGTACTGTGGTCCACCGAAGACAAGAAAATCATCCTGGTGGAGCTCACACTACCATGGGAGGAAGGATGCTAGGAGACTCATGAGAGGAAGGCCCCGAAGTACCAGTCCTTCGTCCAGGACTGCAGGGACAAAGGATGGCAGACGTGGCTATTCCCCATGGAGATCGGTGGTAGGCAAGGTCGGCATGGAGGTTGCTGTCTGCACTAGACAGCAAGAAAAGAGCAAGATCCAAGCATCTCGCAGGATCAGGGAGGAAGTGGAGAGAGCCTCTTGCTGGATATGGAGCAGGTGAGAGGAGTTGAGCTGGAAGTCAGGATCAGATGGGCAGTGACTAGGCCACCACTGCTGACCCGCCAACTGGAGAGTGTAGTGATTAAGGGTCGAAATTTGGGTAGCACCTGACGACAGGCAACTGTAGCGAGCACCCCGGTATATGATGCAAGCAAGCGTAACACTATTACGGCACCAGCAACCCAGGTTCAATTCCCGCCACTGTCTGTAAGGAGTTTGTACATCCTCCTGTGACCATGTGTGTTTTCCCTGGGTGCTCTGGTGTCCTCCCACGTTCCAAAGGAGTACGAGTTGGTAGGTTAGTGGTGTCATGCGTGTAGTTGGCCATTGTGGTGTCACTGGGCCTCAAGGGCCTGTTACTGTGCTGTTTCTCTAACTAAATAAATAAAATTGTATTGCCAGTGCCCTAACTCATCGCCACTACACTGCCTATCACTGGCTCCCTGTTAAGCAATCTCCTGATCTCAAGTTTTGAAAATTCCTCCACAGCCTTCACCTCCTTTCCATGGTGAACCTCTCTCTGCCATTACTCTCCCAACTACCTGCACCGCTCCACAGCCTGCCTCAAGGGCTTCCATATTTGTTCTGCTGTTACTGATCAATGTGTCTTTAGCTGGCTGTGTTAAGCCTCGCCATCTCTCTACCTGCATTCCAATGCTCATTTAGACATATTCATCTGACATTGCTGGCAGTCTCCTGTCCCAATGCCTCCAGAACATTACCTTGCGGAGCTGGAACCCAGTCCCCTGACTAAGGAAGACCAACACACCATACACCTTCTCAACCACCCTATGCATTTTTGTGGCAACTTTGAGAAATCTATGGACATGGACCCCAAGATCCCTCTGTTTTTCCACACTGTTGGTACAGACTTTCACTGATTCTGTTATGGTTATTGGATTCATTGAGTATGCCTGCAAGAAAATGAATCTCAGGGCTGTATATGGTGACATGTATGTACTTTAGTAATAAGTTTACTTTTAACTTTGCTAAGAATCCTGTTAACCTTGTACTCTATCTTAAAGTTCAACCTTCCAAAGTGAATCACTTTTCTAGATTGAACTCCATCTGCTCCTTCTCAGCACAGCTTTGCATCCAATCAATATCCCATGGTGACCACATCTGCTCCTGTACCTTATGGTCTTATGGTCTAACTACCATAACTCCACCAACTTTCATGACATCTGCAGACTTACTAACCCACCCTTCCATTTCTTCATCCAAGTCATTTATAAAAATCAAGAGCAGGTATCTCAGAACAGATCCCTTTGGATCACCACTGGTCACTGATCTCCAGGCAGAATACGCTCCATCTACAGCCATCCTCTGCCTTCTGTGAGCAAGCCAATTCTGAATCTACACAGCCAAGTTTCCCCAGATCCCATGCCTGATGACTGTCTGGATGATCCTTTGCTAGATTAGACTGCTTAATTGTTACTTTCTTGTCAGTTTAATAATTAATTACCAGCAAGCATTTTTTATAACTACTGAAATACATGTAACTGTTTGGTATGTTTCCTCATGGTCGAGGAATTATATATATATAATTGTTTGTGTGTCCCCTAGTGGCTACAATTCTTTATACCATTCTGCGGAGTAGCAGCTCTCTGACTGGCAGACTTTTATCTACCAATTTCAATCAAATGTTTCTTCCCTTTGGGATATAAGAAGGGTGGAGCATGCAAACCCATCATATTTAGTCTTTCAGATCGCTGTTCTTAGCTACTAGAGTTTTGTGGCTCTACATTTCCCGATTTCTTTGTTCTATTAACAATTATAAAACAATCGTGATTAGAAACATCTTTGGATCAATGAGCAACATATAAGGATCAACCAAGTATGGCGTCCACACCAAGGTGAAGCTGTACCTGAGCTGTGTGCTGTCCAGACTCTTGTACAGGTCAGAATGCTGACACACGACAGAGAGCGACCTTGCCGAACTGCCATCATTCCACACCATGAGCTTTTCTGGCCAAGAAAGATCTCCAACCACACCCTACTCCTTCAATGGCAACACGACATAGCTATAATCATCAAGAGGAAATGTCAGAGATGGATGGGGCACGTGATGGGAAAAGTGGCCAACACGATCATCAGGACAGCACTTCACTGGACCCCTGAAGAGCAGAGAAAATGCGGGAGACCAAAGACAACTTGGTGCCGCACTATAGAGGCAGAAATGTCTGTCATTGCTGCATTAAACCACTTTACAAGACACTTTACTGGGTTGTCTTCTGCAGATGGAATAACTTCCCCCTATACTTGAAGACTGAACTTGCTCTAACCTTAAACACAAAGTACACTGCAGATGCTGGGGTCAAAGCAACACGTACAACACACTGGAGGAACTCAGCAGGTCGGGCAGCATCTGTGGAAATGAGCAGTCAATGTTTTGGGCTGAGAAGGGTCTGGCGAAGGGTCTCTTGTTTTTGATCACCATGCATCTGGACTCTCTGGCCTTGATGGTCATCCTAGCCCAGGTTATCCAGGCTTTCCAATACTCATCTTGCTTGGACATGGGTTCCAGTCATTACTGTGGTGTCATCCATGAACCCCCATTTTGCAGGTTGTTGGATGCCGGACTCCAACAACGGGCCTCAGGTTACGTCTGCTGCTGCTGATATGAGGAGGTTCATACCCATGACAAGCAAGATGGGGGAGATGGTACAGATGGTTGGAATCCCTTTTTGGAGGTCTTGCCACTTGGTTGTAAAGTGGGCTGAAGTGAAGCATAGCTTGGTTCCTCCTAGGTAGCTGGTGATCATGCCTCGCGATACTGGCAAGATATGGTAGTGGTCCAAGCCAACTTGGATAAGGTCATGTGGAATTGATCCATTGGCGTTGGCTATGTATAACCAGACAACCGTTAGGTCACCTTTCTTTTGCCTGGCCTCGCGGATAAATTACCTGATTTTTGAGGTGTGTTCAAGGCACCCAGAAAAACCCGGGAGGCCACCTTTCTGGATGGATGTGTGATATAGTGCTTCTCCAATAAGTAATAGGTCAGCCCTCTCGCAAGCACCAAGACAGATATCTTGCACTCCACGCTAAGGAGAGAGGTTGTCCAAAACTGGATGATTGTAGAGGAATCTTCTTCCTTGGGAATAAAGCATCCTTCAGCCATTTTCCAGCTTGGTGGGATAGAGCCTTTGGTCCAAATCTTCCTCATTATCTTCCACAACCTCTGGAGGAGTTTGGGCATTTCTTATATACCTTGTAGGCTACACCACTTGGTCCTGGGGCGGCCGATGTCTTTGTTGTCTTGATGATAGCCTGGATCTCCTGCCATGTGGGTTCTGTCACATCTTCAGTTGCTGGGAGTCTTGGGGGACTTTTGGATTGAATTCTTGTACCCAATTCCTGCGGGGGATCGTTGCGTGCTTCCCGCAGAAACTCTTCTACGTCCTGCTTTGAGCTGGTTAAGGTGCCAGATTTTCGTTGACTGAGAAGAACCCTGGTGATCCTGAGCGGGTCTTTAACAAACTGTGCTCTCCTTCCCTCTTCACCTCCTCAGCTGCTCCACCCTCCTGAGCTTGTGCAGTCGTTCCTGCAGTTTACCGGTTAGATCTTTGACACCTTCTTTTTCATCAGCTAAACTCTTTTCGAATTGTTTGTTCATGGTCTTTATTTCACTTCTCAGGTGGTGTATCTCCCTTTCCCTCCTGCTTGGTTGCTGTGATGGTTTAGGATCCTCTTTCTTCTCCTTTGGGCTGAATCGCTCTTTAGTAAGGTTGAACACAATGGCTGTGAGGGAGTCGATTTTGTTATAAACAGGTCCTGCCAATATAGCTTCCAAGATGCAGTCTAGGCCATCATCAATCTGCTTCTGATGATCAAGGCCATCTGATCCTCTTTCCTTGATGAATGGATTCGGGTGTCAGAGGGGGCACTCACTTGGTTGGCACCGGGGCAGCTCAGGTGTGGAGAGATCTTCAGCTCTGTTTGGTGCTTTCTGGCTGGAGTTCTCCATCGGCTACCGGATGTTGATTCCATTTGCTGCACTTGAGCTGTCTTTGTTCCGCAGCTGGACCTGATTTGGTGTGTCTTCAGCCCTTTGATGTTTCTGCAGATTTATCCACAATGGCGCTTTGCAATGAATGCTGCCCCACTCAGTGTTGTTTGCTTGAGCCTTTTAATTATCATATTTCCAGTCCTGGCCACTGATGTCATGTCCATCCTACTGGGTCTTTCATCCTCCCCTTCTCTCAGGAAACTCTGAAGGTATTGCATACTTAGTTCATCCATAACCTGTATGGTGCCCTCTTACAAGTGCTACACACAAGCTTGCTAGCCTTGTGCGCCCGTGCCAGTCTTTCCTGGAGGTCAGCTGTCTTGCCAGTGTCACTGACCTTTCACGGTTGCCATCCAGTCTTTCCTGGGGGTCACTGGTGAACCTGATGTCGCTTGCATCATACACTGGGGTGCTTTCTTCAGATACCCGATGAGGTAACCATGACCTTTGGCCAGGAACAGATGTTGTCAGGTGGTGCCCAACCGTTGACCCTTAACCACTACACTCTCCAGTTGGCGGGTCAGCAGTGGTGGCCTAGTCACTGCCCAGCTGCTCCTGACTTCCAGCTCAGCTCCTCTCACCTGCTCCGTATCCAGCAAGAGGCTCTTTCTGCCTCCTCCATACTGCGAGATGCTTGGTTCTTGCTCTTTTCTTGCTGTCTAGTGCAGACAGCAACCTCCATGCTGACCTTGCCTACCACCGATCTCCATGGGGGAATAGCCACGTCTGCCATCCTTGGTCCCTGCAGTCCTGGATGAAGGACTGGTACCTCAGGGCCTTCCTCTCGTGAGCCACCTCACATCCTTCCTCCCATGGTAGTGTGAGCTCCACCAGGCTGATTTTCTTGTCTTCGGTGGACCACAGTACAATGTCTGGTTGAAGTGTGGTTTGCACCACCTCTGGGAACTGCAACTCCCTCCCTATATCGGCCCTCATCTCCCATGATGTGGTGGTTTGCAGCAGACTGGATTTAGGACTCTTTGATATGACTGACGTGGCCTCTCCTTGATGAAAGTGACTGCCCTGTTTGTCTGTCTGCCAGCTGATCTCTTTTTACACCTCTCCCGCTCCAGTGTGTCAGCGAGGGACAGCAGGACCACCTAAACAGTCCTTGTGTTAAAGCTGTTTTGCATCCTGACAGTATGTGCTCCAGTGAGCCCCGCTGACCACCAGACTTGTAGCTGGGGTCCTCTCTCAGCCCCCAGGCACACGGCTGTGATGGTGGAGGGAGAGCATCATCACGGGCCGCAGGAGCAAAGAATTGCAGAAGGGCTCCAGTCTCCAAAACTCTGCCCAAGTGATCTTACTTTTGGGAAGATCCTATTTCGTCCAGGTGCCATGTGACCCCAACTCCACTGCCTTCGATACCCGCCTTTTGTCCTCACAGTTCCGCATCTGTGTCTGGACCATGTCACGCCTATCCCTTGCACTTGCTCTCCCCCATCATTGGAAGTTTGCAGAGCCGAGGCCTTGCCGACCCAGGCGTGGGTTGTTGATGATGTCTCCCATTTGCAGGGAGCTCACTGCCTGGTCTACAGCACAGGGGGCTGAGAATGGGTATGGTGTGTTGGTCTTTAGTCAGGGGACTGAGTTCCAGCTCTGCAAGGTAATGTTCTGGAGGTATTGGGACAGGTGACTGCCAGCAATGTCAGATGAATATGTCTTAATGAGCATTGGAATGCAGGTAGAGAGATGGCGAGGCTTAGCACAGGCAGCTAAAGACACATTGATCAATAACAGGGGAACTGAGGAAGGCGTGGAGTGGTGCAGGTTATGGCAGAGAGAGACTTTTTATTGGTGGTAAAGCAGGCAGCCCTTCATTCAAGGACTTTGAGAGAAAAGGGAGGTTGAAGATGGGACAACAGTTGTGTTTATCTTGTGGGCATCAGTGGCTTATTGACGATGTCTTTGTTCTTGTCCATTGCTCAACAGCACTAACAATTGCTGGTTGAGATTCATTTCTGGCTGCAGTGGAGTGATGTAAAGTCTGAAAGAGTTTCTATGTTCTCTTTGTCACCACGTAGTTTTCCTATGGCTGCTCTGGTTTCTTTGTAGTTTAACAAAATCAAATACAAATATACTGAGTTAACTTGCCAGATAATGCACAATAAATGTTAATCTGATATAGGCCCTGAAAATCAACAATTAATTTGCTGAAACAATTTATTAAATTTATACCATTTTCTTCTGTTAGAGGGAAGAGTAAAACAGAAGTATATTCAAGTGTGTTCCTTCTGAGGAGAAAACTTCATTACTGTAAATGTAAATTCCTGGCTCCCCTTTACCAATTCTCTTCTCTTCATTTGCTTATCATCTCCCCCTAGTGGCCCCCATCCTCCCCTTCCTCCCATGATCTACTCTGCATTCCTATCAGATTCCTTCATCTTCATCCCTTTACATCTTCCACCAATCACCTCCCAGCTTCTTACTTCATACCCCACCTCTTCCACCTATCTGGCTTCACCTATCACCTTCTAGCTGGTCCTCTCCTTCCTCAAGCTTCTTATTCTGGCATCTTCCCCCTTCCTTTCCAGTTCTGAAAAAAGGTCTCGGCCCAAAACTTTGACACTTGTTTCTTTTCCAAAGTTGCTGCCTGACCTGCTGAGTCCCTCCAGTGTTTCATATCTGTTGTGGTATATAAAATGTTATTCAAGTTTTACACCCACCGTGACCATCTTCATTCTCTAGATCCTTCCAGAAAACATAACACCTTGTTTTACCTCACCAGAATTCAGAAAACCAATGTTAAAACAACAGTGCGTCTATTCTCAACATGTCATGGGGCAATTTTGTCTTTTTAGGTATCGTCTTGGTTGCTATTAATCCTTATGAGCAGCTGCCGATTTATGGAGAGGATGTCATTCAGGCATACAGTGGGCAAAATATGGGGGACATGGACCCCCATATCTTTGCTGTGGCAGAAGAGGCATATAAGCAGATGGCCAGGTGAGTGGATACAGCTGTAATCCATATTTAGTGAATTAATCTTTCTGGGCCAATAATAATATTTCATATTTCAATTTCTGATAAATGCCCATAAAACTGTAAACATATTTCTTTCTGTTGTATTTCTTTGGCACATTGGCCTTCATAAATCAAAGTATTTGCAGGAGATGGGATGTTATGCTGAGGTTGTATAAGATGTTGGTGAGGCCTGATTTGGAGTTTTGTGTGCAGCTTTGGTCACCTACATGCAGGAAAGATGCAAATGAGACATTAGAGGAATATAAAATTATGAGGGGTCTAGACAGGGTAAATGCAAACAGGCTTTTTCCACTGAGATTAGGTGAGGCTACAACTAGAGGTTAAGGGTGAAAGGTGAGATGTTTAAGAGGAACAGTGAGATGGAATTTTTTCACAGAGGGTGGTGAGAGTGTGGAATAAACTACTAGCAGAAGAGGTGTAGGTTCAATTTCAACATTTGGTTAAGTACATGGATGGGAGAGGTATGGAGGGCTATGGTCTTGGTGTAGGTCAATGGGACGAGACAGATTAATAGTTTGCCATGAACAAGTTGGGCTTATGTCTTAGGGTCTCACCATTAATTTTACTGGAGAGAAAATACTGAGGTAGTGTACATGGATGGGTTCATTGTCCATTTAGAAATCTGATGGCGGAGGGGAAGAAACTTCCTGAAATGTTGAGTGTGTGGTCAGGCTCCTCAAACTACTCCATGACAAATTTGTAAATGTCACTTCACTCTTTCAGGAGGGAGGAAGGCAAAAGAAAGGAAATTGTAGGCCAGTTAGCCTAATCCCAGTGGCTGGGAAAGTGTTGGAGTCTAGTATTAAGGATGAGGTTTCGGGGTACTTGGAGACTAATGATAAAATAAGTCAAAGTCAGCATGGTTTCTGTCAAGGGAAATCTTGCTTGACAAATCTGTTAGAGTTCTTCGAGGAAGTAATGAGCAGGGTGGACAAGTGAGAGGCAGTGAAAGTCATTTACTGGGACTTTCAGAAGGCACTTGATAAGGTTCCACACATGAGGCTGCTTAACACGATGAATCATATCATGTTACATGAAAGATACTAGTGTAGTTAGAGAAATGGCTGACAGGCAAGAGGCAGCTAGTGGGAATAAAAGGGGCCTTCTCTGGTTGGCTGCCTGTGACTAGTGGTGTTCCTCAGGGGTCAGTAATGGGACCGCTACTTTTCACATTGTTTGTCAATGATTTGCAGAATGGAATTGATGTCTTTGTGGCAAAGTTTGTGGATGATACGAAGATGGTTGGAGGAGTAGGTAGTGCTGAGGAAGCAATGTGATTGCAACAGGACTTAGACAAATTGGAAGAATGGACAAAAAAGTTGTCCCACTTGGTGGCACAATAATATCAGCACTGGACACCGGAGCGAAGGTTTCTGAGTTCGAATCCAGGTCGGGTTGAGCGTCGAGCCAGCAACTCAGCCTCGTAAAAACAAGAATAACTTGCTACGGAAACACCGTCATGACGGTGCCCCGATAACTCCACTGCCGAGTTAAGGGCTATTCTTCTTCTTCTTCTTCTTCTCTTAGACAAATTGGAAGAATGGACAAAAATGTGGCAGATGGAATACAGTGTTGGGAAATGTATGATAACGCATTTTGGTAAAAGGAACAATAGTGCGGACTATTATCTAAATGGGGAGAAGGTTCAAACATCAGAGGTGCAGAGAGATCGGGAGTCCTTGTGCCAGACTCTGAGAAGGTTAATTTACAGTTTGAGTCTGTGGTAAAGAAGGCAAATGCAATGTTGGCATTTATTACGAGGGGAATAGAATATAAAAGCAAGGAGATAATGCTGAGCCTTTATAAGACACTAGTCAGGCTGCACTTGGAGTATTGTCAACAGTTTTGGGCCCCATATCTCAGAAAGGATGTATAGTCATTGGAGAGAGTCCAGAGGAAGTTCATGAGGATGATTTTGGGAATGAAAGGATTAACATATGAGGAGCATTTGGCAGCTTTTGGCCTGTACTCCCTGTAATTTAGAAGAATGTAGGTGGATCTCATTGAAATCTACCAAATGTTGAAAGAATTTAAATAGGGTGAATGTGGAGAAGGATATTTCCTATGGTGGGGGTATCCAGAACTAGAGGGCACAGCTTCAAAGTTGAGGGTTGACCTTTTAGTACAGAGGTAAGGAGGGATTTTTTTCGCCAGAGACTGATGAATCTGTGGAATGCTCTGCTACTGACTGTGGTGGAGGCCAAGTCCATGTGTATATTTAAGGTGAAAAATGATAGTTTTCTGATTGCTCAAGGCATCAAAGGATATGGCGAGAAGGCAGGTGTATGGGGTTGAGTGGGATCCTGGCTCAGGCATGATGGAATGGCGGAGCAGACTCGATGGGCTGAATGACCTATTTCTGGTTCTATGTCTTATGGTCTCCCTCATGATAGCAATGCCAAGAGGGTATATCCTGGGTGATGGGTTAATGATGGATGCTGCCTTTTTGATGCATCGCCTTTTGATAGTGTCCTCAATGCTGGGGAAGGTGGGCTCCGTGATGGAACTGGTTGAGTTTGAAAATTTCTGCAGCTTTTTCTGATTCTCTGCAGTGGCCCCTCCATACCGGACGGACAGTGATGCAACCGGTTAAAATGTTCTCCACTGTACGCCTGTAGAAATTTGCAAGTGTAATTGGTGACATACCCAGTCTCCTCATACTCCTAGTGAAATACAGCCCCTGAAGTGCCCTTTTTTGTAACTGAATTGATATGTTGTGTTGTTTTTCTCTTTATTCTTTCCTGTTCTGCTTTGTGGGAGGTTTTAGTCCAGATTACAGATGAAATTTGAAGTTGCATTTGCTTGCAGAAACTTTTAAATCTCAGCACACATTTGCTACGGTCCACCAACTTTTAGGGTCAAAGAAGTGATGGCTTGCATGGTTTGAGATGTACATCTATTAAGGATTATTGCTTTCACTGATGTAGTTCAGCAAGATTAAATTTGAAGCGCAGCTTTATTTTGTATAGAACTACAGAGTAAATTCAATGAGATAGTGGCGTAGAACAGATCAACTGTAATGAACTGGTGTAATGTGATTTGTCTGGAGGCTTTAGTCGGCAGTAAATTTGACATAAATCTTTCATTTCAGTGGAGGCAGGAACGCAATGCCCAAAGGCTGGAATGATTTGGGAGAAGGCAAGTGTTTTGAAAAGAGTACGAAACAATAGAATAGGTTCCAATTCAATTAACTCCCACAGGTTGTAGTCAATACTGAATTGTTCCACACAGAAGAATTTATGATTTTTTGCCAAGAAGCCTTAATCATCAGAAAATAAAACAGCTTTCAATACCTTTGAAATGAACAAGTACTTTTTTTGTCCACTTTTGTTGTTTCGTCTGCTCAAGGTACTGCTGTGTATCAAGTGCATTATTGTATCTTCCCTTTGCATTCTGCCCCCCTGCCCCAATACAGACAATGTACTTTGTGTCTGAATCTCAAAATGAATGTTTGTTAGGGTTCAGTTCACTAGTCTGTGAGGCTTTATTTGCCTCGTGCTGAATTGACTCTGTTGCTGTGGCCTGCAGCCATCAGCACTCGCCCCAGAACTGAGATTCACTACACAGCTCTGGCCCGCAGTCGTCAGCACTCGCCCCAGAACTGAGATTCACTACACAGCTCTGGTCCGCAGTCATCAGCACTCACCCCAGAACTGAGATTCACTACACAGCTCTGGCCCGCAGCCATCAGCACTCGCCCCAGAACTGAGATTCACTACACAGCTCTGGCCCGCAGCCGTCAGCACTCGCCCCAGAACTGAGATTCACTACACAGCTCTGGCCCGCAGTCATCAGCACTCGCCCCAGAACTGAGATTCACTACACAGCTCTGGCCCGCAGTCATCAGCACTCGCCCCAGAACTGAGATTCACTACACAGCTCTGGCCCGCAGTCGTCAGTACTCGCCCCAGAACTGAGATTCACTACACAGCTCTGGCCCGCAGTCGTCAGCACTCGCCCCAGAACTGAGATTCACTACACAGCTCTGGCCCGCAGTCGTCAGCACTCGCCCCAGAACTGAGATTCACTACACAGCTCTGGCCCGCAGTCGTCAGCACTCGCCCCAGAACTGAGATTCACTACACAGCTCTGGCCCGCAGTCGTCAGCACTCGCCCCAGAACTGAGATTCACTACACAGCTCTGGCCCACAGCCATCAGCACTCGCCCCAGAACTGAGATTCACTACACAGCTCTGGCCCGCAGCCGTCAGCACTCGCCCCAGAACTGAGATTCACTACACAGCTCTGGCCCGCAGCCGTCAGCACTCGCCCCAGAACTGAGATTCACTACACAGCTCTGGCCCGCAGCCGTCAGCACTCGCCCCAGAACTGAGATTCACTACACAGCTCTGGCCCGCAGCCGTCAGCACTCGCCCCAGAACTGAGATTCACTACACAGCTCTGGCCCGCAGCCATCAGCACTCGCCCCAGAACTGAGATTCACTACACAGCTCTGGCCCGCAGCCATCAGCACTCGCCCCAGAACTGAGATTCACTACACAGCTCTGGCCCGCAGTCGTCAGCACTCGCCCCAGAACTGAGATTCACTACACAGCTCTGGCCCGCAGTCGTCAGCACTCGCCCCAGAACTGAGATTCACTACACAGCTCTGGCCCACAGCCATCAGCACTCGCCCCAGAACTGAGATTCACTACACAGCTCTGGCCCGCAGCCGTCAGCACTCGCCCCAGAACTGAGATTCACTACACAGCTCTGGCCCGCGGTCGTCAGCACTCGCCCCAGAACTGAGATTCACTACACAGCTCTGGCCCGCGGCCGTCAGCACTCGCCCCAGAACTGAGATTCACTACACAGCTCTGGCCCGCGGCCGTCAGCACTCGCCCCAGAACTGAGATTCACTACACAGCTCTGGCCCGCGGCCGTCAGCACTCGCCCCAGAACTGAGATTCACTACACAGCTCTGGCCCGCGGCCGTCAGCACTCGCCCCAGAACTGAGATTCACTACACAGCTCTGGCCCGCAGCCGTCAGCACTCGCCCCAGAACTGAGATTCACTACACAGCTCTGGCCCGCGGCCGTCAGCACTCGCCCCAGAACTGAGATTCACTACACAGCTCTGGCCCGCGGCCGTCAGCACTCGCCCCAGAACTGAGATTCACTACACAGCTCTGGCCCGCGGCCGTCAGCACTCGCCCCAGAACTGAGATTCACTACACAGCTCTGGCCCGCGGCCGTCAGCACTCGCCCCAGAACTGAGATTCACTACACAGCTCTGGCCCGCAGTCGTCAGCACTCGCCCCAGAACTGAGATTCACTACACAGCTCTGGCCCGCGGCCGTCAGCACTCGCCCCAGAACTGAGATTCACTACACAGCTCTGGCCCGCGGCCGTCAGCACTCGCCCCAGAACTGAGATTCACTACACAGCTCTGGCCCGCAGCCATCAGCACTCGCCCCAGAACTGAGATTCACTACACAGCTCTGGCCCGCAGCCGTCAGCACTCGCCCCAGAACTGAGATTCACTACACAGCTCTGGCCCGCAGTCATCAGCACTCACCCCAGCGCTGAACTGGTTCTGTAGCTGCACCCTGAGGCTATTGGCACTCACCCCAGTGTTGAACCAGTTCTGCAGCTGAGACTGGAGACATCACCCCAGCACAGAACTGACTGCATTTGAGACTGGAGACATCACCCCAGCGCTGAACTGACTGCATTTGAGACTGGAGACATCACCCCAGCACAGAACTGACTGCATTTGAGACTGGAGACATCACCCCAGCGCTGAACTGACTGCATTTGAGACTGGAGACATCACCCCAGCACAGAACTGACTGCATTTGAGACTGGAGACATCACCCCAGCAATGAACTGACTGCATTTGAGACTGGAGACATCACCCCAGCACAGAACTGACTGCATTTGAGACTGGAGACATCACCCCAGCACAGAACTGACTGCATTTGAGACTGGAGACATCACCCCAGCACAGAACTGACTGCATTTGAGACTGGAGACATCACCCCAGCGCTGAACTGACTGCATTTGAGACTGGAGACATCACCCCAGCGCTGAACTGACTGCATTTGAGACTGGAGACATCACCCCAGCACAGAACTGACTGCATTTGAGACTGGAGACATCACCCCAGCGCTGAACTGACTGCATTTGAGACTGGAGACATCACCCCAGCACAGAACTGACTGCATTTGAGACTGGAGACATCACCCCAGCGCTGAACTGACTGCATTTGAGACTGGAGACATCACCCCAGCACAGAACTGACTGCATTTGAGACTGGAGACATCACCCCAGCGCTGAACTGACTGCATTTGAGACTGGAGACATCACCCCAGCACAGAACTGACTGCATTTGAGACTGGAGACATCACCCCAGCGCTGAACTGACTGCATTTGAGACTGGAGACATCACCCCAGCGCTGAACTGACTGCATTTGAGACTGGAGACATCACCCCAGCAATGAACTGATGCTACGTCCACACTAGACCAGATAATTTTGAAAACACTGGTTTCGCGTAAAAGCGACAGGCATCCACACTATGCATTTTTAAAAATATCTCTGTCCACGTTAAAACGGATATTTCGGCGAATCTCCTCCTACTGCACATGCGCAGGACACATCTACCGAAAACAAGTGACATGTTTGGTGTTGAATCTTGCTGTGAAAGACGGTGCGTGTTTGTTCAGTTACAGACTAGAAAAACTTAAATGACGGACAGCTGTTGGCTCTCACGCAGGAGGACTTAAAAGTGAAAAAAAAAACAAATACTGGAGTGTATGGAGGCAACCGACAGGGAGTTCACGGACAGTATGACCCGGCTGACGACGAACATTGAAAAACTGACCAACTCTGTTGCATTAATAAATCCGGTTGTTAAATGTATAAAACATGTCTGCATCAGTGTTATCTTGTATTTCCATACAATGTTACATTAGGCTGTTACACATCTATTGTCAGAGAAGTACTTGTATATGTAGGGACACTACCTTCATACGAGCAAGGACAGAAAACAGGGCAAAGTGAGTATACTTATTTATTCAGTAAGTTATGGGTCAAAGTTTTTGGTGACTACATTTCTAACTCTTCTGGCTTCAGTCTCGTTGCCATCTGTTCTGAAATTGTTAGGTTGCATTCAAGAAAACAATGAAATGGTGTGCTCCCGTCACAATCTGTTCTGGCACGTCATGACAGCGTTTTCTGATTTCTCTGGTTACCCTGTCCACACTTGGGATAAGCAGCGTTTTATCCCAAGCAGCGTTTTCAAAATTACACACCCTGGAGAGCGTTTCTGAAAATCTCCAGTTTCAGGGGACGAAAACACCGTTTTAGTGTGAACGAAGGGTAAAAACGAAGAGAAAAAGCTTCGGTTACAGATTTATCCAGTGTAGTGTGGACGTAGCCTGACTCTTTCTTGTGGCCTGAGGCTATCTGCACTCACTTCAGACCCCCTCCCCCCACGGATATGACAACCTAAAATAATAATGAAACCAGAGGAAACAAGATACTCAGCAGGAGATGGCGACATGACACTCCAGGATTGGCAGTGATGTGGAGAAGGATGGGAGCGATTGGTTGTGAGGTACACAGGAAGTCATCAAACTCTTCCTGCTAGAAATCAGCTTTGTTGCTAAAAAGCCTCAGAATACAAGGATGTCCCTTTGGGAAAGAGATGAGGAGAAACGTCTCTTGTCAGAGGGTGGTGGATCTGTGGAATTCGTTGCCACAGACGGCTGTGGAGAGCAAGTTATTAGGTATATTTAAAACAGGTTGATATGTTGTTGATTAGTCAGGATATCAAAGGTTACGGGGAGAAGGCAGGAGAATGGAGTTGAGAGGGATAGTAAATCAGCCATGGTGGAATGGCAGAGCAGACTCGATCTCCACTCTCTCTAGCCTTTGCAAGAACACTGAAAGTAATGGATTTAGAGTGCAGTATGACTGAAAGTGATTCTTTTTGGGATATGATGTACTGTGATTGAGATATCAATTATCAGGGTTTTGTGTTTTGTGGTTACAAAAGTAATCACTCATTTTATAAGGTAACATGTGACATATCCACTCTCAGCAGCCTCTCCAGCTCCAACTAATGGTGTAATTGTTCGTCCTTTACACCTTCCTTATAATCGCAAGATACACCTTATTATTTGTTACTTTATTTGTAGTAAGTTTTTAAAAACCAATGGAAGACAACTAAAAGAGTTGTTAAGAAGGTAAAGATGGAATATGAAAGTAAGCTAGCTAATAACATTTTGGAGGATACCAAAAGTTTCTTCAGATACATAAGGTGTAAAAGAGAGACGAGAGTGGATATTGGACTGCTGGAAAGTGATGTTGGAGAGGTAGTCATGGGGGACAACAAAATGGCGGTGAACTGAATAAATGTATTTTGCATCAGTCTTCACTGTGGAAGACACTAGCAGGATGGTGGAAGTTGCAGGTGTCAGGGATAATGAAGTGTGTGAAGTTCCCATTACTAGAGAGAAAGTTCTTGGGAAACTGTAAGGTCTGAAGGTAGATAAGTCACTTGGACCAGATGGTGTACACCCCAGGGTTCTGAAAGAGGTGGCTGAAGAGATTGTGGAGGCATTAGTAATGATCTTTCAAGAATCAATGGATTCCGGAATGATTCTGGAAGACTAGAAAATTGCAAATGTGACTCTACTCTTTGAGAAGGGAGAGAAGCAGAAGAGACTGTAGGCCAGTTTGTCTGACTTCAGTGGTTGGGAAGATTTTGGAGTCAATTGTTAAGGATGTGGTTTCAGGTTTCTTGGAGCATGATGAGCTAGGCCATAGTCAGCATGGTTCCCTCAAGGGAAAATCTTGCCTGACGAATCTGTTGGAATTCTTTGAGGAAATAACGGGCAGGATAGACAAAGGAGAATCAGTTGACATTGCATATTTGGATTTTTGGAAGACCTTTGACAAGGTGCCACACATAAGTAACACACACAAAATGCTGGAGGAACTCAGCAGGCCAGGTAGCATCTATGGAAAAAGGTACTGTCGATGTTTCCGGCCAAATCCTTCGGCAGGACTGGAGAAAAATAGGCTGATTTAAAAGGTTGGGGAGGGAAGAGAGAAACACCAGGTGATAGGTGAAACCTAGAGGAAGAGGGATGAAGTAAAGAGCTGGGAAGTTGACTGGTGAAAAAAACAGAAGGCCATGGAAGAAAGAAAAAGGGGAAAGGAGCACCAGAGGGAGGCGATGAGTGAGCAATGAGATACGGTGAGAGAGGGAAAAGGGGATGGGAAATGGAGAAAGGGGCAAGTGGTGGGGGGCATTACCAGAAGTTTGAGAAATCAATATTCACGCCATCAGGTTGGAGGCTACCCAAATGGAATACAGGGTGTTGTTCCTCCAACCTAAGTGTGGCCTCATCATGCCAGTGGAGGAGGCCATGGATGGACATATGGGGATGGGAAGTGGAATTATAACGGGTGGCCACTTAGAGATCCTGTTTGTTCTGGCAGATGGAGAGTAGATGCTCGATGAAGCAATCTTCCAATCTACGTCAGGTCTCACTGATATACAGGAGGCTACACCAGGAACACTGACCCCAACAGACTCACAGATGTCCTCCTTTTTCAAAGAAAGGGGCTTCCCTTCCTCCCCCATCAATGATGCCCTCAACCGCATCTCTTCCATTTCGTGCACATCTGCCCTCACCCCATCCTCCCTCCATCCTACCAGGGATAGGGTTCCTTTTGTCCTCATCTACCACCCCACCAGCCTCCGCATCCAGCATATAATTCTCTGAAATTTCCACCACCTCCAATGGGATCCCACCACCAAGCACGTCTTTCCCTCCCCTCAGCTTTCTGCAGGGATCGCTCCCTACGTGACTCCCTTGTCCATTCATCCCTCCCACTGATCTCCCTCCTGGCACTTATCCTTGCAAGCAGAACAAGTACTACACCTGCCCTTACACCTCCTCCCTCACTACCATTCAGGGCCCTAAACAGTCCTTCCTGGTGAGATAAAACTTCACCTCTGAGCCTGTTGGGGTCATTTACTGTGCTTGGTACTCCTGGTGTGGTCTCCCATATATCGGTGAGACCCGATGTAGATTGGGAGACTGCTCCACTGAGCATCTACGGTCTGTTCACCAGAACAAACAGGATCTCCCAGTGGCCGCCCATTTTAATTCCACTTCCCATTCCCATTCCGATATGTCCATTGATGGCCTCCTCCACTGTCAGAGGCCGTATTCAGATTGGAGGAACAACACCCTGTATTCTGTTTGGGTAGCCTCCAATCTCATGGCATGAATATTGATTTCTCAAACTTCTGGTAATGCCCCCCCCCAATCTTTCATCAAATCCCATCCCCTTTTCCCTCTCTCACCTTATCTCATTGCCAACCCATCGCCTCCCTCTGGTGCTCCCCCTTTTTCTTTCTTCCATGGCCTTCTGTCTCTTTCACCAATCAACTTCCTAGCTCTTTACTTCATCCCTCCCCCTCCAAGTTTCACCCATCGCCCTGGAGTTTCTCTCACCCCTCACCCCTCTCCCCACCTTTTAAATCTACTCCTCAGCATTTTTTCTCCAGTCCTGCCAAAGGGTCTCGGCCCAAAACGTCGACTGTACTTTTTTCCATAAACACTGCCTGACCTGCTGAGTTCCTCCAGCATTTTGTGTCTGTTGCTTGGATTTTCAGCATCTGCAGATTTTCTCTTGTTTGTGATTTGATTGCCACACCTGAGACTGCTTAGCGTGTTATGAGCCCAGGGTATTACAGGAAAGATTCCAGCATGGTTAAAGCAGTGGCTGATTGGCAGGTGGCAAAGAGTGGGAATAAAGGGAACCTTTTCTGGTTGGCTGCCGGAGACTAGTGGTGACACAGGGGTCTGTGTTGAGACTGATTATTTTTATGTTGTATGTCAGTGATTTGGATGATGGAATAGATGGCTTTGTTGAGAAGTTTGCAGGTGATACACAAATGGGTGGAGGGGGAGATAGTTTTGAGGAAGTAAAGAGGCTATAGAAGGACTTGGACAGATTAGGAGAATGGGCAAAGAAATGGCTTCTAGAATACAGTGTCAGGAAGTGTATGGTCATGCACTTTGGTAGAAGAAGTGAAAGGGTTGACTATTTTATAAATGGAGAAAAAACACAAAAAACTAAGATGCAAGGGGACTTGGGAGTCCTTGTGCAAGATTCCCTGAAGGTTAATTCGCAGGTTGAGTCTGTGGTGAGGAAGGCAAATGCAACGTTCACATTCATTTCAAGAGGATTAGAATATAAATGCAAGGATGTAATGTTGAAACTTTATAAAGCTCTGGTGAGGCCTCACTTGGAGGGTTGTGAACAGTTTTGGGCCCTTTATCATAGAAAGGAGGTGCTGAAATTGGACAGGGTTCAAAGGAGGTTCATGAAAATTATTCCAGGATTGAATGGTTTGTCATATGAAGAGCGTTTGATAACTCTGGGCCTGTATTCAATAGAATTTAGAAGAATGAAGGGTAACCTCCTTGAAAACTAGTGAATGATGAAAGGCCTTGATAGGGTGGATGTGGAGAGTATGTTTCCTATAGTGACAGAGTCTAAGACCAGAAGACACAGCCTCAGAATAGAGGGGTATCCTTTTAGAACAGAGATAAGGAGGAATTTCTTTAGCCATAGGGTGATGAATCTGTGGAATTCATTGTCATAGGCAGCTGTGGAGACCAAGTCTTTATGTATATTTATGGCAAAGGTTGATAGATTCTTGATTGGAAGGAACATGAAGGGATACGGGGAGAAGGTAGGAGATTGGGGTTGAGAGAGGAAAAATGGAGCCATGATGGAATGGCAGAGCAGACTCGATGGGCCAAATGGCCTAATTCTGCTCCTACATCTTATGGCCTTATGTTAAAATTGCCTTATTTGTTATTTGTGTGAGTTGTGTTTTGTTTAGCTGTATACAGCTGTACAGATGAATGATAGGAAACTGAGCTTGTACTTGAATTTGAGTCTGCATGCATACTATCCTGTTGCCTGGAGAGAAGGTATTTCCATTTATGCAAAATGTTGTGTGATAAGGAAAGACAAATTCCTTAGTAAATACTGATTATCATAGAAATGCACAATGGGTCAGCTCGGGCTGCCTGTCATTTGATTTGTCCAGCCCACTCCCATTCTTACTGAATTATCTATCGATTGTGCTCTTCTACTCTCCCCTCTGACACATGTCCCTACTGCACTGAGATGTGCCCCCCCCAAGATATGCCCCTACCACTCTAAGGCATGCCCCCCACACTTAGGCATACCCCTGACTCTTAGGCATGACCCCCACACCGAAGCATGCCACTCCCCCACTAAGGTGTGCCTCCATCTCTCAGATTTGCCCCTGCCCCTGTGAGACATGCCCCTCCCCCACTGTTGAGTGACCATCCCCCACTAAGGCATGCCCCATCTCTGACACATGCCCCTCTCCCTCTGACACGTGCCCCACCCCTCTGAGGTGACCCCCATCCCCACTGAGGCATGCCCCTCCCCCTCCAGCCTGCCCATCCCCCCTCTGAGTTGTGCCTTCTGACTTGACACATTCCAATCCGAAGGACTTCATTCAGCAATTACGTATGACCAGCCGTTACAACTGGCATCAGACCAGCAGGTTATCTATCGTCTGACCTGCCGCAAGGCCCAGCATGATCAGAGCCAGGCTTAATGTCAGAGTTCGTTTTGCAGCAGCAGTGCATTGCAATATATAATAATAAAACTCTAAATTACAATGGAAAATATTATAGAAGATTAAATTACATATGTAGTGTAAAAAGAGAACAAAAAATTGAAGTAATGTACATTGTCCATTCGGAAATCTGATGGTGGAGAGGAAGAGGCTGTTCCTGAAACATTAATTGTGTGTCTTCAGGCTCCTGCACCTCCTTCCTGGAGGGCGTGTTCTGGGTGATGAGTTCCACTTGTTTGAGGCATCACCTTTTGAAGGTGCCCGGGATGCTGGGGAGGTTCGTGCCCAGGATGGAGCTGGTTGAGTTTGCAACCCTCTGCAGCTCTTTCTGATGCTGTGCAGTGCCCCCCTCCCATACCAGACAGGGATGCAACCAGTTAGAATGCTCACCACAGTACATCTGTAGAAATTTGCGAGAGTGTTCAATTAGATAGATAGATAGATAGATAGATACTTTATTCATCCCCATGGGGAAATTCAACTTTTTTTCCAATGTCCCATACACTTGTTGTAGCAAAACTAATTACATACAATACTTAACTCAGTAAAAAATATGATATGCATCTAAATCACTATCTCAAAAAGCATTAATAATAGCTTTTAAAAAGTTCTTAAGTCCTGGCGGTTGAATTGTAAAGCCTAATGGCATTGGGGAGTATTGACCTCTTCATCCTGTCTGAGGAGCATTGTATCGATAGTAACCTGTCGCTGAAACTGGTTCTCTGTCTCTGGATGGTGCTATGTAGAGGATGTTCAGAGTTTTCCATAATTGACCGTAGCCTACTCAGCGCCCTTCGCTCAGCTACCGATGTTAAACTCTCCAGTACTTTGCCCACGACAGAGCCCGCCTTCCTTACCAGCTTATTAAGACGTGAGGTGTCCCTCTTCTTAATGCTTCCTCCCCAACACGCCACCACAAAGAAGAGGGCGCTCTCCACAACTGACCTATAGAACATCTTCAGCATCTCACTACAGACATTGAATGACGCCAACCTTCTAAGGAAGTACAGTCGACTCTGTGCCTTCCTGCACAAGGCATCTGTGTTGGCAGTCCAGTCTAGCTTCTCATCTAACTGTACTCCCAGATACTTGTAGGTCTTAACCTGCTCCACACATTCTCCATTAATGATCACTGGCTCCATATGAGGCCTAGATCTCCTAAAGTCCACCACCATCTCCTTGGTCTTGGTGATATTGAGACGCAGGTAGTTTGAGTTGCACCATATCACAAAGTCCTGTATCAGTTTCCTATACTCCTCCTCCTGTCCATTCCTGACACACCCCACTATGGCTGTGTCATCAGCGAACTTCTGCACATGGCAGGACTCCGAGTTATATTGGAAGTCTGATGTGTACAGGGTGAACAGGACCGGAGAGAGTACGGTTCCCTGCGGCGCTCCTGTGCTGCTGACCACCGTGTCAGACCTACAGTCTCCCAACCGCACATACTGAGGTCTATCTGTCAAGACACCACCAATTACACACCAAGTCTCCTCGACAGATCCACTGTTCCCTGGATTCCCCTTTTCAACTTTCCTATATATCACAAAGATTGAGAGAATTGTCCAATATGAAGGAAGTTCCAGGGATGGTGGGTTCTGGTTTGCTCTTCCCACATACATGCTGCTGGACTGGCTGAGTTCCTTCAACATTTTGTGTGTGTTGCTCAAGATTTCCCAGGACCTGCAGAATCTCTTGTGTTTGAAATGGAAGGCTGTTCTTTGGTAGATGTGTTCAATGATAATGTCCTCCACCGATGGAGGTAATAAGAGTGCTTAGTATAAGGAGTCATGGTGGCCTAGCGATTAGCGTTAAGCAGCGCCAGTGGTCAGCATTCATTTCCCACTGTTGTCTGTAAGGAGACGGTGCAGTCTCCACGGCAATGCGTGGGGATCCTCCAGCTGCGCTGGCTTCCTCCCGGGTACATGTGGGTTCACTGGTCATGTGGATGTAACTGCACGGCTTGGGCTCGTTGGGTGGGAAGGGGCTTGTTACCGTGCCATGTCTCTAAATAAATAAATAAACCCTCTCAAAGAACAGCTGGCAATAATAAAAATGCTAGCAATCTGAAATAGAACTGGTCAGCTCAGATAGGGTTAAGGTTAGTAAATTGTGGGAACGCGATGCTGGTGATGGAAGCATGGTGTCACTTGTGGGCTGCCCCAGAACAATCCTCACTGATTTAATTTGACACAATCAACACATTTCACTATGTTTCGATGTACATTGGCAAATAAAGCTAACCTTTAATCTTAGTAAAGTACCTGTATGAATAGGAAGTTGAAGGTGTCATGGGGTGAACCATTGGGAAAGAGGTACTGGAGCCTCAAGTCCCTCACTAGCAGGTTCAGGAACAGTTATCACCCTTCAACCATCCAGCTCCTGAGCCAGCGTGGATAACTTCACTCACCTCTACTCTGAACTGATTCCACAACCTATGGACTCACTTTTAATGACTCCACTACTCATGTTCTCAATATTATTTATTTGCTTTCCCAAAGTAGTAGGGCTAATCAACACCTCCACTCACTCTAAAAACCACCCAATGCATCACCAGCACAAGTCTACCCATCATCAAGAACATAAAAACAGAAAGGTGCCAGAAAAGGGCCAGTAACATCATGAAGGATCCCACCCACCCTGCTCATGGACTGTTTGTCCCACTCCCATCAGGGAGGAGACTACGTAGCATCCACTCCAGGACCACCAGACACAAAAACAGTTACTTTCCCCATGCAGTGAGGCTGATCAACACCTCCACCTACTAACCCACCCCTCCACACCCCCAACCACCACTACTTTATCATTTCCTGTCTGTCACCTTATGTACAGACACTCCTGTGCCTGGTGTCACTTTATGAACATACAATTAATCTACGTGTATAAGCTATCTTATGTGTTTATATTTATTGTGTTTTTAAAATTATTGTGTACTTTACATTGTGTTTTTTGTGCTGATTTGGATCTGGAATAGCAATTACTTTATTCTCCTTTACACTTGTATACTGGAAATGACATTAAATAGTCTTTAAACTTGAATCTTATTTATATATTATTTTTTATTATTTGTCTTTCTGTATTTCTTCAGATTATCTTCTTTTGCACATTGGCTGTTTGTCAGTCTTTGTATGTGTGCAGCTTTTCATCGATTCTATTGTTTTGCTTTTTTTCTACTGTGAATGCCTGGAGGAAAATGAATCTCTGGGTTGTATGCAGTGACATAAATGTGCTTTGAACCCTGCACCAGGACTGAGAGTGGAGAGTTGAGGTGCACTGCTTTCTAATGGAGTGGCACAGATTTAAGTTGTAAATGTCTTTTTTTTCCTGCCTCAGAGATGAGAAGAACCAATCGATCATTGTGAGCGGTGAGTCTGGAGCTGGAAAGACAGTGTCTGCCAAGTACGCCATGCGCTACTTTGTCACTGTGGGTGGCTCAGCCAGCGAAGCAAATGTCGAGGAGAAGGTCCTGGCCTCAAGTCCAATTATGGAGGTAAGTACGTTCATTCAGAATAAGTCATTGTAAATTTATGATGATCTTGATTTAGATACAGTGGTGTTAGAAAGTTTGTGAACCCTGTAGAATTTTCTCAACTTCTGCATAAATATGACCTAAAATGTGATCAGTTCTTTGAAGTCCTAAAACCAGATAAAGAGAACCCAATTAAATAAATAACACAAAAAACATTATCCTTGTTCATTTATTTATTGAGAAAAATTATCCAATAATACATTTTGCTTTCAGTAACTAGTGTGACACTACCCTTCGTACAGCACTAACTTCAACCAAACACTTCCGGTAACTGTTGATCAGTCCTGCACAGCGGCTTGGAGGAATTTTAGGTCATTCCTCCTGACAAAACTGCTTTAACTCTGGGATGTTGGTTGGCTACCTTACATGAACTGCTTGTGAAAGGTCCTTCCAAAATGTTTCTATAGGATTAAGGTCAGGACTTTGACTCGGCCATTCCAAAACATGAATTTTCTTCTTTTTAAACCATTCTGTTTTTGATTTACTCTTGTCTTACAAGTCATTGTCTTGTTATAATATTCAACTTCTGTTAAGCTTCAGGTGATGGACTGCTACGCTGGCATTGTCCTGTAAAATGTCTTGAGACAATTTTGAATTCAATTTTCCCTCAACAATTGCAAGCTGTCCGGTCCCTGAGGCAGCAAAGTAGTCCCAAACCATGATGCTCCTTCCACCATGCTTCACAGTTGGGATGCGGTTCTGGTGTTGGTGTGCTGAGCCCTTTTTCCTCCAAACATAGTAATGTGCATTTCTACCAGCAAGTTCAGCTTTTCTCTCATCTGTCCACAGAACATTATCCCAGAAGCATTGTAGAACATCCAGGTGGTCTTTTGCAAACTTGAGATGTGGAGCAATTTTTTTTTTGGAGAGCCGTGGTTTCCTCTGTGGTGTCTTTCCATGAACACCATTCTTGTTCAGTGTTTTTCTTATAGTGGACACAAGAACACAGACTTTAGCAGGTTCTAGAGATTCCTGCAGGTCTTGTGCTGTTACCCTTGGAATCTTTTTCACCAACATTGCATGTTGTGCTCTTGGTGTGATCTTTGCAGGATGCCCACTCCTAGGGAGAGTAGCAACAGTACTGAGTTTCCTCCATTTCTAGACAATCTCTCTTAACTGTGACCAATGAACACTCAGGTCTTTAGAAATGCTTTTGTATTTTTTTTGTAACACTGAGCGTCATTGGAAGTCATTCCTACCTGTGGCCATCAAACTTTACAACTCCTCCCTTGGAGTGTCAGACAGCCTGAGCCAATAGGCTGGTCCTGGACTTATTTCCACTTGGCATGATTAACTTATTATTATTTAATTATTTATGGTTTTATATTGCTATATTTCTTCACTATTCTTGGTTGGTGCGGCTGTAATGAAACCCAATTTCCCTCGGGATCAATAAAGTATGCCTGTCTGTATCCTTTTCTAGTTTCATGAATTTTCTCTAAAATTCTTCTTCTAAGGTCCTCTGAAAGTTGTTTTGATCAAGGCATGGTGCACATAAAGAGGTCTTTCTTGAGATGAATAGGCTCTGTCAGTAACCTGACTTTGTGTGTCTTTTTTATAGGGCAGGGCATCTCTACAACCCACACCTCCAATCTCATCTCATTGATTGGAACACCTGATTCCAAATAGCTTTTGTAGAAAGCATTATTTCTCAATAACTAAATGAACAAGTATGACATTTTTTGTGTTACTTATTTAATTGGGTTCTCTTTATCTAGTTTTAGGACTTATGTGAAGATCTTTGCATTTTATGTGATAGTTATGCAGAAACAGAGAAAATTCTACAGGGTTCACAGACTTCCTAGCACCACTGTATGACATAGATACTTCATAAATAATAAATACTTTATAAATAATAAAGTATAAAATACTTTTTGGATCCCAAAGGAAATTACAATGTCACAGTAGCATTACAAGTACAGAGATATACAAATATTAGAAGAGAAGTAGAAAGATTGAAAATAATTTACCTCAAACATTCTAACAGGAGAGGGTCGTCACCTCCCCAGTTATAGGTTGACTCATTAGAGAGCCTATCGGCCGAGGGTAAGAATGACATGCTATGTATGTTATAACATGCTATGTTGATGCTGGAATGTGTGGCGACAATTGTGGGCTGCCCACACCACAACCTCGGTTGATGCAAAAGATGCATTTCACTGTATCTTTCAATGTACAAGTGATAGACTTCAATCTTGAATGTTGGTCTTCTTTAGATTTGCTTACAACAGAAAGTTAAGAGGTAGAATCTCCCATTTCAAGTCAAGTCAAGTTTATTGTTAACTATATACACGTATACAGTCAAATGAGATAATGTTTCTCTGGACCAGGGTGTAAAGCAGAGTAGTACACATCACATGCACATAACACACAATAACTTAGGAAAGTAAGAATAAAATCTACAGATGAATTACACATAAATAAACAAAGTAAAGTGTATCTAAAGCGTTTCTAAGGAGCTGAGTGTTCATTGGTCACAGTAAGAAATTGTCTACAAATGGAGGAAACTCCATACTGTTGCTACTCTCCCTAGGAGTGGGCGTCCTGCAAAGATCACACCAAGACCACAACATGCAATGTTGGTGAAAAAGAACCCAAGGGTAACAGCAAAAGACCTGCAGAAATCTCTGGAACTTGCTAAAGTCTCTGTTCATGTGTCTGCTATAAGAAAAACACTGAGCAAGAATGGTGTTCATGGAAGGACGCCATGGAGGAAACCACTGTTTCCTCTCCAAAAAAGCATTTCTGCAAATCTCAAGTTTGCAAAAGACCACCTGGATGTTCTTTTACCAAAATACATTATCATATATTTCCCAACACTGTATTCCGGCTGCCAATTTTTTTGACCATTCTTCCAATTTGTCTAAGTCCTGCTGCAATTGCTTTGCTTCCTCAGCACTACCTACCCCTCCACCGATCTTTGTATTATCCACAAACTTAGCCATAAAGCCATCAATTCCATTATTCAAATCATTGACAAACAATGTGAGAAGTGGTCCCAATACTGACCCCTGAGAAACACCAGTAGTCACCGGTAGCAACCAACCAGAAAAGCCCCCATTATTCCCACTCGCTGCCTCCTGCAAGTCGGCCATTCCTCTATCCATGCCGGTATCGTTCCTGTAATGCCATGGGATTTTATCTTGTTAAGCAGCCTCATAAGTGGCACCTTATCAAATGCCTTCTGAAGATCCAAATAAATGACATCCACTGCCTCTCCTTCGCTACCTTATATGCCTTTCCTTGGCTTTTATGCAGTCCTTAACATCCCTTGTCACCCACGGTTGCTACCCTTGCCATTTGAAAACAACTTCTTGTGTGGAACAAATCTATCCTTCACCTTGTGAACTATTCCCAGAAAACTTCAGCCATCTCTCCTCTTAGCTCATCCCCACCAGTATCCTCCTCCAATCCATCTGGGCAAGCTCCTCTCTCATGCTTCAGTAATTCCCTTTATTCCATTGTGATACTGATATATGTGAGTTATGATTCTCATTCTCAAATTGCAGTATGAATTCAATCATATTATGATCACTGCCTCCTAAGGGTTCCTTTACGTTAAGCTCCCTGATAAGATCTGGGTTATTACACATCACCCAATCTCAGACAGCCTTTCCCCTCCAAAACAGGTATACTGATTTGGATACTGTTGGGTGGGATGGCTTACCTGGGACAAGCTGTGGCAGCTGGATCTCTGGTACTGAGTCTGATTCTGCAGTGCAGAAGGGAGGGAGGAAGAAGAGGAGAGCGGTAGTGATAGGGGACTCCATAGTCAGGGGCACAGACAGGAGATTCTGTGGTCGTGACAGAGACTCCTGGATGGTTTGTTGCCTCCCGGGTGCCAGGGTCAGGGATGTCTCTGATCGCGTGCACAGCATTCTGAAGTGGGAGGGTGATCAGCCAGATGTCGTGGTACACATCGGTACCAATGACATAGGTAGAAAGAGTCAGGAGGTCCTGAAGAGTGAGTACAGAGAGTTTGGTAGGAAGTTGAAAAACAGGACCTTGAGGGTAGTAATCTCCGGATTGCTGCCTGTGCCACGTGCCAGTGAGGGTAAGAGTAGGATGCTCTGGCAGATGAACACGTGGCTGAGAAACTGATGTAGGGGGCAGGGTTTCAGATTTCTAGATCATTGGGACCTCTTCTGGGGCAGGTGGGACCTGTACAAGAGAGACGGGTTACACCTGAACTACAAGGGACCAATATACTTGCAGGGAGGTTTGCTAGTGTTATTGGGGAGGGTTTAAACTAGATTTGCAGGGGGATGGGAACCAGAGTGCCAGAGTAGGTAGTGGATGGGGGTAAAAATAAATGATGTTAGTAGTTCATGCAAAGTCACAAATAGTAAGGTTGTGTGTGATGGTAATAATCTTCTGAGGTGTGTATATTTCAATGTGAGGAGTATTGTGGGGAAGGCAGACGGGCTGAGGGCCTGGATTGACATGTGAAATTATGACATCATAGCCATTACTGAAACTTGGCTACAGGAGGGGCAGGACTGGAAGCTCAATGTTCCAGGGTTCCAATGTTTCAGATGTGATAGAGGCAGAGGGATGAAGGGTGGGGGGGAGGTGGCTTTGCTGGTCAGGGAAAATATTACAGCAGTGCTTCGGCAGTACAGATTAGAGGGCTTGTCTACTGAGGCCATATGGGTGGAGCTGAGAAACAGGAAAGTTATGACCACAGTAATAGGGTTGTGTTATATACCACTCAATAGTCAGCGTGAATTGGAGGAGCAAATCTGCAGATAGATAACAGACAACTGCAGGAGACAGAAAGTTGTGATTGTAGGGGATTTAAATTTTCCACACATTGATTGGGAATCTCATACTGTTAAAGGTCTAGATGGGTTAGAGTTTGTAAAATGTGTTCAGGAAAGTTTTCTAAATCAATATATAGATGTACCAACTAGGGAGGATGCAATATTAGATCTCCTATTAGGAAATGAGTTAGGACAGAAAACGGAGGTGTGTGTAGGGGAACACTTTGGTTCCGGTGATCATAACGTCATTAGTTTCAACTTGATCATGGATAAAGATAGATCTGGTCCTCCGGTTGAAGTTCTAAACTGGAAAAAGGCCAAATTTTGAAGAAATGAGAAAGGATCTAAAAAGCGTAGATTGGGACAGGTTGTTCTCTGGCAGGGATGTGATTGGTAAGTGGGAGGCCTTCAAAGGAGAAATATTGAGAGTGCAGAGTTTGTATGTTCCTGTCAGGGTTAAAGGCAAAATGAATAAGAATAAGGAACCTTGGTTCTCGAGGCATATTGGAACTCTGATAAAGAAGAAGAGAGAGATGTATAACATGTTTAGGCAATGGGGAGGAAATAAGATGCTTGAGGAGTATAAAAAGAGTAAGAAAATACTTAAGAAAGAAATCAGGAGGGCTAAAAGAAGACAGGAGGTTGCTTTGGCAGTCAGGTTGAAGGATAATCCTAAGAGCTTCTACAGGTATGTTAAGAGCAAAAGGATAGTAAGGGATAAAATTGGTCCTCTTGAAGATCAGAGTGGTCGGCTATGTATGGAATTAAAAGAAATGGGAGTGATATTAAATAGTTTTTTTGCATCTGTATTTACTAAGGAAACTGGAATGGAGTCTATGGAAACAAGGCAAACAAGTAGGGAGGTCATGGAACTTATACAGATTAAAGAGGAGGAGGTGCTTGCTGTCTCGAGGCAAATCAGAGTAGATAAATCCCCAGGACCTGACAGGGTATTCCCTCAGACCTTGAAGGAGACTAGTGTTGAAATTGAAGGGGCCCTGGCAGAAATATTTAAAATGTCGATATCCACAGGTCAGGTGCCGGAGATTGGAGGATAGCTCATGTAGTTCTGTTGTTTAAAAAAGGCTGAAAAAGTAAGCTGGGAGATTATAGGCCGGTAAGTTTGACATCGGTAGTAGGTAAATTATTGGAAGGAATACTAATAGATAGGATCTACAAGTACTTGGATAGACAGGGAGTTATTAGAAAAAGTCAACATGGCTTTGTGCGTGGTTAGGTCATGTTTAACCAATCTATTAGAGTCTTTCGAGGAAGTTACCAGGAAAGTGGATGAAGGGAAGGCAGTGGATGTTGTATACATGGACTTCAGTAAGGCCTTTGACAATGTCCCGCATGGGAGGTTAGTTAGGAAGATTCAGTCGTTAGATATACATGGAGAGGTAGTAAATTGGATTAGACATTGGCTCAATGGAAGAAGCCAGAGAGTGGTAGTGGAGGATCGCTACTCTGAGTGGAGGCCTGTGAAAAGTGGTGTGCCACAAGGGTCAGTGCTGGGTCCATTGTTATTTGTAATCTATATCAATGATCTGGATGATAATGTGGCAAATTGGATCAGCAAATTTGCTGATGATACAAAGATTGGAGGTGTAGTGGACAGTGAGGAAGGTTTTCAAAGCTTGCAGAGGGATTTGGACCAGTTGGAGGAATGGGCTGAAAAATGGCAGATGGAGTTTAATGCGGACAAGTGTGAGGTATTGCACTTTGGAAGGTCAAACCAAGGTAGAACATACAAGGTAAATGGTAGGACACTGAGGAGTGCAGTAGAACAGAGGGATCTGGGAGTACAGATACATAATTCCCTAAAAGTGGTGTCACAGGTGGATAGCGTCCTAAAGAGAGCTTTTGGTACATTGGCCTTTATAAATCAAAGTATTAAGTATAAGAGTTGGAATGTAATGGTGAGATTGTATAAGACATTAGTGAGACCGAATTTGGAGTATTGTGTGCAGTTTTGGTCACCTAATTACAGGAAGGATATTAATAAGGTTGAAAGAGTGCAGAGAAGGTTTACAAGGATGTTGCCGGGACTTGAGATACAGAGAAAGGTTGAATAGGTTAGGACTTTATTCCCTGGAGCGTAGGAGAATGAGGGGTGATTTGATAGAGGTGTATAAAATTATGATGGGTATAGATAGAGTGAATGCAAGCAGGCTTTTTCCACTGAGGCTAGGGGAGAAAAAAACCAGAGGACATGGGTTAAGGGTGAAGGGGGAAAAGTTTAAAGGGAACATTAGGGGGGGCTTCTTCACACAGAGTGGTGGGAGTGTGGAATGAGCTGCCAGATGAAGTGGTAAATGCAGGCTCACTTTTAACATTTAAGAAAAACTTGGACAGGTATATGGATGAGAGGGGTTTGGAGGGATATGGCCCAGGTGCAGTTCAGTGGGACTAGGCAGAAAAATGGTTCTGCACAGCCAAGAAGGGCCAAAAGGCCTGTTTCTGTGCTGTAATGTTCTATGGTTTTATGGAGTAGGCTCAAGAAGAAGCTGCTCTAAAAAGCCATCTCGTAGGCATTCAACAAATTCCCTCCCTTACAATCTGCCACCAACCTGATTTTCCCAATGCCCTTGCATATTGAAGTCCCCCGTTACAATTGTAATATTAACCTTTTTACATATTTTCCCACATCCCTTCGCAAACTCAACCCCACATCTTGACTACTATTTGGAGGCCTATATGTGATTCCCTAATGTTTTTTTCACTCTTACAGTTTCTTGATTCCATCCACAAAGATTCAACATTCTCCGACCCTATGTCACCTCTTTGTAAAGATGTAATTCCATCTCTTACCAACAGAGCCTCACCACCTCCTATGCTTTCCTGACTGTCCCTTCGATACAAAGTACATCCTTTGACATTAAGCTGCCAACTGTGGCCTTCTTTCAGCCACAACTCAGTGATGCCCACAACGTCATACCAACCAATCTCTAATTACACCACGAGTTTGTCCACCTTATTCTGAATGCTATGCACATTTAAATACAGCACCTTCAGTCTAGCAATCTTTCCCCTTTTGATTATTGCACCTGTGGTACAATTTAACTCTTTGCTCTGTCTGCATGGTTCCCAGTTATTGGCCTGTCCTTCCTTACATTCTTGTTACACCCGTCATCTACTTGTAAACCTCTTAGCTCATCCTCAGCTCTGTCATACTGGTTCACATCCCCCTGCCGCAATGCTGAGATTACTACCTTTGAGGTCCTGCTTCTCAGCTTCCTTCGTAATTCCCTGTGTTCTCCTCCCTTTTTCTACCTATGTCATTGATACCAATATATACCATGACTTCTGACTGCTCAACCTCCCTTTCAGGATATTGTGGACTCATTCAGAAATATCATAGACCCTGGCACCTGGGAGGCAAATTATCATCTGTGTTTCTTTATCACATCCACAGAATCACCTATCTGCCCCCTGACTATAGAGTTCCCTGTTACTGCTGCCATCCTCTTCAGTTCCCTACCATTCTGAGCCACAGGGCTGGACTCAGTGCCAGAGGCATGGCTACTGTTGCTTCCCCCAGGTAGGTCGTTCCCCTCCAACAGTACTCAAAATGGTGTACTTATTGTTGAGGGGGGCAGCCACTGGGGTTCTCTCCACTATCTGACATTCTCCCTTCTCTCTCCCGATAGTCACCCATTTATCTGTCTCCTGTAGCCATGGGCTGACCACCTCCCTCTAGCTCCTGTCTATCACCGCTTCACTTTCCCTAACAAGCTGAAGGTCATCCAGCTGCAGCTCCCGTTCCTTAACACAATTCCTAAGGAGCTGCAGATCGATGCACCTGGTGCAGATGTGGTCATCGGGAAGGCTGGTAGTCTCCCAGAAATCCCACGTCTGACATCCAGAACAGAACACTGGCTCTGTAGACATATCCGCTATTCTCTCAAAAGTTAAGTAAGAAATAAGGAATGAACTTACATAGTTACCTTGCCTCTGCCTGTTCTTCCCAAAGCCCTTCTGGTCATTTCTTCTCCTCCCCCTCCTCTTCTTACATTCCCCTTTGTGGCTTCCCTCTCATCCCTGCTCCTCTCCTTAGCTACCCATCATCACTCTCTGATGTCCCTCCTCCTTCCCTTTCTCTCATGGTCCACTCTTTTCTCCTATCAGCTTCCTCCTTCTTCAGCCCTTTCTCTCTTCCACCTATCACTTCCCAGATATTTACTTTGTTCCATCCCACCCACCACCTTGCTCACCTAGAGTCATCTATCACCTGTCGGCTTTTGCTCCTTGCCCTTCCCTGGCTTCTGTTGTTTTGGACGAAGAGTATCAGCTCGAAATGTTATCTGTTTATTACCCTCCATAGATCCCAACTGACTAGCTGAGTTCCTCCAGCATTTTGTGTAAATGTAAGTGTTTTGGTATTTGTACCCTAGTTATGATATGGGGTAATAAAGTGACTTGGTGTGTGACAGACCAAGAGGCAACTACAGAGGAGGGTACAATGGTGCAGGTCCATGGGACTAGGCAAATTCATAGTTCTGCATGGACTCAATGGGGCTGAAGGGTCTTTTTCTATGTTGTAGTGCTCTATGACTCTAATGCACAGTTGTTAACCTTAGTGCAATGTTGTGTATGAAATTGTAAGAGGCAGAGGTTGAAATTGCTTGGTAACTTGAGTTATTGAATTTCAAAGTATATTTCTTGTCAAAATATGTACACCATATACAACCTTGAGATTCATCTTCTTGTAGGCAGTCCAAAACAAAGAAACACAACAGAATTCACAAAAACCCCACTCCTTCAAACAGTAAATATGCAAAAAAAGAACAAATCATGCAAACAGTAAAAATAAAACACACACACAGAACATGAACTGGAGTCCCCAAAACTGAGTCTACAGCTACGGAGCCAGTTCAGTGCTGAAGTGAGTGCTGATGGCTTCAGTTCACAGTCACTGAGCCAGTTCAGTGCTGAGGTGAGTGCCGATGGCTGCAGGCCACAGTCCACAGTCACTGAGCTAGTTCCGTGCTGAGGTGAGTGCTGATGGCTTCAGTTCACAGTCACTGAGCCAGTTCAGTGCTGAGCTGAGTGCCGATGGCTGCAGGCCACAGTCCACAGTCACTGAGTTAGTTCCGTGCTGAGGTGAGTGCCGATGGCTGCAGGTCACAGTCCACAGTCACTGAGCTAGTTCCGTGCTGAGGTGAGTGCTGATGGCTTCAGTTCACAGTCACTGAGCCAGTTCAGTGCTGAGCTGAGTGCCGAAAGCTGCAGGCCACAGTCCACAGTCACTGAGCTAGTTCTGTGCTGAGGTGAGTGCTGATGGCTGCAGGCCACAGTCCACAGTCACTGAGCTAGTTCCGTGCTGAGGGAGTGCCGGTGGCTTCAGTTCACAGTCACTGAGCCAGTTCAGTGCTGAACTGAGTGCCGATGGCTGCAGGCCACAGTCCACAGTCACTGAGCTAGTTCTGTGCTGAGGTGAGTGCTGATGGCTGCAGGCCACAGTCCACAGTTACTGAGCTAGTTCTGTGCTGAGGTGAGTGCTGATGGCTGCAGGCCACAGTCCACAGTCACTGAGCTAGTTCCGTGCTGAGGGAGTGCCGGTGGCTTCAGTTCACAGTCACTGAGCCAGTTCAGTGCTGAACTGAGTGCCGATGGCTGCAGGCCACAGTCCACAGTCACTGAGCTAGTTCTGTGCTGAGGTGAGTGCTGATGGCTGCAGGCCACAGTCCACAGTCACTGAGCTAGTTCCGTGCTGAGGGAGTGCCGATGGCTTCAGTTCACAGTCACTGAGCCAGTTCCGTGCTGAAGTGAGTGCCGATGGCTGCAGGCCACAGACAAGGAGACAGTTCAGTGCTGAGGTGATTCCTGATGTCTACAGGCCACGGTCACTGAGACAGTTCAGTGCTGAGGTGAGTGCTGATGGCTGCAGGCCACAGTCACTGAGACAGTTCAGTGCTGAAGTGATTCCTGATGTCTACAGGCCACAGAGATGGAGACAGTTCAGTGCTGAGGTGAGTGCTGATGTCTACAGGCCACAGAGATGGAGACAGTTCAGTGCTGAGGTGATTCCTGATGTCTACAGGCCACAGAGACGGAGACAGTTCAGTGCTGAGCTGAGTGCCGATGGCTTCAGTTCGCAGTCACTGAGCCAGTTCAGTGCTGAATTGAGTGCTGATGGCTGCAGGCTACAGTCACTGAGCTAGTTCCGTGCTGAGGTGAGTGCCGATGGCTTCAGTTCACAGTCACTGAGCCAGTTCCGTGCTGAGGTGATTCCTGATGTCTACAGGCCGCAGAGACGGAGACAGTTCAGTGCTGAGCTGAGTGCCGATGGCTTCAGTTCGCAGTCACTGAGCCAGTTCAGTGCTGAATTGAGTGCTGATGGCTGCAGGCTACAGTCACTGAGCTAGTTCCGTGCTGAGCTGAGTGCCGATGGCTTCAGTTCGCAGTCACTGAGCCAGTTCAGTGCTGAATTGAGTGCTGATGGCTGCAGGCTACAGTCACTGAGCCAGTTCCGTGCTGAGGTGAGTGCTAATGGCTTCAGTTCACAGTCACTGAGCCAGTTCCGTGCTGAGGGAGTGCCGATGGCTGCAGGCCACAGTCACTGAGCCAGTTCCGTGCTGAGGGAGTGCCGATGGCTTCAGTTCACAGTCACTGAGCCAGTTCCGTGCTGAGGGAGTGCCGATGGCTGCAGGCCACAGTCAGTGAGCCAGTTCCGTGCTGAGGTGAGTGCTGATGGCTTCAGTTCACAGTCACTGAGCCAGTTCCGTGCTGAGGTGAGTGCTGATGGCTGCAGGCTACAGTCCACAGTCACTGAGCTAGTTCCGTGCTGAGGTGATTCCTGATGTCTACAGGCCGCAGAGATGGAGACAGTTCAGTGCTCAGGTGATTCCTGATGTCTACAGGCCACAGAGACGGAGACAGTTCAGTGCTGAGGTGAGTGCTGATGGCTGCAGGCCACAGTCCACAGTCACTGAGCTAGTTCAGTGCTGTGGGAGTGCCGATGGCTTCAGTTCACAGTCACTGAGCCAGTTCAGTGCTGAAGTGATTCCTGATGTCTACAGGCCACAGTCACTGAGATAGTTCAGTGCTGAGGTGAGTGCTGATGGCTGCAGGCCACAGTCACTGAGACAGTTCAGTGCTGAAGTGATTCCTGATGTCTACAGGCCACAGAGATGGAGACAGTTCAGTGCTGAGGTGAGTGCTGATGTCTACAGGCCACAGTCACTGAGCCAGTTCAGTGCTGAGGTGAGTGCTGATGGCTGCAGGCCACAGTCACTGAGACAGTTCAGTGCTGAGGTGATTACTGATGTCTACAGGCCACAGTCACTGAGACAGTTCAGTGCTGAGGTGAATGCTGATGGCTGCAGGCCACAGAGACGGAGACAGTTCAGTGCTGAGGTGAATGCCGATGGCTGCAGGCCACAGTCACTGAGCCAGTTCAGTGCTGAGGTGAGTGCTGATGGCTGCAGGCCACAGTCACTGAGACAGTTCAGTGCTGAGGTGAGTGCTGATGGCTGCAGGCCACAGTCACTGAGACAGTTCAGTGCTGAAGTGATTCCTGATGTCTACAGGCCACAGAGATGGAGACAGTTCAGTGCTGAGGTGATTACTGATGTCTACAGGCCACAGACACGGAGACAGTTCAGTGCTGAGGTGATTCCTGATGTCTACAGGCCACAGAGATGGAGACAGTTCAGTGCTGAGGTGAGTGCTGATGTCTACAGGCCACAGAGATGGAGACAGTTCAGTGCTGAGGTGATTACTGATGTCTACAGGCCACAGTCACTGAGACAGTTCAGTGCTGAGGTGAGTGCTGATGGCTGCAGGCCACAGTCACTGAGACAGTTCAGTGCTGAGGTGATTCCTGATGTCTACAGGCCACAGTCACTGAGACAGTTCAGTGCTGAGGTGAGTGCTGATGTCTACAGGCCACAGTCACTGAGACAGTTCAGTGCTGATGGCTGCAGGCCACAGAGACGGAGACAGTTCAGTGCTGAGGTGAATGCCGATGGCTGCAGGCCACAGTCACTGAGCCAGTTCAGTGCTGAGGTGAGTGCTGATGGCTGCAGGCCACAGAGACGGAGACAGTTCAGTGCTGAGGTGAATGCCGATGGCTGCAGGCCACAGTCACTGAGACAGTTCAGTGCTGAGGTGAGTGCTGATGGCTGCAGGCCACAGAGACGGAGACAGTTCAGCGCTGAGGTGAATGCCGATGGCTGCAGGCTGCAGCTGTGGAATCAGTTCAGCGCTGAGGTGAGTAAAGCCTCACGGAGTAGTGAGCTGAACACCATTTTGTCTTTTGCCCTCAGCCTCGACACTTTAATCTTTTTAACCTGGCTTGTTGCTTAAATTAAATAAACAGCAGTTAGTTTTTCACTCCACAGCCTGGGCCCCAGATTGGCCCGAAGTCTGCTTTAGCAATGGTAGCCACAGCTGTACCTGCACTCTCGAGACCACTTCCCCAGTCCATCAGGGTACCGCAAAAACATCAGGCCGTACAGACACCAGTCCCACAGGGAAATTACATTGATTGCACTGATCATAGTACAGAAAAAGTCTATTTTGCGGAATAGCTAGCAGTTTTGTTAACTGCCCACAAAGCATCAACGTGTATCTCCAGCACCATCTCGTTGGTGACTATTGAGGGTGAAGGGTCTGACCATGATCATGTATTTCCACAGTATCTTTCTGGACATGGAGAGCACAAGGCTGAAAGTGCCCCCCCATTACTACAGCATACACTAGGTGGCCACTTCATTAGGTACAGGAGTATGCCTAATAGCGTGGCCACAGGAGTGTGGTCTTCCGCTGCCGTAGCCCATCCACTTCAGAGTTTGACATGTGCATCCACTGTGCTCGTTCTGCACACCACCGGTGTAACATGTGGTTATTTGAGTCACTGTTGCCTTCTAGACTGGCCATTCTCCTTTGACCTCTCACAATAACAAGGCATTTTCACCCACAGAACTGCTACTCACTGGCTGCTATTTTGTTTTTCGCACCATTCTCTGTAAACTCTAGAGAATGGTGTACTTGAAAATCCCAGGAGACCAGCAGTCTCTGAGGCAGCCAAACAACACCATCTAGCACCAATGGTCAAAGTCACTTAGATCACATTTCTTCCCCATTCTGAACAACAACTGAACCTTTTGACCCTGTCTGCATGCTCTTATGTATTGAGTTGCTGCCACATGATTGGCTGATTAGAATTTTGTACAGTAGTCCAGTGGTTAGCACAGTGGTTTACAGTGCAGGAGACCCAGGTTTAATTCCCGCCACTGCCTGTAAGGAGTTTCTACATTCTCCCTGTGACTAAGTGGGTTTTCTCCTATTGCCTCAGTTTCCTCCCACAGTCCAAACACATACCGTTTGGTAGGTTAATTGGTCATTGTAACTTGTTCTGTGATTAGACTAGGATTAAATCGGGGATCGCTGGGCAGCCTAGCTTGAAGGGCAGGAGGGGATTATTCTGCAATGTAGCTGAATCAATTGGCCAGCAGGTGTACAGATGTAGCTAATAAAGTGGCCACTCATTGTATGTAATTCGTGCATTGTTATATTGCTATGCTGTAATTATTCTTTATTTTAAACAGGCCATTGGTAATGCTAAGACGACAAGGAATGATAACAGCAGTCGCTTTGGGAAATATATCCAAATTGGTTTTGACCGCCGATATTACATAATTGGTGCCAACATGCGGACATATCTGCTGGAGAAGTCAAGAGTGGTTTTCCAGGTCGGTACACATGTCTGCAGTAGAACTTGGTTGAATATCCATTGCAAAATAATTTGGAATATTCTGTTTAAAGGGAGAGAGACAACTTTGGCTTCTCAGCATAAATTGATGAAGGTTGAGTGGCAGATGTGTTGTATGTATATGGATTTTAGTACAGCATTTGACAAGGTTCCCCATGATAGACTTATTCAGAAAATCAGATGGCTACATAAATTCAGAATTGGCTTCGCAGAAGGTGCTGTAGATGGAGCATATTCCGTTGTGATGTTGGTGACCAGGTGTGCACTGCAAGGATCTATTCTGGGTCTCCTGTTCTTTGTGGTTTTTACAAATGGCTTAGACAAATAATTGGAAGGATTTGCAAATGACATGAAGGTTACCGGTTTTGTGGATAGTGTAGAAGGTTTTCATAGGAAATGACCTGAGAGGAAAATGGGAACATGACATTTCACACCACCCTGGTTGTCCATGATTGGTCAGCTACCAATGTTTCAGGAATGAACGGTCAAAACATTAAAGTATTTTTAGATTAGTCAGTTGCAGCATAAAAGAAATTCATGAATGCACAGTGTGGGCCAAAATTATAATGTGTTGAATATTAATCCACTTAAAATTCTTAACTTAATCTAAAATTCTGAAGCCTCCTGTAATGTTCAAGGCTGAACATATAAATTGCACTCTGCTGAGTTGCTCCTCTATGATTTTCTGTATCTTTTGTTTTTTAGAACATAGAACAATACCGCACAGAACAGGCCTTAAAGCACACAATGCTGTGCTGACCTTTTAACCTACTCTAAGATCAACCAAACCTTTTCTTCCACTTTACTATCACCCACGTGTCTCAGAGTTTCTTAAATATCCCTAATGTATTTAGATGATTTACCAGAATGCTGCCTGGATTAGAGAGCATGTCCTTGAAGATAGGTTGAATGAGCTGGGGATTTTCTCTTTGGAGCAAAGAAGGATGAGAGATGACTTGATAGAGGTGTACAAGATGATCAGAGGCATAGATCGAGTGGACAGCCAGAGCCAGCTAATGCAAGGGGGCACAATCTAAGGTGATTAGAGGAAATAATGTATGTTATGTTACTTCTGTTTAAACATACCGTGGGTTAACAATGAAGAATCATACTCTGGAAGAATTAGAGAACTTTTATTTACAGTAATAAACAAACATGACTTAACCCAGCCACATGCTGGAACATTCTGGCAATCCTGCACATGCTCAGTGCTCTGTCCAATCATGCACTGGCACATCATTGCACGTGATATCACCACATAGAGGTGGGGTAAAATCATTACACAGAGCGTGGTGGGTGCTTGCAACGCCTGACCAGGTGTATTGGTAGAGGCGGATACATTAGAGACTCTTGGATAGGAACACGGATGGTAGCAAAATGGAGGACTGTGTGGGAGGGAAGGTTTCGTTCTTAGAGTAGGTTAAAAGGTCGGCACAACATTATGTGCCAAAGGGCCTGTACTGTACTTAACGTTCTATGTTCTACCCACCCCTTCCACACATCTGCTACTCTTTGTGTAAAAACACCTGACATTCCCCCTAGACCTTGCTCCAATCACTTCCAAATTGTGTCCCATTTATTTATTTATCTATCTATCTATCTATCTATCTATCTATCTATCTATCTATTTATTTATTTATTGTATACTTTCCTGTTTCCTGTTGCCACTTTGGGTAAGGACAGAATTAGTTTCATAGAATTGGATACAGACTGCAGTTGTGCTTCTCAGAATAAAATGACTCTACAACACAAGACATTAGAACAGCTGCACATTTGCCAACTACAATGTAAGCATTCTCATCCTGGGTCATATATTGATATACTTTTCTGATGTCAATATCTACCTCATAATGGTTATGATAGAGATACATCATCTGAAATATTAGTAAACCAATAGCATTTTAACTCATTACTTTTAACAGTGCAAGAAGCTGAGATGGGTTTTTGAACATTACTCTGGGCATAGCTTGTGACCGATGACAATACAAAATGAGTGAATGGGCATCCATCTCTAAGGGCCCCATCACCCGGGACATGCCTTCTTCCCATTGCTGCCATTAAGGAGGGAGGTACAGGAGCCTGAAGACACACACTCAACACTTTAGAAACAGCTTCATCTCTTCTGCCATCAGATTCCTGAATGGTTGATGTGGTAAACTATGTGTATACCACACCACTCCTGATGAAGGGTTTTGGCCCAAAATGTCGTTATTACCTCCTCCTATAGATGCTGTCTGGCCTGCTGAGTTCTGCCAGCATTTTGTGTTTTTGATTTATTTCCAGCATCTGCAGATTCACTTGTGTTGCCTATGTGTATACCTGTCTGGACACGCCCCTCTGCTGACTGCTCCTGTGGCTCCTCCCTCAGACCCCTGTATAAAGGCGATTGGAGGCACTGCTCCTCCCTCAGTCTCCAAGATGTTGTGGTCACTTCTGCTGCTAAAAAAAGCCTATCGTTCACCTTCCTTCTCCGAGAGTTATTGATGGTGCATCAGTTGATGACCTCAAGAACACCAACCACATCACTATTCCTCTTTTGGCACTATTTTAAATTTTTTATTGTTGTAACTTATAGTAATTTCTTTGCATGTAGTGCTGCCATGAAACAAGAGTTTCATGATGAACGTCAGTGATAACAAACCTGATTCTGAATCTGGGATTGTATTTTCTCAGCTAGTTGGAGTTCAGGTGACACAGAGATTGAATGTTGGCAATCAGAGTCAGGAGCAGGTTTAATATCACTGGCATAAGTCATCAAGTATGTTTAAAGTTCAAAGTAAATTTATTATTGAAATACATACAGTGCCTATAAAAAGTATTCACCCCGCCTTGGAAGTTTTCATGTTTTATTGCTGTACAACATTGAATCATGGTGGATTCGAACTGGCTTTATTTTGACACTGATCAACAGAAAAGACTCTTCCGTGTCAAAGTGAAACCAGACCTGTAGAAAGTGATCTAAATTAATTACAAATATAAAACACACAATAATTGATTGCACGAGCATTCACCCCCTTCAAGTCAGTATTTAGTAGATGCACCTTTGGCTGCAATTACAGCCTCGAGTCTGTGTGGATAGGTCTCTATCAGCTTTGCACATCTGGACTTTGCAAATTTTCCCCATTCTTTACAAAACTGCTCAAGCTCTGTCGGATTGTATGGGGATCGTGAGTGAACAGCCGTTTTCAAGTCCAGACACAAATTCTCAATTGAATTGAGTCTGGACTCTGACTTGGCTTCTCCTGGACATTAACTTGGTTTAGCTGGGTTTACTACAATCAATTGAAGTACCTTGACTGTGCACGGTGATGTCAATATAACTAATTATGTGACTTATAAAACTGTTTGGCTGCACCAGTGATAACTTGGCATGTCATATTAAAAGGAGTGGGGTGTGAATACTTATGCAATCAATTATTTTGTGTTTTATATTTGTAAGTAATTTAGATCACTTACTAGAGATCTGTTTTCACTTTGACAGGAAAGAGTCTTTGTCTGTTGATCAGTGTCAAAAAAAGCCAAATTAAATCCACTGTGAAACAATAAACCATGAAAACTTCCCGGGGGAGAGGGGAATATTTTTTATAGGCACTGTATAGCTTCAAAACTAAATTACAATAAAGAGTTTATATATATATATATATCAAGTTTCTTTTCGTAATTTATATTGTAATTTAGTTAATCATGTTCTGGTGTTGGCATTACTAACTTACCCCCGGTCTACCTGTCCATGAGGAATCAGGTTTGCTCTTTCTCTTTATCAGGCAGAAGATGAACGCAACTACCATATCTTCTACCAGCTGTGTGCCTCCGCCAATCGCCCAGAATTCAAGGAACTATATTTAAGTAAGTTACCCTGCCCAAAAATATCTATATAATTGCAAAATGACACAACTGACTTTGTGCCTGTTTAATTAAACGTTACTGGGCAAAGAGCTGTTCTTGGCTTTTACCTGTAATGTTCGATTCCGTTTTGTCAAGGGCCAGGAACTTCTTCAGAGACACACGAGGTGCTGCAGATGGTGGAAATCCCGATGAAAAGCCATCCTGATGAAGGGTCTCAGCTTGAAACCTCGAATGGAACTTCTTCAAATGTTTTTCAGCTAATTAATTACGTTTGATGTTCAGTCATGCCTATTTTAAGATACAGAGTTATTTATTCCATTACAGCAAAACATACAGTGAAACACATCATTGTGTTAACAGCCAGCACACCCAAGGTTGTGCTGAGGGCCACCACACATTCTGGTGCCAACACTGCATGGCCACCGTGATCGGCAGGACAGCAGAGAACACAACAAATGAGAGCATGCCAAGCGACAGCAGCAAAACAAGGCTCAGTCCCCTCTCCCACCCACCCACGCACATACACAGTCCTCTACTCTCAGGCCAGGTGACTTCCACCTCCAGCCTCCAGCAGACTCATGAATTCGCAAACATTGAGCCTTGCACTTTCCCAGCAGACTCATGAATTCGCAAACATTAGAACATAGAATAGTACACCACAGTAGAGGCCCTTCGGCCCACAATGTTGTGCCGACCCTTAAACCCTGCCTCACATATAACCCCCCACCTTAAATTCCTCCACATACCTGTCTAGTAGTCTCTTAAACTTCACTAGTGTATCTGCTTCCACCACTGACTCAGGCAGTGCATTCCATGCACCAACCACTCTGAGTAAAGAACCTTCCTCTAATATCCCCATAGGACCATAGAACATTACAGCACAGAAACAGGCCTTTTGACCCTTCTCGGCTGTGCCGAACCATTTTTCTGTCTAGTCCCACTGACCTGCACCTGGGCCATATCCCTCCAAACACCTCTCATCCATATACCTGTCCAAGTTTTTCTTAAATGTCAAAAGTGAGCCTGCATTCACCACTTCATCTGGCAGCTCATTCCACACTCACACCACTCTCTGTGGGAAGAAGCCCCCCCCCCCCCCCATGTTCCCTTTAAACTTTTCCACCATCACCCTTAACCTATGTCCTCTGGTTTTTTTCTCCTCTAGCCTCAGTGGAAAAAGCCTGCTTGCATTCACCCTATCTATACCCATCATAATTTTATACACCTCTATCAAATCACTCCTCATTCTCCTATGCTCCAGGGAATAAGTCCTAACCTATTCAACCTTTCTCTGTATCTCAAGTCCTGGCAACATCCTTGTAAACCTTCTCTGCACTCTTTCAACCTTATTAATATCCTTCCTGTAATTAGGTGACCAAAACTGCACACAATACTCCAAATTCGGTCTCACTAATGTCTTATACAACCTCACCATTACATTCCAACTCTTATACTCAATACTTTGATTTATAAAGGCCAATGTACCAAAAGTTCTCTTTATGACCCTATCCACCTGTGACACCACTTTTAGGGAATTATGTATCTGTACTCCCAGATCCCTCTGTTCTACTGCACTCCTCAGTGTCCTACCATTTACCTTGTATGTTCTACCTTGGTTTGACCTTCCAAAGTGCAATACCTCACACTTGTCTGCATTAAACTCCATCTGCCATTTTTCAGCCCATTCCTCCAACTGGTCCAAATCCCTCTGCAAGCTTTGAAAACCTTCCTCACTGTCCACTACACCTCCAATCTTTGTATCATCAGCAAATTTGCTGATCCAATTTGCCACATTATCATCCATATCATAACTTGAACTTCCCACCCCTTACATTAAAGCCATGTCCTCTTGTACTGAGCAGTGGTGCCCTGGGGAAGAGGCACTGGCTGTCCACTCTACCTATTCCTCTTAATATCTTGTGTACCTCTATCATGTCTTCTCTCATCCTCCTTCTCTCCAGAGAGTAAAGCCCTAGCTCCCTTAATCTCTGATCATACTGCATACTCTCTAAACCAGGCAACATCCTGGTAAATCTCCTCTGTACCCTTTCCAATGCTTCCACATCCTTCCTATAGTGAGGCGACCAGAACTGGACCCAATACTCCAAGTGTGGCCTAACCAGAGTTTTATAGAGCTGCATCATTACCCCGCGACTCTTAAACTCTGTCCCTCGACTTATGAAAGCTAACACCCCATAAGCTTTCTTAACTACCCTACCTGCCTGTGAGGCAACTTTCAGGGATCTGTTGACACGTACCCCCAGATCCCTCTGCTCCTCCACACTACCAAGTATCCTGCCATTTACTTTGTGCTCTGCCTTGGAGTTTGTCCTTCCAAAGTGTACCACCTCAGACTTCTCCAGGTTGAACTTGCACTTTCCCAGCAGACTCATGAATTCACGAACATTGGGCCTTGGACTTTCCCAGCAGACTCGTGAATTCACGAACATTGGGCCTTGGACTTTCCCAGCAGACTCGTGAATTCACAAACATTGAGCCTTGCATTTTCCCAGCAGACTCATGAATTCACGAACATTGGGCCTTGGACTTCCCCAGCAAATTTGCAGAGATTCACAGACTCAGGCCTTTGACCATTGTGCCTTGATCTCTGGATATTTGATCGATCTTTGAGCTTCAAACCTAAGTTCAGTAATATGAGTGACAGTTTCTCCACAGCTAGGTCCCAGAAATACTGAGATTTTTCTTCTGCTAATGTGGCTAGCGTGTAAAGGAGAATGAAATGGTGGTACCCTGGATTGGATCCACCACTTGTGCTGGCAGCCACACCACCCTCTGAGTGAGGGAGCTCCCCCTGCAGGTTCCTTTTAAATATCTCACCTTTCACCCTTAACCTTGGACCTTTTAACAGCCGTAGTGTAAACATGGACCTGAGGACCTCTGAGATTTGGGGAAAAGAACAAATGTCCTGTTCATCGAGCACATTTTTGAAGGAGAACAGTATCAAGGTATAATGGCAAATCTGGTGTCAATGGGAACCGAAGTGAAAGCACCCACTGTTGAAGTTGTATTGGGCACATGGGAAGTTAGTTGTGTTTGTTGGAGGTACATAAGACCACAATAAACCAGTTCCAATCTCTGAACCGTCACTAAGGGAGTTCTTCAGAGCATCATCATAAATGATCAGAAACAATCAAAGATGTTTCCTTCAACAAGATAGTTTATTGTCATTCTTCAGCAGACGAGTGTAAAGGAGAGCAAAATAATTGTTACTCCAGATCCTATACAGCTTTAAAAACTACAGCAAGCATAAAGAACACAATAAAGAATCATAAGAATAGGTTTCAAACATAGACATGTGGAATCTTTAAAATGTTTTATATAGGGAATGCACAGAAGTTGTTTCCACCAAAGCAGGCATTTCAAACCAGGGTTCACTGTCACAGAGTAATGGGTAGTAGACTTCACTTAGAGATTGGTACAATATCTCCCCTCCATAGTCCCTGTCTACACATCTAAATTACAGATATAAAACACAAAATAATTGATTGCACAAGCATTCACCCCCTTCAAGTCAGTATTTAGTAGATGCACTTTTGGCTGCAATTACAGCCTTGAGTCTGTGTGGAAGGCCTCTATCAGCTTTGCACATCTGGACACTGCAATTTTTCTGCGTTCTTCTTTACAGAACTGCTCAAGCTCTATCAGATTGCTTGGGGATCTTGAGTGAACAGCCCTTTTCAAGTCCAGCCACAAATTCTCAATTGGATTGAGGTCTAGAGTCTGACTTAGTCACTCCAGGATATTAATTTTGTTGTTTTTAGTCCATTCCTGTGTAGCTTTGGCTTTATGCTTTGGGTCTTTGTTTTGCTGGAAAACAAATCTTCTCCCAAGCTGCAGTTCTCTTGCAGACTGCATCAGGTTTTCCTCCAGGATTTCCCTGTATTTTGCTGCATTCATTTTACCCTCTACCTTCACAAGCCTTCCAGGGCCTGCTACAGTGAAGCATCCCCACAGCATGATGCAGTCACCACCATGCTTCACGATAGGGGTGGTGTGTTTTTGATGATGTACAGTGTTTGGCTTACACCAAACATAGCGTTTCGTCTGATGGCCAAAAGGCTCAATTCCGGTTTCATCAGACCATAGAACATTCAGATGACTTCAGATTCTCCCACATGCCTTTTAGCAAACTCCAGCCAAGATTTCATGTGATTTTTTTCAGCAGTGGCTTTCCCTTAAAGCGGTGACTGGTGAAGCACCCAGGCAACAGTTGTTGTATGCACAGCCTCTCCCATCTCAGCCACTGAAGCTTGTAACTCCTCCAGAGTTGTCATAGGTCTCGTGGTGGCCTCCCTCACTAGTCGCCTTCTTGCATGGTCACTCAGTTTTTGAGGACAGCCTGCTCTAGGCAGATTTACAGCTGTGCCATATTCTTTCCCTTTCTTAATGATTGACTTAACTGTACTCCAAGGGATATTCAGTGACTTGGAAATTTTCTTGTATCCATCTCCTGACTGGTGCTTTTCAATAACCTTTTCACAGAGTTGCTTGGAGTGTTCTTTTGTCTTCATGGTGTAGTTTTTGCCAGGATACTGACTCACCAGCAGTTGGGCCTTCCAGATACAGTTTTATTTTTACTACAATCGATTGAAACACCTTGACTGCCAACAGATCTCCATCTAACTCATTATGTGACTTCTAAACCAATTGGCTGCACCAGTGATGATTTGGTGTGTTGTATTAAAGGGGGTGAAAACTTATGCAATCAATTATTTTGTGTTTCATATTTGTAATTAATTAAGATCACTTTGTAGAGATCTATTTTCACTTTGACGCAGAGAGTCTTTTTGTGTTGATCAGTGTCAAAAAAGAAAATTAAATCCACTGTGATTCAATGTTTTAAGATTAAAAAAACATGAAGACATGAAGACAACCAGTTCTGGTCGCCTCACTATAGGAAGGATGTGGAAGCATTGGAAAGGGTACAGAGGAGATTTACCAGGATGCTGCCTGGTTTAGAGAGTATGCATTATGATCAGAGATTAAGGGAGCTAGGGCTTTACTCTTTGGAGAGAAGGAGGATGAGAGGAGACATGATAGAAGTGTACAAGATATTAAGAGGAATAGACAGAGTGGACAACCAGCACCTCTTCCCCAGGGCACCACTGCTCAGTACAAGAGGACATGGCTTTAAGGTAAGGGGAGGGAAGTTCAAGGGGTATATTAGAGGAAGGCTTTTCACTCAGAGAGTGGTTGGTGCGTGGATTGCACTGTCTGAGTCAGCGGTGGAGGCAGATACACTAGTGAAGTTTAAGAGACTACTAGACAGGTATATGGAGGAATTTAAGGTGGGGGGTTATATGGGAGGCAGGGTTTGAGGGTCGGCACAACATTGTGGGCTGAAGGGCCTGTAATGTGCTGTACTATTCTATGTTCTACTTCCAAGTGGGGTATGGTGAATACCTTTTATAGGTACTTTGAATCAACCATGATTGAATGGCAGAGCAGACTCAGACTCAGAATCCGAATCAGGTTTATTATCACTGACATACAATACTGTGCAAAAGTCTTAGGGAAGTATTTATAGCTAGGGTACTGAAGACTTTTACACAGTACTGCAGTAATTTTATGTATTGCACTGTTCTGCTGCCAAAAAATATCATGACATATGTGGCATAAACTGGATTCTGTTGTGGGTCTCTATTGTGGACAGAGAGTGCGAAGGGGACAGGGAGAGGGGAATCATGGTTGGAAAAAGGGGAAGGGAGGGTAAGAGCCAGAGATGCATTCTGTGATGATCAATAAACTAGTTGTTTGGAATCAGATGATTTTGCCTGGTGTCTCAGGGCTGGATGGGTGTGTACGCACCTGTCACCCCTGGCACTCCTCCTCTGGCGCCTGTCCCACACCCTCTCTCACAGTGCTCAGCCCCTGCCTGTCCCACACCCCTCTCTCACAGTGCTCAGCCCCCGCCTGTCCCACACCCCTCTCACAGTGCTCAGCCCCCGCCTGTCCCACACCCCTCTCACAGTGCTCAGCCCCCGCCTGTCCCACACCCCTCTCACAGTGCTCAGCCTCCGCCTGTCCCACACCCCTCTCACAGTGCTCAGCCCCCGCCTGTCCCACACCCCTCTCTCACAGTGCTCAGCCCCCGCCTGTCCCACACCCCTCTCACAGTGCTCAGCCCCCGCCTGTCCCACACCCCTCTCACAGTGCTCAGCCTCCGCCTGTCCCACACCCCTCTCACAGTGCTCAGCCCCCGCCTGTCCCACACCCCTCTCTCACAGTGCTCAGCCCCCGCCTGTCCCACACCCCTCTCACAGTGCTCAGCCCCCGCCTGTCCCACACCCCTCTCACAGTGCTCAGCCCCCGCCTGTCCCACACCCCTCTCACAGTGCTCAGCCCCCGCCTGTCCCACACCCCTCTCTCACAGTGCTCAGCCCCCGCCTGTCCCACACCCCTCTCACAGTGCTCAGCCCCCGCCTGTCCCACACCCCTCTCACAGTGCTCAGCCTCCGCCTGTCCCACACCCCTCTCACAGTGCTCAGCCCCTGCCTGTCCCACACCCCTCTCTCACAGTGCTCAGCCCCCGCCTGTCCCACACCCCTCTCACAGTGCTCAGCCCCTGCCTGTCCCACACCCCTCTCACAGTGCTCAGCCCCCGCCTGTCCCACACCCCTCTCTCACAGTGCTCAGCCCCCGCCTGTCCCACACCCCTCTCACAGTGCTCAGCCCCCCGCCTGTCCCACACCCCTCTCACAGTGCTCAGCCCCCGCCTGTCCCACACACCTCTCACAGTGCTCAGCCCCCGCCTGTCCCACAACCCTCTCACAGTGCTCAGCCCCCGCCTGTCCCACACCCCTCTCACAGTGCTCAGCCCCTGACTGTCCCACACCCCTCTCTCACAGTGCTCAGCCCCCGCCTGTCCCACACCCCTCTCTCACAGTGCTCAGCCCCCGCCTGTCCCACACCCCTCTCACAGTGCTCAGCCCCCGCCTGTCCCACACCCCTCTCACAGTGCTCAGCCCCCGCCTGTCCCACACCCCTCTCACAGTGCTCAGCCCCCGCCTGTCCCACACCCCTCTCACAGTGCTCAGCCCCCGCCTGTCCCACACCCCTCTCACAGTGCTCAGCCCCCGCCTGTCCCACACCCCTCTCACAGTGCTCAGCCCCCGCCTGTCCCACACCCCTCTCACAGTGCTCAGCCCCCGCCTGTCCCACACCCCTCTCACAGTGCTCAGCCCCCGCCTGTCCCACACCCCTCTCACAGTGCTCAGCCCCCGCCTGTCCCACACCCCTCTCACAGTGCTCAGCCCCCGCCTGTCCCACACCCCTCTCACAAGTGCTCAGCCCCCACCTTTCCCATCATCCCTTGCCCCTGCCAAATTTACAAAGCTGTTTTCCGCTCCTTGTTGACAAATACAGTACTGTGCAAAAGTCATGGCTTGGCCTCCACAGCTGTCTGTGGCAATGAATTCCATCGATTCACCACCCTCCGGCTAAAGAAATTTCTTCTCATCTGTGTTCTAAAGGGATGCCTTTATTCTGAGGCTGAGCCCCCAGTCCTGGAATCCCCCACTGATGGAAGCATCCTCTCCAGAGCCACTGTGTCCAGGCCTTTCAATATTCAATATATTTCAATAAGATCCTCTCCTCATTCTTCTCAACCCCAGTGAGTACAGGCCCAGAGCCATCAAATACTCCTCATATGTTAAACTTTTCTTTCTTGGAATCACTCTTGTGAACCGCCTCTGGACCCTTTCAAATGCCAGCACATCTTTCCTTAGATACGGGGTCCAAAACTGCTGACAATACTCCAAGTGCATTTGACCAATGCCTTAGAGAGTCTCGGCATTACATTACACCGTTTTGGAGTGTTATGGGAATGAATGGGAGTGTGACATATTGCCTTGGCATGGACACTCTCAAGGTGACTCATTCATCAAATTCCGAGGAATTTGGAATTGTGCTGCTGATTGAGATGACGATTTGGTGGATTCTAAAGTGCATTCCTTTGTATGTGATCTGTGTAGAAATAGCTGTTTAACCATGGTCCGAGAGGCTAATGTTAGCAATTAACACTCAGATTATCATATAGAAGATAATTATAGCTGCTTATTAACGATGGCTTGGCAATGAATTTTAAGAAGATAATGAAAGCAAGCTATCATGTTAATACAGATTGATTTGCTGACATTTCTGACAATGTTCTTTATTTTGGAGTTTAAACTCAAACTCTGAATATTCTAGTTGGAGAATGAGGGGTTTATAAAATTATGAGAGGCATAGAATCAGAATCAGGTTTACTATCAACGGCATATGTCCTGAAATTGGTTGTTTTGTGGCCACAGAACCTTGCAATAGGTAACAAAAAACTGTCAATTACAGTAGATATATACAGTATTACAAAAAAGTAGTGAGAGAGTGTCCATGGGTTCAATGTCCATTTAGAAATCTGATGATGGGGAAGAAGCTGTATCCTAAATCGCTGAGTGTGTGCCTTCAGGCTCCTGTACCTCCTCCCTGATGGTAGCAATGAGAAGAGGGCATGTCCTGGGTGATGGAGGTCCTTAATAATGGACAGCACCTTTTTGAGGCATCACTCCTTGAAGATGTCCTGGGTGCTACGAAAGCTCATGCCCACGATGGAGCTGACTGAGTTTACAACTCTCTGCAGCTTTTCCAATCGTGTGCAGTGGCCCCTCCGTGCCAGACGGTGATACAACCAGTGAGAATGCTCTCCACATTACAATGGCGAGAGTCGTTGCTGACACCCCAAGTGTCCTGAAGCTCCTAATGAAGTATAGCCACTGTCATGCCTTCTTTGCAATGGCTTGAGTTCGTTAGGCCTGGGTGGTGGGTGATCGATGCCGCCTTAATGAAATCTAGCTGCTGTCATTCCTTCTTTGGGTAAACGCAAGCAGACTTTTTCCCACTGAGTTTGGGTGAGACTAGAACTAGAGGTCATGGGTTAAGGGTGAATGGTAAAATGTCTGCGGGGAATATGAGGGGAACTTCTTCACTCAGTTTGTGGTTGAGTGTAAAAGGAGCTGCCTGTGGAAGAGAGAGATTCGGGTTTGATTGCAACATTTCAGAGAAGTTTGGATGAGTACTGTACATGAATGGGAGGGGTATGGAGGGCTATGGTCTGGCTGCAGGTCAATGGGACTAGGCAGACCAGTTCGGCACAGATTAGATGGGCTGAAAGGTGTGTTTCTGTGCTATAGTGCCATATAACAATGACTCCTGTTAAACTTTCAGTTCTGGTGATAATTAATCAGAAATTACCAAGGAAGGAATATCTAAATGATATGAAATACATAATTTTAGTTGCAGTAAAGCTGTCAGTGTGGATGGGCTATTTTGAAAGCTAACCTGATGTGAATATGATTGAAACATGAAACCAAACCTGACTGAATCTTCACAATAATTTAGAATCGCTGTAAACTGGGGGCGGGGGGAATGACAATCCCTTTAGACTTATCTTGAAGTGTGTAGATTAAAACCAATTTGTCTTTTCCAGCAGTAAGCTGTTCTCTTGATGAACAATAATATTGGTAATATTATCCTTCAGGGTGGAGCAGAATGAGACCTGACCATCTGCACATCTGTGTTTATGAATAACCAGAGCTTTGCTATCTTTCAGGCAGTGCAGAAGACTACTTCTACACCACTCAGGGTGGCGGCACGCTGATAGACGGAGTTGACGATGCTGAAGACTTTGAGAAAACTTGGGATGCCTTTGCTCTACTTGGTAAGGCCAGGGGTTTTGAAAACTGATTCAATTCAATACTCTTCCCAAAAGCCCCATTGCAGATTTCAACTGATGGCGATTTAGTTCAAAGTAAGTGTACTAACAAAGTACATATACGCCACCATATACATTTTCTTGCAGGCATTCACAGTGGAACAGAGAAATACAATAGAATCAATCAAAAACCACGCACAAAGACTGACAATGTGCATATAATAAATAAATAACATTGAAAATATCAGTTACACTGAAGGGTTGGGTCCTAACATTTGATCTCTGTATTGAGACAAAGACAAGAAGAAATTTCTTTATCCAGAGAGTGGTGAATCTGTGGAGTTCATTGCCACAGACGGCTGTGGAGAATCAGTTATTGGGTATATTTAAAGCTGAGATTGATAGGTTCTTGATTAGTCAGGGTGTCAATGGTTACAGGGAGAAGGCAGGAGAATGGGGTTGGGAGGGACTGGGCCTTATCCACTACTTTTTGTAGGATTTTCTGTTCAAGGGCATTGGTGTTTCTGTACCAGACTGTGATGCAACCAGTCAACATACTCTCCCCCACACATCCATAGAAGTTTGTCAAAGTTTTATATGTCAACAGAAAATTGGTTAAAAGTTTGAAAACTTGCATCAATGAGAGCTGTTGTCCTAATACCTTTTGCATTTGGAACTTCATGCAGGAAATTCTGTTAAGAGCAGAATCATTAAAATGAGATACACTTAGCAGTTTGCTTTTGGAGTTATGAAAATTCAGTTAAGAACAGTATCTTTAGAATGAGACATACTGAGCAGTTTGCTTTTGGAGTTATGAAGTTATCAATGTGAAGGTTTGTATTTTCACGTTTACCAGTGACGGTGTTAATGATGTGTTTCTGTCCTTCAGGTGTAAAGGATGCACACCAGATGAACATTTATAGAGTAATCGCTTCCATTCTCCACCTGGGAAATGTAGAGATTGTTTCGGAGAGAGATACGGACTCGTGTGGTGTTGTTGTAAGTCTTTGCTATAGAGTAGTTACATCCTCTGTTCTGTAGGTTTCAATATTCAAGATTGTTTACTGCCATTCCCAGTACACAAGTGTAAAGGAGAACAAAATAATTGCTGCTCCAGATCTGATGTAGCACAAAAAACACATGCACATAATAAGCATAACACAATAAAAACAAAATATATAAAAGTACATACAATTAGCTCATGTATGTACATAAAGGGGTGTCAGGGTGGAGGTATGTCCCTACCAAAGGAGGTGTAAGGTGCTCCTTCCCTCCACTAGCCTGCAGGTCACCCTTGGGCAAGGTGTGGCACCTGCTTAGCCCCCGATCAGGGTCACATGAAGCCATGGGAGCAGGCGGTGGATGGTCGTGTGAGCAGCTGGTGCATATCACAAGTCCTGGTTATGCGACCACTAACACCAGGCAGACAATCTCTGAAGAGTATTGATAATGACTGGGGTCACCCGTCTTGTAAAGACACGGCCCAGAAGACAATGGCAAACTACTTCTGTAGAAAAATTTGCCAAGAGCAATCATGGTGATGGAAAGACCATGATTGACCATGTCATACACACTGTACATAAAGATTGAGTGAACAAAGTGACGCGAGGCACAGGAGTGTCTGTATATAAGGTGTCTAACGGGAAATGATAAAGTAGTGGTGGATGGGTGTGTGGAGGGGTGGGTTAGTGGGTGGGGGTGTTAATCAGTCTGTTTGGGGAAAGTAACAGTTTTTGAGTCTGGTGGTCCTGGCGTGAATAATACGTAACCTCCTCCCTGATGGGAGTGGGACAAACAGTCCATGAGCAGGGTGGGTGGGATCCTTCATTATGTTACTGGTCCTTTTCTGGCATCTTTCTGGAAATATGCCCTTGATGATGGGTAGGCTGGTGCCGGCGATGTGTTGGGTATTTTTGACTACCCATTGTGGAGCCTTTCTGTCTGCAATAGAGTAACTTCCACCACAACCAATCATGCAGCATGTTAGGATGCTCTCAACTGTACATCTGTAGGTCAGACAGATGTGTACAGTTCAGCCTCTGCAGAATGTAGAGGCACTAGTGAGTGTTTCTGATTGTGTAGGATGTGTTTTGGGGACATGAGAGGTTGTGTGTGACGAACGCTCCCCGGAGTGGGAAATTGCTCGTGGTTTCCACTGCCACTGATGTAAAGAGGTGTGAGTAATCATTTCCTTTGTCTTGTTGACATTAAGGAAGAGGTTATTTTCCTAGCACCAGGCCTCGTGCTCTTCCACCTGGTGTCGGTAGGCCGTCTCGTGGTTGTTGGTGATAAGCCCAACCTTTGCTCAATGACTGTCCTATGGACATTTAAATTTTGTCTTGGTAATGTACTAGGGTCTGAGCACTATTTAAACCAATCTCTGCATAATGAATTCTAGACCGGCTAGTGATGTAGCGGAGAGTGAAGGGTCTCTGTAGCAGTTACTTGAAAACAAACCAGACACACTCAGAGACTGAACATGGAAGGGTGGGGGTCGACTCTATATGACACGCTCCACCAATCACAAAGTTGTAAACTCGAAGGAAGTAGTTCAAACCAACAAAACAAACAATCTTGAAACGCTAAAAACTAATGAAACTAAAACTAACAAAATAAACAGAGTTAGTGTATTTAAGTGCAGTGAAGTGTTCTTAAACATATTTAAGAGTGTGGTGAACTACATATACCTGTCTGGACACGCCCCCCCCCCCCCCCCCCCCGCTGACTGCTCCTGTGGCACCTCCCACTGACCCCTGTATAAAGACGATTGGAGGCACTGCTCCTCCCTCAGTCTCCAGGATGTTGTGTGATGGTCTCTTGCTGCTGATGCTGCTGATGGTGCTTTCTTCCAGCTAATAAAAGCCTATCTCGACTCACGTCTCAGAGAGTTATTGATGGTACATCAAAGAGTATTTAAGGTCTTTAAGTAGATCATAAAGTGATATCACCCCTGGCCCACTCCCTGGCTCTACCCAAACTAAACTGATCCAGCTGAAACACAAATCTAAAGCACCCAAGCACTTACCTCTCCTACCTACACCATGTCCCTATCCCTCCATCCTCCTCACATCCATGTGCCTATCCAAATGTCTCTTAAAAACCTCTAATGTATCTGCCTCGACCACCATCCCAGGCATCCACCTCTCTCTGAGTAAAAAAATTAATCTCCCTTGAACCTCAAACACGAGGAAATCTGCAGATGCTGGAAATTAAAGCAAAACACACAAAATGCTGGTGGAACGCAGCAGGCCAGGCAGCATCTTTAGGAAGAAGCGCTGTCGACATTTTGGGCCGAGACCCTTCATCAAGACTAACTGAAAGGAAAGATAGTAAGAGATTTAAAAGTAGGAGGGGGAGGGGGAAATGCAAAATGATAGGAGAAGACCGGAGGGGGTGGGATGAAGCTAAGAGCTGGAAAGGTGATTGGCGAAAGTGATACAGAGCTGGAGAAAGGAAAGGATCATGGGACGGGAGGCCTAGGGAGAAAGAAAGGGGGAGGGGGAGGATCTACTATCAAGATGAAGCCACACTTAGTTTGGAGGAACAACACCTTATATTCCGTCTGGGTAGCCTACAACCTGATGGCTTGAACATTGACTTCTCTAACTTCCGTTAATGCCCCTCCTCCCCTTCTTACCCCATCCCTGATATATTTAGCTTTTTTCTCCCCTTTTTTCCCCTCTCTTTCTGCCCATCACTCTGCCTGTTCTCCATCTCCCTCTGGTGCTCCCCTCCCCCTTTCTTTCTCCCTAGGCCTCCTGTCCCATGATCCTTTCCCTTCTCCAGCTCTGTATCCCTTTAGCCAATCACCTTTCCAGCTGTTAGCTTGACCCCACCCCCTCCTGTCTTCTCCTATCATTTCAGATTTCCCCCTCCCCCTCCTACTTTCAGATCTCTTACTATCTTTCCTTTCAGTTAGTCCTGATGAAGGGTCTCGGCCCGAAACGTCGACAGTGCTTCTCCCTATAGATGCTGCCTGGCCTGCTGTGTTCCACCAGCATTTTGTGTGTGTTGCTCTCCTTTGAACCTACCCCTCTTACCTTTAATGCATGCCCTCTGGTATTAGACATTGCAAACCTGGGAAACAGATACTGTCTGTCCACTCTGTCTATGCCTCTCAATCTTATGAATCTCAATCAGATCTGCCCTTAGCCTCTGGCACTCCAGAGCAAACGACCCAAGTTTATCCAGCCTCTCATGATATCCTCTAAACCAGGCAGCATCCTGATAAACCTTCTCTGCACCTCCTCCGAAGCCTCAACATCCTTACTCTAGTGGGGTGACCAGATCTGTATGCGATGCTCCAGATGTGGCCAAACCAGAGTTTTATAAAGTTGCAAAGTAACCTCCTGACTTTTGAACTCAAATAAAATCAAACATTGCATAAACCTCTTAACCACCTTATCGACCTGTGTAGCCACTTTCAAGGGAGCTGTGAACTTGGATCCCAAGATCTCTCTGCTGCTCTGGTTTGTCCTTCTAGAATGCAACACTGCACGCTAGTCCTCGTTCAATAGTTATTTTTTAATGCAGACAAGTGTGAGACATTTTTATTAACATTTAAAGGACAATCATCTCTGTTAAATGTTGTCATATTTTACCTTCTAAACCACTTCCTCTGGAAGATCGTTCAACAATTGTTTCTTTAGCTCCAAATTCCAACATCTACAGTCTCTTACATCTCCTTTGGTTGGCCTACATTTGGCATTCTTTGATCATGCTTGCTTGGGCCCTGAGATCCTATGGAGCAGAGGCCATTGATGAACACCCGTCTCCATCATCCCCTGAAGTCGATGGTATGGTTGGAGTTCACCAATGTTTCTGTAATCTATTATGTCCACTGCACCGGGGATTGGCCTACAGCGCTTCACCACAGCCCTGTTAGCCAACCTTACCCGTTTCTCCCTCTCATGACGGGGACGTAGTCTTGGACTTTGAGAGGCTTTGATCATACTCAGCTGATAATGAGATGTCAGAAAATATACAAGAAAGGTTTATAAAAAATATTTTCATTTTCTTTCAAAATGTTCAAAGTTCATTTTATTATCAAAGCATACAACTCTGAAGTTCTTCCATTCTCCAGGTAATCATGAAACCAAGAGCGAAAAGAAAGGCAGCACAATCATCAGCCCCCAAATCCTACCTCCCCGCAAAACAAAAGAACAAAACTGATCAGCATATCGACTCCCAAATCCCTCCTCCCACATGAAAAAAACAAACGAAAATGGAACAAGCACGTCAACCCCCAAATCCCTCCTCCTGCACTAAATACAAGCAAAACGGATCAGGCACATCAACCCCCAAAACCCCTTCTCCGCTTCCGTACTTTTTCCACAGATGCTGCCCGGCCTGCTGAGTTCCTCCAGCATTCGGTGTGTGTTGTGTGGATTTGCAGCATCTGCAGATTTCCTCATGTTTGTTTTTAAAAATTACCAGAAATGTGCCATCATATCTATCAGAAAATCTCTCATTATATCTAGCATATCAAATCTTAACATATTAAATATCAAATATCAACATATTGAAAATCAATTATTAACATATCAAGTATTAACAGCTTGTTAGCTATCAGAAGATTAACAGCACTCTAGCTTGTTAACAATTAATCTCTGTACTTTCAGAAGAAGGATAAGCACCTAAGATACTTCTGTGATCTGCTGGGGGTTGAACACGACCAGATGGAACACTGGCTCTGTCATCGGAAGCTCGTCACCACGTCAGAGACATATGTGAAGACCATGTCCAAGCAGCATGCCATCAATGCCAGGAACGCATTGGCCAAACACATCTACGCCCAGCTCTTCAACTGGATCGTGGAACAAATCAACAAAGCGCTTCATACAACCAGCAAGCAGCACTCGTTCATTGGCGTCCTGGACATTTACGGGTACGCAACTGAGCAACGTTTACACGGCATTGCATCCTGCCAAACCGGGAACTAGGGTTGATAATGAGTGCAGTTTAGTGACAGTATTACTGCCATCACACGAGTCGGGTATCACAATCAGTATCAGGTTTAATGTCACTGGCTTATGTCCTGAAATTTGTTGTTATGCTGTCTTGTGCCACGAAACCAACGGAAAGAAAGGTTATGTCCCCGCCGTGAGAGGTAGAAACAACAAGATTGGCTAACGGGGCTCGGGTGAAGCTGTATAGGACAATCCCCTGTACAGTGGACACAATAGATTACAGAAACATTGGTGAACTCCAACCATACTATCGACTTCTGAGGACGATGGAGACAGGTGTTCACCAATGGCCGCTGCTCCACAGGATCTCAGGGCCCAAGCATGATGATCAAAGAATGCCAAATGTAGGCCAACCAAAGGAGATGTAAGAGACTGTAGATGCTGCAATTTGGAGCTAAAATTAAAAACTATACATTACAATAAGTATATAGTAAGTAATGTAAAAAGAGAGCAAAAAAAGAAACAAACAGTGAGATAGTGTTCATGGGATCATTGTCTGTTCAGAAATCTGATGACGGAGGGGAAGAAGCTGTTCCTGAAATGTTGAGTGTGTGTCTTCAGGCTCCTGTAGCTCCTCCCTGATGGTAGCAGTGAGAAGAGGGCATGTCCTGGGTGATGGGGGTTCTCAATGATGGATACATCGCCTTTTGAAGGTGCTCTAGATGGTGGGGAGGCCTGTGCCCATGATGGAGCTGGCTGAGTTTACAGCTTTCTGCAGCTTCTTCTGATCCTGCACAGTGGCCCCTCCATACCAGACAGAGATGCAGCCAGTTAGAAGGCTCTCCACGGTGCATCTGTAGAAATTTACAAGAGTCATTGCTGACATACCAAGTCTCCTGATTCTCCGAATAAAATATAGCACTGTTGTGCCTTCTTTCCAATGGCATTAGTACGTTGGGCCCAGGACAGATCTTCAGAGGTGTTTAGGGTATGATGTTCTCCTGTTGTTGGGTCCTCAGGTAGCTGTAGAGGCTGATCGGGATCCACGTATTCTGGTGAAGTGTGGGCTGGAGTAAGTAGCGGCTGTGGCTTTTGGTTTTAGTGACACAGTCCTTTCTTAATTGACCTGTTACAGTGAGGTAACTTACTAACATTTGTTCAAAGTTTGAAGCATACTTATTAACAAAGTACATATATGTCACCATATACTAACGAGATTCATTTTATCTGGAGGAAACCGTCCCAGGAAGAACTCATAAGCTCCTGATGCACAGAGGTGGAATTGAAACCAAGCTGCTGGAGCTAACCACTGACTTACCGTTCCGTACATACAAACTTAACTCAAGTCATTCAGCATTGTATCAGTTGAGTCAGTGTTACCATTGGACACACAAAATGCTGCAGGAACTCAGCAAATCAGGCAGCACCTATCAAAAGCATAAAACATAACAGCAGAATTAAACAAATTAATCCTTAGGCACTCCGTTCAAAAAGTTCAAACTACATTTATTATCGAAATATGTGTACTTTATATGACCTTGAGATTGTCTCCTTTCAGACAGCCACAAAACAAAGAAACCCATTCTAAAAAAGTCATCAAACACCCAAAGTGCAGAGAGAAAAAAAACAAATCATGCAAACAATAAATGTAAGCAATTAACATTCAGAACTGAAGTTCACGAAAGTGAGTCTACAGGCACAAAGCAGGTCATCAGTACAGCTGATGCAGGAGCCTGTTAGTTGCAGGCCACAGCCTCAGTTCAGTGCAGAGCCGAGCAAACCGCGCAGAGCAATGAACTGAACCTCTGGCCCCTGACACCCTGACCTTTTCAATCTGGCCCAGCGCTTCAATTGTCCAATCTTCAGGTCATTCCTCGCTCTTGCAGAAGACTCCCGTGTCCCTTGAGATAAATGAACAGTTGACGTTTTAGGCGAAGACCATTCATCAAGACTGTTATTTTTGTGTGGATTCATGGTTCAGGAGTTCCAGCCTGGAATGGATAATACTGTGCTTTGGGTCCATATGTTTATACAGTCCAGTGGTGAGGTTGGACGTCAGTCCCTCTGCTTGTGCAGAGACTGAGCCGTGGAGGAGAGAAGTGCTGTGTTATGTGTATTTCGGTTCCCACAATGGCCCCTCCAGTGCTATTCCTGTCCTGTAGATGTCAACCCATTAGAAGCTAAATTGTGATTATTAAAAACTAACTTTGTACAAGGTCAGACTCAAACCCAAACTGAAAGGATTGCCTGAGACATTTTCCGCGATCCAATTATCTTTTGTGCTGTCCCTGGGAATTCTCCAGAGGCTATTATTTTAGACGGTGGGAGTGCTGCTTGGAGATTACAGCCAAGCCTGCTGATGGTGATGCTGTCTGACAAGTGCATATTTATGGTTCATCGGGGCACTGAAAAAAACCATTGCCAAATTAAAAACATAAGAGATTCTGCAGATGCTGGAATTCCAGAGTAACACACACAAAATGCTGGAGGAACACAGCAGGTTGGAAAGCATCTACGGAGGGGAATAAACAGTTGACATTTTAAGCCAAGACCCAAGCTGGAAAGGAAGGGGTCAGAGACCAGAATAAGGTAGGGTTATGGGAAGGATGACAAGCTGGTAGGTGATAGGTGGTAAGACTAGGTGAGGGGGAGTGTGGATGAGTGGGAGGGGGGGATGAAGTAAGAAGCTGCTCGGAGGTGATAGGTGGAAGAGGTAAAGGGGTAAAGAAGTATGCATCTGATAGGAGAGGAAAGTGGACCGTAGAAGAAAGAGGGGCACCAGAGGGAGGAGATGGGCAAGTGTGGAGAAGAGAAAGGGTAAGAGGGAAGCCAGGAAGGGGAGAAATTACCAGATGTTGGAGAAATCAATATTCATGCTGTCAGATTGGAGGCTACTGAGGCAGAATATGAGGTGTTGCTCCTCCGAGCTGAGAATGGCCTCATTGTGCAGGAGAGGAGACCATGGATCAATGTGTTAGAAAGTGAATGGCAAGTAGAATTAAAATGGGTGGCTGACATTGAATCAGAATCAGGTTTATTGTCACCGGCATGTGTAGTGAAATTTGTTAACTTAGCGGCAGCAGTTCAATGCAATACATAATACTGTATAGAAGAAGAAGAATAAAATAATAATAATAAGTAAATAAATTATAGTATATATATATTGAATAAATTAAAATAATTCAAAAAACGGAAATTAATATATATTGGAAAAAGTGAGGTAGTGTTCACAGGTTCAAAGTCCATTTAGGAATCGGATGGCAGAGGGGAAGAAGCTGTTCCTGAATCGCTGAGTGTGTGCCTTCAGGCTTCTGTACCTCCTACCTGATGGTAACAGTGAGCAAAGGGCATGCCCTGGGTGCTGGAGGTCCTTAATAATGGATGCTGCCTTTCTGAGACACCGCTCCCTGAAGATGTCCTGAGTACTTTGTAGGCTAGTACCCAAGATAGAGCCGACTAAATTTACAACCCTCTGCAGCTTCTTTCGGTCTCGTGCAGTAGCCCCTCCATACCAGACAGTGATACAGCCTGTCAGAATGCTCTCCATGGTACATCTGTAGAAGTTTTTGAGTATATTTGTTGACCTATCAAATCTTTTCAAACTTTTAATGAAGTCCAGCTGCTGTCTTGCCTTCTTTATAGCTGCATCGATATGTTGGGACCAGGTTAGGTCCTCAGAGATCTTGACACCTCAGGAACTTGAAACTGCTCACTCTCTCCAGTTCTGATCCCTCTATGAGGATTGGTATGTGTTCCTTCATCTTACCCTTCCTGAAGTCCACAATCAGCTCTTTCATCTTACTGATGTTGAGTGGCCAGGTTGTAGCTGTGACACCACTCCACTCGTTGGCATATCTCACTCCTGTATGCCCTCTCGTCACCCCTGAGATTCTACCAACAATAGCTGTATCATCAGCAAATTTATAGATGGTATTTGAGCTATGCCTAGACACACAGTCGTGGGCATAGAGAGAGTAGAGCAGTGGGCTAAGCACACACCCCTAAGGTGCACCAGTGTTGATCGTCAGCAAAGAGGAGATATGATCACCAATCCACGCAGATTGTTGTCTTCCAGTTAGGAAGTCAAGGATCCATTGCAGAGGGAGGTACAGAGGCCCAGGTTCTGTAACTTCTCAATGAGGATTGTGGGAATGATGGTGTTAAGTCAAGTCAAGTCACTTTTTATTGTCATTTCGACCATAACTGCTGGAACAGTACACAGTAAAAATGAGACAACATTTTTCAGGACCATGGTGATACATGAGTCGATACAAAAAGTACACTGAACTACATAAAAACAACACAGAAAAAAAACTACACTAGATTACAGACCTACCCAGGACTGCATAAAGTGCACAAAACAGTGCAGGCATTACAATAAATAATAAACAAGACCATAGGCACAGTAGAGGGCAGTAAGATGTCAGTCCAGGTTCTGGGTATTGAGGAGTCTGATAGCTTGGGGGGGAGAAATGATTATGATCAGTTCAGGTTGCCTCATTATAGGAAGAATGCAGAAGCTTCAGAGAGGGTGCAGACTTAGGCTTTATGGATTGATCTGAAATAGATGAGATGAATATTCTTGGGAGGATAATTTTATTTATTTGCAGTGTTTGTTTATTTAGAGATACAGTACAGAGCAGGCCATTCCAGCCCAATAAGCCTCACCACTCAGCAACCCACCTATTTAACACTAGTCTAATCACGGGACAGTTTACATTGACCAATTAACCTACCAACTGGGTCTTTGCACTGTGGGAGGAAACCGGAGCACTCAGAGGAAACCCACATGGTTCACAGAGAGAAATGCAAGCTCCTTACATTTGGCGCAGGAATTGAACTCTGAACTCTGGAATGTCCCAAGCTGGAAGAGAGGTCCTAACGAATAAGCTACAATGGCACCCTAGGACGTGATTTCATATGTTACCTATTTGAGAGGAAATAAATCCTCCCTGTGTTTTCCCATGTCCCTTTGGCACTATTACCCCATCTCTTTCCCTTCCCTCACCCTCAGAACCTACCCATTACCTGCACCTTCCTCCTCCTGATTTCCTATCTCCCTCCCTTTATTCCATGGTCTACTCTCCTCTCCTATCAGATCCCTTCTTCTTCAGCCCTGTGCCTTTTCCACCTACTGCCTCCCAGCTTCCCACAGTATTCTGTTCACACTCCTCCCCACCTCCTACCTCCCCAGCCACCTGCATTCAACTATCACCTGCTTGTTCCTTCTCTTCCCAGTTCCCTCCTTACCCATTTATTCTGGCTTCTTCCCCATTCCTTTCCAGTCCTGATGAATGGCTGTAGCCTGTTTATTCCTCTCCATAGATGCTGCCTGACCTGCTGAGTTCCTCCAGTATTTTGTTTGTGTTGCTCTGGATTTCCAGCATCTGCAGGATCTCTTGTGTTTCCAGAGACACCAATTGCACAAATCTATTTAAACTTAAAATCTCAATTTTGGATACCAGCTGTCACGTGGTGGTCCACAGTGAAATTTCAGTTCTACAGGTTAAAAGTAATGTCCAGAATTTACTGAAAAGATGTTTGAGTGAAACTGTTGGCCAACAAGTTTTTGAAAGTTCTTGCCCTTTCCAACAATTTTTCCTTTCCTGTTCTGAAGAAGGGTCTCGGCCCAAAGTGTCGACTGTTTATCCATTTCTGTAGATGCTGCCCGACCCTCTGAGTTCCTCCAGCATTTTGTGTATGTTACTCTGGATTTCTAGTATCTACAGAGTCTCTACTGTTGAAGTTGTTTTGTGGATTATGATTTGGCATAAGTTCATGAGGCATTTTTGTCACAATAAGGGGAGAAAAGGCCATCTTCTGTTATGAACTGCTCACTCAGTGAATTAATTGCCCATAAATGCTTATTGCCGCAGAAAGCATTTCAGCTACAAAGAGTGACAAGATAGGCTAAGAGCACTGATGGAGAACATGAAAGGTGTATTCAAAATTAATAATAATAATAAATTATTTATAAGGTCATAGATCACTCCTGCACAGAAACAGGTCCTTCGGCCCATCTGGTCCATGCTGAACTATTAATCCACTTGAACCATTGACCTCCTCCCCGACCATTGCCCTCCAAAACCCACCCCCATCTATGCATCTATCCAAAACTCTTAAACGTTGAAATCGACCTTGCATGCACCTCTTCTGCTGGCAGCTCATTCCACGTTGTCACCACCCTCTGTCTGAATATGTTTCCCCTCAGGTCCCCCTTAAACTTTTCACCTTTCACCCTTAACCCATAACCTCTAGTTGTAGCCCCACCCAACCTCAGTGGTGAAAGTCTGCTTGCACTTACCCTATTGAAATTCCTCATAACTTTGTATATCTCCAATCAAATCCCCCCTCAGTCTGCTACGTCATTGGGAAAAAAGTCCTAATCTGTTCAACCTTTCCCTATAACACAGGTTCTCAGATCCCAGCAACATCCTTGTAAATTTTCTCTAGACTCTTTCATCTTTCCTGTAGGTAGGTGACTAAAACTGCACATAATATTACAACTTAGGCCTCACCAGGTTCTTATACAATTTCAACATAACATCCCAACTCCTGTACTCATACATTGGTTTATAAAGGCCAATATGCTAAAAGCTTTCTTTATTACTCTTATCTACCTGTGACATCACTTTTAGGGAATTATGGGCCTGTATTCCCAGATCCCTTTGTTCTACAACACCCCTCGGTGCCCGAATGTTCACTGTGTAAGACCTACCCTGGTTGGTCCTACCAAAGTGCAAAACCTCGCACTCGTCTGCATTAAATTCCATCTGTCATTTTGCAGCCCATTTTCCCATTGGTCCAGATCCTACTGCAAGCCATAGTAGCCTTTCTCTCTGTCCACTACACCTATACCGACAGAGCATGTTTTGTACAGACGATGTAGTTCAAAGTGCTTCACAACAGAATGTAGAGCAAACATGACAATACATGGTACCATGATATCAGAGTGGTTAGCACAACACAATCACAGCTGATAACCAATTGATAAAATACTGTTGCTAGCATGAACTTCTGGAAGGTTCTGGGAAGGAATAAATGCACTGAGGGGTGCAAGAATGGTACAGACTGACAACAGGAAGTTAGCTGTTCCAGCAAGTGTTGGATCATTGTTCTGGTTGCTCTTGTGAAACTAGTTCGACAGGTAACAGTTATTTTCAGAGAGGTAATGTCTGCTTTCTGTCCACTTCAGGTTTGAAACATTTGATATCAACAGTTTTGAACAATTTTGCATCAACTACGCTAATGAGAAATTGCAGCAGCAATTTAACCTGGTGAGAACACTGTATTATGTACTTGTGCATGTGTGTGTGAACCTGCTCATGTGGCTTCATGTATGTGTGCATATGTTCTTGTGTCTTCATTATGTGTGAACCTGCTCATGTGGCTTCATGTATGTGTGCATATGTTCTTGTGTCTTCATTATGTGTGAACCTGCTCATGTGTCTTCATGTATGTGTGCACATCTTCTTGTGTCTCCATGTATGTGCTTAAATATTTTAAAAACAGTTTTATTCAGTTCTAATTTCATCAGATTTACCTGATGTCTATTCTTCCTATCCTTTGGCACTAACAGTCACATGCTCACAGATACTGCAACGTTTCAGTGGTAAACCCAACGGTCTTCCTCAGGCACAAATTAGTCAAGTGTCAAGTCCCCCAGAGACACCTCCTTATATACCCTGTCGAGTGAGCCCCGCCCAGGCCCCGCCTAAACCAATGAGACGTTGCAATCAGTATCTGTAAGTACAGTGGAATGCAAACGTTTGGGCATCCCGGTCAAAATTTCTGTTATTGTGAATAGTTAAGTCAGTAGAAGATGAACTGATCTCCAAAAGTCATGAAGTTAAAGACGAAACATTCTTTTCAACATTTTAAGCAAGATTAGTGCGGTATTCTTGTTTTGTACAATTTTAGAGTGAAACAAAGGAAAGGAGCACCATGCAAAAGTTTGGGCACCCCAAGAGATTTGAGCTCTTAGATCTAAGGTCTCTTAGATCTAGATCTTAGATCTTAGATCTAGGACTCTTAGGTCTCAGACCTTAATTAGCTTGTTAGGGCTATGGCTTGTTCACAGTCATCATTAGGAAAGGCCTGGTGATGCAAATTTCAAAGCTTTCTAGATACTCTGACTCCTCAAACCTTGTCCCAACAATCAGCAGCTATGGGCTCCTCTAAGCAGCTGCCTAGCACTCTGAAAATTAAAATAAGTGATGCCCACAAAGCAGGAGAAGGCTATAAGAAGAAAGCAAAGCGTTTTCAGGTAGCCATTTCCTCAGTTCATAATGTAATTAAGAAATGGCAGTTAACAGGAATGGTGGAGGTCAAGTTGAAGGTCTGGAAGACCAAGAAAACTTTCTGAGAGAACTGCTCATAGGATTGCTAGAAAGGCAAATCAAAACCCCCGTTTGACTGCAAAAGACCTTTTCAAAGATTTAGCAGACTCTGGAGTGGTGGTGCACTGTTCTACTGTGCAGTGACACTTGCACAAATATGACCTTCATGGAAGAGTCATCAGAAGAAAACCTTTCCTGCATTCTCATCACAAAATTCAGTGTCAGAAGTTTGCAAAGGAACATCTAAACAAGCCTGATGCATTTTGGAAACAAGTCCTGTGGACTGATGAAGTTAAAATAGAACTTTTTGGCCACAATGAGCAAAAGTATGTTTGGATAAAATGGGGTGCAGAATTTCATGAAAAGAACACCTCTCCAACTGTTAAGCACGGGGGTGGATCGATCATGCTTTGGGCTTGTGTTGCAGCCAGTGGCACAGGGAACATTTCACTGGTAGAGGGAAGAATGAATTCAATTAAATACCAGCAAATTCTGGAAGTAAACATCACACCGTCTGTAAAAAAGCTGAAGATGAAAAGAGGATGGCTTCTACAACAGGATAATGATCCTAAACACACCTCAAAATCCACAATGGACTACCTCAAGAGGCGCAAGCTGAAGGTTTTGCCATGGCCCTCACAATCCCCCGACCTAAACATTATCGAAAATCTGTGGATACACCTCAAAAGAGCAGTGGATGCAAGACGGCCCAAGAATCTCATAGAACTAGAAGCCTTTTGCAAGGAAGAATGGGTGAAAATCCCTCAAACAAGAATTGAAAGACTCTTAGCTGGCTACAGAAAGCATTTGCAAGCTGTGACACTTGCCAAAGGGGGTGATACTAAGTACTGACCATGCAGCGTGCCCAAACTTTTGCTTCGGGCCCTTTTCCTTTTTTGTTATTTTGAAACTGTAAAAGATGGAAATAAAAAAAGTAATCTAGCTTAAAATATTAAAGAAATGTGTCATCTTTAACTTTATGCCTTTTAGAAATCAGGTCATCTTTTAGCTATTCGCAGTAACAGAAATTTTGACCAGGGGTCCCAAACTTCTGCATGCCACTGTTTGTGACCAAAGGATAGTATGGATAGATTTAGTAACCAGTCACAAAGCTTCTGTAGTCAGTTACCTGATGTCCACTTTTATCACAATTCCGTTAATCCTTAGAGGGGATTTGAGGAGAGATTTGATAGAGGTATACAGAACTATGAGGGGTATAGATAGGGTAATATTGAAAGGGCTTGATAGAGTGGACATGGAAAGGATGTTTCCTAAAGTGGGGGAGTACAGGACCAGAGCTCACAGACCCAGAATATAGGGACGTCCGTCCATTTAGAACAGAGAGGAGGGGGAACATCTTTAGCCAGAGGATGGTGAATCTGTGGAATTCATTGCCACAGACAGCTGTGGAGGCCAAGTCATTGGGTATATTTAAAGTGGTTATTAATAGGTTCTTGATTAGTCAGAGTGTTAAAGTTACAGGGAGAAGGCAGGAGAACGAGGTTGAGAGGGATAATAAATCGGCCATGATGGAACTGTCAACAGACTCAATGAGGTGAAAGGAGCAGAATTCTGCCAATGTCTCAAGTTTTTATAGTCTTATGGTCTAAGTAAAAAAACAAGCTTTTTCTGCTGAGGTTAGATGAGACTGGAACTAGTGGTCATAGGTTAAGGGTGAAAGGTGAAATGTTTAAGGGGAGCATAAGTAGAGGGTGGTACAAATGTGGAATGATCTGCCAGTGGAAGTGGTGGATGGGAAGGCTATGGAGAGCCGTGGTCCAGGTGTGGGTCAATGGGACTAGGTTCAGCACAGGATGAATGGGCTGAAGGGCTTATTTCTGTGTTGTGGTGCTCTATGTATGAACGAATCTATAAAGGATACATTTTATACGTACCTGTATTATCACAATTTGTTGCTTGTTTTCAATATTTTTCAGCACGTCTTCAAGTTGGAGCAGGAGGAGTACATGAAGGAACAAATACCCTGGACGCTGATTGATTTTTCCGACAACCAGCCGTGCATCGACCTGATTGAGGCCAAGTTGGGCATCTTGGACCTGTTGGATGAAGAATGCAGGGTAAAAGGCAGCCAATGAGTTTCACCCTCATTTCATTAGAGGTGTTAATGTCTTCGTCACAAAGGGTGGTGACGGGGCAGACGTTTTCACAGGACAATGAGCATGCCAGTAAGGCCAAAGTCAGCATGGTTTCCTTGAGGGATGGAGGCAGACCAAAGGAAGTTATAGGTTGGTTAGTCTGACCTCAGTGGTTGGGAAGACATTGATTGTCACGGTTGCGGTCTCAGGGTATTTGGAGGCACATGATAAAATAAACAGTCGTCAACATGGTTTCCTTAAGAGAAAATTTTGCCAGACAAATCTGTTTGAATTCCTTGAGGAATTTACAAGTAGGATAGCCAAAGGAGAATTGATTGATATGGTGTATTTGTGTTTTCAGAAGGCCTTTGACAAGGTGCTACACCTGAGGCTGGTTAACAAGCTAAGAGGCCATTGTATTACAGGAAAGATTCTAGCATGGATAGAGCAGTGGCTGACTGGTAGGAGGCAAAGAGTGGGAATAAAGAGAGCCTGATCTGGTTGGCTGCCGTGACTACTGGTGTTCCATATGGGGCACTTCTTTTACATTATATGTCAATGATTTGGATGACAAAGTTGATGGCTTTGTGGCCAAGTTTGTGGATGATACAAAGATAAGTGGAGGAGCAGGTAGTGCTGAGGAAGCAGAAGGACTTAGACAGGAGAAAGGACAAAGAGGTTAATGGAATATAGTGTAGGGACATGTGTGTGATTATACTTTTAGGTAAGAGGAATAAAGCCAGGGACTACTTTCTAAATGGGGAGAAAATTCAAAAATCAGAGGTGTAAAGAGACTTGGGAGACCTCGTGCAGGATTCCTTGAAGGTTAACTTGCATGTTGAATCGGTGGTGAGAAAGGAAATGCAATGTTAGCGTTCATTTCAGGAGGAGTATTTTCTCTCCATTTAGAAAATTTTAGAAAATAGAAAATTTAGAAAATAGGCAAGGATGCAATGTAAATGCTTTATAAGACACTGGTCAGACTGCAATTGGAGCATTGTGAGCTGTTTAGGGCCCATTATCAATGAAAAGATGTGCTGGCATTGGAGAGGGTCCAGTGGAGCCTCACAAGAATGATTCCGGGAATGAAAGGATTAACATATGAGGAGTATTTAATGGATCTGGGCCTGTATTTGCTGGAGTTTAGAAGAAAGGCTTAGACAGAGTGGATGTGGAGAGGATGTTTCCTATGCTGGGAGAGTCTAGGACCAAAAGATCCAACCTCAGAATAGAGGTACGTCCATTTAGAACAGAGGTGAGGAGGAATTTCTTTAGCTTCAGCATGCTGAATCTGTGGAACTCTTTGCCACAGACAGCTGTGCAGGCCAAGTTACTGAGTACATTTAAAGCAGAGATTGATAGGTTCTAGATTAATCTTATTAATAATTGTTCATATTAATAAGAGCATCAGGGGTTATGGGGAGGAAGTTTGTACGTTCCTTCCCGTGTGTGCCTGTGTTTCCACCAGGTGTGCAAGTTTTCTCCCACGGTCCGAAAACATACCAGTTAGTAGGTTAAAGATGCTCTTTATCAAGTACAGCTCTGCATTTAATCCCATCAAAACTAATCGATAATCTCCAAGACCTTGAACTCAATACCTCCTTGTGCAGTTGCATCTTGGATTTCCTCACGTGTAGACCCCAGTCAGTTTGGATTGGCAACAATACGATCTCCATCAGCACAGGTTCAGCACAAGGCTGTGTGCTTAGCCCCCGCCCTGCTCACGTGACACTTGTGACTGTGTGGCTAAGAACAGCTCCTATCCCATATTCAAGTTTGCTGAGACACCACTCTTTTGGGCCAAATCAAAAGTGGTGATGAATCAACATACAGGAGGGAGATTGAAAATTTGGCTGAGTGGTGTCATGACAATAGCCTCTCACTAAATATGAGCAAGACCAAAGAACTGATTGTAGTCTTCAGGAGAAGGAAACCAGAGGTCCAGAGTCAGTCCTCATCGGAGGATCAGAGGTGGAAAGGGTCAGCGACTTTAAATTCCTGGGTGTTATCATTTCAGGGGACCTGTCCTGGGTCCAGCAGGTAAGTGCAATTGTGAAGAAAGCATGGCAGTGACTCGACCCCCTTAGGAGTCTGCGGAGACTTGGCATGACATCTAAAACTTTAACGAACTACTACAGATGTATAGTGGAGAGTGTATTGACTGGCTTCATCACGGCCTGGTATGGAAACACCAATGCCCTTGAATGGAAAATCCTGCAAAACCTAGTGGATTTAGCCAGCACATCACGGGTAAAGCCCACTCCAACACCGAGCACATCTACATGAAACACTGTCACAGGAAAGCAGCATCCATCATCTGGGACCCCCACCACTCAGGTCATGCTCTCTTCTTGCTGCTGCCGTCAGGTAGGAGGTACAAGATCCTCAGGACTCGCACCACCAGGTTCGGGAACAGTTACTAGCCCTCAACCGTCAGGTAGGAGGTACAAGATCCTCAGGACTCGCACCACCAGGTTCGGGAACAGTTACTAGCCCTCAACCGTCAGGTAGGAGGTACAAGATCCTCAGGACTCGCACCACCAGGTTCGAGAACAGTTACTAGCCCTCAACCATCAGGCTCTTCAGCAAAGGGGTAACTGCACTCACCTGCAATGTTCCCATGACCAATGATCTCACTTTAAGGACACTTAGTCTTGTTATCTCATGTTCTCATATGTGTACTTTGATAATAAAATTTGCTTTGAACTTTTGAACTTTAATTGGTCATTGTAAATTGTCCTGTGGTTAGGGTAGTGTTTAATAGGTGGGTTGCTGGGCGGAGCCGCTCATGGGCCAGAAGAGCCTGTTCTGCACGGTATCTCCAAATAAAATAAATAAATCAATTTTAACTTGTTTTGTTTAGAATTGGTTTATTAGTGTCACACGCACTGGGATCCAGTGAAAAGCTTGTCTTGCACACTGTTCATACAGATCAGATCATTACACAGTGCATCGAGGTAGAACCAGGTAAAACAATAAGAGAATGCAGAATAAAGTGTAACAGCTACAGAGAGAGTTGCAGAGCAGGTGAACAAAAGGGGCAAGGTAGATTGTGAGTCCAAGAATCTATCTTATCCTACTGGGGAACTGTTTAATTGTCTTCCAATAGTGGGGTGGAATGGAAGCTGACCTTGAACCCGGTGGGACGTGCTTTCAGACTTTCGTATGGGAGAGGGAGAGAAGCCTTGTTTCCTCCCACAGTCTAAAGACGTACTGCAGATGGGGTCTTTAACTACACAGTCTGCTTTACTGAGGCAAAAATGCGGATCGGTATCTCATTTCTGCTGTGACACAAGCACATCAACGATGTTATATTAAGTATTGCTTTACAAATATTGATTGCTTTTCTCTGCTACTGATAGTTTCTAAGTTGGCTTGGTTTGGTTTCTCCTTTCAGATGCCAAAAGGCACGGACCAGAGCTGGGCCCAGAAACTGTACGATCGTCATTCAAGCAGCCCGTACTTTCAGAAACCCCGAATGTCCAATATGGCTTTTCTTGTTGTACATTTTGCCGATAAGGTAATTCATAATAGAGTGATTATTCTACAATCTAGTTTTAATTTCGACCATGCATGTTAATCCTTTTATTGCAGAGTTTCCCTACATTTTTCATGCCATGGAGCCCCCCCCAGGCTGGGAAACCCTGATTCAGTGTGGAGCTGGCCCTTCAAGCCCAGCAACCCACTGATTTAACACTCCCCGAATTACTGCGGGAGGATACCCAGGTACCCAGAGGAAGCACACACACACAGAGAAATGAACGTACAAACTTGTTACAGAGCACTCCAGAAATGAACTCCAAAGCCCCCACCTGTAATATCTAGTCTACTGTGGTGCCCCATGTCTGTGGAGTCTCAATCCTTTCTGAAACTTTCATTTGCATTCAATGAAAATTAACATTGACACAGTTCTGGCCCTTCATCCCACAATGTTGTGCTGTCCCTTTAACCTACTCCAAGGTAATTACCCCTTCATTGACAGTGAAGTGATGGACGAATTGATGAAGTATTTCGCTGTGGATGGCACTAGCCGTATGGTGGAAGTTCCAGGTGTCAGGGGTCAAGAAATGTGTGGTTACCATTACTAGGGAGAAGGTTCTTGGGAAACTGAAAGGTTTGAGGGTAGATAAATCACCTGGACCAGATGGTCTAGACTCCAGGGTTCTGAAAGAGGTGGCTGAAGAGATTGTGGAGGCATTAGTAATGATCTTTCAAGAATCTAGAGATTCTGGAAGACTGGAGAGGAGAGAGGCAGTAAAAGAAACTATAGGCCAGTTAGTCTGACTTCAGTGGTTGGGAAAATGTTGGACTCCATTGTTAAGGATGTGGCACCTCCTCCCTCACTACCATTCAGGACCCCAAACAGTCTTTCCAGGTGAGGCAACACTTTACCTGTGAGTCTGTTGATGTCATATTCTCTGGCCGGTGCTCCCAGTGTGGCCTCCCGTATATCGGTGACACCCAACATAGATTGGGAGACTGCTTTGCTGGGCACCTATGCTGTATTTGCCAGAAGAAGTGGGATCTTCCAGTGGCCACCAATTTTAATTCCACTTCCTATTCCCATTCCAATATGTCAATCCATGGCCTCCTCTACTATTGCGATGGGGCCACACTCAGATTGGAGGAGCAACACTTTATATTCCGTCTGGGTAGTATCCAACCTGATGGCATGAACATCGATCTCTCGAACTTCTGGCAATGCCCCCCACCCTTCACCATTCCCCATCCTCTTTTCCCTCTCACACCTTATCTCCTTGCCTGCCCATCGCCTCCCTCTGGTGATCCTCCACCCTTCTCTTTCTTCCATGGCCTTCTGTCCTCTCCTATCAGATTCCCCCTTCTCCAGCCCTTTATCTCTTTCACCAATCAATATGCCAGCTCTTTATTTCACACTTCCCCCTCCCAGTTTCCACGATCACCTTGTGTTTCTCCCTTTTAACTCTACTCCTCAGCTTTTTTCTCCATCCTGCTGAAGGGTCTTGGTCAAGAAGGTTGAGTGTATTCTTTTCCATAGAAGCTACCTGCTCTGTTGAGTTCCTCCAACATTTTGTGTCTGTTGTGTGGTTTTGGGGTACCTGGAGGTACATGACAAAATAGGTCATAGATTTCCTTAAGGGAAAATCTAAGATGACAAATTTGTTGGAATATGTTGGAGAAATAACAAGCAGGATAGACAAAGGAGAAGTTGTGTACTTGGACTTTCAGAAGGCCTTTGACAAACTGCTAGACATGAGGCTGCATAACAAGTTATGAGCCCATGGTATTACAGGAAAGATTCTAGCATGGATAAAGCAGTGGCTGATTGACATGAGGCACAAGTGGGAATAAAGGGAACCTTTTCTGGTTGGCTGCCGGTGACTAGTGGTGTTCCACAGGGGTCTTTGTTAAACCCCATTCTTTTTACATTATATGTCAGTGATTTGGATGATGGAATTGATGGCTTTGTTACAAAGTTGGCAGTTGATATGAAGATAGGCAGAGGGGCAAGAAGTTTTGTGGAGGTAACGAGGCTACAGAAGGACTTAGACAGACTATGAGAAAGGGCATAGAAATGGCAGATGGAATGCTGTGTTGGGAAGTGTATGGTCCTGCACTTTGGTAGAAGAAATAAAAGGGTTGTCTGTTTTCTAAATGAAGAGTAAATCCAAAAATCTGAAGTACAAAGGGACTTGGGAGTCCTTGAGCAGGATCCCCTGAAGGTTAATTCACAGGTTGAGTCTGTGCTGAGGAAGGCAAATGCCATGTTGGCATTCATTTCGAGAGGTCTAGAATATAAAAGCAAGGATGTAATAACAAGACTTTATAAAGCACTGCTGAGGCCTCACTTGGAGTATTGTGAGCAGTTTTGGCTCCCTATCTTTGAAAGGATGTGCTGAAACTGGAGAGGGTTCAATGGAAGTTCATGAAAATGATTCCAGGATTGAATGGCTTGCCATATGAAGAGTGTCTGATGGCTCAGGGCTTGTCTGAGCTGAGGCCTCCATTGGTCAGAGTTAACCATGGATATTTTGTCCTAACTGTCTGGATACACAAGCCTGGGCAGTACGATATGGAGAGCAAGCTGTTGCCCGTGTAGCAAGCTCTCCCTCTCCCCGTAACTGATGAACCCAAAGGAACCGCAGAGCCAGTATAGTACGGTCCCAGCAGTGTCGCAGGAGCTGCCAGTTAGTATTGAACTCAATGTAGGACTACCAGAGGGATTCCAGCTCCGGATTTTTCCTTTGGTGTTACCCCTGAAGCCTTCTCCATGAGTGGGTTTAGCTTCAAGGCAGCGGAGGTTTGTGATCAGAGTTTTCCTTCTCCTAGATGAGCTCCCAACCTTGGCTGACCCATTTGCCCAGAGCAACTGGTTTTAAGATGCCAGTTACCTGTCTTTGCCCCTTCTCCTGTCAGTAGAAGTGGTTCCGCTGGGCTTAGTAGGACAGGAGATAGACTTGGTTGTTAGAGGCTATTTGAGATGCAAGCCATTGGAAGCATTTAGTAGGCATTTGGAGCTCATCCCCTTTACCACTCGTGGCTATAACAACCTTGAGGAACCTCTGGGCCTGTATTCACTAGGATTTTGCAGAATGAGGGGTGACCTCATTGAAACCTATCGAATGGTGAAAGGCATTGATAGAGTGGATGTGGGGAGGATGTTTCCTGTTGTGAGAAAGTCTAGGACCGGAGGACATGACCTCAGAACACACGGGGCTTCCTTTTAGAATGGAGATGAGGGGGAATTTCTTCAGCCAGAGAGTGGTGGATCTATGCAATTCTTTGCCACAGGCAATGGTGGAGGACAAGTCATTATGTATATTTAAGCAGAGGTTGATAAATTCTTGATTAGTCAGAGCATGGAAGGATATGGGGAGAAAGCAGAAGATTGGGGCTGAGATGAAAGTTGGATCAGCCATGATGAAATGTTGGATCAGACTCATTGGCCAAATGGTCTAATTCTGCTTCTAAAATCTTATGGTCTTATGGGCTAGAAAAAGGGAAAAGAACTTGCTGAAACCTGTTGACCAATGTGTTCACACATCCAACGTTTTAGTAAGTTGCTGAAAATCCAGAGCAACACACACAAAATGATAGAGGAAATCAGCAGATCAGGCAGCATCTATGGAAATAGAACCACTTCCCCTAATCTGTCTAGGTCCTTCTGGAGCCTCTTGACCTCCTCAAAACTACCTGCCCCTCCACCAGTCTTTGTATAGTCTGCAAATTTTGCAACAAAGTCATTAATTCCAACATCCAAATCATTGACATATAATGTAAAAAGAATCGGTCTCAACACAGACCCCAATTGAACACCACTAGTCACCGACAGCCAACCAGAAAAGACACCCTTTATTCCCAGTCTTTGCCTCCTGCCAATCAGACACTGCTTTATTCATGCTAGAATCTTTCTTGTGATACCACAGGCTCATAGTTTGTTAAGCAGCCACATATGTGGCACCTTATCAAAAGCCTTCTGAAAATCCAAGTACCGACATCAAATGATTCTCCTTTGTCTTTCCTGCTTATTATTTCTTCAAACAATTCCAGCAGATTATTTGGTCAAGATTTTTCCTTGTGGAAACCATGCTGACTGCAACCTATTTTATCATGTGCCTCGAGTCCGTTAGCCGCTGCACCTCCTCTCTGTAAGCTGACTCATTGTTCTTGCTGATGAGACCCACCACGGTCATGTCATTGGCGAACTTGATGATGTAGTTCGAGCTGTGTGTTGCAGCACAGTTGTGGGTCAGCAGAGTGAACAGCAGTGGACTGAGCACACAGCCCTGGGGGGCCCCCGTGCTCAGTGTGATGGTGTTGGAGATGCTGCCTCCGATCCAGACTGACTGAGGTCACCCAGTCAGGAAGTCTAGGATCCAGTTGCAGAGGGAGGTATTCAGGTCCAGTAGGCTCAGCTTTCCAATCAGTTTCTGAGGGATGATTGTGTTGAATGCTGAACTGAAGTCTATGAACAGCATTCGAACGTATGTGTCTTTTTTGTCCAGGTGGGTTAGGGCCAGGTGGAGGGTGATGGCAATGGTGTTGTCTGTTGAACAGTTGGGACGGTACGCGAACTGCAGGGGGTCCAGTGAAGGGAGCAGCAGGGTCTTGATGTCCCTCATGACAAGCCTCTCGAAACACTTCATGATGATGGATGTGAGTGCAACAGGACAGTAGTCATTGAGGCAGGACACTGAAGAATTCTTCGGCACGGGGACGATGGTGGCGGCCTTGAGGCACGTTGGAACGATGGCGCTGCTCAGGGAGATGTTGAAGATGTCAGTGAGAACATCTGCTAGCTGGTCTGCACATCCTCTGAGCACTCTGCCAGGGATGTTGTCTGGTCCAGTAGCCTTCCATGGGTTGACCCTGCACCGGGTTCTCCTGTGAGACACAGCACCTCCTCACTTCTGGAATCAACCTAGTGAACTTCCTCTGCACCGCCTCCAAAGCCAGTATATCCTCCCTCAAGTAAGGAGACCAGAATTGCACGCAATACTCCAGGCGCAGCCCTCTAGCAATGTAGGCCAACATCCCATTTGCCTTCTTGATAGCCTGCTGCACCTGCAAACCAACCTTTTGTGATTCATGCATAAGCAATCTCAAGTCCCTCTGCACAGCAGCATTTAAATAATAATCTGCTCTTTCATTTTCCCTTCCAAAGTGGATGACCTCGCATTTACAAACACTGTACTCCATCTGCCAGACCCTTGCCCACTCACTTAACCTCTCTGTATCTGCTGCACAATTTGCTTTTCCACTCAATTCGGTTTCATCAGTAAACTTAGATACACTACACTCGGTCTTCTCTTCCAGATCGTTAATGTAAGTTGTGAACAGTTGTGGACCCAGCACTGACCCCTGCGACACACCGCTCACCAATGAGTGCCAACCAGAGTAATACCCATGTATCCCAACTCTCTGCTTTCTATTAGTTAACCAATCCCCTCTCCATGCTAATACATCACCCCAACTCTATGCATCCTTATCTTATTGATAAGTCTTTTATGTGGCACCTTATCGAACACCTTCTGGAAATCCAAGTAAATAATGTCCATCTGTTCCCCTCTATCCACTGCGCTCATTATATCCTCAAAGAACTCCAGTAGGTTTGTCAAACAGGACCTGCCTTTGCTGAATCCATGCTGTGTCTGCCTGATGGATCCATTTCTTTCCAGATGCCTCGCTATTTCTTCTTTAATAATAGCTTCAAGCATTTTCCCAACTACAGATGTTAAACTAACTGGCCTATAGTTACCTGCCTTTTGCCTACATCCTTTTTTGAAATGTTGCATGACAATTGCCATCTTCAAATCCACCAGAATCTACCCAGAGTCCAGAGAGTTTTGGTAAATTATCACCAAAGTCTCTACTATAACCTTTGCCATTTCTTTCAGTACCCTGGGATGCATTCCATCAGGACCAGAGGACTTATCTATCTTCAGGCCCACAAGTTTACTCAGTACTACCTCTTCAGTGATAGCTATTGTATCGAGGTCCTCACCTCCCAATGCATCCATAACATCTCTCTTCAACATGTTAAATGTGTTCTCCACCATGAAGACTGACACAAAATAGCCATTCAAAGCCTCGGCCATTTCCTCATTACCCAATATCAATTCCCCCTTCTCGTCCTCAAAGGGACCTACATTCACTTTAGCCACCTCTTTCCAATCTATTTGATTATAAAAACTTTTACTATCTGTTTTTATATTTTATGCTAGTTTATTTTCATAATCTAGCTTCCCTTTCTTTATTGCTAGCATAGTAGATCTTTGTTGATTTTAAAGTTTTCCCAGTCTCCCAGTTTCCCACTACTCTTGGCGACATTGTATGCATGAGCCTTTAGTTTGATGCCACCTTTTATTTCCTTAGTTATCCAAGGCTGGAATAGACTTCTGTTGAGCACCATGAAAAATCACTTTGAAAGTCTTCCGCTGTTCCTCTATTGTCCCACCATATAGCATGCTTTCCCAATCTACACAAACCAAATTCTCCCTCATCCCATTGTAGTCTCCATTGTTTAGGCATAATACACTGGTTTTAGATTGAACTATTGCACCCTCCATTTGTATGAGAAACCTAATTATACTGTGCCTGCATCTGACCAGTTTCTGCCTCACTCTTGCCTGGTGCTCCTGGAGGAAGATGCCTGCATTTGAACAGTCTCTCTCTCACTCTTAGTCAATGCTTATGGAGAATGGTACTGGACTCGGATCTTGGGCAAGGTTTAATGGATGCAGTTTGTGGATTGAACTCTGCAGTTCACATTGTGATGTATTTCTGTTTCCTTGTCTTATTGCTATTTTGTACTATTTTGATTGTGGGGGTTGGGGCAGACTGTCTCTGTGGCCTGAGTCAACGACTGACACAGTGCTAAATTGAACTGAACCAAACTGAATATTCCTGGACTGTTCCATGGACTCTGTGGTTTGATGTTTGACATTCTGTGTGCTGTTTGCTCAATTTTCACTGTTTCAACAATTTGTTCTTTTTTTCCGGATTTCATGTTTTCTTTGAACGGGTTCCATAGTGTTTCTTTATTTCGTGGCTGTCTGTGGGAAGACAAATCTCAGGGTTGGAGACTGCATACATATTTTGATAATAAATGTATTTTGAATCTTTGATGTTAAACCTAATTCTGATTCAGATTCGAGTGGCTACGATTTTCTGAGTTTCTCTCTCTGATGTCCTTCACACTGCCATGAGAAAAGGAACTGTTAAAGCTCGGGCTGCTGCTGTGTTTTGCAGGTGGAGTATCAGTGTGATGGGTTCCTAGAGAAGAACAGGGACACGGTCTATGAAGAACAGATCAACATACTGAAGGCCAGCAAGGTAAGGCACATTTCAGAATACAGTATCTTTGCCACTGTATTGTGACTCAGACTGCTGTGGCCTGTATCTGGTTAGGAAATTAGACCATATGACCTTAAAACATAGCAGCAAATTAGACCATTTGGCCCATTGAGTCTGCATCATGACTCATTTATTATTCCTCTCAATTCTCAACCCCATTCTCCTACCTTGCCACCGTAGCCTTTTACACCCTTACTAATCAAGAACCAATCAAACTCTGCTTTAAATATACTCAATGTCTTGGCCTCCACAGCTGCTTAGGAGCAGAATTAGGCCATTCAGTCGATCGAGTCCACTCCACCATTTCATCGTGTCTGAACACGGATCCCATTCAACCCCAATACACCTGCCCTCTCACCATATCCCTTGATGTCCCAACCAATCAGGAAACTATCAGCTTCCAATTTGAATATACCCATGGACTTGGCCTCCATTGGAGTCTGTGGCAGAACACTCCACAGATTCACCACTCTTTGGCTAAAAAAAATTCTTCCTTATTTCCATTCTAAAAGGTTGCCTCTCAATTTTGAGGCTGTTCTCAAGGTCTAGGTACCCCCCCCCCCCACCAGAGAAAACATCTTCTCTACATCTTCCTTTTCTAATCCTTTCAACATTCAGTAGGTTTCAATGAGATCCCTCACATTCTAATAAATTCCTGTGAGTACAGACTAAAAGCTCCCAAACACTCCTCATATGTCAGCCTCGTCATTCCTGGAATTATCCCCATGAACCTCCCCTGGACTCTCTCCAAATACAATAAATCATTTCTGAGATGAGTGGTCCAAAGCTGTTGACAATACTCCAAGTGTGGCCTGACTAGTGTCTTTTAAATCCTCAGAATTGTCTCGTTTTTATATTCTATCCTCCTTGAAATAAATGCCAACACTGCATTAGCCTTCTTTACCATAGACTCAACTTGTAAATCAACCTTCTGGGAGTTTTGCGAGAGGAATCCTAAGTCCCTCTGTACCTCTGATGTTTCAATTTGCTCCCCATTTAGACAATTGTCTGCACTATTGTTCCTTTACCAAAATACACTATCATACATTTCCCAAAACTGCATTCCATCTGCCACTTTTTTACCCATTCTTACTATTTGCCCAAGCCCTGCTGCAATCACATTGCTTCCTCAGCACTACCTACCCCTCCACCTACCTTTGTATCATCCACAAACTTAGCTACAAATTCCACTATCCAAATCATTGACAAACAATGTGAAAAGAAGCGGTCCCAATACTGACCCTGAAGAACACCTCTAGTCACTGGCAGCCAACCAGAAAAGGCCCCCTTTCTTCCCACTCGCTGCCTCCTGCCTGTCAGCCATCCCTCTATCCAGGCCAGTATATTTCCTGTAACGCCATAGGATTTTATCTTGTTAAGCAGCCTCATGTGTGGCACCTTATCAAATGCCTTCTGAAAATCTAATTAAATGGCATCCACTGCCTCTCTTTGTTATCCCTGCTGGTTACTTCCCAATCCTCTTGCATACAGAAGTCCCCCATTACAATTGTGTCATTGCCCTCATTACATGCCTTTTCCAGCTCCCTTTGCAATCTCAACCTCACATCTTGACTACTGTTTGGAAGCCTATATATGATTCCCATAATGGTTATTTTTTACCCTTGCAGTTTCTTGACTCCACCCACAGTGGTTCAACATTCACTGACCCTATGTCACACCTTTCTAAAGATGTAATTCCACCCCTTACTAACAGAGCCACACCACCGCTTCTGCCTTCCTGCCTGTCTTGTTGATACAAAGTATATCCTTTAACGTTAAACTCCCAACTATGACCTCCTTTCAGCCACACACATTTAAATACAGCATCTTCAGTCCTGTGTTCTTCGCCCTTTTGAATTTTGCCTGTGTGGTACAAATGAACTCTTTACTCTGTCTGTATTTGTACCCAATCATTGGCTTGTCCTTCCTTCCATTCATGTTACACCCATCATCTACTTGTAAACCTGCTGGCTCATCTTCAGCTCTATCATACTGGTTCCCATCCCCCTGTCAGATTAGTTTAAACCACTCCCAACAGCTCTAGTAAACCTGCTCACAATAATATCGGTCCCCCTCGGATTCAAGTACAACCCGTCCCTTTTGTACAGGTAACACCTGCCCCAGAAGAGGTCTCAATTATACTGAATTCTGAATCCCTGCCCACTGCTCCAATTCTTCAGCCATGAGTTTATCTGCCACCTCATTCTATTCCTATCCTCACTGTCGCGTGGCTCAGGCAGCAATCGTGAGATTACTACCCTTGAGGTCCTGCTTCTCAGCTTCCTTCCTAACTCCCTGCATTCTACTTTCAGGACCTCCTCCCTTTTCCTACCCATGTTGTTGCTACCAATATGTACCATGACTTCTGGCTGCTCAATCTCCCTTTTCAAAATATTGTGATGCATTTAGAAACATCATGGACCCTGGCACCTAGGAGGCAAACTACCATCGTGTTTCCTTTTTCCATCCACAGAATCATCTATCTGTGCCCCTGACTATTAAGTCCCCTATCACTGTTGCCCTCCTCTTCAATTCTTTCCCCTCTGAGCCACAGGGCCAGACTCAGTGCCAGAGGCACAGCCACTGTTGCCTCCCCCAGTACGTCGCTCACCCCCGCCCCCCAACAGTACTCAAAATGGAGTACTGATTGTTGAGGGGTCGGCCACAGGGTTGATCTCCACGATCTGACGTTCTCCTTCCCTCTACTGACAGTCACCTATTTATCTGTCTGCTGTAGCCTTGTGGTGACTACCTCCCTGTAGCTCCTATCTATCACCGCTTCACTTTCCTAAACAAGCCAAAGGTAATCAAGCTGCAGCTCCAGTTCCTTAACATGGTTTCTAAGGAGCTGCATCTTGATGCACCTGGTGCAGATGTGGCCATCGAGCCAGCTGGTAGTCTCCTGGAAATCCCACATCTGACACTCAGAACAAAACACAGTCTCTGCAGACATACTCCCAATTCTCTCAAGAGTTAATTCAGAAAAAAAGAAATAAGAAATAATGAATGAACTTATCTTGTCACCGCCTGTTCTCAATGAAACCCTGTAGAGCCAAAGCCTTACTACTCTGACTCAGACTACTCTGATGACAATCGCTCCCATGCTGACCACTCCACTAGATGGTACCTCTCTTTTATAGAGACAGGGATTTTAAAGTTCTTCATCGGACCTGCACGGGTCTGTTGCGTCTGCACAGTACTTCAATCGAAGACTCCCTATATCAATGGTATATCTATAACAATGATCTGGATGATAATGTGGTTAACTGGGTCAGCAAATTTGCAGATGACACCAAGATGGGGGATGTAGTGGACACTGAGCAAGACTATCAAAGCTTGCAGTGGCATCTGGACCAGCTGAAAAAATGGGCAGAGAAATGGCAGATGGGATTTAATACATACAAATGCATGGTGTTGCACTTTGATAGGACCTAGGTTAGGTCTTACACAGTGAGCCATAGGGCACTGAGGAGTGTGGTAGAACAAAGGGATCTGGGAATACAGGCCCATAATTTATTGACAGTGCTGGCATGGTTTGATAGGGTCGTAAAGAAAGCTTTTGGAACAATGGCTTTCATAAACCAAAGTATTGAGTACAGGAGATGGAGTTAGTTTGATGTTGTATACTGTGAGACATTGGTGAGGCCTGGTGGAATATAGTGTGCAGTTTTTGGTCACCCACATACAAGAAAGACGTAAATAAGGTTGAAAGAGTACAGAGAAAAATTCTGAGCATGTTGCTGGGACTGGAGCACCTGAGTGAGAAGGAAGGATTGAATGGGTTAGGACTGTATTCCTTGGAACATAAAAGATTGAGGGGAGATTTGAAAGAAGTATACAAAATGTTAGAGAGATGTAAATAAGGTAAATACAAGCAGGCTTTTTCCCTGAGTTTGGGTGGGACTACATCATGGGTCACGGGTTAAAGATGAAAGGTGAAAAGTGTAAGGCGAGCATGAGGATTGTGAGACTGTGGAACAAGCTGCCAGTGCTTGCGAGCTTGATTTCAACATTTAAGAGAAATTTGGATAGGTACATGAATGGTAGAGGTATGGAAGGCTATGGTCCAGGTGCAGGTCGATGGGACTCAGCAATTTAATGGCTCAGCATGGACTAAATGGGCCGAAGGGCCTGTTTCTGTGCTGTCTACTGCATACAGTATCTGTACAATAAGTCAGAATGAGGAATACTAACACTGAATATGTTGTGATATTTGTAGTTTTGTGGTAACACCAGCATGCATGACATATTAAAAGTTACTATAATTTACAATAAAAAATAAATAGATTGATGTGAGTAAATAGATAAATAAATAAATAGTGCAAAAGAGGAATAGTGAGGTAATGTACATGGGTTCATGGACCATTAAGAAATCTGATGGTAGAGGGGAAGAAGCTGTTCCTAAAGCACTGAGTGTGGATCTTCAGGCTGCTGTTCCCCCTGCCTGATGGTGGTAATAAGAAGAAGACATATACTGGAATCTGAGGATCCTGAACGGTGGATTCCAACTTCTTGAGGCTCCGCCTCCTGAAGATGTGCTCAATAGTTGGGAAGCTTGTGTCCGTGATGGACCTGGCTGGTCTACAACCCTCTGCAGCTTCTTTCTTGGAGCCTTCATAGCAGGAAACCAGTAAAAATTGCAAATGTACAGTATTAAACAAAGCATCTCATCGATTATGATAAATCTCGAATCTGAATTTTGAAATACACTAGAAAGAAACTTGGGCAACAACCTGTCCCAAAGGCAAGTCTACGGCAGGGAGAAGTTGTTAATCTGTAGCATTTAGAATATTTTTGTCTTCAAGTTTTGCTTTCTAGAACAAGGAACATGCTAATACCACAAATGCTCCTCAATTCTCTCAATAATTCACATATTACATTAGTTTTTCTTTTCAAAGTTCAAAGTAAGTTTATTATCCAAGTATGTATATGTTCACTCAACTTCCCTCAGCCCAACATTGAACTGAACATAACCTATGTATGACCTCACTTTCAATGACCATTCATCCCATGTTGTCAATATTATTTATTTATTTGTTGTTATTATTATTTTTGTATCTGCACAGTTTGTTGTCTTTTGCACACTGGTTGTTTGTCCATCTTATTGTGCGTGGTCTTTCATTGATTCTGTTGTGTTTCTTTGTACTTACTGTGAATGTCTCAAGAAAGCGAATCTCACGGTTGTATAAGGTGACGTATATATTCCATGATAATAAACTTACTTCAAACTTCCAAACTTTTGAACTTGTACATCACCATATATTACCCAGAGATTAATTTTCTTGCAGGCATTCACAGTAGAGCAAAGAAATAAAATAGAATCAGTGAGAAACTAAACACAAACAACGAGTAGACACAAGAGGTACTCCAGGTGCTGGAAATCTAAAGCAATGCACATAATATGCAGGAACAGCTCGGCAGTCAGGCAAGATCTATGGATGGGAATAAACGGTTGATATTTTGGGTCAAGACCCTCCATTGTGTGTATTACAAACAAATAACCTCCTGCCCAATGGTAGCAGGGAGTAGAGAGCGTGGCCTGGATATTGGGGGGGGGGTGGTCTTTTATGAGGGATTCTACTTTCCTGTGGTAGTGCTTCATGTAAAAGTGCTCAGTAGTGGGGAGGGCTTCACCTGTGATGGAGTCGACTGTATCCACCACTTTCTGTTCTCCCTGCTCTCCTGCTCTCGGACCCAGCTCTAGCAAACCTCCCCACAAGGATATTGGTCCCCCTCAGATTCAAGTGCAACCTGTCCCTTTTGTGAAGAGGTCCCATTTATCCAGAACTCTGAATCCCTGCCCACTGCTCCAATTCTTCCTGTTCCTGGGCATTGGTGTTTCTGTATAAGGCCATGATGCAGCCAATTAGAATGAACTCCACTCTGCATATATAGAAATGAGTCATACTCTTCACTTCTGCTTTGCAGATAGTGGAAGTGCCTCAGGCTTTCAAGAAATGAGTCACCCACAACAGCATACCCAACCTTTGACCTGCTCTCGTAGCAGCAGTATTTAGGTAGCTGGTCCAATTACATTTCTGCTGTACAACGACCTTCGGAGAATTGACTGTCTGGGACTCAAACTTCAAAGTACATTTGTTATATATACTTCGTACAACCTTGAGATTCATCTCATTACAGACAGCCACAGAACAATGAAGCCCAAAATAAACTATTAAAAAAACACCTAATGTGCAGAGAGAAAAAAAATAAATGGTGCAGGCAATGAAAGTAAGCGAATAGCATTCAGAGCTGACGTGCGTGAATGAGAGTCCATCGTGAGACACGGAGAGTCAAAAGCGAGACATCACAGGCATCACAGCCGATTCAGGAGCCTGTCGGTTGCAGGCCACAGCCTCAGTTCAGGGCGGGGATGAGTAAACATCATGGAGCAGCAAAGCTGTCCATCACCTCCAGCCCTAAAACCCAACTTTTTCAATCTGTCCTTGCGTTTAATCGTCCAAACCTCAGGTTGTCCCCTGCTCTCGGACCCAGGCTCTGCCACCTCTAGTTCTAGCAAACCTCCCCACAAGGATATTGGTCCCCCTCAGATTCAAGTGCAACCTGTCCCTTTTGTGAAGAGGTCCCATTTATCCAGAAATCTGAATCCCTGCCCACTGCTCTAATTCTTCACCCATGAGTTTATCTGCCACCTCCTTTTATTCCTGTCCTCACTGTCACGTGGCACAGGCAGTAATTGTGAGACTACTCTTGAGGTCCTGATTCTCAGCTTCCTTCCTAACTCCCTGCATTCTGTTTTCAGGACCTTCTCCCTTTTTCTATCTATGTCGTTGTATATGTATCACAACTTCTGGCTGCTCACCCTCAATTTTCAGGATATTGTGGATACATTTAGAAACATCGCAGACCCTGGCATTACCATCTGTGTTTTTGTGTCTAGAGAATCGCCTACCTGTCCCCTATTACTGGAGCCATCTTCTCCAGATCCACAGGGCCAGACTCAGTGCCAGAGGCACAGCTGCTATTTCTTCCCCAGATAGGTGCTCCCCCCACCAACAATACTCAAACTGGAGTACATATTGTTGAGGGGGACAGCTACAGGAGTGCTCTCCACTACCTGACATTCTCCCTTCCCTCTCCTGGCTGTCACTCATTTATCTGTCTCCACTAGCTACCTCCCTGTAGTTCTCAACTATCACCTCCTCACTTTCCCTAACAAGCCAAATGTCATCGAGCTGCAGCTCCAATTCCTGAACACGGTCTCTAAGGAGCTGCATCTCGATGCACCCGGTGCAGATGTGGCCATCAGGAAGGCTGGTAGTCTCCCAGAAATCCCACATCTGACACCCAGAACAGAACACTGGCCCTGTAGATGCACCCCCTATTCTCTCAAGAGTTAATCCAGAAAAAAAGAAATAAGAAACAAGGACACACACAAAATGCTGGTGGAACACAGCAGGCCAGGCAGCATCTATAGGAGAAGCACTGTCGATGTTTCGGGCCGAGACCCTTCGATAGGACAATAAGAAACAAGGAATGACTTATCTGCTTACCTTGCCTCCACCTGTTCTCGCTGATGCCCTTTTGATAACTTACTACTCTACCTCCAACGACTGCTCCCAGAATGTCTGCTCCACTGGGCTGTACCTCCCTGCTGTAGAGACTGGTTTTTAAACTTTTTACTGGACCTGTGCCGGAACACTTCTGTTTCATCTGCACGGAACTCCAATCGAAGACTGAAAACATGAGGCTGCTTAACAAGCAATGGTATTACAGGAAAGACTCTAGCATGGATAAAGCGGTGGCTGATTGGCAGGAGGGCGGAAGAAAAGGAGCCTTTTCTGGTTGGTTGGCAGTGACTAGTGGTGTTCCACAGGGGTCTGTGTTGGGACCGATTCTTTTCAAGTTATATGTCAATGATTTGGATGATGTGATTGATGGCTTTGTTACAAAGTTTGCAGATGAAATGAAGGTAGGTGGAGGGGCTGGTAGTTTTGAAGAAGTAGTGAGGCTACAGAAGGACTTAGACAGATTAGGAGAATGGACAAACTAATGGCAGATGGAACGCAGTGTCAGGAAGTGTACGGTCATGCACTTTGGTAGAAGAATTGAAAGGGTTGACTATTTTCTAAATGGAGAGAAAATGCAAAAATCTGAGATGCAAAGGGACTTGGGAGTCCTTGTGCAACATTCTCTAATTTGCAGGTTGAGTCTGTGGTGAGGAAGGCAAATGTAATGTTTGCATTCATTTCAAGAGGACTAAAACACAAAAGCAAGGATGTAATGTTGAGACTTTATAAGGCACTGGTGAGGCCTTGCTTGGAGTATTGTGAGCAGGTTTAGGCCCCTTAATCTTTGAAAGGATGTGCTGAAACTGGAGAGGTTTTCAAGGAGTCTCACGAAAATGATTCCAGGATTGAATGGCTTGTCATATGAAGAGTGTTTGATATCTCTGGGCCTGTATTCACTAGAATTCAGAAGAATGAGGAGTGACCTCATTGAAACCTAGCAAATGATGAAAGGCCTTGATAGAGTGGATGTGGAGAGAATATTTCCTAAGGTGGGAGAGTCTAAGACCAGAGGGCACAGCTCAAAATAGAGAGGCGTCCTTTTAGAATGGAGATGAGGGGGAATTTATTTAGCCAGAGAGTGGTGAATCTGTGGAATTCTTTGCCACAGGCAGCTGTGCAGGCCGAGTCTTTATGTATATTTAAGGCAGAGGTTGATAGATTCTTGATTGGCCAGGGCATAAATGGTTGCAGGGAGAAGGCAGAAGATTGGGTCTGAGAGGAAAAATGCATCAGCCATGATGAAACGGCAGAACAGACTTGATGGGCCAAGTGGCTTAATTCTGCTCCTATATCTTATGGTCTTAATTGGTTTATTGATCAATACAGAATGCCCCTCTGGTGCTTCCCCCTCCCTCCCCTCTCCCTTTCCCTTTTCCCAACCATGATTCCCCTCTCCCTGCTCCCTTCCCACTCTGACTATAGACTTATCGATGGGTTTTACGTGGATTGGTGATCCAAGTTGCTCTATTCTATTGGGCCTAGCCTGTGGCAAACAACTTATTAATGTAGCAATGGCTCCAGCAAAATTGAAAAGACACTTAACTACAAATCACAGTCATGTGACATATAAAATTGCTTATTATTTTAAACGGCTATTGGAATCTCAAAACAGAGTAAAGCATTTGTTAATGAAGTCACAGTCAGTAAAGGGAGAAAGGAAGCAAGTTATTTAGTAGCAAAACTTATTACCCAGAAAAGGAGAAGTCACCTGTTGGTGAGAACCTAATAACGCCAGCATGTAAAATTAAAGTGGGTAAAATGCTAGGACAAGATGCAGTACGAGGAATTGAAAAGGTTTCACACTCGATGACGTCTGGTTCTTCACTTGCGAAGAGCAGGAGGGAGGAAGAGTCCTCAGGAGCAACAACATGATTATTGGTGACTGTAGAGACCAATTCTGGATCTACAGACTCCGGAGCAGAAGGGACACGGGAATAACTGGGATGCAGGTTTTGGGGAGAAGGATCTTTCCTGCATCTCCTCTTCTCTTCAGCAGTCATTCTTCTGGATTCCTCAAAATTCTTGGCTGCTCCGTGGAACAACATTCTCCAGTGTCACAAGCCAGCTGCTGCCACTCGTTGACCTCGAATTTACACGAGGGAGCTACTGCATAAGTCGGTTTTTGTACCTCTTGCACGAGGCTCCACGATCTGTCTCGGCCTGAGGGAGTTCTCTGTGGAGCACTGCTTTCAGTAACCTGGAGTCGTCCATGCGAGACATGGAGCAGCAGAGCAGTTTTGATGCTGGGAAGTCGAGCTTTCTCCAGGACCTCATTGTTGGAGACACGATCCTGCCAGCTGATACCCATGATGGAGCAGAGGCAGCGCTGATGCAAGCACTCGAGCAACCAGATTTGCTTGTGGTACAAGACCCAGGCTTTGGAGCTGTATGGCAGTGTTGTAGCAATGGCAACCCTGTACACCGGGATTTTTGTGGACAGACACAGCTGGTGGTTCTTCCACACACATCTCTGGAGGTGCCCAAAGGCACTGCTGGCTCTGGTGAATCGATTGTCAATGTCCCTTACTACTGTAGCGTTGTTGGAGATGACGCTGCCCAGGAGTGTAAACTGCTCAACTGTGTTTGTCCGAGGTGGGTTGTAAACACCATGAGGGGGCCTCTAATGGAGGATCATTGCTTTCCTCAGACTGACTGTTAACCCGAAAGCCCTTGCAGCTTTGGCAAACTGAGTGACTGCAGCCTGTAGCACACCCTCTCTGTGCATGAGAAGAGCATGGTCGTCTGCATGTAATCGCTCAAGAGTGGGCTCCTAGATGGTCTTTGTTCGATAAGTCGATGTATTGATGACATGTCACATGATGCTGAAGAGGTTTTCTGCGATAAACTGCAAAACAACAGCTTCTCTATTCAGCTTAATGAGTCAACAGATTTCACCAATAAATGTCATGTTGTAGCATTTGTAGGATTTGTGAATGATGGTGGAATTCAAGAAAACTTTTTTGTGTTGCGAAGAGCTACCTGAAGCAAGCAAAGGCCAAGGTATATTTAATGTTTTGTCTTCATATCTGGAAGCAAAAGGTCTGTCTTGGAGGAACTGTTTAGACATCGATGGTTAGCTCCATGAGAGGCTTTGTTTCTCTTGTAAAAATAAATCCCGACATTGTCACAATACACTGCTTTCTTCACAGAGAGCTGCTGATGTCAAAGACTCTTGGAGATTAAATGAAACAAGTTCTGGATGATGCAACTAAAATGGTTACTTTATTTAAAAAAAAACAGTTCCCTTGAGGATGTTTTAAAATCTGTGTGAAAACCTGGAGAAAGAGCACACCAGTCTCCTGCTACAGACAGAAATCCAGAGGCTTAGCAGAGGAAGTGTTCTCAACAGGGCGTTTGAGCTGAAAGGTGAATTGCAGGAGTCCTTCAAGACAATAGTAGGCCAGATTTTACAGAGTGCTTTGAAGATGAAGAATGGCTGCAGAAACTAGCCTACCTAACAGTCATTTTTCATCATATGAACCAGTTGAACAAGTCTCTGCAAGGCCCTGGAGAAAATGTTTTGACTTACAGCGACAAGATTCTTGGATTTAAAAGGAAACTGAATCTTTGGAAAACTCAGGTTGCAAAAGGAAATCTTGAAGTATTTTCACTGTTGTTTGGACTTGAGAGTGGGGAAGGATATCAGAAAACCTTGAGACTAATTGAAAACCACCTGGAAGAACTGCAGAACAAAATTGAACAGTATTTTCCTCCCTTTCAACACAAGTGTATGACTGGGTGAAGGACCCTTTCTCTGAATCTTCTGCTCATCCTGAGAACTTAACTTTGAGAGAAGAGGAAGAACTTTGTGAGCCACACTCTGATCGTGCACTCAAGATGAGATTTACTGACCTGCCCCTGGACAAGTTCTGGATTTCTGTGAAAGAAGAGTATCCTGCCATTTATAGGAAAGAAATGAATATTTTTCTGCCGATCTCAACTTCTAACATGTGTGAGCAAGCTTTTTCTTGTTTAACAAGCATCAGAAGATGAAATCCATGTCAGCTATCTCAAGTTTGACCCAGAATTGAGTTGTCAACGTGGCTATCCCTCGAGGTCGAGGATGGTGGTCTTCATTCCGTTGATCTATCACAGAGCAGAGATGGCTGTGCATGTATTTGTTTAACGTGTACTTGATGTTGCACTCCAAGAAGCACACGATACTTCACAAATCAACCAACTGATTCCAGTGGCATGGAAACCATGACAATTGGAGCTGATGGATTTGTTGCAGCCTTCATCCGCCTTCACAGCCGTTGAGTTCGAAGTAACTTCATCTGCCTGTTCCACCACTGAGGTCTTTGTTGGATTGTTCTTTGTCAGGGACCTCACCCTCGACCTTACCACCATAGGTGACCCTACCAGGAGCATAGCTCCAGACGGCATCGCTCTCGGGATCTCAGGGCCACACAAGCTTCTCCACCACGACAAGGTGACAAACTACGGAGAAGAATTGAGTATTTGTACAGCAAAAAACAAGTGCAGGTTTCACATGCCTGGGCCTATACTTGAGCTTGACCACGTCACTTAGTAAGAAAATGTTTTTTCAAGTTCTTGTATAAAATTGTGCCTTAGTCTATATTTTTGTTCATATTGCTTTGGCTTATGGTTTTTAGTAATTTTACTATTCAACATTGTCAATAAATTTTCGTGTTGTAAAGAGCTTTAATTAAAATCAATTTGCAACCTTGATTTAAGTTAAATCTACCGAACCCATCTTTAGAAAAATTAAATCCCATTTTGGCAGAAATTTATTATACTTGCCTTATGAGTTTTTAAAATTTATGAAAGGAAAAGAAAGAGATTAATTTCAAGAAAGGTAAACTCCGCTTAGCTATTTGTTTTTTTTCAAGAAAGGTTGGCTAAAAACTTCATTCTCTATGCAAAAGAACATCAACAATTATATTTGGATTATTATATCTACACCCTACTGATCACACTAATGCACTGTGAGCTGTGGATATAATATTTTTTGCACGGGGGTTCTCTGAGACCGGCAAGTTATTTCACGGGTTGCACCAGGGCAAAAGTGTAGAGAAAGGCTGTCTAAATAGGTTGTCCATCACAGCTATGTTTTTAAGCAATCAAGGAGCCAATCCTTGGTTCCCAGTCCCCTGCCTGGGAAAAACTACCACGAGCACCCACCTGTGCATACCCCTCGTAAGCTTACACCTAGAACTTTAGCCCTACTGAGGCCCCAATACCCTGCTGCCTCCTGCTGCACGTGTGGTGAGAAGAGGGCAATAATACCGACACCTGAAACTGGATTTGCCCTTGTGAGGAAGGGGAAACCTGAACTTCTAGTTGAGCAAGGACATATTCGACAAGTGGAGCCTCTAGAAAGTGGCATCCATCAGTCAGGACCATCACCATCAAGGACAAGCCCACTTCTCATTACTACCATGAGGGAGGAGATACAGGAGCCTGAAGGCACACAAGAACAGCTTCTTCCCATCCAGCCTCAGATTTCTGAATGGACACCACCTCAGTATTTTCCACTATTTAAAGTCACAGAGTCACAGTGTATCACAGATCAGAAGTAAGCTCTTCAAGCCATCCGGTCTGTCTAGCCCCATTGACCCGCACCAGGGCCATAGCTGTCCATACAGAGTTTACAGAAGCCAGTCAGAGTTTCATTGTATCTATGTATAATGACAATAAAGGTGATTCATTCATTCAAACCCAATCCATCCGTATACTTATCCAAACTTCTCTTAAATGTTGAAACTGTATCTGTATCCTCCACTTCCACTGGCAGCTTGTTCCACACTCTCACCACCCTTTGAGGGACAAAGTTCCCCCTCAGGGTTCCCCTTAAACACTCCACCTGTCATCCTTAACCTATGACCTCTAGTTTTTGTCTCACCTAACCTCAGTGGAAAAAGCCTGCTTGGATTTACCCTATCTCTACCCCACATAATTTTGTATACCTCTATCAAATCTCTCCTCATTCTCCAGGGAATAAAGGCCTAACCTATTCAACCTTTCCCAATAACTCAGGTCCTCAAGTCCTGACAACATCCTTGTAAATTTTCTCTACTCTCTTTCAATCTTCTTGATATTTTTTCCTGTAGGTAGGTGACCAGAACTGCAAAAATAGTGGGATATAGTGGGTAAAAGGCCACTGTTGTCTTATTTTCAGCCGAAGATGTAAAGTGTTGCGGTAACCGCCGGGTTACATCGGCTACATAAGCATTGACAATGCTGTTCTCTGACTGAGGACCTTTAATGCTTTCTACCACAAAGGCACCCGGAAAAGAGCACAATATCAGGCACGGGCTTCGTTTGGTCCCTTTGCCAAGCAGAAAGAGGCTTACTTTAATAAGCAACTTGAAGCGGCACATTCAAGTAGCGATTAGCATAACACTTTACACACCAATGATCCAGGTTCAATTCCCGCCTCTCTCTGTGAGGACTTTGTACGTTCTCCCTGTGACCTTGTGGGTTTCCTCTGAGTGCCCCAGTTTCCAAAGACGTAGGTTAATTGGTCAGATGAGTTCTCTGGGCAGTGTGGGCTCGGTGGGCCAAAAGGGCATGTACCTCTAAATAAAATTCTAAAAATTACTCTTAAGATGAAGTGGAGGAAAACTCATTGGGCCAGATTGAACAGGACTCATACAGAAATGCAATTTCTTCACCTTACAGTGGGTTGGCTCTTTGAACTTAATGACAGAACTGTGATGAGTGTTTTAGAGGACAACCTATTAAGGTATGGATGAATTCCTTTCTGGTTTATCTGCTGGAAGTGTATAATTTCTTCAAAGAAGAAAGGAGTCAAGGTTGTTTAATGTCATTTCTAGTACACAAGTGTAAAGGAGAATGAAATAATTGTTACTCTGGATTTGATGCAGTTCAAAAAAAAACACAGAATAAGATAAAGAAATAACACAACAATAATTAAAAAAACATGGCACGGTAGTATGGTGGTTAGAACAACACTTTACTGTACCAGTGACCCCGGTTCAATTCCTGCCACTGCCTGTAAGGAGTTTGTCCATTCTCCCTGTGACCTCTAGGTGCTCCGGTTTCCTCCCACATTCCAAAGATGTACCGATTGGAAGGTTACTTTGTCATTGCAAATTGTCCAGTGATTAGGCTAGGGTAAATCGGGCATTGCTGGGTACAGCTCACAGGGTCAGAATGACCTGTTCTGCTCTGTAGCTGTACAATACATATTATACACACAGATTGATTGTGTGTTCATAAAGTGCCACTAGGCACAGAAGTGTCTGTATGTAAGGTGACTGACAGGAGGTAAAATAGTGGTGGCAGGGGGCTTTATTAACTTAAAATAAAATAACATTAAATTGAATAGTTCAGTCATGTTTTCTCTGAAATGTTGACCAGCTGTTGGCAGCTTCTTCAATAAATCACTTTACTGATTGACCTCTTGGTATCAGTGACCTGATTTCCCTCGAGCTGCTTGCTGGGAGGCTGATAGCAGGAAGATCTTGTGTATCAGCTCTCACCTGTCACAAGGAGCATTTTCCTTTAAAGGAAAATCCGAATGAATCTCTGGCAGTTCAGATTCATATGTGGTCTAACCAGAGATTTATAAATTTGACAATAAACTGGACTGGTCAAAGAACACTGAGGCTGTCTACAAGAAGGGGCAGAGCTGTCTCTACTTCCTGAGGAGACTGAGGTCCTTTAACATCTGCCGGACGATGCTGAGGATGTTCTACGAGTCTGTGGTGGCCAGTGCTATCATGTTTGCTGTTGTGTGCTGGGGCAGCAGGCTGAGGGTAGCAGACACCAACAGAATCAACAAACTCATTCGTAAGGCCAGTGATGTTGTGGGGGTGGAACTGGACTCTCTGACGGTGGTGTCTGAAAAGAGGATGCTGTCCAAGTTGCTTGCCATCTTAGACAATGACTCCCATCCACTCCATAATGTACTGGTTAGGCACAGGAGTACATTCAGCCAGAGACTCATTCCACTGAGATGCAACACTGAGCGTCATAGGAAGTCATTCCTACTTGTAGCCATCAAACTTTACAACTCCTCCCTCGGACTGTCACACACCCTGAGCCAATAGGCTGGTCCTGGACTTATTTCCACTTGGCATGATTAACTTATTATTATTTAATTATTTATGGTTTTATTTTGCTATATTTCTACACTATTCTTGGTTGGTGCGACTGTAACGAAACCCAATTTCCTTCGGGATCAATAAAGTATGTCTGCCTGTCTGTTATAGAGCTGCAGCAATATCTCGCAGCTCTTGAATTCCGTGACAAATAAATGCCTACACTCCACACGCCTTTCTAATCCCCCTATCAGCTTTCTGATTTTTGAATACTTGGTGAATGAGGGAATGTGGGGATTTTTGAATACTTGGTGAATGAGGGAATGTGGGGATTTTTGAATACTTGGCGAATGAGGGAATGTGGGGATTTTTGAATACTTGGCGAATGAGGGAATGTGGGGATTTTTGAATACTTGGTGAATGAAGGAATGTGGGGATTTTTGAATACTTGGTGAATGAAGGAATGTGGGGATTTTTGAATACTTGGTGAATGAGGGAATGTGGGGATTTTTGAATACTTGGTGAATGAAGGAATGTGGGGATTTTTGAATACTTGGCGAATGAGGGAATGTGGGGATTTTTGAATACTTTGCGAATGAGGGAATGTGGGGATTTTTGAATACTTGGCGAATGAGGGAATGTGGGGATTTTTGAATACTTGGCGAATGAGGGAATGTGGGGATTTTTGAATACTTGGCGAATGAGGGAATGTGGGGATTTTTGGATACTTGGTGAATGAGGGAATGTGGGGATTTTTGAATACTTGGTGAATGAGGGAATGTGGGGATTTTTGAATACTTGGGGAATGAGGGAATGTGGGGATTTTTGAATACTTGGCGAATGAGGGAATGTGGGGATTATTGAATACTTGGCGAATGAGGGAATGTGGGGATTTTTGAATACTTGGTGAATGAGGGAATGTGGGGATTTTTGAATACTTGGTGAATGAGGGAATGTGGGGATTTTTGAATACTTGGTGAATGAGGGAATGTGGGGATTTTTGAATACTTGGTGAATGAGGGAATGTGGGGATTTTTGAATACTTGGCGAATGAGGGAATGTGGGGATTTTTGAATACTTGGCGAATGAGGGAATGTGGGGATTTTTGAATACTTGGTGAATGAGGGAATGTGGGGATTTTTGAATACTTGGCGAATGAGGGAATGTGGGGATTTTTGAATACTTGGTGAATGAGGGAATGTGGGGATTTTTGAATACTTGGCGAATGAGGGAATGTGGGGATTTTTGAATACTTGGTGAATGAAGGAATGTGGGGATTTTTGAATACTTGGCGAATGAGGGAATGTGGGGATTTTTGAATACTTGGCGAATGAGGGAATGTGGGGATTTTTGAATATTTGGTGAATGAGGGAATGTGGGGATTTTTGAATACTTGGCGAATGAGGGAATGTGGGGATTTTTGAATACTTGGTGAATGAAGGAATGTGGGGATTTTTGAATACTTGGTGAATGAGGGAATGTGGGGATTTTTGAATACTTGGTGAATGAGGGAATGTGGGGATTTTTGAATACTTGGCGAATGAGGGAATGTGGGGATTTTTGAATACTTGGCGAATGAGGGAATGTGGGGATTTTTGAATACTTGGTGAATGAAGGAATGTGGGGATTTTTGAATACTTGGTGAATGAAGGAATGTGGGGATTTTTGAATACTTGGTGAATGAGGGAATGTGGGGATTTTTGAATACTTGGTGAATGAAGGAATGTGGGGATTTTTGAATACTTGGCGAATGAGGGAATGTGGGGATTTTTGAATACTTTGCGAATGAGGGAATGTGGGGATTTTTGAATACTTGGCGAATGAGGGAATGTGGGGATTTTTGAATACTTGGCGAATGAGGGAATGTGGGGATTTTTGAATACTTGGCGAATGAGGGAATGTGGGGATTTTTGGATACTTGGTGAATGAGGGAATGTGGGGATTTTTGAATACTTGGTGAATGAGGGAATGTGGGGATTTTTGAATACTTGGGGAATGAGGGAATGTGGGGATTTTTGAATACTTGGCGAATGAGGGAATGTGGGGATTATTGAATACTTGGCGAATGAGGGAATGTGGGGATTTTTGAATACTTGGTGAATGAGGGAATGTGGGGATTTTTGAATACTTGGTGAATGAGGGAATGTGGGGATTTTTGAATACTTGGTGAATGAGGGAATGTGGGGATTTTTGAATACTTGGTGAATGAGGGAATGTGGGGATTTTTGAATACTTGGCGAATGAGGGAATGTGGGGATTTTTGAATACTTGGCGAATGAGGGAATGTGGGGATTTTTGAATACTTGGTGAATGAGGGAATGTGGGGATTTTTGAATACTTGGTGAATGAGGGAATGTGGGGATTTTTGAATACTTGGTGAATGAGGGAATGTGGGGATTTTTGAATACTTGGCGAATGAGGGAATGTGGGGATTTTTGAATACTTGGCGAATGAGGGAATGTGGGGATTTTTGAATACTTGGTGAATGAGGGAATGTGGGGATTTTTGAATACTTGGTGAATGAGGGATTGTGGGGATTTTTGAATACTTGGTGAATGAGGGAATGTGGGGATTTTTGAATACTTGGTGAATGAGGGAATGTGGGGATTTTTGAATACTTGGCGAATGAGGGAATGTGGGGATTTTTGAATACTTGGCGAATGAGGGAATGTGGGGATTTTTGAATACTTGGTGAATGAGGGAATGTGGGGATTTTTGAATACTTGGCGAATGAGGGAATGTGGGGATTTTTGAATACTTGGCGAATGAGGGAATGTGGGGATTTTTGAATACTTGGTGAATGAGGGAATGTGGGGATTTTTGAATACTTGGCGAATGAGGGAATGTGGGGATTTTTGAATACTTGGCGAATGAGGGAATGTGGGGATTTTTGAATACTTGGCGAATGAGGGAATGTGGGGATTTTTGAATACTTGGTGAATGAGGGAATGTGGGGATTTTTGAATACTTGGCGAATGAGGGAATGTGGGGATTTTTGAATACTTGGCGAATGAGGGAATGTGGGGATTTTTGAATACTTGGTGAATGAGGGAATGTGGGGATTTTTGAATACTTGGTGAATGAAGGAATGTGGGGATTTTTGAATACTTGGTGAATGAGGGAATGTGGGGATTTTTGAATACTTGGTGAATGAGGGAATGTGGGGATTTTTGAATACCTGGTGAATGAGGGAATGTGGGGATTTTTGAATACTTGGTGAATGAGGGAATGTGGGGATTTTTGAATACTTGGTGAATGAGGGAATGTGGGGATTTTTGAATACTTGGCGAATGAAGGAATGTGGGGATTTTTGAATACTTGGTGAATGAGGGAATGTGGGGATTTTTGAATACTTGGTGAATGAGGGAATGTGGGGATTTTTGAATACTTGGTGAATGAGGGAATATGGGGATAGAGCAGAAAAGGATTGTTGATTTACAGAGTCACCCCGAACCCTAATGAATGCTGTAACAGAACAGAATGGAAAGACCAAGTGGTTATTTCCTGCTATTTCTGATACTCTTAAATGTTGTCCTGCAGTAACAATGACACTTCTATAGATGCGTGGTGGAGAGTATATGAACTGGCTGCATCACAGCCTGGTATTGAAACACCAGTGCTCTTGAACAAAAAATCCTACAAAAAGTAGTGGAATAGGCCCAGTCCGTCACAGGAAAAGCCCTCCCCGCCACTGAGCACATCCATGTGAAACACTGTCACAGGAAAGCGGACCCCCACCACGCAGGTCATGCTCTCTTCTCACCGCTGCCATCAGGTAGGAGGTACAACAGGCCCAGGACTTGCACCACCAGGCTCAGGAACTGATACAATCAGGCTCCTGAACCAGAGGGGTTAACTTCACTTGCCTTCTCTTTGAAATGTTCCCACACCCAAAGGACTCTTGTATCTCATCTTCTTTATATATGTTGCTTATTTATTTATTATCATTATTTTTTCATTTTGTATTTGCACAGTTTGCTGTCCCCTGCACTCTGGTTAACACCCTGGTTGGGCAGGTTTTCATTGATTCTGTTATGGTTATTAGTCTATGGATTTATTGAGTATGCCCACAAGAAAATTAATCTCAGGGTTGTATATGGTGTCCACATATTATGTACTTTGATAATATAATTTACTTCCAACTTTATGATATGAAATATTCAGAAAGTAAATGATACCCTTTACTAGTATTATGATAAATGAAAACCCTATTCAGGCACCCCTTTCCTCATAAGACATGCTCTCTCATCCAGGCAACATCCTGGTAAATCTCTGCACCCTCTCTAAAGCTTCCATATGCTTCCTCTAATGAGGTGACCAGACTGAACACAATACTCTAACCCAAATTTACAGAGCTGCAGCGTTACCCCCAGCTAACGAAAGCTAAAATACTGCTTCTGAGCAGTTTATGCCCCTGTTGAGAAAGGATGTGATGCTATTGGAGAGGGTTCAGTGGAAGTTCATGAGAATGATTCTGGGAATAAAAGGGTTACCATATGAGGACCAATTGATGGCTCTAGGCTGGTGCTCAAAGGAGTGAGGAGGGATCTCACTGAAACCTAGTGTATGTTGAAAGGCCTGGATAGAGTGGATGTGAAGAGGATGTTTCCTATGGTTGGGGAAGTCTAAGACCAGAGGGAACAGCTTCAGAATAGAGGGATGTCCATATAGAATGGAGACGAGGAGGAATTTCTTTAGCCAGAAAGTGGTGAATTTGTGGAATTCATTATCACATGCCGTTGTGGAGGACAAGTCATTAGGTATATTTACGGCAGAGGTTGGTGGACTCTTGATTGGTCAGGGAAGGCATGAAAGGTTACAGGGAGAAGGCAGGAGATTGGGGCTGAGGAAAAGTAGATCAGCCATGATGAAATGGTGGAGCAGACTCAATGGTCCAAATGGCCAAATCCTGCTCCTATCTTATGGTTTTATAAAATCTCTGCCCCCACAATGCCACCCGCTCCTCAACCCATCTTTGTATCATCCCAAACCTGGCCACAAAAACATCAATTCCATTTCAAAATGATTGATATGTAATGTGACAAGATGCAGTCCCAGCACTGACCCCTGTGGAACTTGATTCTTGATTGGTCAGGGCATGAATGGATATGGGGTCGTGGGGGGGAGGGGGGGAGGCAGGAGATTGAGGCTGAGAGGAAAAATAGATCAGCCATGATGAAATGGTGGCGTAGACTCAATAGGTCAAATGGCCCAATTCTGCTCCACCTTATGGTCTTAATTACTCTTATCAACTTGCACGGCAACTTTGCAGGATCTATGGACTTGGACCTCAAGATCCCTTTTTTCCTTCACAATGCCAAGAATCCTGTGTTCTGCCTTCAATTTCCACCTTCCAGAGCGTATCACCTCACACTTTTCTGCGTTGAACTCCATCTGCCACTTCTCAGCCCAGTTCTGCCTCCTTTCAATGTCCCGTTGTAACCTACAGAATAGGTTAAAGAACGCAATAAAAAAATTTTTTAAAAAGCATGACATGGCAGTGTAGCGTTTAGCACAATGCTTTACAATACCAGCAACCCGGGTTAAATTCTCACCATTGCCTGCGAGGGGAAACAGAAAAGATTGTGCAGGCGCTGGAAATCCAGAGTAACGCACAGAAAATGCTGGAGGAACTCAACAGGTCAGATGTTATCTATGGAAAGGAATAAAGAGTCGATGTTTCGGGCCAAGACCCTTCACCTAATCCTGATAAAAGGCCACATGCTCTCCATGGATGCTGTCTGACCTGTTGGCAACTATCGTCTACTCCACCAACGCTTGCGTCCTCAGAATCAGGTTCAATATCACCGGCGTACATCAGGAAATTTGTTGTCATGTGGCAACAGTACATTGCAATATATATTAGTAAAAAAAATCTGTAAATTACACTCAGGATATATATTTTAAAAATAAAATTAAGTAAATAGTGCAAAAAGAGAGAAATCTACATCCTCTACATAGTACCATCCAGAGACAGAGAAGCAGTTTCAGTGACAGGTTACTATCGATGCAATGCTCCTCAGACAGGATGAAGAGGTCAATACTCCCCAATGCCATTAGGCTTTACAATTCTACCGCCAGGACTTAAGAACTTTTTAAAAGCTATTATTAATGCTTTTTGAGATGGTGATTTAGATGCATATCATATTTTTTTTTACTGAGTTAAGTATTGTATGTAATTAGTTTTGCTACAACAAGTGTATGGGACATTGGAAAAAAAGTTGAATTTCCCCATGGGGATGAATAAAGTATCTATGTATCTATCTATCTATCTATCTATCTATCTATCTATCTATCTATCTATCTATCTATCTAAATAAAAGGAGTGAGTTAGCATGAGAGACAATGCTGGTACAAGGTGGGTAAGTTCATTAAAGGACCTGCATAACTGAAGTCTCTGTCTTGTTGTCCCCTTCTCTTTGGGTTTCAGTACCAGCTGGTAGCCGACCTGTTCCAGGAGGAGGGTTCTTCAACTTCCACTAGCAAAGTGAAAACGGCAAAAATAAACGTTCGTCCTCTCAAACCTGCCATAAAGAAACCCAATAAAGAGCACAAGAAAACTGTTGGACATCAGGTATGGGCTCCGTTTGGTTCCGTCGCCAAGCAGAAATAGATTTTTTTTTAAATTAGCGGCTACGGGCAGCATGGTGGTGCAGCAGTCAGTGTAACGGTGATGCAGCAGTCTGTGTAACGTTGGTGCAGCAGTCAGTGTAACGTTAATGCAGCAGTCAGTGTAACATTAGTGCAGCAGTCAGCGTAATGGTGGTGCAGCAGTCAGCGTAACGGTGATGCAGCAGTCAGTGTAACGGTGGTGCACCAGTCAGTTTAACGTTGGTGCAGCAGTCAGCGTAACGGTGGTGCAGCAGTCAGCGTAACGGTGGTGCAGCAGTCAGCGTAACGGTGGTGCAGCAGTCAGTGTAACGGTGGTGCAGCAGTCAGTGTAACGGTGATGCAGCAGTCAGTGTAACGGTGGTGCAGCAGTCAGTGTAACGGTGGTGCAGCAGTCAGTGTAACGTTGGTGCAGCAGTCCGTTTAACGGTGATGCAGCAGTCAGCGTAACGGTGATGCAGCAGTCAGCGTAACGGTGGTGCACCAGTCAGCGTAACGGTGGTGCAGCAGTCAGTGTAACGTTAGTGCAGCAGTCAGTGTAACGGTGATGCAGCAGTCAGTGTAACGTTAGTGCAGCAGTCAGTGTAACGGTGATGCAGCAGTCAGTGTAACGTTAGTGCAGCAGTCAGTGTAACGTTAGTGCAGCAGTCAGTGTAACGGTGGTGCAGCAGTCAGTGTAACGGTGATGCAGCAGTCAGTGTAACGGTGATGCAGCAGTCAGTGTAACGTTAGTGCAGCAGTCAGTGTAACGGTGGTGCAGCAGTCAGCGTAACGGTGGTGCAGCAGTCAGCGTAACGGTGGTGCAGCAGTCAGTGTAACGGTGGTGCAGCAGTCAGTGTAACGGTGATGCAGCAGTCAGTGTAACGGTGGTGCAGCAGTCAGTGTAACGGTGATGCAGCAGTCAGTGTAACGGTGGTGCAGCAGTCAGCGTAACGGTGATGCAGCAGTCAGCGTAACGGTGATGCAGCAGTCAGTGTAACGTTAGTGCAGCAGTCAGCGTAACGGTGGTGCAGCAGTCAGTGTAACGGTGATGCAGCAGTCAGTGTAACGGTGATGCAGCAGTCAGTGTAACGTTAGTGCAGCAGTCAGTGTAACGGTGGTGCAGCAGTCAGCGTAACGTTAGTGCACCAGTCAGCGTAACGGTGGTGCAGCAGTCAGCGTAACGGTGGTGCAGCAGTCAGCGTAACGGTGGTGCAGCAGTCAGTGTAACGGTGGTGCAGCAGTCAGTGTAACGGTGATGCAGCAGTCAGTGTAACGGTGGTGCAGCAGTCAGTGTAACGGTGGTGCAGCAGTCAGTGTAACGTTGGTGCAGCAGTCCGTTTAACGGTGATGCAGCAGTCAGCGTAACGGTGATGCAGCAGTCAGCGTAACGGTGGTGCACCAGTCAGCGTAACGGTGGTGCAGCAGTCAGTGTAACGTTAGTGCAGCAGTCAGTGTAACGGTGATGCAGCAGTCAGTGTAACGTTAGTGCAGCAGTCAGTGTAACGGTGATGCAGCAGTCAGTGTAACGTTAGTGCAGCAGTCAGTGTAACGTTAGTGCAGCAGTCAGTGTAACGGTGGTGCAGCAGTCAGTGTAACGGTGGTGCAGCAGTCAGTGTAACGGTGGTGCAGCAGTCAGTGTAACGTTAGTGCAGCAGTCAGTGTAACGGTGGTGCAGCAGTCAGTGTAACGTTGGTGCAGCAGTCCGTTTAACGGTGATGCAGCAGTCAGTGTAACGGTGGTGCAGCAGTCAGTGTAACGTTAGTGCAGCAGTCAGTGTAACGGTGGTGCACCAGTCAGCGTAACGGCGGTGCAGCAGTCAGCGTAACGGCAATGCAGCAGTCAGCGTAACGGTGATGCAGCAGTCAGCGTAACGGTGATGCAGCAGTCAGTGTAACGTTAGTGCAGCAGTCAGCGTAACGGTGATGCAGTAGTCAGCGTAACGGTGATGCAGCAGTCAGTGTAACGGTGGTGCAGCAGTCAGCGTAACGGTGATGCAGCAGTCAGTGTAACGGTGGTGCAGTAGTCAGCGTAACGGTGATGCACCAGTCAGTGTAACGTTAGTGCAGCAGTCAGCGTAACGGTGATGCAGCAGTCAGCGTAACGGTGGTGCAGCAGTCAGCGTAACGGTGGTGCAGCAGTCAGCGTAACGGTGATGCAGCAGTCAGCGTAATGGTGGTGCACCAGTCAGCGTAACGGTGGTGCAGCAGTCAGTGTAACGTTAGTGCAGCAGTCAGTGTAACGGTGATGCAGCAGTCAGTGTAACGTTAGTGCAGCAGTCAGTGTAACGGTGATGCAGCAGTCAGTGTAACGTTAGTGCAGCAGTCAGTGTAACGGTGGTGCAGCAGTCAGTGTAACGTTGGTGCAGCAGTCCGTTTAACGGTGATGCAGCAGTCAGTGTAACGTTAGTGCAGCAGTCAGTGTAACGGTGGTGCAGCAGTCAGCGTAACGGTGGTGCAGCAGTCAGCGTAACGGTGATGCAGCAGTCAGCGTAATGTTAGTGCAGCAGTCAGTGTAACGGTGATGCAGCAGTCAGCGTAACGTTGGTGCAGCAGTCAGCGTAACGTTGGTGCAGCAGTCCGTTTAACGGTGATGCAGCAGTCAGTGTACCGTTAGTGCAGCAGTCAGTGTAACGTTGGTGCAGCAGTCCGTTTAACGGTGGTGCAGCAGTCAGTGTAACGTTAGTGCAGCAGTCAGTGTAACGGTGGTGCAGCAGTCAGCGTAACGGTGGTGCAGCAGTCAGCGTAATGTTAGTGCAGCAGTCAGTGTAACGGTGATGCAGCAGTCAGTGTAACGTTGGTGCAGCAGTCAGCGTAACGTTGGTGCAGCAGTCAGCGTAACGGTGGTGCAGCAGTTAGCGTAACGGTGATGCAGCAGTCAGTGTAACGTTAGTGCAGCAGTCAGCGTAACGTTGATGCAGCAGTCAGCGTAACGGTGGTGCAGCAGTCAGCGTAACGGTGATGCAGCAGTCAGCGTAACGGTGATGCACCAGTCAGTTTAACGGCGATGCAGCAGTCAGCGTAACGTTGATGCAGCAGTCAGCGTAACGTTAGTGCAGCAGTCAGCGTAACGTTGATGCAGCAGTCAGCGTAACGGTGATGCAGCAGTCAGTGTAACGGTGGTGCAGCAGTCAGCGTAACGGTGATGCAGCAGTCAGTGTAACGGTGGTGCAGCAGTCAGCGTAACGGTGATGCAGCAGTCAGTGTAACGGTGGTGCAGCAGTCAGCGTAACGGCGGTGCAGCAGTCAGCGTAACGGTGGTGCAGCAGTCAGTGTAACGGTGGTGCAGCAGTCAGCGTAACGGCAATGCAGCAGTCAGCGTAACGGTGGTGCAGCAGTCAGTGTAACGGTGATGCAGCAGTCAGTGTAACGGTGGTGCAGCAGTCAGTGTAACGGTGGTGCAGCAGTCAGCGTAACGGCAATGCAGCAGTCAGCGTAACGGTGATGCAGCAGTCAGCGTAACGGTGATGCAGCAGTCAGTGTAACGGTGATGCAGCAGTCAGTGTAACGTTGGTGCAGCACCGGCAGCCCGGGTTCAATTCTGCCGCTCTCTGTAAGGAGTTTGTATGTTCTCTCTGTGACCGTACGGTGCTTCCGTTTCTTCCCACAGTCCAAAAACATGCTGGTTAATAGGTTAATTGGTCACAAGGTGTAAAAGGAAGGGAGGGTGTGATGGCAGGGTGGAGATACATATCTACCAAAGGAGGTGTAAGGCGCTCCTTCCCTCAATAGCCTGCAGGTCACCCATGGGCAAGGTGTAGCAGCTGCTTAGCTCCCCCATTCAGGTGGTGGATGGTCGTACAAGCAGCCAGTGCATATCACAAGTCCTGGTTATGTGACAACTGACGCCAGACAGACAATCTATAAATAGTATTAACAATGGCTGAGGGGGGGTCACCCAACTTGTAAAGACACTGCTCAGTAGAAGGCAGTGGCAAAACACTTTTGTAGAAAAATTTGCCAAGCACAATCATGGTCATGAAAAGATCATGATCGGCCACGTCATACAACATGGCACATAGCTAAAGAGCAAATTAGAATGGGGCTGTTATTCTGTAAATAAACTCTTAAGGTAAATTGGAGGAAAATCTACTGGGCAGGATTGCACAGAACTTGGCCTGTATCGCATCTTTATACCAGCCCTTCGCAGAACCTTGCTAGGCTTCTGCCAGCGTTGAAGACCTGTACCGGGACTGTTGGAAAGTTACATAGTCAAGTCCACTTACGAGTGGCAACTGGGCCTGAGGTAGAACAAACTGCAATTGCACTCACAAACTGCTCAGATACCTTCTCTTGCTGTTTGCCATCAGGGGCAGATAGGGGTGGCTGAAATCAAATCAAGGCTACAATGTAAAACAATTATTAAAATATTTGAAGAGCACTCATTTAATAAATTTACCAGCAAGTTGGTGGGCCTTTTTGACAGATCCACAATGGTTGTCAGTGTGGCTCATCATTCACCTATTTTTGCCTCTCCACACTGCTGAAGCTATCGATTTCTGGCCTCGATACCTGATCTACTGCTGTCCCTTGTCTGCATAACAGTTTTCCAAGTCTGAGTGACCGCTTTCGTAGGAGTGCAGCAGACATATTTTCAACACACACAAAATGCTGGAGGAGCTCAGCATCTTTGGAAATGAATGGACTGTTGTCGTTTCGAGCTGAGACCCGCCATCAGGACTGGAAAGGAAGGGGGAAGGAGCCAGAATAAAAAGGTGGAGGCAGGGGAAGGAGGAAAAGCTGGAAGGTGACAGGTGAAGCCAGGTGGATAGAAAAGGTAAAGGGCTGAAGAAGAAGGAATCTGACAGGAGAGGAGAATGGATGGGCAAAAGTGAAGAAGGAAGGGCACCAGCAGATGAGGAGAAGAGGTAAGAGGCCAGAGAGGGGAATAGAAGAAGAAGGAAGTGTTAGGGGAAAAATTACCAGAAGGAGAAATCGATGTTCATGCCATCAGGTTGAAGGCTACCTAGATGGAATATAAGGTGCTGCTCCTTCACCCTGAGGTTGGCCTCGTTGTGGCAGAAGAGGAGGTCGTGGACCAACATGTTGGAATGGGGATAGCAAGTCAGCTATTTAGCCACCGGGAAATCCCATTTTTTGGCAGATGAACACCCTTTCAGTAAGTTAAAGTGGAACATTTTTAAGTAAAGCAATTTTGTTATGTCATCTTCATGGTGGGGGTTCTCATGGGCCCACCACTGGAAGCTTTCATCATGCATTCAGAGATCTATCTCACAAAGTTTCAAGCTATTTCCTGACTAAATACTATTTTTTTTACCAATAGCTGTTGTTCTGCATGCTCTGTTAGTATGTTGTTTCAACCCGGTGGGATGGGAATGAGCTGCACTTACTCTAGGACCGAGTTCAGTGAGAAATTGAATCCCAGCAAGTCACGTTTTCCAGCAAGGCTTTATAAGGCATTGGTCAGGCTGCATTTGGGATATTGTGAGGAGGACTGGGCTCCATATCTAAGAAAAGATATTCTGACATTGGAGAGGGTCCAGAGGAGATTCATGCGAATGATCCCAGGAACGAAAAGGTTGATGTATGAGGAATATTTGATGGCTCTGGGTCTGTACTTGAAGAATAAGGGGGGGATTTCATTGAAACCTATCGAATATTGAAAGGCCAAGATAGAGTGGATGTGGAGAGGATATTTCCTATACTGGGGTAGTCCAAGACCAGAGGCATAGCTTCAGAATAGAGGGACGTTCTCTTAGAATGGAGATGAGGAGGAATTTATTGAGCCAGAGGGTGGTGAATCTATTGCCAAGTTATTGGGTATATTTAATGCAGAGATTGATAGGTTAAGGGTGCTGGGAGAAGGCAGGAGAATGAAATTGAGAGGGATAATAAATCAGCCATGGTGGAATGGCCGAATATACTTGATGGGCCAACATACCTTCTGGCAGCCATCACTCTGATTGTGTGGGTTAACACCACATGGAAACAAAGCAGGTGAGGACTCAAAGGAGCCGAGCTCAGGATGAAGGGGAGTGGGTGACTCCCACTGCAGTTGCCATGGCTCTCCCTGATCTTGCTGCTGCTGGCTTGCTTCCCTGCGCACAGTGAGGCTGCTGCAGTAATCTGTTAGAGTGCTTCTGGCGACTCCCTGCTGGACTGTCCCCAGCCTCTGCTCTCCACTGCTCACTCCAGACTCCCAGACTGCTTTGGAAAAGCTCTTTGATGTCATTAATTGCTTTCACAACAAAATTAGAATCGTTATTTCACCAGGCAGGTGAACTGCATGCACTCTCTGTAAAATGTAGCAAGGTAAATCCATAATTATTTGACAAGAATCAAGTATTGATCCTTGTGCACTTGTACAGTCCAGCATTGCCTGGATTTACTGGTTTTAAATGATAAATTTCTGTAAATTAGCAGTAAAGAATTCAACCATGTTGAAGTAGAAACTCGCTACAGTGTGTGTCGGGATCAAAAAACAGTGGGTGGCACAGTAGCGGGGTTTGCGTGATGCTTTACAACGCTATCAATTGTGATCTGGGTTCAATTCCTACTGCTGTCTGTACGTTCCCCCTCTGACTGCGTGGGTTTCCTCCTGGTTCCAAAGGCATACAGGATTAGGGTTAGTAAGTTGTGGGCATCCTCTGTCAGAATCAGATATCTCTGACATATGTTGTGGAATTTGTTGATTGGGGCGCCACAGTAACAGAGTGGTGAGCATGACACTATTACAGCTTGGGGGTTGAAGTTCAGAGTTCAATCCTGTGTCCTCTCCCCATGACCACTTGGGCTTCCTCTGGGTGCTCTGGTTTCCTCCCACATTTCAGAGACATACTGATTAGTAAGTTAGTTGGCCATTGTAAATTGTGCTGTGATTAGGCTAGGGTTAAATCGGGGGTTACTGGGCAGAACAGCTCGAAGGGCTGGAAGGGCCCGTTCCACACTGTGCCCCTAAATAAGTTCAATACCTGCACACGTGAAACTATTGTGTGCACTTCTGGTCACCTACCTACAGGAAAGATATCAATTTAAAGAAACGATATTGAAAGAGTGCAGAGAAAATTTACAAGGGCGTTGCCAGGATTTGAGAAGCTGAGTTATGGGGAAAGGTTGCATACGTTAGGACTTTTAGGACGTTAAGAAGAAGGGGAGACTTGGCAGAGCCATGCCTAATTATGAGGGGTGACGACAGCAGGCTTTTTTACACTGAGGTTGAGTGAGACTATAACTAGAAGTCATAGGTTAAGGGTGAAAGGTAAAATATTTCAGGGGATAATGAGGGGAAACCTCTTCACTCAGAGGGTAGTGAGAGTGTGGAACAAGATGCCGGCGAAAGTGGTGGATGTGGGATTGATTACAACATTTAAGAGAAGTTAGGATAAGTACATGGATGGGAGGGGCATGGAGGTGTAGGTGAATGGGGCCACACAGAATGATAGTTCAGCATGGACTAGATGGGCTGAAGGGCTTGTTTCAGTGCAGTGGTGCTCGATGACTCTTTAACTAAAGCTCAGCAAAAGAGTTATTATCTGCAGAAAGGGAGGATAGGAGTCTCCACTGGGCCATTGTTTCTTCAGTTTCAATGAATTACAGACATGGATTCGGGACAGGTTCCAGTGAAGAGGACCCCTCGTTGCTTTGCCAGCACATAAATTGTAATACGAAGGGAAAGCTAATCTAATTGCTGTTTTAAAATTGCATCTTGAGCCAGTTGCACTCAAACAAATGATTGCAGTGGTCAATGAGGTGAACGTTTGTTGGTGAGAAGGATTGCTGTAGAAGGTGACCATGATTCATAAGTTTGATTAATTTTGTCACTTTCTAATATCTAATCCCTTCTTTCACCCTGTTTGCACGTCATGCTGTGCAGCCCTGCTACATGCTGCTTTTGAATGATGCCTAAAACAACCACAAATCTCACAACGTATTGCAGTGCTATCACCGACTTCTCTCCTTTCTGAGGAGGCTGAGCAGAGGTGGACTGTGCGCATCGAAACTCATGTCATTCTACAGATGCTCATCCTAACAAGCTGCATCAGCCAATGGTATGGAAACTGCACTGTGGCAGAGAGTAATGCTCTACAAACTGCCCGGTGCACCACCAGCAGCAGCCTACCTGCCATGAAGGATATTTATACAGAAAGGTGCTGGAAAAGGGCCAGTAACATCATGAAGGATCCCACCCACCCTGCTCATCAGGGAGGGGTCAACGTAGCATCCACGCCAGGACCACCAGACTCAAAAACAGTCACTGTCCCCAAGCAGTGAGGCTGATCAACACCTCCACCCACTAACTCCACCATTACTTTATTATTTCCTGGCCATCACCTTATGTACAGCCTAGTGTCGTTTTATGGACATACAATCAATCAATCAATCAATCTATAGAAGCCATCTTATGCATTTATGTTTATCGTGTTTTTATTATTTCTGTGTTCTTGATCTTATTGTGGTTTTCTTTGGTGCTGCATCAGATCCAGAGTGACAATTATTTTGTTTTCTTCTGCACCTGTGTACAGGAAGTGACATTAAACAATCTTGATTCTTGAATCTGCTAATCGGATAGGTTGCAGGTTTGGTTCCAGAGGAGGGATGGGCACATCGAGTGACATTATCAACTGAATGAAGCTCGTGGGACAGGGGCAAGAAGGCTAAGATTGGAAAGGGCCACTGACTACTTGTAGACGCCAGCAAGCTGGCAGGAAATATCCATCATGGTTTCAGAAAGCAGAATGTTGGATTAGAGTATAAAATTGTTATTTTCCTCGTACTTTCACTTGATCTGTTCTACATCCTATGACGAATCTCAGAATTTTATGCTACATGCATATTTTGATAATAGATATACCTTGAACCTTGAACGTATGCTTGCTTGTTCATTTATTATTGATGTATGCCATACACAACACTGAAATCTGTCTTCTCCAGATAGCCACGAAACAAAGGAAACCATGAAAGTCAGGTCAAAGAAAAGCAGCAACCTCACCCTTCCGCACAAAAAGAACTGTGATCAGCTTGGGCGGGTTCACAGTATCGAATGCCGAACTAAAGTCAATGAACAGCACTCTGACGTAAGAGTTGGGGCTGTCCGGGTGGGTCAGGGCAGAGTGAAGTGCTGTGGAGATGGCATCCTCTGTTGACCGGTTGGTGCGACAGGCAAATTGATGGGGGTCCTGGGCAGTGGGCAGACAGGATTTCAGATGTGATAGAACCGGTCTCTCAAAGCACTTTGCAATGATGGGGGTGAGTGCATAATAAGAGGCATAGATCGAGTGGACAACTCGAGACATTTTCCTAGGACAGAAATGGCTAATACCATATAACCATAACAGCATGGAAACAGGCCATCTCGGCCTTTCTAGTCTGTGCCAAATGCTTACTCTCACCTAGTCCCACTGGCCCGCACTCAGCCCATAAACCTCCATTCCTTTCCTGGTCATATACCTATCCAATTTTTTTTTTAATGACAGTATTGAACCTACCTCTACCACTTGTACTGGAAGCTCGTTCCACACAGCTACCACTCTCTGAGTAAAGAAGTTCCCCCTCATGTTACCCTTAAACTTTTGCCCCCTAACTCTCAACTCATGTCCTCTTGTTTGAATCTCCCCTACTCTCAATGGAAAAAGCCTATCCAGGTCAACTCTATCTATCCCCTTCATAATTTTAAATACCTCTATCAAGTCCCCCCTCAACCTTCTACGCTCCAAAGAATAAAGACCTAACCTTTCTCTGTAACTTGGGTGCTGAAACCCAGGTAACATTCTAGTAAATCTTCTCTGTACTCTCTCTATTTTGTTGATATCTTTCCTATAATTCGGTGTCCAGAACTGTACACAATACTCCAAATTTGGCCTCACCAATGCCTTGTACAATTTTAACACTACATCCCAACTCCTATACTCAATGCTCTGATTTTAACGTTACATCCCAATACCAGGGGGCATAATTTTAAAGCATGGGGGGGGGGGGTCAGAGGTAGATTTTTAATACAGAGAGTGGTGAGTGGTAGACGCAGATACATTTAAGAGACTCTTATATTGGCAGATAAATGATAGAAAATTGGAGGGCCGAAGGGCCAGTCATGTTTCATGCTGTATGAGTGCCAATCCTAAGCACTTGCGTTGAGATGTGGGTTAAACTATTCTGTAAGTGCGAGACTGGGCACAGAACGTAAAGGGTGGAAGTTGTCTTATCTCTGACTGTGGATGTCCGTCCTGTTGCCCAGGAGATCTATCTTCTCTGAAATGAATGGAATTGATTTATCATTGTTACGTGTAGGGAGATACAGTGAGAAGCTTGTCCTGTGAGCCGTTCACACAATGCATCGAGGTAGAACAATGACAAGGCAGGATAAAGCGTAGCAGTTCCAGAGAAAGCTGGAATATGTGGAGACTCTTGCATACTACCCCCAGCACACTCTGGGCTGCGTTGGTTCTTAGCTCAAACAACGTACTTCACTGTGTGTGTGTTTATTGAGATACAGCACGAACAGGCCCTTACAACCCAGCAGTCCCTGATTTTAATCTGAGCATAATCATGGGACAATTTACAATGACCAATTAATCTATCAACCATACTTGGCTTGTGGGAGGAAACCAGAGCACCCAGAAGAGACCCACGCAGTCCAGGGGAGAATGTACAAAGTGCTTTCCAGGCAGCGGTGGGAATTGAACCCAGGTCGCCTGGTGTTGTGCTAACCACTATGCTGCCATGCCACCCATTCGATGAGCATGTGACAAATAAACTTGAATCTTGACTTACATACACTATAAAGTCCAAGATCGCAATGAGGTAGACAGTAATATTCTTCACGCTCTGACACAGATAGATACAACCCTATGCTCCTCTGTAATCTGCATTTGTTTTTCTACGGCCTCAAAATTGCAAAATTTGAGAGATCCATTTTCCTTTCAGTTTCGGAACTCACTGCATCTGCTGATGGAGACGCTGAATGCCACGACGCCGCATTATGTGCGCTGCATCAAGCCAAACGATGGGAAATGTGCTTTCTCGTAAGTATTATGCATTGATCAACACGGTACTCTGTCATTGAGTTAAAGGGTTTATTCCAAGGTCAGGGTCATGCATGCATTTTAATTTGGAGTACTGCAGAGTTGCAGTCTGTAGAATCTCCAAAGTAATTTGCCTTCAGTTCTGGTCGCCCCACGGTAGGAAGGATGGCGTTACCAGGGTGCTGCCTGGATTAGAGGGGATGTGCTATCACGAGAGGCCGGACAAACTTCGGTTATTTTCACTGGAGCAGCGGAGATCTGATAAGAACGGTTGATCAGAGTTATCTTTTCCCAGTGTTGAAAATGATTAATACCAGAGGGCATGTATTTAAGGTGAGGGGGGGTAATTTCAAAGGGGATAGGAGGGACAAGTTTGTCACACAGAGTGGTGGGTGCCTGGAATGTGTTGCCTGGGGTGGTGGTACAGGCAGAAACATTGGAGACTTTTAAGGGACGTTCAGATGGGCACGTGAATGTGAGGAAAATGGAGGGATGTAGACATTGAGTAGGCATAAGAGATTAGTTGCCATTTGGTTATTAATTTATTTGGTTTGGCACAACATGGTGGATGAAGGGTACTGTTCCTGTACTGTACTGTTTCATGTTTTAATAATGTGCTACGGTTATCTATAGAGGTACTACTTCTGTGTATGGTGTGTGTATTATGTTGCTGTTGGAATATTGGGATTCTGGTGTGTGTAGGTATTGTAACATTCTTTAACACTACAATAAAGAGTAATAGAACTGTGACAATTTAACAAACTTAAAGCTCATCTGTTTATTTAGAAACATAGAAAACCTACAGCACAATACAGGCCCTTCAGCCCACAAAGTTGTGCCAAACATGTCCCTACCTTACAAATTACTATATCATAGCCCTCTATTTTTCTAAGCTCCATGTACCTATCCAAAAGTCTCTTAAAAGACCCTATTGTATCCGCCTCCACCACCATTGCCGGCAGCCCATTCCATGCACTCACCACTCTCTGAGTAAAGAATTTACCCCTGACATCTTCTGTGTATGTACTCCCCAGCACTTTAAACCTGTGTCCTCTTGTGGCAACCATTTCAGCCCTGGGAAAAATCCTCTGACTATCCACACAATCAATGCCTCTCATCATCTTATACACCTCTATCAGGTCACCTCTCATCCTCCGTTGCTCCAAGGAGAAAAGGCCGGGTTCACTCAACCTGTTTTCATAAGGCATGCTCCCCAATCCAGACAACATCCTTGTAAATCTCCTCTGCACGCTTTCTGTGGCTTCCACATCCTTCCTGAAGTGAGGCGACCAGAATGTTTAAAATTAACGAGAAAAGTAGAAAATAGATCAAAAATTAAATTAAGTAAGTAGTGTAAAAAAAAGAGAGAAAATAGTGAGGTAGTGTTGGTGGAATCATTGTCCAGACAGAAATCTGATGACGGAGGGGAAGAAGCTGTTCCTGAATCGTTGAGTGTGGGTCTCCAGGCTCCTGTACCTCCTCCCTGATGGCAGAGGGGAAGAAGCTGTTCCTGAATCATTGAGTGTGGGTCTCCAGGCTCCTGTACCTCCTCCCTGATGGCAGAGGGGAAGAAGCTGTTCCTGAATCGTTGAGTGTGGGTCTCCAGGCTCCTGTACCTCCTCCCTGATGGCAGAGGGGAAGAAGCTGTTCCTGAATCGTTGAATGTGGGTCTCCAGGCTCCTGTACCTCCTCCCTGATGGCAGAGGGGAAGAAGCTGTTCCTGAATCGTTGAGTGTGGGTCTTCAGGCTCCTGTACCTCCTCCCTGATGGCAGAGGGACGAAGCTGTTCCTGAATCACTGAGTGTGGGTCTCCAGGCTCCTGTACCTCCTCCCTGATGGCAGAGGGGAAGAAGCTGTTCCTGAATCGTTGAGTGTGGGTCTTCAGGCTCCTGTGCCTCCTCCCTGATGGCAGAGGGACGAAGCTGTTCCTGAATCACTGAGTGTGGGTCTCCAGGCTCCTGTACCTCCTCCCTGATGGTAGCAATGAAAAGTGGGCATGTCCTTGGTGATGGGAGTCTTTAATGATGGAGGCTGCCTTTTTGAGGCATTGCCTTTTGAAGGTGTCCTCGGAGCTGAGGAGGTTAGTGCCCATGGTGGAGCTGGCTGAGTTTACAACCTTCTGCAGCTTTTTTCCCGATCCTGTGATTAGAATATTGATCTGGTATTTGAAAGTATTGGTAGTTGCCATTGGCAATAAGTAAGTACAGTTTTTTAAATTCATATCTTTTACTTTGACAGTGTATTTAAATAGATGGGGTCATCGCACTGGAACAACATTTGTTTTGTAATTGGAAACCTGCTGTGTGAAAGCAACAGTACACACTCACTTTCTAATGCCAAACTATCAGCCTCAGAATAACTGTTCACAGTTTATAGTAAACAGTTAGGCCATTTGCAGTTCCTTTTATTGCTTGCCTTGTTGACATGACTTACTGATATTGAGACAAGTCTGTTATTTTGCTGGAGGTATTTTTTTTCCCAAAAGTAATCCTGGGCAATGCACAAGTGAGATATTTATTTTTAAAGCCAGGAAAAGCTATCTATCAGCGTCTGCTTCTGTTGGCATGTAGGAAAGTAAAATATGCTGGTACTTGTGAAAAATGGCCTTTGCTTCCAGCCACAGTGCTGGAGGTAGCTTGCTGTGTTAACAGATGTTTATTCTACTGTGAATATAAAGTTGAGTACAAAATGTGGACACAGGAAAGAAACGCGGATGGTAGTTTGCCTCCCAGGTGCCAGGGTCGGTGATGTTTCTGACTGCGTCTATGATATCCTGAAGTGGGAAGGAGAACAGCCAGAGGTCATGGTACATATTGGTACCATCGACACAGGTAGGAAAAGGGCGGGGGTCCTGAAAACAGACTACAGGGAGTTAGGAAGGAAGCTGAGAAGCAGGACCTCAAAGGTAGTTATCTCGGGATTACTGCCTGTGCCACGCGACAATGAGTATAGGAATAGTGTGAGGTGGAAGATAAATGTGTGGCTGAGGGATTGGAGCAGGGTGCAGGGATTCAGATTTCTGGATCATTGGGACCTCTTTTGGGGCAGGTGTGACCTGTACAAAAAGACCAGTTTGCACTTGAATCCCAGGGCACCAATATCCTGGCAGGGAGGTTTGCTAAGGCTATTGGGGAGAGTTTAAACTAGAATTGCTGGGGGGTGGGAACTGAACTTGTGGTAAACTATGTATACCTGTCTGAACATGCCCCTCTGCTGACTGCTCCTGTGGCTCCTCTCACAGACCCCTGTATAAAGGCGATTGAGGCACTGCTTCTCCCTCAGTCTTCAAGATGTCGTGCTCCCTTTTCGCTGTTAATAAAAGCCTATCGTCCACTGCCAGTCTCCGAGAGTTATTGATGGTGCATCAGAACTGAAGTGACGGAGGAAAAGGAGGTTGACTCACAAATAGAGAAAGCTTGGAGACAGTGCGAGAGGGAGGATAGGCAGGTGATAGAGAAGGGATGCACTCAGATGCTGGTTTGAGATGTGTCTGTTTTAATGTAAAGAGTATTATGAACAAAGCGGATGAGCTTAAAGTGTGGATCAGCTCTTGGATCTATGATGTTGTGGCCATTACAGAGACCTGGATGGTGCAGGGGCAGGAATGGCTACTTCAAGTGCCAGACCTTAGATGTTTCAGAAAGCACAGGGAGGGAGGCAAAAGAGATGGAGGTGTGGCATTATTGATCAGGGGTAGTGTCAATGGCTAAAGAAAAGGAGGAAGTCATGGAGGGGTTGTCTACGGAGTCTCTGTGGGTAAAAGTTAGGAATAGGAAAGGGTTGATAACTCTATTGGGTGTTTCTATGGACCACCCAATAATAGCAGAGACTTCGAGAAGCAGATAGGGAGACAGATTCTGCAAAGGTGTAATAATAACAGGGTTGTTGTGGAAGGAGATTTTAATTTCCCAAATATTGATTGGGATCTCCCTAGAGCGAGGTGTTTAGATGAGGTGGAGTTTGTGAGGTGTGTTCAGGAAGGTTTCTTGACACAATATGTAGATAAGCCTACAAGAGGAGAGGCTGTACTTGATCTGGTATTGGGAAATGAACCTGGTCAGGTGTCAAGTCTCTCAGTGGGAGAGCATTTTGGAGATAGTGATCACAATTCTATCTCCTTTACCATAGCATTGGAGAGGGATAGGAACAGACAAGTTAGGGAAATGTTTAATTGGAGTAAGAGGAAATATGAGGCTATCAGGAAGGAACTTAGAAGCATAAATTGGGAACAATTGTTCTCAGGAAACGTACAGAAGAAATGTGGCAAACGTTCAGGGAATATTTGCATGGGATTCTGCACAGGTACGTTCCAATGGAAAGGATGGTAGGGTACAGGAACCGTGGTATACAAAGGCTGTTGTTAGTCTAGTCAAGAAGGAAAGAAGAGCTTACGAAAGGTTCAAGAAACTAGGTAATGATAGAGATCTAGAATATTATAAGGCTAGCAGGAAGGAACTTAAGAATGAAATTAGGAGAGCCAGAAGGGGCCATGAGAAGGCCTTGGTAGACAGGATTAAAGAAAATCCAAGGCATTCTACAAGTATGTGAAGAGCAAGAGGATAAGGCGTGTGAGAATAGGACCAGTCAAGTGTGACAGTGGAAATGCAAACACGAGAAAATCTGCAGATGCTGGAAATTCAAGCAACACACACAAAATGCTGGTGGAATGCAGCAGGTCAGGCAGCATCTATAGGGAGAAGTACAGTCAACATTTCGGGTGGAGACCCTTCGTCAGGACTAACCTGTCCAACAAATTCCACAGATTTACCACCCTCTGACTAAAGCAGTGGTTCCCAACCTTTTTTTGGCCATGCCCCACCTAATCACCTCTAAAATCCTGATGCCCCCTGTGGTGATATATAATTCTTATTATTCAAAAAGTGAACTCCTATTCACCTGGAGGAAGCCTAAAAGACCATTAACTTGGTTTAAACAAGCTTCCAAAGAACATGGCATTCATGAAAGAGAAAAATAAAAGAACCAAAGGACTGTTAAAGTTCTGAGGAAGAAATTACTAAGAAATTGTAAAAAAAAGAACATTAAGTGATATTAAAATAATAATAATAATAAATAAATAAAACAATGCCGATTCGATTCTACAGCATACAAAGACAGATACACCATTTAAAAGAGATGACGCAATGTACACACCTTCACACCACCAAGAACCGAAAGCTACTGCAAAAAGCAGCATTGGCGCGACCTCGTACGAGTTTCTTACGCGTTTGGACTTGTTCATTCGTTCCTTCCTACATCAGTCAATTCATTAATTTAATTATGAAAGCCATTTGATGGTTGTAATGATGGTGATACACTATATATACAGTACATATGCAATTACACATGTACATACACAAGTATTTTTATGTATGCATACTGTATATACACATATGTATTAACTCGCACACACACTCATACTCACACAGACTTACTAGAAAAAATTCACTGTTAATAACTCATTCTCGAATTGCTCCCCTTAAAAATCAAATTACCCCCCTGTGGGGCGTATGCCCCACATTGGGAACCACTGGACTAAAGTAATTTCTCTGTATCTCTGTTCTAAATGGACGTCCTTCAACCCTGAAGTCATGCCTTCTTGTCCTAGACTCCCCTACCATGGGAAATAACTTTGCCATATCTAATCTGTTCAGTCTTTTAACATTCAGAATGTTTCTATGAGATCCACCCCCCCCCCCCCATTCTCCTGAACTCCAGGGAATACAGCCCAAGAGCTGCCTGACATTCCTCATACTCTTTCCTTCCTGGAATCATTCTCGTAATCATTCCCGTCAAGGAATAAATAAAAAGAAGTTTAGTTTAAGCGGAGCAGCCATTGTGTGAGTGGGCTAGTCTTGGAGTGCGCATTTGATACTGCAGCTCATCGAGGCTTTGGCGAGGAGAGGCAGAGGCATAAGTAGATCTTTTCTCATTATTTACTCTTTCTTTCGTATGCATACTTGGAACAGCGGAGATGCTGAACAGGATAGTTGAAGCTCCTCTTGCGGGATGTGGGAAGGCAGGGAGAACTCCAGTGTCCCTGACAACATCACCTACAAAAAGAGCACCCAGCTGCAGCTTCTAACAGTCTGTGTTAAGGAGCTGAACCTGGATGAACTCCGGATCATTCGGGAGGCTGAGGGGTGATAGATAGACATATGGAGGTAGTTACATCCAAGGTGCAGGACACAGGAATCTGGGTGAGAATCAGGAAGGGGAAAGAGGTTGAAGAGCCAGTGTACAGTACCCCAGTGGTCATCCCCCTCAACCGTATACCACCACTGTCTGTCTTCTCGCGCAAAACCAATGTCAAATCCAATTTACTACCTCATCCTGAATGCCAAGTGATTGAACCTTCTCGACCAACCTTCCATGCAAGACCTTGTAAAGGTTCACGTAGACAACATCAACTGCCTTTTGTCCACCAACTTTCCTGGAAACTCGTCCAATAAACATGACCTACCAGGCACAAAGCCATGATGCCTCACTCTTGCCTGTATTAAATCCCATCATAATGAGTAGTGGTTCCCACCCCAAGCAGAATTAAACAGGTTCTTAAGCAGAAAATGGATTGGGAATAAAAGATTGTTTAATGTCATTGCCAGTACACAAGTGTAAAGGAAAACAAAATTGTTACTCCAGATCCGATTCAGCACAAAAAACACTATAAGATAAATAACAATAATAATAATAAAAACACAATAAATATAAATACATAAGATAGCTTATATACATAGATTGGTTGTATGTCATAGAGTGACTCTAGGCACAGGAGTGTCTGCACTGACAGGAAATGATAAAGTCGTGGTGGTTGGAGATGTGGAGGGGTAGGTTAGTGGGTGGAGGTGTTGATCAGCCTTACTGCTTGGAGAAAGTAACTATTTTTGAGTTTGGTCATCCTGACATGGATGTAACGTAGCCCCCTCCCTGATGGGAGTCGGACAAACAGTCCACGAGCAGGGTAGGTGAGATCCTTCATGATGTTACTGGCCCTTTTCTGGCGCCTTTCTGCATCTCTGTCCCTGATGGTGGTAGGCTGAACCAGGAACCTTTCTGAATTTCTTGTTTCTTTTCCAGGTTTGACCCTGCACGAGCCGTTCAGCAGCTCCGAGCCTGTGGGGTGTTGGAGACGATCCGTATTAGTGCTGCGGGATATCCCTCCAGGTAGGTGTACTGCCTCCTACTGTAATCTCAAACTTACAGCTTGGACTGTACAATAAAGATCCTATCTTAAATGATAACTGCTTACTTAGGGGGCGTTATGGTAGCATTGTGGTTAGTGTAAAGCTTTATCCTACCCATGACTGGGGTTCAATTCCTGTTGCTTCCTGTAGGGAAAGATTAAAGATTACCTTTATTTGTCACATGTACATCAAAACAGATAGATAGATAGATAGATACTTTATTCATCCCCATGGGGAAATTCAACTTTTTTCCAATGTCCCATACACTTGTTGTAGCAAAACTAATTACATACAATACTTAACTCAGTAAAAAAAAATATGATATGCATCTAAATCACCATAATAAATACTAAACATAACACTATGACTAAAAAAAAAAGAAACAACCTAAAAAAAGAATGATCAATTTATCAAATCTCGGGAGCACCTGGAAAAGGCTGCCGCTCAGGTTGGCGCCGGAAGAACGGGCTACCACTGGTCATTGACTGGATATTTCGATGTACAAATAAAAAAACTAATCTAAACAAATATAATCAACACACACAAAAAATGCTGGAGGAACTCAGCAGGCCAGGCAGCATCTGTGGAAAAAAGCAGTCGACGTTTTGGGTCAAGACCCTTCAGTGGGAATTTTTTGAAGAAATAACAAGCAGGATAGACATAGGAGAATGGGTTGATGTTGTGTTCTTGGATTTTCAGAGGGCCCTTGACAAGGTGCCAAATATGAGGCTGCTTAACAAGCTACAAGCCCATGGTATTACAGGAAAGATTCTAGCATGGATAAAGTAGTGGCTGATTACAAAGTTTGCAGATGATACAAAGACAGGTGGAGGGGCAAGTAGTTTTGAGGAAGTAGAGAGGCTACAGAAGGGCTTAGTCAGATTAGAAGAATGGGCAAAGAAGTGACAGATGGAATACAGTGTTGGGAAGTGTATGGTCATGCACTTTGGCAGAAGAAATGAAAGGGTTGATGATGTACCATCAATAGCTCTTGGAGACGTGAGGCCAGATATAGGCTTTTATTGGCTGGAAGAAAGAACAAGCAGCAATTGACCACCACACTGCATCCTGGAGACTGAGGCTGGGGCGGTGTCCCCAATCGCCTTTATACCGGGGTCCGTGGGAGGAGCCATGGTCAGTGGGAGGAGCCACAGGAGCAGTCAGCGGGGGGGGCGTGTCCAGACAGGTATATGTAGTTCACCACAGTTGACTATTTTCTAAGTGGAGAGAAAATACAAAAAACTGTGTGCAAAAGGGCTTGGGAGTCCTCGTGCAGATTTCCGAAAGGTTAATTTGTAGGTTGAGTCCGTGGTGAGGAAGGCAAATGCAATGTTAACATTCATTTCAAGAGGACTTGAATTTAAAAGCAAGGATGTGATGTTAAAACTTTATAAAGCTCTGGTGAGCCCTCACTTGGAATATTGAGAGCAGGTTTGGGCCCCTTATCTTAGAAAGGATGTTCTGAAACTGCAAAGGGTTCAAAAGAGGTTCATGAAAATGATTCCAGGATTCAATAGCTTGTCATATGAAGAGCATTTGTTGGCTCTGGGCCTGTATTCACTGGAATTCAGAAGAATGAGGGGTGACTATCGAATAGTGAAAGGCCTTGATAGAGTGCATGTGGAAATGATGTTTCCTGTGGCGGGGGAGTCTAAGACCAGAGGACACTCCCTCTGAATAGAGGGGTGTCATTTTAGAACAGAGATAAGGAGGAATTTCTTTAGCCAGATGTCGGTGAACCTGTGGAATTCTTTGCCACAGGCAGCTGTGGAGGTCAAGTGTTTATGTATAATTAAGGCTGAGGTTGATAGATTCCTGACTGGTCAGGGCATGAAGGGATATAGGGAGAAGGCAGAAGATTGGGGCTGAAAGGAAAAATGAATCAGCCATGATGAAATGGTGGAGCAGACTCGATGGGCCAAATGGCCTAATTCTGTTCCTCTGTCTTATAGTCTGATGGTCAATGCTTTGGCATACATGTGACAAATAAAGCAAATCTTTTTTATCTTTATGTGCACACAAACTGCAAGGGGACAGATGTAAATAAATCAGCCACTTGTTTGTCATTCAGACACCCTTTATACGTGTATAGTTCCCTTCCCTAAGTGTACTCACTCTGTCCTTATCATCCTCAATCTCGTGTTTGTCATCATTCAACCACATATTGTACATGTATGGTGGCGGTCTGTTCTATCCAGCAATGGCAGGGAGCCTGTGTGAGAGAGCTTTTAAACCAGAAAAGCAGTTCCGACCTCTCTCAACCATGGAATCCAGGTCCAGTAGGATGAAAGGTCATCACAATTTGGGTCTTCCATGGTTGCAGTGGATAATATCTGTGTCTCGTCATGTCCTTCGCTCTCCATGGAGCGTTGCAGAACCGCTGGAGATCCCATTCCTCCAGTCTGCCAGAGCTGACTTCACTCCAAGGCTGGAGGTGTTGTGTGTTCAGAGATGCTGTTCTGTTGTAACACGTGGTTATTTATGTCACAGTCGCCTTCCTGAGAGCTTGAACCAGTCAGCCCATTCTCCTCTGATCTCCCTCATTAACAAGGTATTTTTGCCCACAGAACTGTTGCTTGTGAGAATTTTATTCACACCATTCTCTGTGTGCTCCAGAGAATGTTGTGCATGAAGCTCCCAGCAGATCTGCAGTTTCTGAGATACTCAAACCACCCTGTCTGGCACCAACAGTCATTTCAAAGTCAGAGTCACTTAGATCATGTTTCTTCCCCATTCTGATGTTTAGTTTGAGCAACTGACCCTCTTGACCACGTCTGCATGCTTTTATGCATTGGGTTGCTGCCGCATGATTGTCTGATTAGATATTTGCATTATCGAGCTGGAGTACAGGTGTATCTAATAAAGTGGTCACTGGGTGGATGTCTGAAGCCTGTTGTCCTCTAGCTCATGTGGCTGCATATTGCTGAATATTTCTGAGATTTTTGCAGTATTTATAGCACAGGGGCAGTCCTTTCAGCCCATCTAGTCTATACTATCACTGACCTATAATCTGATCTGCCTCATGTGGTCTGTACCCTCTGACCCTTGCTTGTTCATGTATCTATCTAAATGTCTCTTAGAAAGCTGTCAGTCATGTTCCAGCACCTGACTTCCCCTATGAAACAAAAGAAAAGCCTAATAAATCTCCTATAAACTCTCCCCGTCTCACCCTTTGATCTGTGACCTTTCCACCCTGGGAAAGTGACTGTGTGTCTACGCCTTCCCAGTAGATGATGTAATGTTATCTCACAGACCCTTTGGGAAACTGACTGCCCTATTTACACCTCCCTACTAGATAATAGAATGTTATCTCACAGACTCTTTGGGAAACTGACTGTGTGTCTATGCCTCCCCACTAGATGATAGAATGTTATCCTACAGACTCTTTGGCAAAACCTTTTCAAATCCCTTCTGGAAGTCATCTGGACACATTTGCATCAGCATATTATGATCTTGAAGAAGGCACACCTGCAGCTCTACTCCATTAGGAGTTTGTGGAGATTTGGTAGGTCACCAAAGACTCCAGCAAATTTCACCAGATGTACCGTGGAGAGCATTCTGACTGGTTGCATCACCGTCTGGTAAGGGGGTGGGGGGAAACCAATGCATGGGAGTATAACAGGCTGCAGAGAACGATAGACTCAGCTGGCTCCATCACAGGCATAATCTTCCTCACCATAGCCCTTGAATGGAAAATTCCACAAAAAGTAGTGGATATGGCCCAGTCAAGCACGAGTAAAGCCCTCCCACCACTGACCATATCTACGAGGAGTGCTATCACAAGAAGAAACATCTACCAAGGACCCCTATCATCCAGGTTATGCTCTTTACTTACTGCTGCCTTCAGGAAGGAGGTACAGGAGCCTCAGGTTCGGGAACAGTTATTACCCTTCAACCATCCGACTTTTGAACCAGAGGGGACAACTTCACTCATCTTCACTCACCCCATCACTCAACTGTTCCCACAAGTTATGGACTCATTTTCAAGGACACTTCATCTCACGTTCTCAATATTTATTGCTTATTTATTACTATTATTATATTATTAATATTTTTTTCTTTCCTTTTTGTATTTGCATACTTTGTTGTCTTTTACACATTAGTTGTTTGTCTGTCCTGTTGGGTGTGGTCTTTCATTGATTCTATTGTGTTTCTTTATATTTATTGTGAATGCCCACAAGAAAGTGGAACTCAGAGTTGTATATAGTGACATATATGTGCTTTGGAAATATATTTACTTTGAACTTCCAAAGCATCTCATAATATTTTAGACTTCTACCAGGTGGCTGATCTTCCTTCGATCTTTCAGGGAGAACAGTCCCTGTATGTCCAACCTCTCGTTATCATATAGTGATAGGAGGAGTGATTGATAAGTTTGTGGCCTAAGGTAGAAGGGGTCAATTTTAGAAAACCTAGAACATTTATTTTTCAACATGTTCCCCTCCTACATTTATACACTTAGTCCAGCGGTTGTGGAGCATACGGATCTTGGACCTCCAGAAGTGGTCCACAGCAGGGGTGATTGATAAGTTTGTGGCCTAGGGTAGAAGTCAGCTTCCATTCCACCCCACTACTGGAAGACTATTAAACAGTTCCCCAGTAGGATAAAATATATTCTTGGCCTCACAATCTACCTTGCCCCTTTTGTTCACCTGCTCTGCAACTCTCACTGTAGCTGTTACACTTTATTCTGCATTCCCTTATTGTTTTACCTGGTTCTACCTCGATGCACTGTGTAATGATCTGATCTGTATGAACAGTGTGCAAGACAAGCTTTTCACTGGATCCCAGTGCGTGTGACACTAATAACCAATTCTAAACAAAACAAGGTAAAATTGATTTATTTATTTTATTTGGAGATACCGTGCAGAACAGGCTCTTCTGGCCCATGAGCGGCTCCGCCCAACAACCCACCTATTAAACACTACCCTAACCACAGGACAATTTACAATGACCAATTAAAGTTCAAAAGTTCAAAGCAAATTTTATTATCGAAGTACACATATGAGAACATGAGATAACAAGACTAAGTGTCCTTAAAGTGAGATCATTGGTCATGGGAACATTGCAGGTGAGTGCAGTTACCCCTTTGCTGAAGAGCCTGATGGTTGAGGGCTAGTAACTGTTCCCGAACCTGGTGGTGCGAGTCCTGAGGATCTTGTACCTCCTACCTGATGGTTGAGGGCTAGTAACTGTTCCCGAACCTGGTGGTGCGAGTCCTGAGGCTCCTGTACCTTCTACCTGATGGTTGAGGGCTAGTAACTGTTCTCGAACCTGGTGGTGCGAGTCCTGAGGATCTTGTACCTCCTACCTGATGGTTGAGGGCTAGTAACTGTTCTCGAACCTGGTGGTGCGAGTCCTGAGGATCTTGTACCTCCTACCTGATGGTTGAGGGCTAGTAACTGTTCTCGAACCTGGTGGTGCGAGTCCTGAGGATCTTGTACCTCCTACCTGATGGTTGAGGGCTAGTAACTGTTCTCGAACCTGGTGGTGCGAGTCCTGAGGATCTTGTACCTCCTACCTGATGGTTGAGGGCTAGTAACTGTTCTCGAACCTGGTGGTGCGAGTCCTGAGGATCTTGTACCTCCTACCTGATGGTTGAGGGCTAGTAACTGTTCTCGAACCTGGTGGTGCGAGTCCTGAGGATCTTGTACCTCCTACCTGACGGCAGCAGCAAGAAGAGAGCATGACCTGAGTGGTGGGGGTCCCAGATGATGGATGCTGCTTTCCTGTGACAGTGTTTCATGTAGATGTGCTCGGTGTTGGAGTGGGCTTTACCTGTGATGTGCTGGCTAAATCCACTAGTTTTTGCAGGATTTTCCACTCAAGGGCATTGGTGTTTCCATACCAGGCCGTGATGAAGCCAGTCAATACACTCTCCACTACACATCTGTAGTAGTTCGTTAAAGTTTTAGATGTCATGCCAAGTCTCCGCAGACTCTTAAGGGGGTCGAGTCACTGCCATGCTTTCTTCACAATTGCACTTACCTGCTGGACCCAGGACAGGTCCCCTGAAATGATAACACCCAGGAATTTAAAGTCGCTGACCCTTTCTGCCTCTGATCCTCCGATGAGGACTGACTCTGGACCTCTGGTTTCTCTCTCCTAAAGACTACAATCAGTTCACCAACTACAAGACAATGTCACCTGAATGTGCAGGTGTTGCCTCCCTCCCAGATGCGCTGAGCAACTTCTATGCTCGTGTTGAGGCGGAAAATGACGTGGCGGCAAGGAAGTCCACGCCTCCTCCAAATGTCCAGGTGCTGTGTCTCACCGTGGCTGATGTGAGATGAACCCTGTGCAGGGTCAACCCATGGAAGTCTGCTGGACCAGACAATATTCCCGGTAGAGTGCTTAGAGGATGTGCAGACCAGCTAGCAGATGTTCTCACTGACATTTTCAACATCTCCCTGAGCAGCGCCACCGTTCCAACGTGCTTCAAGGCCGCCAACATCATCCCCGTGCCGAAGAAGTCTTCAGTGTCCTGCCTAAATGACTACTGTCCCGTTGAACTCACATCCATCATCGTGAAGTGTTTCGAGAGGCTCGTCATGAAACATATCAAGACCCTGCTGCCCCCCTCACTGGACCCCCTGGACCCTCGCGTACTGTCCCAACCACTCAACAGACGACACCGTTGCCACCACCCTCCACCTGGCCCTAACCCACCTGGACAAAAAAGACACGTACGTTTGAATGCTGTTCATAGACTTCAGTTCAGCATTCAACACAATTATCCCTCAGAAACTGACTGGAAAGCTGAGCCTACTGGGCCTGAACACCTCCCTCTGCAACTGGATCCTAGACTTCCTGACTGGGAGACCTCAGTCAGTCCGGATTGGAGGCAGCATCTCCAACACCATCACACTGAGCATGGGGGCCCCCAGGACTGTGTGCTCAGTCCACTGCTGTTCACTCTGCTGACCCATTGTGGTGAACTACATATACCTGTCTGGACAGCTCCTGTGGCTCCTCCCACAGACCCCTGCTGACTGCTCCTGTGGCTCCTCCCACAGACCCCTGTATAAAGGCGATTGAGGCCTGAGCCCGGCCTCATTCTCCAGGATGTAGTGTTGTTCATTCTTCCAGTCAATAAAAGCCGATATCTCGCTTCTTATGTCTCAGAGTGAGTTATTGATGGTGCATCACCCATGACTGTGCTGCAACAAACAGCTCGAACCACATCATCAAGTTCGCCAATGACACGACCGTGGTGGGTCTCATCAGCAAGAACGACGAGTCAGCTTACAGAGAGGAGGTGCAGTGGCTAACGGACTGGTGCAAAGCCAACAACCTGTCTCTGAATGTGAACAAAACAAAAGAGATGGTTGTTGATCTCAGGAGGGTATGGAGCGAGTGGGGTCTCTCTTTCCGCCATTATGAACATTTATACTACATGCTTCATCCGCAAAGCAAACAGCATTATGGAGGACCCCACGCACCCCTCATACAAACTCTTCTCCCTCCTGCCGTCTGGCAAAAGGTACCGAAGCATTCGGGCTCTCACGACCGGACCGTGCAACAGTTTCTTCCCCCAAGCCATCAGACTCCACAATACCCAGGGCCTGGACTGACACCAACTTAATGCCCTCTACTGTGCCTATTGTCTTGTTTATTATTTATTGTAATGCCTACACTGTTTTGTGCACTTTATGCAGTCCTGGGTAGGTCTGTAGTCTAGTGCAGTTTCTTTTTCTGTGTTGTTCTTACATAGTTCAGTGTAGTTTTTGTACTGTATCATGTAACACCATGGTCCTGAAAAAACGTTGTCTCATTTTTACTGTGTACTGTGCCAGCAGCTGTGGTCGAAATGACAATGAAAGTGACTTGACTTGAAGCATACTGTCCGGTTTCCACTATCTACTTGTGATCCACCTTCAGGGAGCTATGGACCAGGGCATCTTTCTGTACATCATTGCTCCTCAGAACCCTGCAATGCCTTGTTTGCCCAGATTAAACACCATCTGCTATTTTTCAATAGGTGGACGTACCACGAATTCTTTGACAGATATCGGGTCCTAATGAGGAAGAAGAACATAATTTTGAATGATAAGAAAGAAACCTGCAGGAGGCTTCTGGATAATGTTATCAAGGTAATCCAGACTTCAAAAGTCAACACACACAAAATGCTGGTGGAACGCAGCAGGCCAGGCAGCATCTATAAGGAGAAGCACTGTCGACGTTTCGGGCTGAGACCCTTCGTCAGGACTAACTGAAAGGAAAGATGCTAAGAGATTTGAAAGTAGTAGGAGGAGGGGGAAATGTGAATTGATAGAAGAAGACCGGAGGGGGTGAGATGAAGCTAAGAGCTGGAAAAGTGATTGGCAAAAGTGATACAGAGCTGGAGAAGGGAAAGGATCATGGGACGGGAGGCCTAGGGAGAAAGAAAGGGGGAGGGGAGCACCAGAGGGAGATGGAGAACAGGCAGAGTGATGGGCAGAGAGAGAGAAAAAAAAGAGGAGGGGGGAAAAAATTAAAAGAAATCAGGGATGGGGTAAGAAAGGGAGGAGGGGCATTAACGGAAGTTAGAGAAGTCAATGTTCATGCCATCAGGTTGGAGGCTACCCAGACAGAATATAAGGTGTTGTTCCTCCAACCTGAGTGTGGCTTCATCTTGACAGTAGAGGAGGCCATGGATAGACATATCAGAATGGGAATGGGACGTGGAATTAAAATGTGTGGCCACTGGGAGATCCTGCTTTCTCTGGCGGACCGAGCGTAGGTGTTCAGTGAAACCGTCTCCCAGTCTGCCCCTCCTCCCCTTCTTACCCCATCCCTGACATGTTTAGTTGTTTGTTTTTTTCTCTCTCTCTCTGCCCATCACTCTCGCTGTTCTCCATCTCCCTCTGGTGCTCCGCCCCCTCCCCCTTTCTTTCTCCCTAGGCCTCCCGTCCCATGATCCTTTCCCTTCTCCAGCTCTGTATCACTTTTGCCAATCACCTTTCCAGCTCTTAGCTTCACTCCACCCCCTCCGGTCTTCTATCATTTCGCATTTCTCCCTCCCCCCAATACTTTCAAATCTCTTAGTATCTTTCCTTTCAGTTAGTCCTGACAAAGGGTCTCGGCCCGAAACGTCAACAGTGCTTCTCCCTATAGATGCTGCCTGGCCTGCTGTGTTCCACCAGCATTTTGTGTGTGTTGTTCAAATTTCCAGCATCTGCAGATTTCCTCGTGTTTGATCCTCAAAAGTCAAGATGGTTCAATGTCATTTCCAGTTCACAAGTGTAAAGGAGAACAAAATAATCGTTACTCTGGATTTGATGCAGAAGAAAACCACAATATACATAAATACATAAGGTAGCTTATATACGTAGATTGATTGCATGTAAGGTGACTAACGGGAAATGATAAAGTAGAGTGATTGTTGGGGGTGTGGAGGGGTGGGTTAGTGGGTGGAGGTGTTAATCAGCCTCACTGCTTGGGGAAAGTAACCGTTTTTGAGTCTTAAACACAAGAAATACTGCAGATGCTAGAAACACAAAGCAATAAAATGCTGGAGGAACTCAGCAGGTCAGGCAGCATCTATGGAGATGAATAAACAGCCGACATTTTGGGCCGGGACAGTTTTTCAGGACTGGAAAGGAAGGGGAAATATGCCAGAATTAAAAGGTGGAGGAAGGGGAAGGAGAGTAGCTGGAAGGTGTTAGGTGAAGCCTCGTCCATGAGTAGGGTCGGTGCGATGTTATTGGCCCTTTTCTGTATATATGTAAACAAGTTAGTTAAAAAGGCCAGTCTTTGTCAACAGGTGACAAGAGGTGCCTTCTCTTGCTAAGGTCTGCATGTTGTTTATTTTGCTCTGTGTTTGTATCCTGTCTTAGGCATTGCAAACCATTCAAATCTCTCAATAAGTTACTCTGTTTCCTACATCAGTGGGCGTTGTAAACCATCATCAGGGCCCCCCACCATCCAGGCTATACTCTCTTCTTGCTGCTGCCATCAGGGAGAAAGTACAGTAGCCAAAGGACACACACCACCAGGTTGAAGATGAGTTATTACCCTATAACTGTCAGGCTCTTGAGCATGTACATCACATTCAAAATAGTAAGCAAAAAAACATAGTCACAGATAAGAACACGAATGTAGTCCAAGATCCAGAGCATCATGTCCCACAAATTAATTGTACAGATTCCCAGCAGAGCACAGCTACTGCTATCAGCCTGTTATTCCACCAATCAACACTGGAGGGCAGCCCCAGTGGGAGAGGACAGCACGCGACTGAGCGCAGATGCCACGCTACACCGCCTCCGGCGTCTCTCTCCTGGTCTACGGCAGCAGGCAAACCCGCAGTTTGAGGCCCAATCTTCACTTCAGCTGAGGCCACAGAGCTCCCATGCCACCAAACAGGGCACACGGGCTTCTGGCATCTTACATTATCAATGTCCAACAGGGTCTTGTGATCACAAGAGAAACGTCCAAGATAGTCACCCATGGTTACACTGCACGCCACCTTCGTGCACCAACTCCGATGCCTTCCAGTAGCAAGCTGCAACCCGGTGTGTAACCAGGCCTGCTCCTCCAAACCCAGTCCGACTCCCCCGACACACTGACCAACTACCCCGATGCCACAGGACTCCTTCGATGCCCTGGCCGGCTCCTCCGATCAACAAGCAGCTCACTGATAGGGTGGGCCCGCAGCACCTGAAGCTCTTGGAGCCCAGCACTGTCTTGCAATCGTAAAAAAACACATTTAACAAAGAAAAAACACCTTTGATTGCCCCCCCAGAGGCTGATGTGCCCGAACGCTCCACCATCTCTACAACTCATGCTCTCAGTCTTATTTATTTATTATTATTTGTGTGTTTTTTGTATTTGCTCAGTTTGTCTTTTGAACATTGTCTGTCTTTGTGTGTAGCTTGTCATTGATTCTAGTATATTCCTTTGTTCTACTGTGATTGCCCACAGAAAGTGAATCTCAGGATTGTATATGGTGACATACATGTACTATGCTAATAAATTTATTTTGACCTTTGAACTTCTATACTGTCTTGTCAGGATCCGGATAAGTCCCAGTTTGGCAAGACCAAGATCTTTTTCCGTGCTGGTCAGGTGGCGTACCTGGAAAAGCTCCGAGCGGACAAGTTCCGAGCTGCCTGTATGATCATCCAGAAGACGGTTCGTGGCTGGTTGCAGAGAATCAAGTACAGGAGGATGAGGAAGGCTGCCATCACAATTCAAAGATACGTTCGAGGTTATCAGGCACGCAGGTAGGATCCATTTGCGCGATCTTCAGATTCTGTGTTTTAGTTCCTAGTTGTTATCACCAGAGGAATTTATCCAGTGTATGCTGCTGTATTCTTTTAATTGACTGTAAATGAACAAAATCAGTGCAGATAATGAATTGCATCCTCCAAATCTTCATTTTCATTGCAACATTCAAGATAATTGTCGATACCTTTTAATTCTTCATAGTTCTGAACTTATTGAAGTAGTGAAATCATTTCATTTTCACTCCCATCATTTTTGGCATCGCCAAGTCAGAACGCTTGAAATCACAATGAGAAAAATAGTTCTGAATATTATTATGTACATTATTGTGTGTGTGTGTGTGTGTGTGTGTGTGTGTGTAGTATAGATGAGGGCAAAAAAATAGTGAGGTACAATGCAAAGGTATAAAATTACTATAAATTACAAATTAAATAGTGTAAAATCAAATGGAATAATACGATGGTGTACATGAACCATTTAGATGGCAGAGGGGAAAATGCTGTTTTTGAATCATTCATTGTGGGTGCTAAGACTCCTGTACCTCCTCCCTGATGGTAGTACACCGAAGAGGAAATGATGCGTGATGTCAAAGTCTTTAATAATGGATACCACCTTCTTGAGGCATCACCTCTTAAGGATATCTTCAATGGTGGGGAGGGTTGTGCCTCTGATGGAGCTGGCTGATTTTACAGTGCCCTACAGCCTCTTGTGATCCTGTGTGTTGAGGTTGTATCCCAGACAGTGATGCAACCTGTCAGAAAGCTCTCCACAGTACATCTGTAGAAATTTGCAAAAGTCAATGATGACACTTTTTCAGTATACCAGTACACCTGCTCATTAACGCAAATCTCCTCGAACTCCTAACGAAGTAGAGCCACTGGCGTGCCTTCTAGATTGCATCAACGTGTTGGGCCCAGAATAGACCCTCTGAGACGTTGATGCTCAAGAGCTTGAAGCTGCTTGCCCTTTCCTCTGCTGACCCTTCGATGAGCTATTTGCTGTGAATAACCCCATTAACCATGACAAATGCTCAAAACCAGTCCAGCAGCTTCAACAGGAGAGCCTAATTGCAGGGCATTGAATTAGAAAGTAATTACATTGTATAATGACACAGAAGAAGGCTATTTGATCCTTCAGTTCCATTCTGGCCCTCAGAGAAACAGTCCTATTTTCTTGTCAGAACCATCAATTACCCCCGGTTATCTGTTCAGTTCATCTCCTGTTTCCACCACCTGCACAGTGGGAAGCGCAGAAATCCATCACAGGTAAAGCCCTCCCCACCACTGAGCACATCTACAGTGAGTGCTGTCTCAGGAAAGCAGCATCTATCATTCAGGGAGCCCCGCCACCCTGGCCATTCTCTCTTCTCATGGTATCCATAAGGAAGAAGGTACAGGAGCCTCAGGACTCACACCACCAGGTTCAGGAAAGGTTATTATCCCTCAACCATCAGGCTCTTGAACCAGAGGGGATAACTTAACTCATCTTCACTCACCCCATCACTGAACTGTTTCCATAACCTATGGACTCACTCTCAAGGACTCTTCATTTCATGTTCTCAATATTTATTGCTTAGTTAATTGATTTCTTTTTGTATTTGCCCAGTTCGGTGTCTTTTGCACGTTGGTTGTTTGTCCATCCTGGTGTGTACGGTCTCTCATTGATTCTATTGTGTTTCTTTGCATTTAGTGTGAATGGCCACAAGAAAATGAATCTTGTAATTGTATATGATGATATACATGCACTTTGATAATAAAGTTACTTTGCAGTCAGAGATTAGCTGGGGATTGGGAGACAGTTAAATAGGATTTACACCCCTGAGGAAGATAACAAATACAGAAACATTTCTTAATTATGTTTTTCATTGTAATGATTTTACTTAATTTTCAGCACTTCAAAGTATTTTGATAATATATTTCCATTCCCCATTTTGGTCCCCCTCACTCCTTACCTTCTCCTCACCTGCTTATCATCTCTCTCTGGCTCCCTCCTCCTCCCCTTTCTTCCATATTCCACTCTCCTCTCCTATCAGATTCCTCCTTCTTCAATCTTTCATCTGCCACCTCACAGCTTCTCACTTCATCCCTCAGCTTCCCCCTCACCTGGTCTCACATCACCTGCCAGCTTGTGCTTTTTCCTCCCCCCGCCCCCACTTCTTACTCTAGCTTCTGCCCCCTTCCTTCCCAGTCCTGATGTCAGGTCTTGGCCTGAAATGTTTATTCCCCTCCATGGATGCTGCCTGGCCTGCTGAGTCCCATAAGGGTCTAAGACTATGAGACAGAGGAGCAGGATGAAGCAATTCAGCCCATTGAGTCTGTTCGGCATTCCATTATTATCCCCCCCTCAACCCCATTCTCCTGTGACCTTTAACACCCTGACTCATCACGCACCTGTCAATCTCTGCTTTAAATCTATTCAATAACTTGGCCTGTGGCAATGAATTCCACAGATTCATCACCCTCTGGCTAAAAAAAATTCCTCCTCATCTCTGTTTACAAGGAACTGAGGCTATTCTGAGGCTGTGTCCTCTGGTCCTGGACTCCCCCACTAGAGGAAACATCCTCTCCACATCCATTTTGTCTGGGCTTTTCAATATTTGATAGGTTTCAATGAGATCTCCCCTCATGCTTCTAAACTCCAGTGAGTACAGGCCCAGAGCCATCAAACATTCCTCATACTTTAACCCTTTCATTCCTGGGATCATTTTTGTGAACCTCCTGCTGGCTCCAATGTCAGCACACCTTTTCTTAGATTAGAGGCCCAAAACTGATCACAATATTCCAAGTGAAGTCTGACCGAAGCCTCAAGTTGGCATCCTCGCTCATGTATTCCATAAATAAGTTGAAATTGCTAAGGTGCAGGCATGTGAATCGAGCAGCGGGTGAGTTGTGGTGCATGTAAAGCTGCTCTTTCTTTGACTTTCTTCTGTTCATTCTAAGATTGGTGGATTTCCTGCGGAGATCGCGAGCGGCGATAATCTTGCAGAAACAGTGCAGGATGCTGGCAGCCCGTCGCAAGTTCCTGAAATTCCGCAACGCAGTTATCACAATTCAGGCGTACGCTCGGGGGAGGTCTGTGCGTCAGGTGTACCGCGAGGTAAGTTAGCTAGTTAACTCTATCACCTCTTCGGAGGTGTAGTCTGCCGACAGCAGCTCGCCAAAGTCCTCTGTCCTGGGCCTGTCTTTCAAATTGTCCCCAGGTGTACTCTATGTTACAGAGTAACACACACAAAATGCTGGAGGAACTCAGCAGGTCAGACAGTGTCTATGGTCAGAGTAACACACACACAAAATGCTGGAGGAACTCAGCAGGTCAGACAGTGTGTATGGACAGAGTAACACACACAAAATGCTGGAGGAACTCAGCAGGTCAGACAGTGTCTATGGACAGAGTAACACACACAAAATGCTGGAGGAACTCAGCAGGTCAGACAGTGTCTATGGACAGAGTAACACACACAAAATGCTGGAGGAACTCAGCAGGTCAGACAGTGTGTATGGACAGAGTAACACACACAAAATGCTGGAGGAACTCAGCAGGTCAGACAGTGTGTATGGACAGAGTAACACACACAAAATGCTGGAGGAACTCAGCAGGTCAGACAGTGTCTATGGTCAGAGTAACACACACAAAGTGCTGGAGGAACTCAGCAGGTCAGACAGTGTCTATGTTACAGAGTAACACACACAAAATGCTGGAGGAACTCAGCAGGTCAGACAGTGTCTATGGACAGAGTAACACACACAAAGTGCTGGAGGAACTCAGCAGGTCAGACAGTGTCTATGGTCAGAGTAACACACACAAAATGCAGGAGGAACTCAGCAGGTCAGACAGTGTCTATGGTCAGAGTAACACACACAAAATGCTGGAGGAACTCAGCAGGTCAGACAGTGTCTATGGTCAGAGTAACACACACAAAATGCTGGAGGAACTCAGCAGGTCAGACAGTGTCTATGGTCAGAGTAACACACACAAAATGCTGGAGGAACTCAGCAGGTCAGACAGTGTCTATGGACAGAGTAACACACACAAAATGCTGGAGGAACTCAGCAGGTCAGACAGTGTCTATGGACAGAGTAACACACACAAAATGCTGGAGGAACTCAGCAGGTCAGGCAGCATCTATGGAACAGAGTAACACACACAAAATGCTGGAGGAACTCAGCAGGTCAGACAGTGTCTATGGACAGAGTAACACACACAAAATGCTGGAGGAACTCAGCAGGTCAGGCGGTGTCTATGGACAGAGTAACACACACAAAATGCTGGAGGAACTCAGCAGGCCAGGCAGTGTCTATGGACAGAGTAACACACACAAAATGCTGGAGGAACTCAGCAGGTCAGACAGTGTCTATGGACAGAGTAACACACACAAAATGCTGGAGGAACTCAGCAGGTCAGACAGTGTCTATGGACAGAGTAACACACACAAAATGCTGGAGGAACTCAGCAGGTCAGACAGTGTCTATGGACAGAGTAACACACACAAAATGCTGGAGGAACTCAGCAGGTCAGACAGTGTCTATGGACAGAGTAACACACACAAAATGCTGGAGGAACTCAGCAGGTCAGACAGTGTCTATGGACAGAGTAACACACACAAAATGCTAGAGGAACTCAGCAGGTCAGACAGTGTCTATGGACAGAGTAACACACACAAAATGCTGGAGGAACACAGCAGGTCAGACAGTGTCTATGGTCAGAGTAACACACACAAAATGCTGGAGGAACTCAGCAGGTCAGACAGTGTCTATGGACAGAGTAACACACACAAAATGCTGGAGGAACTCAGCAGGTCAGACAGTGTCTATGGTCAGAGTAACACACACAAAATGCTGGAGGAACTCAGCAGGTCAGACAGTGTCTATGGACAGAGTAACACACACAAAATGCTGGAGGAACTCAGCAGGTCAGACAGTGTCTATGGACAGAGTAACACACACAAAATGCTGGAGGAACTCAGCAGGTCAGACAGTGTCTATGGACAGAGTAACACACACAAAATGCTGGAGGAACTCAGCAGGTCAGACAGTGTCTATGGACAGAGTAACACACACAAAATGCTGGAGGAACTCAGCAGGTCAGACAGTGTCTATGGACAGAGTAACACACACAAAATGCTGGAGGAACTCAGCAGGTCAGACAGTGTCTATGGACAGAGTAACACACACAAAATGCTGGAGGAACTCAGCAGGTCAGACAGTGTCTATGGACAGAGTAACACACACAAAATGCCGGAGGAACTCAGCAGGTCAGACAGTGTCTATGGTCAGAGTAACACACACAAAATGCCGGAGGAACTCAGCAGGTCAGACAGTGTCTATGGTCAGAGTAACACACACAAAATGCCGGAGGAACTCAGCAGGTCAGACAGTGTCTATGGTCAGAGTAACACACACAAAATGCTGGAGGAACTCAGCAGGTCAGACAGTGTCTATGGTCAGAGTAACACACACAAAATGCTGGAGGAACTCAGCAGGTCAGGCAGTGTCTATGGACAGAGTAACACACACAAAATGCTGGAGGAACTCAGCAGGTCAGACAGTGTCTATGGACAGAGTAACACACACAAAATGCTGGAGGAACTCAGCAGGTCAGACAGTGTCTATGGACAGAGTAACACACACAAAATGCTGGAGGAACTCAGCAGGTCAGACAGTGTCTATGGACAGAGTAACACACACAAAATGCTGGAGGAACTCAGCAGGTCAGACAGCGTCTATGGACAGAGTAACACACACAATGCTGGAGGAACTCAGCAGGTCAGACAGTGTCTATGGACAGAGTAACACACACAAAATGCTGGAGGAACTCAGCAGGTCAGGCAGCATTTGTGAAGAGGAATAAACAGCTGACGTTTATGGACTGGGAAGGAAGGGGGCAAGATGCCAGAGTCAAGAAGGGGAGTGGAGGTGGGGAGGACAAGCTAGAAGGTGATTGAAGAGTCCGAGAGCAGCAGAAATCAGAGAAGGGGATCAGTGAGAGTGAGTCTCACTGAACTTCTGTCAAAGAGAAGATTTAAACTTCTTCAGGGAAGGCATCCCTTAAAGAGACTTCACAGTGGAAACAGGTTAATGTTCTGGTATGGGGTCAGACCAATACTTGTGCTCATTCTGACTTGTTCTGAATTTTAAAAAAGTTTAAATCTGTATTTCAGTAGTAGCTCCTTGCTAAGTGACTTTGATGCCTATGAAATGATAGATGACAAGGTAGCCTAATGCTTGACGGTGTTCTGGTTTCCTCCCACGTTCCCATCACATACGGGTTAGTCGGAGAATTGGTCGTGGGGGTAGTTGGGCAAAGAGGGCTCATTGGGCCAGAAGGGCCTGTTATTGTGCTGTATCTCCATAAAAATATGAAGTGGGCAGCTCATACTGCTCTGTAGTTGACATAGGCACCTTATTGTGATTCATCTCCTGATTGGTTAGCTCTATTTAAATATTGATGGAGCCACAGTAGCACAGCAGTGAGCAGCTCAGGGCATTCCGGAGTTCGGAGTTCAATTCCGACGGAGCCCGTAAGGAGTTACTGTACGTCTTCCCCCTGGGTTCTCCCCAAGTGCTCCGGATTCCTCCATGGTACAAAGATGTTTAGAATAGATTAATGGGTCATTGAAAAATTGTCCTGTGATGAGGTTAAGGTAATCGGGGTTGTGGTGTTGCTGGGCGGCGTGGTTTGAAAGTATTGCTAAATACATAAATATTTCAAAGGTTTGTTCCTAGCCCTGGAAACCAGAGCTGGTGAAATCTCAAGCCAGAACATCAGGTTTTGGTGGTGTCAACAATATGAGATGCATGAATTTGTAAATTATTTACATGGCATTAAATTTGACATATCATCTTTGAGAATTCACATTGTGTAGGGAGTCCACAAGGAGAGAATGAGGGAGATTTGCTGGAGGTATACAAAATTATGAGGGGTAAGCAAGCAAGCAGGCTTTTTCCACTGAGGTTGGGTGAGACTACAGCTAGAGGTCATGGGTTAGGGGTGAAAGGTGAAATGTTTATCGGGAACACGGGGGGAACTTCACTCAGATGAGAGTGTGGAACGAGCTGCCAGCAGAAGAGGTGGATGTGGATTTAATTTCAACATATACGAGCTGTTAGGATAAGTACATGGATGGGAGGTGTATGTTGAAAGTTCAAAGTAAATTTATTATCAAAGTTCATTTATGTCATCTTATACAAGTCTGAGATTCATTTTCTTGTGGGTGTTTGCAGTAAATGCAAAGAAACACAATAGAATCAATGAAAAACTACACAGAAAGAAACAGCTAATGTGCAAATGACGACAAATTGTGCAAATACAAAAAGAAAAGAATAATAACAGATAAATAAATAAATAAATAGAGGGTTATGGTCCATGTGCAGGTCGATGGGACTAGGCAGAATAATGGTTCAGCATGGAATCGATGGGCTGAAGGAGCTGTTTCAATGCTGTAATACTCTATGACTGTGGACACAATACAGTGTAAAGAGCTTTTTGATATGGTATGGCTGCTCCTATCCTGTGATGTTAATTTGCAGAAGGGAAGGAATAGTGTGAAAAATGAGGTAATTATTAATGAAAGTGCTTCCATATCCTTCTTCAAGGGCCAGATGATGAGACATAATATTCTTCACTGTTCCTTCTCAGTAATATCACAAGGTTGTTGAAACACATTTTATATTAATTCCTTTAACTTTGTCAGCAATTCAAACTTAAAACACCTCAGCAAACCCTGAACGTTGTGATAGAACAGTATGTTTTCTCAGCAATATAATTTTCTATCTCTTGTACTCACACTACAAAACACCAAAGTTATGCTTAAATGCATGCTATTTCTCTAATTTCAGTGAGAGTTAAGTCAGACTTAATGAAAAGAAACTTTTGAGAATCTTTGAAAAGTGTTTTAATCTATATTAAATTTTAATGAATGCATTAACTGTAATTAATTAACACAATAGTTTTCAATAAAACTTGTTTACCATAAACTACAGAATTAAAGTAGAAATTACAAAAATTTAATTCAGTCACCACATTATTAGGTACAGGACTGGAACCTGGTGTGGTCTTCTGCTGCTGTAGCCCATCTACTTCAAGGTTCAACGTGTTGTGCATTCAGAGATGCTCTTCTGCACACGACTGTTGTAATGTGTGGTTATCTGTGTTACTGTCACCTTCCTGTCAGCTTAAGCCAGTCTGGCCATTCTCCTCTGACTTCTCTCATTAACAAGATATTTTTGCCCACAGAACTGCCGCTCACTGGATTTTTTTTGTTTTTTCTCGCCATTCTCTGTAAACTCTAGAGACTGTTATGCATGAAAATCCCAGGAGGTCAGTAGTTTCTGAATACTCAATCCACCCAGTCTGGCACCAACAATCATTTCATGGTCAAAGTTACTTGGATTGGATTTCTTCCCCATTCTGATGTTTGATCTAAGCAACCACTGAACCTTTTGACCATGTCCGCTTGCTTTAATGCGTTGAGTTGCTGCCACATGATTGGCTGATTAGAGATTGGCATTAACAAGCAGGTGTCGAGGCATACCTGATAAAGCGGCCACTGAGTGTATATGACACAATCAGCAATGGATGTCACAACCGTCTTTATAGAATCATAGAGTATTACCGCCCAGAAACAGGCCCTTTAGTCTGTGCTGAACTGTTTTTCTGCCTAGTCCCATCACCTTTTCATTTCCGGGATCATTGTGGTTAACTTCCTTTGGACCTGTTCTCTGTTCTGTGTCCCTCTCAGTCTCATCTGGATATGTACCGTAGTGTACAGGTGCAGGCTGTGGTCTCTCTTTGATTAGTTTAACGAGATTTTTCCCACAAAATGGAGAATGTGGATATCCATTGGCTGGTGTGTGTGCGCGCGTGTGTGTATGAGAGTACGTGAGTATGTATGTATGTGTGAGTGTGTGTGTGTGTGTGTGTATGTGAGTGTGAATGTGTGAGAGAGCTTATGTGTCTGTGAATGTGTGCGTGTGTTTATGTTAATGTGAGTGTGAATGTGTGAGAGTGAGTGTGTGTGTTTGTAGGAATCTGTGTAATTTTCCTGCCTGTTTCCGTGGTGTCTCTGTGGATGGTTGTGTATGAATCTGTGTAATTTTCCTGCCTGTTTCCGTGGTGTCTCTGTGGATGGTTGTGTATGAATCTGTGTAATTTTCCTGCCTGTTTCCGTGGTGTCTCTGTGGATGGTTGTGTATGAATCTGTGTAATTTTCCTGCCTGTTTCCGTGGTGTCTCTGTGGATGGTTGTGTATGAATCTGTGTAATTTTCCTGCCTGTTTCCGTGGTGTCTCTGTGGATGGTTGTGTATGAATCTATGTAATTTTCCTGCCTGTTTGCGTGGACTGGTAGGCCAGGTTTTCTCTGATGTCTCTCCTGTACTTTGCTCTTTCCACAGTTACTATTCCAGCATAAAGCTACCGTCATTCAGAAGAACGTGAGGGGTTGGATGACTCGAAAGAGATTCCGCAGGGTTCGCAATGCAGTCGTTTACCTGCAGTGTTGTTACAGACGGATGAAGGCACGCCGTGAGCTGAAGGTGTTGCGCATTGAAGCGCGATCGGTGGAACACTACAAGAAGCTCACCAGCGGCATGGAGAACAAAGTTGTTCAACTTCAAAGGAAAGTGGATGATCAGGTGAGAGAGCTTTCCGTATGCTAGCTCTGGGTCTGTACTCGCTGGCGTTTACAAGAACGAGGGGAGTCTCATCGAACACTATTGAATGTTGAAAGGCCTAGATCATAAGACTATAAGATATAGGAGCAGAAGTAGGCCATTCAGCCCATTGAGTCTGCTCTGCCATTCAACCATGAGCTGATCCAATTCTTGCGGTCATCCCCACTCCCCTGTCTTCTCTCTTGATGCCCTGACTAATCAAGAACCTATCTGTCTCTGCCTTAAATGCACCCAATGTCTTGACCTCCACAACAGCTCGTAGCAACAAATTCTACAGATTTACCACCCTCTGACTAAAGTAATTTATCTGCATCTCTGCTGTAAATGGATGTCCTTCAATCCTGAAACCATGTCCTCTTGCCCTAGAATCCCCTACCATGGGAAATAACTTTGCCATATCTAATCTGTTCAGGCCTTTTAACAACACACACAAAATGCTGGTGGAACACAGCAGGCCAGGCAGCATCTATAAGGAGAAGCACTGTCGACGTTTCGGGCCAAGACCCTTCGTCAGGACTAACCGAAAGGAAAAATACTAAGAGATTTGAAAGTAGTGGAGGGAGGGGGAAATGCGAGATGATAGGAGAAGACCGGAGGGGGTGGAGTGAAGCTAAGAGCTGGAAAGGTGATTGGCGAAAGTGATACAGAGCTGGAGAAGGGAAAGGATCATGGGACGGGAGGCCTCGGGAGAAAGAAAGGGGGAGGGGGAGCACCAGAGGGAGATGGAGAACTGGCAGAGTGATGAGCAGAGAGAGAGAAAAAAAAGAGGTGGGGGAAAAAAACTAAATATATCAGGGATGGGGTAAGAAGGGAAGGAGGGGCATTAACAGAAGTTAGAGAAATCAATGTTCATGCCATCAGGTTGGAGGCTACCCAGACGGAATATAAGATGTTGTTCCTCCAACCTGAGTGTGGCTTCATCTTGACAGTAGAGGAGGCCATGGATAGACATATCAGAATGGGAATGGGACGTGGAATTAAAATGTGTGGCCACTGGGAGATCCTGCTTTCTCTGGTGGACAGAGCGTAGGTGTTCAGCGAAACGGTCTCCCAGTCTGCGTCGGATCTCACCAATATATAAAGGGCCACACCGGGAGCACCGGACACAGTATACCACACCAGCTGACTCACAGGTGAAGTGTCGCCTCACCTGGAAGGACTGCCTGGGGCCCTGAATGGTGGTGAGGGGGGAAGTGTAAGGGCAGGTGTAGCACTTGTTCCGTTTACAAGGATAAGTGCCAGGAGGGAGATCGGTGGGAAGGGATGGGGGGGATGAGTGGACAAGGGAGTCGCATAGAGAGTGATTCCTGTGGAAAGCAGAAAGAGGGGGGAGGGAAAGATGTGCTTGGTAGTGGGATCCCATTGGAGGTGGCAGAAGTTACGGAGAATTATACGTTGGACCTGGAGGCTGGTGGTGTCTGCCTGTTCTCCACCTCACTCTGTTGCTTCCCCTCTCCCCCTTTCTTTCTCCCGAGGCCTCCCGTCCCATGATCCTTTCCCTTCTCCAGCTCTGTATCACTTTCGCCAATCACCTTTCCAGCTCTTAGCTTCACTCCACCCCCTCCGGTCTTCTCCTATCATTTCGCATTTCCCTCTCCCCCCACTACTTTCAAATCTCTTACTATCTTTCCTTTCAGTTAGTCCTGACGAAGGGTCTCGGCCCGAAACGTCGACAGTGCTTCTCCTTATAGATGCTGCCTGGCCTGCTGTGTTCTACCAGCATTTTGTGTGTGTTGTTTGAATTTCCAGCATCTGCAGATTTCCTCGTGTCAAGCCTTTTAACATTCAGAATGTTTCGATGAGATCACCACTCATTCTTCTAAACTCCAGGGAATACAGCTCAAGAGCTGCCAGACGTTCCTCATACAGTAACCTTCTCATTCCTGGAATTATTCTCGTGAATCTTCTCTGAACCCTTTCCACCGTCAGTATATCCTTTCTAAAATAAGGAGCCCAAAACTGCACGCAATAGTCCATGCGGTCTCACGAGTGCCTTATAGAGCCTCAACATCACACCCCTGCTCTTATATTCTAGAAATGAATGCCAACATTGCATTCGCCTTCTTCACCACCGACAGAACCTGGAGGTTAACCTTTAGGGTATCCTGCACAAGGACTGGCAAGTCCCTTTGTGTCTCTGCATTTTGAATTCTCTCCCCATCTAAATAATAGTCTGCCCGTTTATTTCTTCCACCAAAGTGCATGACCATACACTTTCCAACATTGTATTTCATTTACCACTTCTTTGCCCATTCCCTTAAACTATCTAAGCCTATCTGCAGGCTCTCTGTTTCCTCAACACTACCTAATCCTCCACCTATCTTTGTATCATCGGTAAATTTAGCCACAAATCCATTAATACCGTAGTCCAAATCATTGACATACATCGTAAAAAGCAGCAGTCCCAACACCGACCCCTGTGGAACTCCACTGGTAACTGGCAGCCAGCCAGAATAGGATCCCTTTATTCCCACTCTCTGTTTTCTGCCGACCAGCCAGTGCTCCATCCATGCTAGTAACTCCCCCGTAATTCCATGGGCTCTTATCTTGCTAAGCAGCCTCATGTGCGGCACCTTGACAAAGGCCTTCTGAAAATCCAAGTACACCACATCTGCTACATCTTTGTCTACCCTGCTTGGAATTTCCTCAAGAAGTTGCAGTAGGTTTGTAAGGCAAGATTTTCCTTTTAGGAAACCATGGTGGCTTTGGCCTATCTTGTCATGTGCCTGCAGGTACTCTGTAATCTCATCCCTAACCATCGATTCCAACAACTTCCCAACCACTGATGTCAGGCTAACAGGTCTATAGTTTCCTTTCTGCTGCCTCCCACCCTTTTTAAATAGTTGGATAACATATGCAACAGTCATCTGGTAGAATGCCAGAATCTATCGATTCTTGAAAGATCATTGATAATACCGTTGCAATCTCTCCAGATACTTCCTTCCCCGCGGATGCATTCCATCAGGTCCAGGAGATTTATCCACCCTCAGACCATTAAGCTTCCTGAGCACCTTCTGAGTTGTAATTTTCACTCTGCACAAACTGCACTTCCCTGACACTCTTGAATGTCTGGTATACTGCAGACGTCTTCCACTGTGAAGACTGATACAAAATACTCATTCAGTTCCTCTGCCATCTCTGCATCTCTCATACAATATCTCCAGTGTCATTTTCTATTGGTCCTATACCTACCTTCAACTCTCTTTTACCCTTTATATACTTAAAAAAGCTTTTAGTATCTTCTTTGATATTGGTCACCAGCTTCCTTTCATAATCCATCTTTTCCTTACTAATGACCTTCTTAGTTTCCTTCTGCAAGTTTTTAAAAGCTTCCCAATCTTCTATCTTCACACTAGCTTTGGCTTCCTTGTATGCTCTTTCTTTTGTTTTTACTTGGGCTCTGACTTTACTTCTCAGTCACAGTAGTGTCCTTCTTCCATTCGAAAATTTCTTCTTTTTTGGAATATATCTATCTTTCACTTCCCTCATTTTTCACAGAAACTCCAGCCATTGCTGCTCTGCTGTCCTTCCTGCTAGTGTCCCTTTCCAGTCAACCTTGGCCAGTCCCCCTCTCATGCCACTGTAATTTCCTTTATTGCACTGAAATACTGACACATTGGAATTTAGTTTCTCCTTCTCATATTTCAAAGTGAATTTGATCATATTGTGATCACTGTTACCTACGGGTTCCTTAACCTTAAGCTCTTTTATCACCTCTGAATCATTGACAACACCCAATCCAGCACAGATGATCCCCTAGTGGGCTCAACAACAAGCTGTTCTAAAAAGCCATCCCTTAGACATTCTACAAATTCTCTCCCTTGAGGTCCAGTACTGGTCTGGTTTTCCCAATCCACTTTCACGTTAAAATCCCCAACGATTATCATAACATTGCCCTTCTGACACACCTTTTCTATCTCCTGCTGTAATTTGTAATCCACATCCCGGCTGCTGTTTGGAGGCCTGTATACAACTGCCATTAGGGTCCTTTTACCCTTGCCATTTCTTAACTCAACCCATACAGACTCTACACCTTCTGATCCTATGTCATCCCTTTCTAATGATTTAATATTATTTCTTATACAGAGGGCCACATCACCCCCTCGGCTACTAACCTATCTTTCTGATACACCATATATCCTTGGATGTTCCACTCCCAATGGCAGCCATCCTTTAGCCAAGTTTCAGAGATGGCCACAACGTCATACTTGCCAATCTGTAGCTGAATTCCAAGATCGTCCATTTTATTTCTTAAGTTGCGTGCATTCAAATATAACACTTTCAGCCCAGTATTTGTTGCTTTCTGTTTTAACCGCACCATGCCTCTATTGCCCTGTAACCCCTCACACTGGCTAAGTTCTCAACTTTTTATGCCATTGACCTACACCATTGAGCAAGGGCTTTGTGGATCCCTGATTAGGAACCCCAGGCCTCGATAGAGTGGACATGGAGAGGATGTTTCCTACAGAAGGGGAATCTAGGACTAGAGGGCACAGCCTCAGAATAGAGGGACATTGCTTTAGAACAGAGATGAAGAGTAATTTCTTTAGCCAGAGGGTGGTGAATCTGTGGAATTCAGTGGCACAGGGGGCTGTGGAGACCAAGTCATTGGGTATATTTAAAATGGAGTTTGATAGGTTCTTGATTAGAAAAGGTGTCAAAGGCAGGAGAATGGGGTTGAAAGGTTAATAAATCAGGCATGATGAAATGGTAGAGCAAACTCGATGGGCCTAATTCTGCTCCTATGTCTGACGGTCTTAACAATATAGCACAGGATGGGCTCTTCGGCCCACGATGGTGTGCAGGCTTAAATAAAGCTACTCCACCATCAATCTAAACTTTCCCTCCTACACGGCCCGTAAATCTCCATTTTATTTTATTCATGTACCTATCTAAACGTCTCTTAAAGTCTCTAATGTATCTGCCTGTACCACCACCACAGCAGTGCATTCCAGACACCCTGTCTCTGGCATCCCACCCACACTCTGGGAGAGAAAGGTAATGGTTGGCCACTCTGTCAATGCCTCGGCGAAGCGTATCCTCCTCTGTCAAGTTGCCTCCTATCTTCCATCACTTCTATCTCACTCAACCTTTCCTCATGCAGTATATTTCTCATTCCTCAAATGGGTGGCGCCGTGTAAGATTACAGAGCCAGTTGTAATTCAATTCAAGTTTAATTGTCATTTAACCGTTCATGAGTACAGCCAAGTGAGACAGCGTCACTAAGGGTCAAGGTACAAGGACACATTTACCAACAGTGACACACAGCAAGCACACACAAGATCACAATCACATAATAAGATCGGGCTTCAATCCTGATTGCCGTCTATAAGGATTTTGTACATTCTCACCGTGACCGCGTGGGATTCCTCTGGGTGCCGGATTTAATTTGATTAGGGTTAGTAAGATGTGGGCATGCTATGTTGATGCCAGAAGCATAGTGACTCTTGCGGACTGCCTAGTGGATTTCCCGCTGACTTGAAACAATGCAGAATGACGTATGTCAATATCCATGTGACAAATAAAGTTAATCTTAAAGTTTTTCAATGTATTCTCTATTCCAGGCAATGCCTAACCCATGCTTGTGATCCATTCCACAGAATAAGGAGCACAAAGCACTATCTGAGCAGATAATGGCAGTGAACGCAGCACAGGCGACTGAGATCGATAAACTCCAGAAGGAGTTGGAGCGGTGCCGGGAACAGCAGGGGCAGGAGAACAGAGCAACCAGTTTACAGGAGGAGATTGACGAACTCCACAAGGAGCTTGAGAAGTCACAGAAAGAACGTAAAATCTTGGAGGATTCTTCTGCAAGAGAAAAAGCAGAACTTCAGCAGGTAACTGAACAACGCAAGTCAATGTCAACCAAGTTAGCACAACGCTGGGGTGTCAGAGTTCAGAGTTCAATTCCGATGTTGTCTGTAAGAAGTTTGTATGTTCTCCCCATGGGTGCGTGGGTTTCCTCCGAGTGCTAAGATTTCCTCCCACAGTCCAAAGATGTAGGTTAATTGGTCATAGTTAACTGTCCTGTGATTAGGCTAGGGTTAAATCTTAAGCCCATCGAATCTGCTCCATCATTTCACCATGACTGATCCAGTTTCCTTCTCAGCCCCAATTTCCTGCCTTCTCCCCATATCCCTTCATGTCCTGACTAATCAAGAATCTATCAACCTCTGCCTTAAATATATATAAAGACATGGCCTCCACAGCTGCATGTGGCAAAGAATTCCACAGATTCACCACTCTCTGGCTAAAGAAATTCATCCTCATCTCGGTTCTAAAAGGACACCCCTCTATTCTGAGGCAGTGTTGGTGGGTCACTGGGCAGTGTGGCTCTTTGGGCTGGACAGGCCTGTTCTGCACTGTATCTCTAAACAAACAAATAATGATGGAAACACGAGGAAATCTGCAGATGCTGGAAATTCAAGCAATACACACAAAATGCTGGCGGAACACAGCGGGCCAGGCAGCATCTATAGGGAGAAGCACTGTCGACGTTTCGGGCCGAGACCCTTTGTCAAGACTAACTGAAAGGAAAGATAGTAAGAGATTTGAAAGTAGTGGGAGGAGGGGGAAATGCGAAATGATAGGAGAAGACCAGAGGGGGTGGGGTGAAGCTGAGAGCCAGAAAGATGATTGGCAAAAGGGATACAGAACTGGAGAAGGGAAAAGATCATGGGACGGGAGGCCTCGGGAGAAAGAAAGGGGGAGGGGAGCACCAGAGGGAGATGGAGAACAGGGAGAGTGATGGGCAGAGAGAGAGAAAAAAAGAGGCGGGGGAAAAAAACTAAATATATCAGGGATGGGGTAAGAAGGGAAGGAGGGGCATTAACGGAAGTTAGAGAAGTCAATGTTCATGCCATCAGGTTGGAGGCTACCCAGACAGAATATGTTGTTCCTCCAATTTGAGTGTGGCTTCATCTTGACAGTAGAGGAGGCCATGGATAGACATATCAGAATGGGAATGGGACGTGGAATTAAAATGTGTGGCCACTGGGAGATCCTGCTTTCTCTGGCAGCGTAGGTGTTCAGCGAAACGGTAACCCAGTCTGCATCGGATCTCACCAATATATAAAAGGCCACACCGGGAGCACCGGACGCAGTATACCACACCAGCCGACTCACAGGTGAAGTGTCGCCTCACCTGGAAGGACTGTGTGGGGCCCTGAATGGTGTTGATGGAGGAAGTGTAAGGGCAGGTGTAGCACTTGTTCCGCTTACAAGGATAAATGCCAGGAGGGAGATCGGTGGGAAGGGATGGGGGGGACAAATGGACAAGGGAGTCGCGTAGGGAGTGATCCCTGCGGAAAGCAGAAAGGGGGGGAGGGAAAGATGTGCTTGGTAGTGGGATCCCGTTGGAGGTAGCAGAAGTTATGGAGAATTATACATTGGACCCGGAGGCTGGTAGGGTGGTAGGTGAGGACAAGGGGAACCCCATCCCGAGTGGGGTGGCGGGCGGATGGGGTGAGGGCAGATGTGCGGGAAATGGGAGAAATGCGTTTGAGAGCAGAGTTGATGGTGGAAGAAGGGAAGCCCCTGTCTTTAAAAAAGGAAGACATCTCCTTCATCTTGGAATGAAAAGCCTCATCCTGAGAGCAGATGCGGTGGAGCTGGAGGAATTGCAAGAAGGAGATAGCATTTTTGCAAGAGACAGGGTGGGAAGAATAATAGTCCAGGTAGCTGTGACAGTCAGTAGGCTTATAGTAGATATCAGTAGATAGGCCGCCTCCAGAGATGGAGACAGAAAGTGCAAGAAAGGGGAGGGAGGTGTTGGAAATGGACCAGGTAAATTTGAGGGCAGGGTGAAAGTTGGAGGCAAAGTTAATGAAGTCAACGACCTCAGCATGCGTGCAGGAGGCAGCGCCAATGCAGTCGTCGATGTAGCGAAGGAAAAGAGGGGGACGGATACCCGTATAGACTTGGAACATGGACTGTTCCACAAAGCCAACAAAAAGGCAGGCATAACTGGGACCCGTGCAGGTGCCCATGGCCACACCCTTGGTTTGGAGGAAGTGGGAGGAGCCAAAGGAGAAATTATTGAGGGTAAGAACTAATTCCGCTAGACAGAGGAGAGTGGTGGTAGAGGGGAATTGGTTAGGTCTGGAATCCAAAAAGAAGCGAAGAGCTTTGAGACCGTCCGGGTGGGGGATGGAGGTATATAGGGACTGGACGTCCATGGTGAAAATAAGGCGGTGGTGGCCAGGGAACTTAAAACCACTGAAAAAATTCAAAGCGTGAGAAGTGTCACGAACATAGGTGGGAAGGAATTGAACAAGGGGGGGATAAGACAGTGTCAAGGTATGCAGAAATTAGTTCGGTGGGGCAGGAGCAAGCTGAGACAGTAGGCCTACCTGGACAGGCAGGTTTGTGGATCTTGGGTAGGAGGTAGAAATGGGAAGTGCGGGGTGTGGGAACTATGAGGTTGGTGGCAGTGGATAGGAGATCCCCAGAGCTGATAAGGTTGGTGATGGTGTGGTAGACAGTGGCCTGGTTCTCCTTAGTGGGGTCATGATCAAGGGGTAAATAAGAGAAGGTATCAGAGAGTTGTCACCGTGCCTCAGCCAGGTAGAGGTCAGTAATCATGGAAAATGTTTACTGACCAGTTCATTCTATGCTGGAAAAAAATCTCCTATAAATTTACTCTCTGAATCTGTGAAATTCAGTTGGTGATGAGGAAGGCAAATGTAATGTTAGCATTCATTTCAAGAGGACTGGAATATAAAAGCGAGGATGTAATGTTGAGACTTTATAAAGCACTGGTGAGGCCTCACTTGGAGTATTGTGAGCAGGTTTGGGCCCATTATCTAAGAAAGGGTGTGCTGACAAGGGAGAGGATTCAAAGGAGATTCACAAAAATTATTCTGGCAATGAAAGGCTTCATATAAGAAGCATTTGATGGCTCTGTGCCTGTACTTGCTGGAACTTAGAAAAATGTGGGGGGGGGGGGGAATCTTATTGAAACCTGTTGAATGTTGAAAAGCCTCAAAAGAGTGGATGTAGACAGGATGTTTACGACATTGGGGGAGTCTAAGATCAGAGGGCACTGCCTGAGAATAGAAGGACATCCATTTAGAACAGAGATGAGGAGGAATTTCTGTAGCCAGAGGGTGGTGAATCTGTGGAATTCATTGCCACAGGTGGCTGTGGAGGCCAAGTCATTGGGTATATTTAAGGCAGAGGATGATAGGTTCTTGATAAGTCAGGGCGTGAAAGGTTATGAGGAGAAGAGAGGAGATTGGAGCTGAGAGGAAAATTGGATCAGGCATGATGAAATGATGCAAACAAGCTCACTGGGCCAAATGGTGTCACTCTGCTCCTATGTCTTCTGGTCTTATTATTGTCACACGTTCCAAGATAAAAGGTTGTCTTGCATACCGTTCTTACAGATCAAACCATTACACAATGCATTGAGGTAGAACAAGGTATAACAATAACAGATTGCAGAATAAGGTGAAACAGCTACAGAGAAAGTGCAGGGCAGGTAGACAATAAGGTGCAAGGTCATAATGAGGTAAATTGTGAGGCCAGGAGTCCATCTCATCATACTAGGAAACTATTCAATTGGGATTGGTTTGTTATTGTCACATGTACCAAGATCCAGTGACAAACTTGACTTGCAGACTGTTCATACAGATCCAATCATTAACACAGTTCATTCAGGTAGAACAAGGATTCCCAACCTGGTGGTATCTTCTGCATGTGGGAGAGAGGAGGTGGGAGAATGTCTGGGGTGGGTGGGATCTTTGATTAAGCTGAGGCAGTGAGGTGTAGACAGAGTCCGTGGAGGGGAGGCTGGTTCCTGTGATGCTCTGAACCGTGTCCACAGCTCTCTGCAGTTTCCTGCGGTCACGTGTGGAGCAAAGACCATGCCAAACCAATTAGGCTGTCATGGAAAGTGATACAGGCAGACTGACACAAGAAGTTATTATTTATTATTTTCTTTCCTTTTCTTTTTTGTATTTGCACAATTTGTTATCTTTTGCACACTGGTTGTTTGTCCATCTTTGTTGTGTGCAGTTTTTTTAATTGATTCTATTGTGTTTCTTTGTATTTATTTTGAATGCCTACAAGAAAACGAATCTCACAGTTTTATATGGTGAGATATACATACTTTGAGAATAAATTTACTTTGAACTATTGAGGTGTGTGAATGAGTGGTTGTGAATGGACAGCACAAAACGACGCTCTCGGGGAACAAGAGGCTGATGAATTGCTAACATGTTGCCTTTACTTTTTGTCTCGACAGCGTGTGCTGGAGCTGGAACAGGAGAACACACTCCTGAAGCATGAAAAGGAGGAACTGAACCAACGCATCATGAGCGAATCCAAGGATGTGGCAGGTGAGATCAAGTCCAAGTTTATTGCTATCTGAATGTAAATAAATCAAATGAAACAGTGTTCCTCAGGACTACAATGCTCCAACAAAACATACATCACATGCAGCATATGAAACAAAATAGGACCATAAATAAGTTAATAACATATAATTCACAATGCATGTAGCACAGGTAGACAGCTTGATGCCCTGGTGATGAGACCTTGGTGGTGGCAGGGTATTCATTAGCCTCACAGCCTGAGGGAAGAAGTTGTTCCCCAGTCTGGCAGTCCCAGTCCTGATGCTCGTGTGCTCCTTCCTGATGGTAGTGGGTCAGAGAGATTGTGGGATGTGTGGTGGAAATGAGACCTCGATGGTGGCAGAGTATTCATTAGCCTCACAGCCTGAGGGAAGAAGTTGTTCCCCAGTCTGGCAGTCCCAGTCCTGATGCTCGTGTGCTCCTTCCTGATGGTAGTGGGTCAGAGAGATTGTGGGATGTGTGGTGGAAATGAGACCTCGATGGTGGCAGAGTATTCATTAGCCTCACAGCCTGAGGGAAGAAGCTGTTACCCAGTCAGGCAGCCCTAGTCCTGATGCTCCTGTACCTCAGCAGATGGAGTAGCATGGTGGCACTAAGTTCCTCTGTTAAGAAGAGGGCATGTCCTGGGTTGTGGGGGTCCTCCATGATGGTTGCAGCCTTTTTGAGCCGTTGCTTTTTGAAGCTGTCCTCGGTGCTGGGAAGGCTAGTGCCCATGACAGAACTGGCTGAGTTTACGACATTCTGCGGCTTTTCCCGATCCTGTGCAGCAGCCCCTCCACGCCAGACGGTGATGCAACCAGTTAGAATGCTCTCCACGGTACACCTGTAGAAATTGGTGAGTTTTAAATAAATAAAAATAAATCAAATTACAGGGCTAGGATTTACTAAAATCACAGTGACAAAAACACTCACAGAAACAGGATAACTTTTCCTCCTCCATCATCATCATCATCATTATGTGCCGTGTCGTATGACGTGGGTGATCGTGGTCTTTGACAGGTGACCCCAACCATTAGCAATACTCTTCAGAGATCGTCTGCCTGGAGTCAATGGTCGTATAACCAGGACTTGTGATCTGCACCGGCTGCTCACACGACCATCCACCACCTGCCCCCATGGCTTCACATGACCCCGATCGGGGGGGGGGGGGGGGGGGGGGGAGCAGTGGGGGAAGGGGCTAAGCACCTTCCACCTCCTTCAGTGGAGATGTATCTCTACCCCACCAAATACCCCACAAAACTTACTAATAAAGGATGTAAACAATAGTGAATTACTGGATAATAGCGAAGGATCTGTAAATAATTACCCAAGGGCCATAACAAAGAAATCTTGGTCAAGATATGAAACTAACATGATCATTTTATCAAGACGTATAAACAAGCTGGATGAACTCAGCAGGTCGGGCAGCATCCGTTGAAAGGAGCAGTCAACGTTTCGGGTCAAGACCCTTCGTCAGGACTTTTTTTTAGTGCAGAGAGAGTGGAGGGCAGTGCGTTCAGAGGGAGTGAGGTTGGGGTTAGTGTGGAGGGAGTGGAGGGCAGTGTGTTCAGAGGGAGTGAGGTTGGGGTTAGTGCGGAGAGAGTGGAGGGCAGTGCGTTCAGAGGGAGTGAGGTTGGGATTAGTGCGGAGAGAGTGGAGGGCAGTGCGTTCAGAGGGAGTGAGGTTGGGGTTAGTGCGGAGAGAGTGGAGGGCAGTGCATTCAGAGGGAGTGAGGTTGGGGTTAGTGCGGAGAGAGTGGAGGGCAGTGCGTTCAGAGGGAGTGAGGTTGGGATTAGTGCGGAGAGAGTGGAGGGCAGTGCGTTCAGAGGGAGTGAGGTTGGGGTTAGTGCGGAGAGAGTGGAGGGCAGTGCGTTCAGAGGGAGTGAGGTTGGGGTTAGTGCGGAGAGAGTGGAGGGCAGTGCGTTCAGAGGGAGTGAGGTTGTGATTAGTGCGGAGAGAGTGGAGGGCAGTGCATTCAGAGGGAGTGAGGTTGGGGTTAGTGCGGAGAGAGTGGAGGGCAGTGTGTTCAGAGGGAGTGAGGTTGGGATTAGTGCAGAGAGAGTGGAGGGCAGTGCGTTCAGAGGGAGTGAGGTTGGGATTAGTGCGGAGGGAGTGGTGGGCAGTGTGTTCAGAGGGAGTGAGGTTGGGATTAGTGCGGAGAGAGTGGAGGGCAGTGTGTTCAGAGGGAGTGAGGTTGGGATTAGTGCGGAGAGAGTGGAGGGCAGTGCATTCAGAGGGAGTGAGGTTGGGGTTAGTGCGGAGAGAGTGGAGGGCAGTGCGTTCAGAGGGAGTGAGGTTGGGGTTAGTGCGGAGAGAGTGGAGGGCAGTGCGTTCAGAGGGAGTGAGGTTGGGATTAGTGCGGAGAGAGTGGAGGGCAGTGCATTCAGAGGGAGTGAGGTTGGGGTTAGTGCGGAGAGAGTGGAGGGCAGTGCGTTCAGAGGGAGTGAGGTTGGAACAGGAGAGAGGAGTGGTGAAGTTGAGACGGTTGATGTCTCGGTGACAGTTGGAGATGAAAAGATCGAGTGCAGGTAGAAGGCCCGGTGGGGGTGTCCAGGAGGAAGAGGAGGGCTGAAGACGGGAGAAGGGGGTCATCAATGGGGTAGGGGAATCCTTGTTAAAGTAGTAGGCTCGGAGACGTAAGCGACGGAAGAAGAGTTCAGCGTCATGCCGGGCACGGAACTCACTGAGGTGTGGACGGAGGGGGACAAAAGTGAGGCCCTTGCTGAGCACAGAACACTCTGCCTCAGAGAGGGGAAGGTCAGAGGGGCTGGTGAAGACATGGCAAGGGTTGGGGCTAGGGTCAGAGGAGGGTAAAGAGAGGGAGGTCTCAGGAGGGAGAGGGGGGTTGGGATGTTCAGGGAGAGCGGGCTGAGGGGAGGATGAGGGATCAGAGGAATGGAGGGGAGTTGAGGGGTGGAGGGAGGGTTGGGAGTCGCGGGGAGGATAGGGGGTAGTAGAGGAAAAAGATGAGCGGTAGGACCCAGCAGCAGTAAGAGTGGTCCCGGTCTGGAGAGGGTCAGGATCTCGGTTCGAGCTGGATCTAGAGCTCGGGGTGTCGGAGTCTGTGGTCTGCAGGGCGCCAGAACTGAGGACCGAATCAGAAGCGGGTGAGTCCATGGCACGCTGGGGCTGATGCCCATGTCCGGGAGGCCGTGATTCCAGTCGGGGTTAGAGTCCGCGGCGGATGGGTCTTCGACCTGTCGGAGTCCTGAGAAGTTGAAGTCCGAGACGTTGGGGTCCGGGCTGGAGGCAGTCGTCATGGGCTGCAGGCGGGCGAACTTGTGATCCCTTTTGGACACGAGGAAGGAGAAGAAACGGCGGTTGGAGGTGTGAATCCGGTGGAGAATGAAGTGTAGGAGAGGTCCATGGCAGATGGTGGAGAGCGAGGCCCGCAGTGGTGGCAGAGAGAGAGACAGGGTCCGCAGGTATCTCCGCATGGTGGTGAGTGTGGCTCGGAGAATCCGGCGCAAGCAGCGGAGGGAGCAGCGGTCAATAAAACGGCGGTACCAGGGGTCCTGACGAAGGGTCTCGACCCAAAACGTCGACTGCTCCTTTCAACGGATGCTGCCCGACCTGCTGAGTTCATCCAGCTTTTTTGTACGTCTTGATTTGACCACAGCATCTGCAGTGTACTTTGTGCTTACATGATCATTTTATGGCTGCCGTATTTTACATACACATCAACATGTTTAATCCGGTTAATGTCTCTTTAAGCTTCAAAGGGTAACTGCACTCAACTTCACTTGTCCCATCACTGAAACGCTTCCACACCCAATGGACACACTTTGAACTCTTCATCTCATGCTCTCAATATTGCTTATTTGTCGGTGGTCCAGGTTGGACGGACTTTCATTGATTCTGTTATGGTTATTATTCAGTTATGGACTCATTGAGTATGCCCACAAGGAAATGAATCTCAGGTTGTATATGGTGACATATACTTACTTTGATAATAAATTTACTTTGAACTTTAGCGAAAGATAGAGTTAATTATTTCAACTATAATATCCTAGAATTCTATTACAGTTTAGACAGGTTGCTGGTATAGTTGAACAGAGGGATTTAATAAATCATGTGACTTTACATTCTTCACGTTCTTGGTTTGTTAACAAGCTACAGTGAAAAATCATTATTAATTAAATGCAATGTCAGGTAAGACAGAAACGTACGCACGCACACACACACACACTCACACACACACACACACACACACACACACACACACACACACACACACACACTCACACGCACTCACGCACACACACGCACACACACGCACACACACGCACACACACGCACTCACACACACACACACACACACACACACACACACACACACACACACACGCACTCACACGCACTCACACGCACTCACACACACGCACACACACGCACACACACGCACACACACGCACTCACACGCACTCACACGCACACACACACACACACACACACACACACACACACACTCACACACACACACACACACACACACACACACACACACACACACTCACACGCACTCACACACACACACACGCACTCACACACACACACACACACACACACACACACACACACACACACACACACACACACACACACACACCACTTTATTAGCAGAGGGGAAAGAGGGAGAAGAGGGGAGTAGTAGTGAGAGGGGCCCAGTAGTCAGGGGAATAGACAGAAGGTTCTGTGGATGTGAACAGGACACCTGAATGGTATGTTGCCTCCCAGGTGCCAGGGTCAGGAATGTCTGGGAGCATGTGTACACCATTTTGGAGAGGGAGGGGGAGCAGCCAGACATCTTGGTACATATCGGTACCAATGACATAGGAAGGCAAAGCAAAGAGGTCCTGAAAAGAGAAGTTAGAGAGCTAGGTAGAAAGCTGAGAAGAAGGACCTGCCGGGTAGCCAGTGAGGGTAGAAACAGGATGATTTGGCAGATAAATGTGTGGCTGAGAAGCTGGTGCAGGAGCAGGGCTTCAGATTCTTGAATCATTGGGATCTCTTCCGGGGGAGGTATGACCTGTTCAAAAGTGACGGGTTGCACCTGAACCCGAGGGGGACCAATATTCTCATTTCGGGCTGTTGGGGAAGGTTTAAATTAATTTGGCAGTGGGCTGGGAACCGGAGTGAAGAGACTCAGAATAGGACAGATAGCAAAAAAAGCAAGAATAGCGTGCAGCCAGACTGTCAAGAAGAGTAGGTAGATGATAGGACAAAATTGCAGCCTGAGGGGAACAGTGCATTGGGGATGCAGAATCAAAAAGGGTAGCAAATACAGCACGCAAAGTGTTAGATCTCAACGCACAGAGCATAGGAAGTAAGGTGGATGATCTGGTTGCACTGTTACAGGAGAAAATCCAAAGGTCTGAGATGCAAAGGGACTTGGGAGTCCTTTTGCAGAACACCCTAAAGGTTCATTTGCAAGTAGAGTCGGTGGTGAGGAAGGCAAATGCAATGTTAGCATTCATTTCAAGAGGTCTAGGATACAAGAGCAGGGATGTGATGCTGAGGCTTGATAAGGCACTGGTGAGGCCTCACCTTGAGTATTGTGAACAGTTTTGGTCTCCTCATCTTAGAAAAGATGTGCAGGATTGGAGAGGGTTCAGAGTAGGTTCACAAGGATGATTCCAGGAATGAGTCATCATACGAGGAACGTTTGATAGCTCTAGGTCTGTACTCGCTGGGATTTAGAAGGACGGGGGGGGGGGGGGGGGAATCTCATTGAAACCTTTTGAATGTTGAAAGGCCTGGACTGAGTAGATGTGCAAAGGATGCTTCCCATGGTGGGGGAGTCTAGGACAAGAGGGCAGAGCCGCAGGATGGAGGGGAGTTTATTTAAAATAGAGATGTGGAGAAATTTCTTTAACCAGAGGGTGGTGAATTTGCAGAATTTATTACCACAGACTGCTGTGGAGGTCAGGTCATTGGGCATATTTAAGACAGAGATTGATAGGTTCTTGATTGGACGTGGCATCAAAGATTATGGGGAGAAAGCTGGGGAGTGGGGCTGAGGAGGGGTTAAAAAAGGATCAGCCATGATTGAATGGCAGAGCAGACTCAATGGGACAAATGGCCTAATTCTGCCCTTGTGTCTTATGAATGCAAATATCTAATCAGCCAATCACGTGGCAGCAACTGAATGCAGAAGTGGTCAAGAGGTTCAATTGTTGTTCAGACCGACCATCAGAATGGGGAAGAAATGTGATCTGGGTGATTTTGACCATAGAATGATTATTGGTGTCAGATGGTAAGCTCTGAGTATCTCAGCAACTGAGGATCTCCTGGAATTTTCACACACAACAGTCTCTGAAAAAGTTTCCAGAGAACAGTGCGAAAAGCAAAAGAGACATCCAATGAGTGGCAGTTCTGTGGGTAAAAATGCATTGTTATTCAGAGAAGTGTGTGGAGAATAGCCAGAGTGGTTCAAGGTGACAGTAACTCAAATAATCACACTTTACAACAGTGGTATGCAGAAGAGCATCTCTGAATGCACAACTCAGCGAAACTTGAAGTGGATGGGCTACAGCAGCAGAAGACCACAAGCATACACTCTGTGGCCACTTTATTAAGTACAGGAGGTAACTAATAAAAGTGGCCGCTGAGTGATGCATTGACTTGCTGCCACATGATTGGCTAATGAGATATTTGCAGTAATGAGCAGGTGTACAGTTGTAGCTGATAAAGTGGCCGCTGAGTGGAGATCACACACTTTGCAGGTGACTAGCATACTGCAATCACAGAATATTCATCCTTAGCCCATAGTGTCCTAATTGATGTAGAATTTTCCCTTTAAAACATTTCTGCATCCTTCACCTCTATGGGTAATAGTAAAAATAATTTGTTTATGTTACTAGTGCCTTCTACTGCAGAATTCTAGCTTGTTTTATGCTCTGTAGCACCACATCTATCGTGCATCCTTTGTCTATGCCTTTTGCAAGTGGAATGGCAGAATGGATCCGAACAGATTCCCAGGGGTCACTTCCTCTCCCTAATGAAGTGCAATTGGAGCATTCCTTTAAAATGTGAATCACAGGAAAACTGGGATCTGATTACGCGCATTCTTTTCTGCTTCAAGCCACTGCCTATAACAGGATTGCACTGTGTCCACAGAAAAATTCTCAGAGAAGATAGAAAAGGAAAATGCGCAGTCGAAGAAAGAGATAGACGAAGAACGATCTCGCTATCAAAACCTCCTGAAGGAATATTCCCGTCTGGAACAGCGCTATGACAATCTGCGAGAGGAGATGACGCTCATTAAGGTGTTTCTATAAGCTTTTACAGACTAATACAAACAAGTACCGTAGTTTAAAAATCCTACATTTACACCTGAATGCTTCTGGTTAACAATGGATTCCGTTTCATTGGGACACATCAAGACCAGTATATTTTGGCCCAATTAAGTGGCTGCCCCATTTAGCTGAAGTTTTACGGAAATAGTTAAAAAGGTATAAAAAAGAGCAAGTTACTAATTAACTGAGTAATAAATTATTTATTTATATGAAATTTAGAACAAATTTGAACACTATCAAGACTACTACAGTAGTATAAAACCGTATTAGTTTGTAATAGTTCATTCAATGCATGCTGCCATGTTCTTTTGACTGACGGTAAATGAACAAAATCTGTGCAGACACCTAGTGAAGAAACTGGACTGTCGTCATACAATGCTATCAATGGCTGCATCCTCCAAATCCTTCAAATCTTCATTTTCATCGCAACATTGAAAATAATTGTCAATGCCTTCAAATCCTTTGTAGCTCCTAAATTATTGAAGTAGAGAAATAGTTTCAATTTCTCTCCTGGCCATTAAGACCATAAGACCATGAAGCATAGAAGCAGAATTAGGCATTCAGTCCAGTGAGTCTGCTCTGCCATTCCATCACGGCTGATCCCAGATCCCACTCAACCCCGTACGCCTGCCTTCTTGCCATATCCTTTGATGCCCTGACCGATCAAGGATCAATAAACTTCCGCCTTAAATATACACACAGGCTTGGCCTCCATCACAGTCCATGGCAGAGCATTCTACAGATTTACTACTCTCTGGCTAAGAAAAATCCTCCTTAACTCTGTTCTAAAGGGTCACCTCTCAATTCTGAGGCTATGCCCTGTAGTTCTGGATACCCCCACAATAGGGAAACCCCCTCTCCACATCCACCCTATCTAGCCCTTTCAACATTCGGTAGGTTTCAATGAGATCCCCCCACATTCTTCTAAATTCCAGTGAGAACAGGCTCAAAAGCTGCCAAATCCTCCTCCTATGTTAACCCCTCAGTTCCCTGAATCATCCTCATGAACCTCCTCTGGACTCTCTCCAATGACAACACATCCTTTCTGAGATATGGGGCCCAAAACTGTTGGCAATACTCCAAGTGCAGCCTGACTAGTGTCTTATAAAGGCTCAGCATTATCTCCTTGCTTTTACAGTCTATTCCCCTTGAAATAAATGCCAATATTGCATTTGCCTTCTTTACCACAGACTCAACCTGTAAATTAACCTTCTGCACGATGACTCCTAAGTCCCTCTGCACCTCTGATGCTTGAACCTTCTCCCCATTTAGATGATAGTCTGCACTATTGTTCCTTTTATCAAAACGCATTATCAAACATCTCCCAACACTGTATTCCATCTGTCACATTTTTGCCCATTCTTCCAATTTGTCTAAGTCCTGGGCCTGCAATGGGTGTAGATTTCTCTGTGTGTGTTCTAAAAGGTCGGCACAGCATTGTGGGCCGAAAGGCTGTACTGTGCTGTGGTGTTCTGTCATCTGAAAACAAGATGTTCCAGTGTTAAGAATAAACTGTGAAGTAGCAGGTTCAGTGGTGTGACACCTGCTGCAGAGAAGCTTCTAGAAAAATACAGATTCAGCTGTACTGGAAATTTTCTGAACAAGTACACATACTGTATGTTGGTGATTTTATATAAAATACAAGCTGGCATTGGAAAAGTTAAACTGCAAAAACAAAACAGAGAAAGCAATCTTACATTGTAATTCAATACTAACAAGTGCACAGAATTGGGGCGTCTTTTGTCTCTGTTCCATCTCGGAGAGCCACAGATGTGGATCAAGATGGACAGCACTTCTGGAGAGCATGGTGGAAGTTCAGAGGAAAATCGACAGAGGGTTGTTTGCAATCTCCTTTGCGTTATACTGATGAGAGTCTACAGAGGCCGGAAATCCAGAGCAACACGCACCAAATGCTGGAGGAATTCAGCAAGTCAGACATCATCTATGGAGAAGAATAATCAGTAAATGGTTTGGGCATCAGGCACCCTTCATCGATGCTGCCTGACCTGCTGAGATCCCACAGCATTCTGTGTTTTCTGGAGTGGGGTGGGGGGGGAGGTAGTGCCGCAGTTACAGCAACACTATTATAGCTTGGGGCATCAGAATTCAGAGTTCACCTCTCTTAGAAAGTTTAAATATTCTTCCTGAGTGCGTGGGTTTTCTTCCAGGTGCTCCGGTTTCCTCCCACAGTCCAAAGGTGTAACGGTTAGTAAGTTAATTGCTCATTGTAACTAGACTAGTATTAAATCGATGGGTTGCTAGGCAGTGCAGCTCAGTGGTCCAGAAGGGCTGTTCTTCACTGTTTCTCTAAATAAATATATATCAGGTCAGATCAAGGCTTTTCATTTCTCACTGATGCTGCTCGATCTGCTGAGTTCCTCCAGCATTTTATCCTCTCCATGATTTCCTGGTCTTCAGGACTGCAGGACACAACTTTCTTAAGCCCACCACCCCTTCTGGGGCATAGGCTTTTGACAGCAGCTCTCCAGATTCCTCTGACCTGAGCCAGTCCCCCAGATTATCCCCAGGTGTAGCCCATTGTCGAAGATCCTCTCCCAGGGAGGCCGTCTTTGGAGCCTCTGGGTTTTTATGGGATGGGATTGCTACCCCCTTTCGCAGCCGGGCTGGGGACCGTCCATGTCTTCTACCAAATAGATTCAACCCAGCACATCCTCACTGATTTGATTTGACACAAAACAGCACATTTCACCGTATGTTTCCAAGTACACATGGCAAAGAAAGCAAAACTTTAATCTTTGTTACTGCTCAGCACAATTCCTTTGTCAGCTGCAGTGTTTAACATGACATCTCAACACTGCTTGAAGGCATTTGTGTATTGCCTAAAGATGAAAAATTATCTTCCTTTGTCACACTAAAGTTCAAGTTCAATTATCATGAATACATCCAAGTAAAGCAGCGTTCCTCCAGGGCCAAGGTGCAAAACACAGAGCCAGCAGCACACAGCACATATAGTTACAATAACAGAAAAACATAGTCAGCAACAAAATGTAGCCGCCGTCCCTGAGTGATATGATCTGTAGATTGATGGTGCATGGGCTATTGTCTTGATCTGGCTTGTCTTCCACTGCGTGAACACTGGAGGGCAGCAGTGAGCCCCCAACCCAGTACACATGTACATCACAACTTTGAAACATTGAGTAGGGTCCATCATTTGCATCAACAACCTACATAGTCGAGGATGTGCTGGGAACAGCCCACAAGTGTCACCAAAGAACACCGAGCATCGACCAGTACAGCACAGAAACAAGCCCTTAGGCCCAATGTTGTGTCAAACCAATTAAACTAGTAATGAAATGGCCAAATAAGCTAATCTCTTTTGTCTACACAATGTCCACACCCTTCTATTTTCCTCACATTCATGTTCCTATCTAAACAACTCTTAAAAGTCTCTAATGGATCTGCCTCTACCACCACCCCAGGCGTCTACCACTACTCCCTGTGTAAAAAAAACAGCTTTGAAATTACACCCCCTCACTTTAAATACGTGTCCTCTGGTATCAGACATTTCAACCCTGGGAAAACGATACTAACTATGCCTCTCATAATTTTATAAAGCTCTATCAGATCTCCCCTCAGCCTCTGTCATACTAAAGAAAACAACCCAAGTTTGTCCAACCTCTCGTTATAGCACAGCCCCTCTAATCCAGGCAGCATCCTCGTAAATCTCTTCTGCACCCTCTCCACCATGTTTCCACAGCATGCCCACAACTCACCAATAGCCCTAACCCATATGTCCATAGTATGTGGGAGGAACCCGGAGCGGTTGTGGGGAGAACGTACAGATTCCTTACAGGCAGCAGCGGGAATTGACCCCTGATTGTAATGTGTTACACCAGGTGCTATACTACCATGCTGTCCAATAACTACTGATGCATTTCATTAAGTAATGACTCAAGATGCACAGAACATGAATACAAATGAGAGAATAACTGATTATGTAAATGAAGGACTAATTCCCGGATCCTTGTTCTGTCTCGTTCCACTAATTCCTTAATTATTTTCTCACATTATTTTAGCAAACACCAGGCCACCGGAGAAACCCCTCCAATCAAAGCAGCCTGGAATCTGATTCCAACTATCCCTCCTTCTCAACGTCGGACATCGGGGACACTGAGGACGCCTTGCAGCTGGTTGAGGTGACTGATTTCAGATTCTACAATTTCATAACTTGGCAACGCAAAGACTTCCAACTGACTATAATACAGTGAGAAATCTCTAACCACAGCTTGATCTTTACAACCAGGAGCAGAGATAGGCTATTCAGCCCATCAAATCTCTTCTGTCATTCAACCATGGCTGATTTAATTTTCATTTCGACCCTATTTTCCTGTCTTCTTCCCATAGCTTTTGACACCCTAACTCATCAAGAACCTACCAACCTCTGCTTTAAGTATACCCAATGACTGGTGTCCACAGCTGTTTACCAGATAAACACATGTTCAACTGGTCTAACCTGATAACAAAAAACGGAGCTCAGCGAAAACAATGACTTGGCCCTCTGTGGCAATTAATTCCACAGATTCACTATCCTGTGGCTAAAGAAATTCCTCCTCATCTCTGTTCTAAATGGATGTCCCTCTATTGTGAGGCTGTGCTTTCTGGTCCTAGACTCCCCCGCTATCGGAAACAACCTCTCCATGTCCACTCTATCTAGTCCTTTCAACAGTTGATAGATTTCAATGAGATCCTTCCTCGTTCTTCTGAACTCCAGCGAGTATAGGTTTCCATTTCCCGACGCTGTTTGCAAGGAGGTTGTATAGTCTTCCAGTAACCATGTGTGTTTGTTCTGGTTTTCCTATAAGACCATAAGATTTAGAAGCAGAACTAGGCCATTTGGCCCATCGAGTCTGCTCTGCCCTCTCAGTTCCAATCTCCTGCTTTCTCCCTGTATCCCTTCATGACCTCACCAATTAAGAACCTATCAACCTCTGCCATAAATGTACATAATGACTTGGCCTCCACAGCTGCCTGTGGCAATGAATTCCACAGGTTCACCACTCTCTGGCTAAAGTCCTCCTCAATTCTGTTCTAAGAGGATGCCCCTCTATTCTGAGCTGCATCTTCAGGTCTTAGACTCTACCACCATAGAAAGTAGCTTCTCCACATCTACTCTATCAAGGCCTTTCACCATTCATTGGGTTTCAATTAGATCACCCCTCATTCTTCCAAATTTTAGCATGAACAAGCTCAGAGCCATCAAATGCTGTTCAATATGACAAGCCGCTCAATCCTGGAATAATTTTCGTGAGCCTCCTTTGAACGCTCTCAAGTCTCAGATCGTCCTTTCTAAGACAAGGAGCCCAAAACTGTTCACAATACCCCAAGTGAGGCCTCACCAGTGCTTTATAAAGTTTCAACATTACATCCTTGCTTTTATAGTCTAGTCCTCTTGAAATGAATGTGAACATTGCATTTGCCTTCCTGACCACAGACTCAACCTGCAAATTAACCTTTGTCTCCTGCCAATCAGCCACTGCTCTATCCATGCTAGAATCTTTCCTGTACATGGGCTTGTAGCTTGTTAAGCAGCCTCATGTGTGGCACCTTGTCAAAGACCTTTTGAAAATCCGAGTACACAACGGCAACTAGTTCAACCAGTCTATCCCGCTTGTTATTTCTTCAAAGAATTCCAACAGATTCATCAGGCAAGATCTTCCCTTGAGGAAACCATGCTGACTACATCCTATTTTATCATGTGCTTCCAAATACGCCAAAACCACATCCTTAACAATCAATTCCAATATCTTCCCAACCACTGAGGTCAGACTAACTCCCTTTCTTCTGCCTCTCTCCCTTCCTGAAGATTGGAGTGATATTTGCAATTTTCCAGTCTTCCAGAACCATTCCAGAACCAAGTGATTCTTGAAAGATCGTTACTAATGCCTCCACAATCTCTTCAGCCTCCTCTTTCAGAACCCTGGGGTGTACACCATCTGGTCCAGGTGACTTATCTACCTTCAGAACTTTCAGTTTCCCAAGAACCTTCTCTCTAGTAATGGTAACCTCACACTTGACACCTGGAGCTTCCACCATTCTGTTAGTGTCTTCCACAGTGAAGACTGATTTAAAATACTTATTCAGTTCATCCACCATTTCCTTGTTCCCCCCCCTCCCCATTACTACCTCTCCAGCATTATTTTCCAGTGGTCTGATATCCACTCTCACCTCTCTTTTACACTTCATCTACCTGAAGAAGCTTCTGGTATCCTCTTTAATGTTATTGGCTAGCTTAGTTTCATATTCTATCTTTACCTTTTTAATTACTATTTTTTGGTTTCTTCTGTTGGTTTTTAAAAGCTTTCCAATCCTCTAATTTCCTGCTAATTTTTGATCTATTATATGCTCTCTCTTTGGCTTTTATATTGACTTTGACTTCTCTTGTTAGCCCCTGTTGTGTCATCTTGCCTTTTGAATATATCTTCCTCTTTGGGATGTACATATCCTGAGCCTTCCTAATTGCTTCCAGAAATTCCAGCCATTGCTGCTCTGCCATCATCCCTGTCAGTGTTCTTTTCCAATCAGTTCAGGCCAACTCCTCTCTCATGCCTCTAATTCTCTTTACTCCACTGTAATACTGATACATCTGACTTTAGCTTCTCCTTAAATTTCAGGGTGAATTCAATCATAGTCTGATCTCTGGCCCCTAAGGGTTCTTTCACCTTAAGCTCTCTGATCAATTCTGGTTCATTGCACAATGCCGAATCCAGAATAGCTGATCCCCTGGTGGACACAACCACAAGCTGCTTTGAAAATCCATTTCATAGGCATTCTAGAAATCCTTCCTGTTAGCATCCAACACCAACCTGATTTTCCCAATCTACTTGCATATTGAAGCCCCCCATGACTATTGTAACATTGCCTTTTTGGCATGCATTTTCTATCTCCATTGGTATTTTGTAGACCGTGTCCTTACTACTGTTTGGGGGTCTGTATACAACTCCCATCAGGGTCTCTTTACCCTTGCACTTCCTTAGCTCTGTCCACAATGATTCAACACCTTCTGACCCTATGACACCACTTTCTAATGATTTCACTTTTTACCAGCAGAGCAATGCCACCCCCTCTCCCTTCCTTCCTGCCTGTCCTTTCAATACAATGTATATCTTTGGACATTAAACTCCCAGCTATAATCTTTCAGCCATGATTCAGTGATGCCTACAACATCTTACATGCCAAAATGTAACTATGCTACAAGTTCATCAACCTTATTCCGTATACTGCGTGCATTCAAATATAATACCTTCAGTCCTGTATTCACCCTTTTCGATTTTGACCACTCTTTACCTTGCAACTCATCCAGTTGACTGCAGTTTTGCCCTAGCATTAGCTCTTCCTTGCTTGGAGTCTCACTACACATTGCCTGTTTGAAAACCAACTACCTCATCCTCAGTACTATCACTCTGGTTCCCATCCTCTGTTAAATTAATTTAAACCCTCCTGAACAACTCTGGCCAACCTGCCCACAGGGATTTTGGGCTCCCTTGGGTTTGATGTCTGGGCTGCACAGCAGCTGAACCTCTTGACCATGTCTGCATGCTTTTATATATAGAGTTGCTGCTACAGAATTGGCTGACAATATTGCTGCTGACAGAATTGGCTGTTTACAATAACAAACAGATGGACAGATGTATCTTATAAAGTGGCCACTGAGTATATATGGGACCCATTCAGAGCCTCTTGTGATGCTGTGGACAAAAATGTAGAATAGCTACACATTAAACCAACATTATTACATTATTACCCAGCAATGTTTCAGTGCAAAGCTGTGAAGTATCTTCTCATAAATCGGTTAATTTAATCAAGGAATAGTTGTGTGCAGCCTGGAGATCTTCCAAATCTTCCAAATTTGAAGGCATCCTCCAAATCTTTATTTTCATTGTAACATTCAAGACGATTGTTGATGCCTTCAAATTCTTCATGGTGCCTAACTGGTTGAAGCAGTGTAATCATTCCATTTTCATTCTCTGCTGTTTCTGAAATCTCAAAAGCCCCAATGCTTGAAACTTCAATGAGCAAAACAGTTCTGAATTGTCTTACTGCTTATTTTCTCACCAACTATCAGTAACAAAAACTTCTGCTTTTTGAACACAAGCACATGCAACTGACAAAGTTTAAAAAATGTTTGCTCTAAACATGGTGTAGTGTCCCATGGCCACACAAACTGACACTAGTCCGAATCTGTTTGACAAGTCTCCTGTCCCAATTAAGCGGTACAGTGTCTCAAATAAACAAAGGGAATCCCAGCTATTTTCTAGATTAGATATTTTCCTTTAAGACTTGTTCCAAATAAATGGCTGCCCTGATTAATCGATGATCCAATTATCTGGAATCCAGTGTATTTTCTTGTATGTCAGTTCATTTAATCATAGGTCTTTTTGTGTAGACTGGGAAATTTTGGTGGAAGTATTTGTGTTTGATGAACTTCATGCCCCGTGTCCTTCACAGGAAGCAGGTCTGGAGAATGCTGCTATGGATATGACTCTGTTCCTGAAACTGCAGAAACGAGTGCGGGAGCTGGAACAAGAGAGAAAATCATTACGCGCAGAGTTGGAGCAAAAGGAAACAGTGGAAACCAAAACAATGGTATTGTAATCACTAAAGACTGCAGCCAACTGTATTCAATCTTGCTGGCTGGTTTGGATACAGACATCTTTTCCCCTCTCTGGCATTAAACGATTGAGTGGTTGCCTGGTAGAATAAATAGGCACCACAGTAGCGTAGTGGTAATCGAGACACCATTACTTCTCGAAGCATCAAAGTTCAGATTTCAATCCGGCATCCTCTGTAAACAAATTTGTACATTCCATCCGCGGGCATTTGGGTTTCCTTCAGGTGCCCCAGTTTCCTCCCACATTCCATAGACATTCCGGTTAGTAGGTTAATTGGTCATCGTAAATTGTCCTGTGATTAGACTGGGGTTAAATCAGTGAGTTGCTGGGTGGCACGACTCAAAGTGCTGGAGGGTCTGTTCCACCCTGTGGGTCTGTAACTCTAAATAAAACAAAATAAAATTCCCTTCAACTGTGGAGCTCTACCCTGAACTCATTCAGTGTCTGCGGAGAAAAATTAGAGGGAAATAAGACAGTTTACTTATTTCTGATTTGATCACTATTTTTCATTCTGTGACAATAAATTTGCTTTCCTTCCACAAAGGCAAATGCGTACAACGGCACCCCAGACAATGAACAAGCTGCAGAAATGGCCTATGAAAGCTTAAAGGTAGGAGTTGGAATTGGTTTATTATTGTCACATGGACTGTGATGCATGAAAAGCTTGTCTTGCACACTGTTCATACAGATCAGATCAGATCATTACACAGCGCACTGAGGTAGAGCAAGGTAAAACTAACAGAGTGCAGAATAAAGTGTAACAGCTACAGAGAGAGTGCAGTGCAGGTGATCAAGAGAGGCAAGATCACAACGAGGTAGATTGTGAGGACAGCAATTTATTATACTGGGGAGCTATTTAATAGTCTTATAACAGTTGGATTAAATCTATCTTTGAGCCTAGTGCTATGTGCTTTCTGGCTTCTGTCTGATAGAAGAGGGGAGAAGAGAGACACCACACTTGAAGTATTGTGTTCAGTCTGGTCACCTCATTACTTTTTTTTTGTAGATGTAGGTTTCTTTTATATCGGAGAATTACACAGTACACAACCGGAAACTCATACTCTTCACAGACATCCATGAACAAGAGACCCCGTAGAATGAATGATAGAACATCGTAGCCCTGAAACTCACTCTTCCCCCAACCGTCACAGAAGAAGCAGTGAAAGCATCGACCCCCATGCCCTCCAACTTGTGCCAGCAAAGCACAGATTCCCCCCCACTCCCCAGCAACCGTGCAAACAACAGCAAAAGCCCCAACAGAGATCTTCATCCAGAGTCCATCAAAACTACATTATTGGAAGCATGTGGAAGCTTTCGAGAGGGTGCAGAGGAGATTGACCAGGATGCTGCCTGGATTAGAGAGGGTGCAGAGGAGATTGACCAGGATGCTGCCTGGACTAGAGAGGGTGCAGAGGAGATTTACCAGGATGCTGTCTGGATTAGAGAGGGTGCAGAGGAGATTGACCAGGAAGCTGCCTGGATTAGAGAGGGTGCAGAGGAGATTTACCAGGATGCTGTCTGGATTAGAGAGGGTGCAGAGGAGATTTACCAGGATGCTGCCTGGATTAGAGAGGGTGCAGAGGAGATTCACCAGGATGCTGCCTGGATTAGAGAGGGTGCAGAGGAGATTTACCAGGATGCTGCCTGGATTAGAGAGGGTGCAGAGGAGATTTACCAGGATGCTGTCTGGATTAGAGAGGGTGCAGAGGAGATTTACCAGGATGCTGCCTGGATTAGAGAGGGTGCAGAGGAGATTGACCAGGATGCTACCTGGATTAGAGAGGGTGCAGAGGAGATTGACCAGGATGCTGCCTGGATTAGAGAGGGTGCAGAGGAGATTTACCAGGATGCTGCCTGGATTAGAGAGGGTGCAGAGGAGATTTACCAGGATGCTGTCTGGATTAGAGAGGGTGCAGAGGAGATTTACCAGGATGCTGCCGGGATTAGAGAGGGTGCAGAGGAGATTCACCAGGATGCTCCTGGATTAGAGAGGGTGCAGAGGAGATTTACCAGGATGCTGCCTGGATTGGAGAGGGTGCAGAGGAGATTTACCAGGATACTGCCTGGATTAGAGAGGGTGCAGAGGAGATTTACCAGGATGCTGTCTGGATTAGAGAGGATGCAGAGGAGATTTACCAGGATGCTGCCTGGATTAGAGAGGGTGCAGAGGTGATTTACCAGGATGCTGTCTGGATTAGAGAGGGTGCAGAGGAGATTCACAAGGATGCTCCTGGATTAGAGAGGGTGCAGAGGAGATTTACCAGGATGCTGCCCTGGATTAGAGAGGGTGCAGAGGAGATTTACCAGGATGCTGCCTGGATTAGAGAGGGTGCAGAGGAGATTTACCAGGATGCTGCCTGGATTAGAGAGGGTGCAGAGGAGATTCACCAGGATGCTGCCTGGATTAGAGAGGGTGCAGAAGAGATTCACCAGGATGCTGCCTGGATTAGAGAGGGTGCAGAGGAGATTCACCAGGATGCTGCCTGGATTAGAGAGGGTGCAGAGGAGATTCACCAGGATGCTGCCTGGATTAGAGAGGGTGCAGAAAAGATTCACCAGGATGCTGCCTGGATTAGAGAGGGTGCAGAGGAGATTCACCAGGATGCTCCTGGATTAGAGAGGGTGCAGAGGAGATTCACCAGGATGCTGCCTGGATTAGAGAGGGTGCAGAGGAGATTCACCAGGATGCTCCTGGATTAGAGAGGGTGCAGAGGAGATTTACCAGGATGCTGCCGGGATTAGAGAGGGTGCAGAGGAGATTCACCAGGATGCTCCTGGATTAGAGAGGGTGCAGAGGAGATTTACCAGGATGCTGCCTGGATTGGAGAGGGTGCAGAGGAGATTTACCAGGATACTGCCTGGATTAGAGAGGGTGCAGAGGAGATTTACCAGGATGCTGTCTGGATTAGAGAGGATGCAGAGGAGATTTACCAGGATGCTGCCTGGATTAGAGAGGGTGCAGAGGTGATTTACCAGGATGCTGTCTGGATTAGAGAGGGTGCAGAGGAGATTCACAAGGATGCTCCTGGATTAGAGAGGGTGCAGAGGAGATTTACCAGGATGCTGCCCTGGATTAGAGAGGGTGCAGAGGAGATTTACCAGGATGCTGCCTGGATTAGAGAGGGTGCACAGGAGATTTACCAGGATGCTGCCTGGATTAGAGAGGGTGCAGAGGAGATTCACCAGGATGCTGCCTGGATTAGAGAGGGTGCAGAAGAGATTCACCAGGATGCTGCCTGGATTAGAGAGGGTGCAGAGGAGATTCACCAGGATGCTGCCTGGATTAGAGAGGGTGCAGAGGAGATTCACCAGGATGCTGCCTGGATTAGAGAGGGTGCAGAGAAGATTCACCAGGATGCTGCCTGGATTAGAGAGGGTGCAGAGGAGATTCACCAGGATGCTCCTGGATTAGAGAGGGTGCAGAGGAGATTCACCAGGATGCTGCCTGGATTAGAGAGGGTGCAGAGGAGATTCACCAGGATGCTCCTGGATTAGAGAGGGTGCAGAGGAGATTTACCAGGATGCTGTCCTGGATTAGAGAGGGTGCAGAGGAGATTCACCAGGATGCTGCCCTGGATTAGGGAGGGTGCAGAGGAGATTTACAAGGATGCTGTCTGGATTAGAGAGGGTGCAGAGGAGATTTACCAGGATGCTGCCTGGATTAGAGAGGGTGCAGAGGAGATTTACCAGGATGCTGCCTGGATTAGAGAGGGTGCAGAGGAGATTTACCAGGATGCTGTCTGGATTAGAGAGGGTGCAGAGGAGATTTACCAGGATGCTGCCTGGATTAGAGAGGGTGCAGATGTGATTCACCAGGATGCTCCTGGATTAGAGAGGGTGCAGAGGAGATTTACCAGGATGCTGCCTGGATTAGAGAGGGTGCAGAGGAGATTTACCAGGATGCTCTTGGATTAGAGAGGGTGCAGAGGAGATTTACCAGGATGCTGCCCTGGATTAGAGAGGGTGCAGAGGAGATTCACCAGGATGTTCCTGGATTAGAGAGGATGCAGAGGAGATTCACCAGGATGCTCCTGGATTAGAGCGGGTGCAGAGGAGATTCACCAGGATGCTGCCTGGATTAGAGAAGGTGCAGAGGAGATTCACCAGGATGCTCCTGGATTAGAGAGGATGCAGAGGAGATTCACCAGGATGCCGCCTGGATTAGAGAGTATGCCTTATGAGGAAAGGTTGAGCAATGTTCTTTTAACAGTGAGTTAGAAGCTGTCCTTGAGCCTGCTGGGAGGGATGTGAAAGGGCCCATTGCACGGAGATTGAATGTTTAAAAATGAAATTGCAGATACTGAAAAGCCCAACAGCTTGGTCAGCAGCATCTGAGGAGAGGGGATCAGTGAATGATTCTGGTCAGCACCACTCCCACTGGCAGCTCATTCCACACTCTCACCACCCTGTGAGTGAAGAAGCTCCTCCTCAGATTCCCCTTAAGTATCTCACCTTTCACCCTCTAGTACGTTACAGTGAATGTCATAGAGTGAAGATGGCTTAATGTACTCAGTTAACAGCACTTTTAGATTCTAGGTCTGTGTTACAAGTTGAAGACCTGCCTGGCAGGCGAAATGTCTCTGTAGAAATGGCTCAGTGTATGATTCCTGCTGAGATGAAGGAAAAGCACATTCCATATAGTGTCAAGTTCAGCAGTTTTTTCTCTAGCATGCTCATGTACAGAAAATCAATTAAAAAAATTTTCTCTTGAAAATTCAATAAAGTACTGGTAAAGGTCAGTGATCTCCCCTGGGAGAGTGCCTCTACAAAAATATTTACCATATCATTGTTTAATGAGAAGAGAATGTGCCTTCTTCTCACTGCTACCATCAAGGAGGAGGTACAGGAGCCTGAAGACTCACACTCAACGATTCAGGGACAGCTTCTTCCCCTCCACCATCCGATTTCTGAATGGACAATGAATCCATGAATACCACCTCACTATTTTGCTCTCTTCAAAGTCAAGGTAAAATTTATTATCAGAGTACATACATATCACCACATACAATCTCAAGATTCTTTTATTGCGGGCATACTTAGCAAATCTACAGAACAGAAACTGTAAACAGATCAATGGAAAACAAACTGTGTATATGCAGGTATAAATATATAGCAATAAATAATGATATGAAATAGCAAAATAAAGAAGTCCTTAAATGAGTGTGGTTATCTTGTTTTGTTCAAGAGCCTGATGGTTGAGGGTAGTAACTGTTCTTGAACCTGGTGGTGAGAGTCCTGAGGCACCTGTACCTTCTACCTGATGCAGCAGTGATGGCTTTTTGCATTACATAATTATTTTTAATATACTGTATTTCTTATTTTAACTTATAGTAATTTTTATGTATTGCAATTTATTGCTACCACAAAACAATAAATTACATGATCTCAGTCCTTCAAAAGGAATAAATTTATAGATGGGAAAATGCAGTGGACATAGACATAAATCCTGATGAATGGTCACGGTCTAAAATGTCAACGGTTTTTTCCCCTACATAGATCACGTTCAAGTTCAAGTTGATTAGCCATTTAACCGAACCTGAATACCTATGAATAATCAAACAAAACAGCGTTACTCCCGGGCAAAGATGCAAATCACAGTAACCGCAGTTATACACAGAACAAGGCACATATAGCACATATAAGATAGCAGTAAACATACAGTCACACAAAAAAATACAGTCCAAGTCCCTGAGAGTATGAATGTTGCAGCAGTCTGCAGTAAAACACAATACAGCTTGTCTTCTGCCAAGTGAACACAAGAGGGCAGCACCAACAGTCCCAGCACGGAGGCTGCATTGCACCACACCACCAGCACCAGGTCCAACAACCCTCTCCTGGATGGCTGCAAGCAGGCGACACCCTGGCTCGAGGCCTAGTGCTCGCTGCAACAGAGGCCTCGCAGCTCTCCTGCTGTTTGCCAATAAACCAGTGAAACAGACTTGTAGCATTCCGTATTACCAATGCCCAACAGGATCTTAAAACAAAGCAATGTTCCCTGACCTGCTGAGTTCCTCCTGTATTTTGTGTGTATTGCTCTGGATTTCCAGCATCTGTTGAATCTCTTGTGTTTTAGACTTCAGTTATCTTCTAGGTGTTACCTTATCGAAAGTTTTCTTAAAGTCGATGGAAGCAATGGAGATAGTGTGAAAATTCAGTAGTCAGTCTGAAAGCAGTAAGAATGAAGGACAATGGATAGATGTTTCACTGTGTGTATCCAATTTAATATGGATTTAGAGAGAATGACATTGACTTTCAGAGACAACACCAATGTTAAATGTTCAGTCCAGACTGGAAAAGGAATGTCAGAATGCTTTCCACGGTACATCTGTAGAAATATTCTAGTCTTTGATGATATACCAAATCTCCTTAAATTCCTTATGAAATATAGCCACTGTCATGTCTTCTTCATAATTGTGTCAATATGTTGGGCCCAGGATAGATATTCAGAGATGTTGATACCCAGGAACTTGAAAGTGCTCACCCTTTCCGCTGCTGATCACTTGATGAGGACTGGGTTGTGTTCCCTCGACTTGCCCTTCCTGAAGTCCACAATCAGTTCTTTGGTCTCACTGATGATGAGCACAAGGTTGTTGTTGAGACACCACTCAACCAGCTGATCTATCTCGCTCATGTACACCTCCTCATCACAGTCTGAAATTCTGCCAGCAATAATTATGTCATTGGCAAGTTTATAGATTACAGATTTTAAGCATCTGCAACATTTGCTTTGGAAATATACACTCAGTGTTCGTCCTGTACCTAATAAAGTGGCCACTGAGTGCACGTTCATGGTCTTCTGCTGCTGTAGCCAAACCACTTCAAAGTTGGACGGGTTGTACATTCAGAGATGCTCTTCTGCATGTGTGGTTATTAGAGTTAATGTCGCCGTTCTGTCAGCTTGAACTAGTATGGTTATTCTCCTCTGACCTCTCTCGTTAACAGGACATTTTTGCCCACAGATCTGCCACACAGGATGTTTTTTTTTGTTTTTCGCACCATTCTCGGTAAACTCTCGAGACTGTTGCGCATGAAAATCCCAGGAGATCAGCAGTTTCTGAGATACTCAAACCACCCCGTCTGGCACCAACAATCATTCCACAGTCAAAGTCACTTAGATCACATTTCTTCCCCAATCTGACATTTGGTCTGAACAACAACTGAACCTCTTGACCATGTCTGCATGCTTTTATGCACTGAGTTGCTGCCGCTTGATTGGTTGATTAGATATTTGCATTAATGAGCAGCTGTACTAAATAAATGGCCATTAAGTGTATCACTCTATTTTGAAATGTAATTTACTTGAAAATCATTAATGAAATGGTAAACTGTAACTGAAATAATTAAGCAAAGATATTTTCCAATTTGGTATCACTTCACAGCGACATGAGCTCGAATCTGAAAACAAGAAGCTGAAGAACGAACTCAATGACCTAAGGAAAGCCGTGGCAGAGAAATTGGCGGCAGAGGACTCAAATGATGAATCCGAAAATGCCTACAGTGTGCTTCTACATCAGCTGAAAGCAGCCAGCGAGGAGCTGGAGGTGCGGAAGGAGGAGGTCCTCATGCTGAGAACTCAAATAGTCAAAGCAGCTCAGCAGAAGGAGGAGGCAAAAACCACGGTAATGTTGTGTACTGAAGGTGGCGGTGGGAGGGGCGGGCAGAGCTGGATTAGATTGAGATTAACTTTATAAATCACGGGGTGCCACAGTAGCATAGCGGTTAGCATGACGCTATGACAGTTTGGGGCGACAGAGTTTGTTTCCAGTGCGCTCCGTAAGCAATTTGTACGTTCTACCCATGAGCATATGTGTTTCCTCCAGGTTCTTCAGTTTTCTGCCACAGTCCCAAAACGTACTGGTTTGGTAGTTTAGTTGGCCACTGTAAATTCTCCCATTAACTAGGCTTAAATTGTTGGGTTTCTGGGCGGTGTGGATCAGAAGGGCCTGTTCTGCACTGTATCTCTTAGTAAATAAACACTGAAATGCATCAACAGCCAACACAGTCCAAGATGTGCTGGGGGCAGCCCGCAAGTGCCACCAACACCAATATAACACGCCCACAACTTACTAACCCTTACCCATGCCTCTTTGGACTGTGGGAGGAAACTGACGCACCCAGAGGAAGCTCACGGTCACGGGGAAAATGTGCAAACTCCTTACAAATGGCGACAGGAATGGAACTTCAATCTTACAGCTTCTGTGAAGCGCTGCGCAACTGTGCCGCCCATATTGACTGGAATTCAACATTGGAGAAGTGGAGTCTGACACGATTGCTTTTGGGAGTGGAGGGTGGAAATGGGCCCTTTGGCTCATCTAGTCACTACTGACCTGTTCTTCTGCCCAGAAAATGCAGAATTTTCTCTGGAGGTCAGTGGCCGGAAGGAGTGCTTGGGATTAGGACTGGAGTTAGTTTATTATTAGGGAAGGTACAGCAATGTAGCTTTCCAGTGATCAGTGATGGGGTTCAATTCCCAACACAGTCTGCAAGGAATTTCTATGTTCTTTCCGTGATCTCATGGGTTTTCTCCAGGTGCTCCGGTTTCCTTCCACAGTCCGAAGAGGTATGGGTCAGTAGGTTAATTGGTCACATGGGTGTAATTGGGTAGCATGGGATCGTTGGGCCAAAAGGGCTTATAACGGTGCTGTATCTCTAAATAAAAATAAATACATTTCAAATTAGTGACATTTAGAAACCAAGAACCTTGAGTGTAACTTTAATGAATTTCTCCTATTATTTCTGAAAACAAAGAATATTAAACTTAGCAAGCTCAGGGGTGAGATTAATGTTGTGAGGTGTGGTAGGAAGGATACTTGTGCTCGTTCTGTCACGGGGAGGACGTATAGGATCCTTATAGACAGCAGCAGGAATTGAACCCTGCTCTTCCAGTTGCTGGTGCTGTGAAGCTTTATGCTAACCAGCCCTGCTTTACCGAGGCAATGAGACAATTCATTTGTCAGCTTCATGAGTCTCTTGGGGATTTCTGTTCATTTCATGGACCACAGGGTATTGAGCTGACCATGTACCCTACTCTAAGATGAATCAAAACCTTCCCTCCTACATAGCCCTCAATTTTCCTATCATCCATGTGACTATCACCACTCTCCCATTCCCACCCCCTGGCAGGAAGTTCCATGCACTCTGTGTAAAAGAAAATAACAAAAAATATATATGTATATACATACACATTAAAGGAATTATATTTATGAACCTTAACTAAAGGGTTAGTAAAGAAAAACAAAAGAAAAGGGCCCATTTGAATTAAACAGTCAAATGTGGACAAGTTGGAGCTCATCTCTTCCTAAAATTCCCCTGCTGATCTTGGCTCCTGGCTCCGTGGAATCACGGTCCCGCACCGGGTCAAATCCAACGACCAGTTCTCTCTTCATCTCCCACCGAACAAAAGGCCCGAGACCAACCTCAGTGCCCCTCACCAAGAAAAATCTCCCCCCAGTTCCACCATCCTAATTGGATGGTGCACGTTCCTCATCATTCCCCATCTTCGACAATAACCCAAACAGGCCGAAAGCAGAACAGATTGCACTTAACAAAGCTGCTAAATGAAATACCTACAGAATAACAGTAAAAATATGAACCAGGGTGCTACATCTACACCTCTGATATTCAATCCCCTCAATACATTCCTCCGATCACCTTAAAATGTGCCCCCTGGTATTAGCCATTTGTGCCCTGGGAAAAGGTCTCCAGATGTCCACTTGATCTGTGTCTCTTATCATAACCTTAAAATCTGGTCTTCACGAGTTATGAATGCATCATTAAGATATGATGTTTGTTGCAAAACTATAATTCAACATTGTTTAATGTCATTTCCAGTGCATAAGAGTAAAGGGGAACAAATAATTGTTGTTCTTAACCTGATGCAGCACAAAAACAAACCACAATAAGATAAAGAACACAGTAATAATAAAAACACAATAAATATAAATACATCAGGTAGCTTTTATACATAGGACCTCAAGATAGAGGAACAGAAGTAGGCCATTTGGTCCATGGAGTCTGCCTCACCATTCAATCACGGGCTGATCCAATTCTTCCAGCCATCCCCACTCCCCTGCCTTCTCCCCATATCCTTTGATGCCCTGGCTAATCAAGAACGTATCTATCTCTGCCTTAAATGTACCCAATGACTTGGTCTCCACAGCCAATCATGGCAACAAATTCCACAGATTTACCACCCTCTGACTAAAGTAATTTCTCCATATCTCCGTTCTAAATGGATGTCCTTCAATCCTGAAGTCATGCCCTCTTGTCCTAGAATCCCCTACCATGGGAAATAGCTTTATCATATCTAATCTGTTCAGGCCTTTTAACATTGGGAATGTTTCTATGAGATCCCCCCTCTTTCTCCTGAACAGGGAATACAGCCCAAGAGCTGTCAGATGTTTCTGATAAGGTAACCCTTTCATTCCCATAGTATGTCCATAAGTAATACTAGGCTGTACATAAAGTGACTAATGGGAAATAATAAAGTAGTGGTAGAGATGTTGATCAGCCTTACTGCTTGGGGAAAGTAACTGTTTTTGAGTCTGGTGGTCCTGGTGTGGATGTTACATAGCCTCCTTCCTGATGGGAGTGTTTATTTCCCTGTTGTTCCACATAGAACTCACATTTTGGCTGAATTAAAAGTTACGTTTGGACATGTCAGATAAGTAATTTTCAATTCCTGTTGTAGGATAATGTGACCAATAAATATGAATGGAAAAGAAGTGATGAAAACACAGACAAAGAGGATGCAATTGAGGCCTACAATGGCATATGTGAGACTAATAGGTATGTTGGTTTCATTTATTTATTTAAAGAGAGCGTGCAGAACTGGTCCTGTCTGCACAGTTCAGAAGTAAGTAAAGTTCAGGCTGATGGAATGAAACACACAAAATGCTAGAGGAACTCAGAAGAACAGGCAGCATCTATGGAGAGGAATAAACAGTTGATGTTTCATGTCGAGACCCTTCATCAGGACCCATCAAACCCTTCATTGAGTCCTTGATTCAAAACGTTGTCTGTTTATTTCTCTCCATAGATGCTGCCTGACCTGCTACGTTCCTCCAGCATTTTGTGTGTGTTGCTCTGGATTTCCAGCATCTGCAGAATTCCTTGTGTGTCGCTGATGGAGTAAAAGATGTTTGCTAGTGTTTGTCCTTAACTGAATTGAATTTCAGATCTCAGAACAGGGTCACATTTTATTTTGCAAGATATGTCATCACACAAGTTACCTGATTCAGGCATTTGCTCTAACCCAAATCGGTGGATACCAATCAGGGTTATAAATAAATACTGATCTCATTTTGCCTCTTTCAACAAATCTGTGGCAACTACCGATTTTCTGTTTTTACCTCAGGGGAAATTAGCTAACTGCAGGAACCAGATCAGACCTTCTTAATATATATATTATCGTTATCCACGGATGGGATGATAAGGATATTTTGATAAAATGATAGAGGAATATAGCACAGATACAGGCCCTTTGGCCTATCAAATCCATGCCGACCACATTGCCTATTCAGCTAGGCCCAGTTTCCTGCATTCAACCCATAAGCCTTGAGCCTCCAGGTACCTATCCATGTACTCTTCAAATGATAGCACTGTACCACTTCCTCTGGCAGCTCCTTCCATAAACTCACCTCCATCTATCTGTGTGAAATTCCTCTTGCCATTCCCATATGTCGGTCCACGGCCTCCCCTACTGCTGCATTAAGGCCAAACTCAGGCTGGAGAAAGAATGCCTCATGAGGAAGGATTTCCTTATCCTGGGGGTAGTGAAGCTACAGAACTCCTCGCCACAGTGGGCTGTGGAGGCCACGTCATTGGGTGTATTTAAAGCAGAGGATGATAAGTTCTTGAGTAGTCAGTGCATCAAAGGTTACGGGGGGGAGGGCGGGAAAGTGGGGTTGAGAGGGATACTGGATCGGCTGTGGCAGAGTGACAGAGCAGACCTGATGGGCCGATCGGCCTGGTTCAGTTTCTATGTCTTATGGTCTCGTATTCCATTGGGGTAGCCTCCCCACTGAAAGCAGAAACACTGACCTCTTTAACCTCTGGTAATTCCACCCCCACCCCTGACCTATGCTCCATTCTGGCTCCCCTCTTACCCCTTCTCTTCTCCTCACCTGCCTATCACCTCCCTCTGGTGTCCTTCCTTCATCCCTTCCTCCCACGGTCCACTCTCCTCTCCTAATCAGATTCTTCAGATGTCAGATTTAGGCTCTTGAACAAAAGGGGATAGCTACACTCATTTAAGGACTCTTTTATCTTGCTCTTTCATGCTCATTATTTATTTCTTCTTTTAATATCTGCATTGCACAGTTTGTTTACAGTTCCCAATGTTTACAGTTTACATTTACTGATTTATAGATTTGCTAAGTAGCCCACAGCAAAAGAATCTCAGGGTTGTATGTGGTGACGTGTATGTACTCTGATGATAAAATTTACTTTGAACTTTCTTCTCCAGCCCTTTACATTTCCCACCAATTACCACCCATCTTCTCACTTCACTCCCCTCCCCAACACAACCCTCCTTCCCCCTCACCTGGCTTCGCCTATCACCTTCCAGCTTGTCCTCCTTTCCCTCTCCTCACCTTCTTATTCTGGCATCTTCCTCCTTCCCTTCCAGTCCTGATGAAGGGTCTCAGTCCAAAACGCCGACTGTTCATTCTCCTCTGTAGATGCTGCCGGACTAGCTGAGTTCCTCCAGCATTTTGTGTGTGTTGCTCTGGATTCCCAGCACCTCGTGTGCTGCCGTGTCTTCTCGCTTTCACACTAACAGAGTGGAATGTGGGTACAGGACACATTCACACAATCCTCAGAGTTCTATACACTTTACTCTTGCTGTTAGAGTGAGACCAGCCGATTCTAGTAACGTTGACCTTAATTTCTGGGACTTCTACCTTATTTTCCCTCGCAAACATCTGAAATGTCGGTGTTCCTTCTTGCTTTCTGTGGTGACTTTGGCTTTTCTCTTTCTGAATGACACTTTTTTTTTGCTCCTTTCTCCTTCTTTTCCCTGCTCCTGTTTCCTTTTTCCTGTCATACCCTCGCAGCCAGGCCGAAGACTGGCGCTACCTCAATGAAGATGGAGAGCTTGGCCTGGCATATCAAGGCCTAAAGCAAGTCGCCAGGTCAAACTTTGCTTGCCTTTTCTTTTTGAATAACTGTAAAACATGTTAGGAGGAGTCCACATTCGGTGTTTTGAAGGTATTTTTTACACGGCGCTTTTAAGGTATAAAATGTTCGGAGTTGTTGTGTTATGTGTTGTTCTGCCACTCACTGGAAAGTGTGGCGATGCTTGCGTGCTGCCCCCAGCACACCCTCGGGTTTGTCGATTGTTAACGCAAATGACACATTTTCGATGGTTCAGCGGTTCCATTTATTATCAGGGAAGGTATACGGTATACAACCTGAAATTCTTACTCCTCACAGACATCCACAAAACAGAGAGAACAAAAACCCAAAGAATGAATAATAGACAACAGCAAAAGCATCAACCCCCACTTCCTCCACTTGCTCCAGCACAAGCATCACCCCCCCCACCATCCACCCAACATGCAAGCCTCGAGATACCATAATCAAGGGTTCCTCAAAAACTGCTGTCCATCCTGACACTTTGACATCTCAGACAGGTTCTCTATCTCTATCTCTATCTCTCTCTCTCCCTCTATCTCTCTCTCTATCTCCCCTGCCACAGCAAGAGGGAGGATCAATAGCTCTCTGTTCCAATGTTCCAGTCTGCTGTGTTTTGTCCGAGACCCAGAGTCGAAGACCAACAGACCGTCACTCACCATCAGCAAAGAAAGGGAGATTGCTCAAGTACAGCAGGCTTCGACAGCTATGCACACCGCCCACCGTCACAATTTCTCAATCTCCCATGATGATTCAGTAGGCGGCATTGGTGAGAAATTGGGTCACCCATAGGGCCACACCCTGAAGGCACGCATCTTCCAGGCCGCACCTGGAGATCTTGAAAAGCCAGGCTGTTCAGCGAATTCCAAGAGTGAGATCCTACCGTCCATGAAGACAGACAGACAGACAGACTTTATCGATCCCGAGGGAAATTGGGTTTCGTTACAGCCGCACCAACCAAGAATAGTGTAGAGATATAGCAATATAAAACCATAAATAATTAAATAATAAGAAGAAGTAAATTATGCCAAGTGGAAATAAGTCCAGGACCAGCCTATTGGCTCAGGGTGTCTGACACTCCGAGGGAGGAGTTGTAAAGTTTGATGGCCACAGGTAGGAATGACTTCCTATGACGCTCAGTGTTACATCTCGGTGGAATGAGTCTCTGGCTGAATGTACTCCTGTGCCTAACCAATACATTATGGAGTGGATGGGAGTCATTGTCCAAGATGGCATGCAACTTGGACAGCATCCTCCTTTCAGACACCACCGTCAGAGAGTCCAGTTCCACCTCCACAACATCACTGGCCTTACGAATGAGTTTGTTGATTCTGTTGGTGTCTACTACCCTCAGCCTGCTGCCCCAGCACACAACAGCAAACATGATAGCACTGGCCACCACAGCCTCGTAGAACATCCTCAGCATCTTCCGGCAGATGTTAAAGGACCTCAGTCTCCTCAGGAAGTAGAGACAGCTCTGACCCTTCTTGTAGAATGTAGTTTGAGTGCAGCTGTAGATCATGGACTTCAACAGGACCCCAGCCACAATGAAAAGGAAAAAGAAAACATGAGGAGAGGAGATTTAAACTGATTTGCAAAGGAACTGGAAGAAATTGCCCAGGTCCGCAAAAACCACCAGCATCATCCTTAGCTCCTCACACTCCACTGTATGATAAATAAACTAGAATCCTAATCTTGAAATACCAAGATGGATTAAAGGTCACATTGTATGAAATAAGATATATGAAAATATACATAAAGACTGACAAACAATGTGCAAACAACAAATTGTGCAAATCAGAAACTAAATTATATTTGCAGAGTCTTTGAAAATGAGTCTGTAGGTTGTGGAATTAGTGTTGGCCAAAGTAAGAATTGCAGAATCATTGCACATTGATACAAGTTGCCTTGGGAGGTTGCACAAAGACTAGAATGTGAACAATCCTCACTCAACAGTCTGGAAAGCTTTAAACAGAAATAAGTTTGATGAGTGGTTGGTGGAAGATACCAGCATGGAAATATGGAGTACCAAAGGTATCAAAGTCACAATGCTTTGAGTAATTCAGATACGTCATAACAATGCGCACGCACACACACGCACACACACACGCACGCACGCGCACACACACTCTCTGTCTCTCTCTCCCTCTCCCCTCTCTCCTCTCTCTCTCTCTCTCTCTCTCTCTATCTCCTCCTCCTCCTCCTCCTCCTCCTCCTCCTCCTCCTCCTCCTCCTCCTCCTCCTCCCCCCCCTCCCTCCCCTTTATTCAGTATCTCCTGTACCTCATAAAGTGGCCACTGAGTGTATGTCCATGGTCTTCTGCTGCTGTAGCCCATCCACTTCAAGATTCAATGTGTTGTGTATTCAGAGATGTGCTTTTGCACACCACTGTTGTAACGTGTGATTATTTGAGTTACTGTCACCTTCCTGTCAGCTTGAACCAGTCTGGCCATTCTCCTCTGACCTCTCATTAACAAGGTATTTTCACCCATAGAACTACTGCTCACAAGATTCTTTTTGCGCCATTCTCTGTAAACTCCAGAGACTGTTGTGCGTGAAGACCCCAGGAGATCAGCAGTTTCTGAGATACTCAAACCACCCCATCTGGCACCAACAACCATTTCAAAGTCAAAGTCACTTAGATCACGTTTCTTCCCCCAATCTGCTGTTTGGTCTGAGCAACAACTGAACCTTTTGACCATGTCTGCATGCTTTTATGCATTGAGTTGCTGCCACATGATTGGATATCTGCATTAAGGACAGGTGTACAGGTGTATCTAGGGGTGGCTTCGGAGTGTATATGGACAAACCCCTCAGCTGATGGTTGCTGTCTTTCTGCTGCAGGCTACTTGAGGCACAGCTGCAGTCTCAGATCAAGCAACATGACGAAGAGGTGGAGAGATTGCAGACGCAGATCGAGAGTCTGAAGGAGGAGATGGAAAAGCAGCAACAAGTGCTCACACAGACACTACAGATGTCCCCAGATGCACGCATTGAGTATAACATACAACAGGAGATCACCCGTCTCACCAATGAGAATCTGGTAAGAAAATCCATCATGTAGACCTGACCCAGTCCTGATATATGGTCTCAGCCCATAGTCTCAACTCTTTATTCCCCTCCAGAGATGCTGCTTGTCTCACTGACTTCCTTCAGCATTATGTGTATGTCGCCCTGATAGAGTGGATGTGGAGAGGACGTTTTCATAGTGGGAGAGTCTAGAACCAAAGAGCACAGCATCATTTCAGAATAGAGGGGCATCATTTCAGAATGGAGATAAGGAGGAATTCCTTTAGCCAGAGGTGGTGAATCTGTGGAATTCATTGCCACAGATGGCAATGAGTCATTGATCCCAAGTCATTGAGTATACTTAAAGCTGAGGGTGATGGGTTTTTGATTAGTCAGGGTGTCAAAGGTTAGTGGGAGAAGGCAGGAGAATGGTGTTGAGAGGGATAATAGATTAGTCATGATGGAACTGTTCCTTAAGGTTGTCATAGCTGGGGAAGGTGGTGGGGAATGAACTCCCGCTACCTATTATATGGTCTCAATGGCGTACATCTCAAATAGCCTCTGACAACCAAGTCCAGCTTCTGGCCTTCACATATGGCTTAGCTACTAAGCCCAGAGGCACCATTTTTACTGAGAGGAGAAGGGACAAGGTGGAGTCCCTCAGACAGTCCTACGTTGAGTTCAACGCTGACTGGTAACTCCTGCGATGCCTCTGGTGCCAAACTCTATCAGTCTCTGCTGTTCCTTTGGATGAATCCATGTGGAGAGGGGTAGCCCACTACATGGGCAACAGCGTGCTCTCCTTAACACACTGCCCTGGCTTGCAGATACTTAGTCAGCATGCATGGTCGACCCCAATCAACAGAGGGCCTCAGAAAGAAGGATATATTGGCACCGTTACTAAGACTGACTGATCTCATCTCCCAGTGATCCAGGTCATCCCTCACCTTGGCCAATGGCTGCTGAATACTTTATCCTTGCATTTATTACCTCCTGTGTTGCCAATCACAATGCTCTTTAAGTTTACCAAACACAAAGACTGGCTGCACATTTTGTGGCTTCCTATAAAGTCAAAGCTGTCTCAGTACCTGAGCCCATTCAACGCCCAGCTGGCCATATCCTAAATCTGACTGGATGTCTGAGTTCTGAAGGTGGAACAAAGATGAGGAAGGCAGTTGATTGCCATTACAGGAAAAACAAGGGAGGAACACAAGATTCTGCAGATAATGGAAATTCAGAGCAATCCACCCAAGTTGCTGGAGGAACTCAGCAAGTCAGGCAGCATCTACAGAGGGGAAAATAATTAGAAGGTAAGAGAGGAGAAGGAGAGCAAGCTAGAAGGTGATAGATGAAGTGAGGTAAGTAGGGGAGGGGAATGGCATAAGAAACTGGGAGGTGACAGATGGAAAAGCCCGGAGAAGATGGAATCTGATAGGAGAGAGGGGAGTGGACCATGGGAGGAAGGGACACCAAGGGGAAGAGATATGTAGATAAGGAGATGAGGTAAGAGGACAGAATAGGGAATTGAAAAAAGAGGAAGGGGAGGGGAAAAAATTACCAAAGAATGGAGAAATTGGTGTTCATGCCATTAGGTTGGAGGCTGCCTAGATAGGTTGCTGGATACCTGGTGGAAGACCAACAATTTAGTCAAACAAGTGTTGTTCTCTCCAAACTCTTTCCATTTTCTTTTCTAGGACCTTAAGGAGCTGGTAGAGAAACAGGAGAAGAATGAGAAGAAACTGAAGAAGCAACTTAAGATTCACATGAAGAAAGTTCAAGAGCTTGAAGGTATAATTGCATTTAGAGTCATAGAGCAGTATAGCACAGAAACAGGCCCTTTGGTCCATCTAGTCCATGCCAAACTTGTAATCTGTCTAGTCCCATCTACCTGCACCGGGACCATAGCCCTCCATATCTCACCTATCCAAACTTCTCTTGAATTTTGCTATCCAACCTGCATCCAGCACTTCTGATGGCAGTTTGTTCCATACTTGCACCACCTTCTGACTGCTGAAGTTTCCCCCTCATGTTCCCTTAAATATTTCACCTATCACTCTTAACCCATAACGTTTAGTTTTAATCTCACCCAACGTGAGTGAACGATAGATTCTATATTTCTGCTTTTCAGTTGTTGGTACCGATCAGAAGTTGGGGATACAAATGTGAACCTATCACTGTGTCAGACCGTGTTATATTCTGATATGAAAATGAGATTTCATTTGAGGAACTACCAGATTTGCTAACTAGTCTAAAATTCTATGAGGTTTCTTTAAAATGTCATATTTGGGGACCACAGTAACCCCCAGTGGCTAGCGCGATGCTATTACAGCTTGGAACGTCAGAGTTCAGAGTTCAATCCCAAAATCCTGTGTAAGAAAGTTTCAACGTTCTTCCTGTGAATACCTGGGTTACCTCCTGGTGCTCCAGTTTCCTCTCAGGGTCAAGGAACTGGCCATTGTAAACTGACCATTTTAATGCCAGGGTTAAGTAGGTGGGTTGCAGGGTAGTGCAGCGCGTTAGGCCAGAAGGACCTCTACAAAAAAGTTTTAAAAAACACATTCCAAGGTGATTTTATTTTTGTTAAAATATTGTACAGAATCTTAAATCAACAGGCTCCACAGATCACACTGTGGGAAACTTTATTTTGTGAGGCATATAAAAGACAATAAAGCAGATCTCTTCCCTGTGGGTGGATCGTGCTATCTGTGCAGTGGTCATAATACAGGATTAACAAGCAAGAACAACTTATTTAATAGACATAGCCATTCCAAACACACACAACATACAGAAATCAGTAAGTGAAAAACACCAGAAATACTCTGGATTAAAAGAGGAAATTGAAAGACTATGGAACATGAATAGGGTATACATTGTCCCAGTAGTAGTATCTACAACTGGTATCATCACAAACTCACTACACAATGGCATTAAACAAATCGGGCTACACAGCAATACTTATGTGAATCTTCAGAAAGCCACAATATGAAACACCACTAGAATAGTCTGAACGTTCCTAGCAATTGAGAAATGTGTGTGTTGGCTATGCCTGTACCTCAGATTTTACCAGCCTGAGCTGAGAAAAAAAAAGCAAGAAATATTGTAAACATGAGATGAAGAGTCCTTGAAAGTGAGTCCTTAGGTTGTGGGAATAGTTCAGTGATGGGGTGAGTGAAGTTGTCCCCTCTGGCTCAAGAGCCTGATGGTTGAGGGGTAAGTTTGTGAACTTGGTGGTGTAGGTTCTGATGCTCCTGTACTTCCTTCCTGATGGCGGCAGCGAGAAGAGAGCATGGACTGGGTGGTGGGGATCGAAGAGGGCACGGACTGGGTGGTGGGGATCGAAGAGAGCACGGACTGGGAGGTGGGGATCGAAGAGAGCACGGACTGGGTGGTGGGGATCGAAGAGAGCAGGGACTGGGTGGTGGGGATCGAAGAGAGCACGGACTGGGAGGTGGGGATCGAAGAGAGCACGGACTGGGTGGTGGGGATCGAAGAGAGCACGGACTGGGTGGTGGGGATCGAAGAGAGCACGGACTGGGAGGTGGGGATCGAAGAGAGCACGGACTGGGTGGTGGGGATCGAAGAGAGCACGGACTGGGAGGTGGGGATCGAAGAGAGCACGGACTGGGAGGTGGGGATCGAAGAGAGCACGGACTGGGTGGTGGGGATTGAAGAGAGCAGGGACTGGGTGGTGGGGATCGAAGAGAGCAGGGACTGGGTGGTGGGGATCGAAGAGAGCAGGGACTGGGTGGTGGGGATCGAAGAGAGCACGGACTGGGAGGTGGGGATCGAAGAGAGCACGGACTGGGCGGTGGGGATCGAAGAGAGCACGGACTGGGAGGTGGGGATCGAAGAGAGCACGGACTGGGTGGTGGGGATCGAAGAAAGCAGGGACTGGGTGGTGGGGATCGAAGAGAGCACGGACTGGGAGGTGGGGATCGAAGAGAGCACGGACTGGGTGGTGGGGATCGAAGAGAGCAGGGACTGGGTGGTGGGGATCGAAGAGAACACGGACTGGGAGGTGGGGATCGAAGAGAGCAGGGACTGGGTGGTGGGGATCGAAGAGAGCACGGACTGGGTGGTGGGGATCGAAGAGAGCACGGACTGGGTGGTGGGGATCGAAGAGAGCACGGACTGGGAGGTGGGGATCGAAGAGAGCAGGGACTGGGTGGTGGGGATCGAAGAGAGCAGGGACTGGGTGGTGGGGATCCCTGAGATGGTCTCCTGAGACCACACTCCTTGCAAATGTACTCAATGGTGGGGAGGGCTTTACCCATGAAGGACTGGGCTGTATTCACTACTTTTTTGTAAGATGTTCCGTTCTAGGGCATTGGTATTTCCAATGATGCATCTATAGAAGTTCGTCAAACTTTTAGATGTCATGCCAAATCTTCACAAGCTCCTAAGGAGCTACCTCTACAGGCGCTGCCATGCTTTCTTTGCAATTGCACTTAAGTCATTGTAAGTTGTTGTAAATTGTCCTGAAATAAGGCTAGTGCTGGGTAGCTGTGGGTGTGGCTCACTGAGCCAGAAGGGCCCGTTCTGTGCTGTACCTCTAAATGAGTAAATAAACTTGTCCTTGAAGAATAGGCATTAGAAAAGTTCTTGGTCCATACCCAAACTGGAAAATGAGCTAGAGATTAATCTGCAGAGAGGGTAGAAGAAGACAATTATATTTATCATCGTTGAGAAATAGCGTTGATCTCACAAAAGAAGCAGTTTTTGTATTTGTCATTTTTTACGGAATTCTGGCTTTGTTCTATGTTTTCCTCTCCTGCCCTCACAGTAGCAGGAAAAAGTTTTGCATTTTTTATGTGTACTATATATACATTTAAAGTCCTGAAGTATCTTACCTGTTTCGATCACCTTTTTCATCTCTCCCCCCCCAGCTGTTTACTTTGACCCCTCCCCACCCACCCACATTCCCCTTCACCTGCTCTCACCTCTCGCCAGCGTGTACTCCTTCCTACCCCCCAAACTTCTTATTCTCGGCCCAAAGGTCAACTCTTCACTCTTTCCCGTAGATGCTGCCTGACCTGCTGAGTTCCTCCAGCATTTCGTGTGTGTTACCCAGTATTTCCTTCTTGTGTTTGTAAACTATTACGCTGCTTAATCAGTTTTAGTTTGACCTCATTAACTTCATGTTGTGTTTGAATATCAAAAGCCCGAAACACAGCACAGAAAGAGGCAAGACGAGAACAACTAACCCGACAGGTCACTGTTCAACGGAAGGAGAAGGAGTTTCAGGGAATGCTGGAATACTATAAGGAGGATGAAATGCTACTTATTCGCAACCTCATCACAGGTATGTCGTTAAACTGGGAGATACTTAAGTTAATAAAGGTGCAGCTCTATAAAACTCTGGTTACAGCACACATGGACTAAGATCATAAGACATAGGCCATTCAGCCTATCGTGCATGCTCTGCAATTCCATCAGGGCTGATTTATATTCCTTCTCCCTGTAATGCCCTGACTAATGAAGAACCAATCAACCTCTGCTTTAAATACCCCCAATGTTTTGGCCTCTAGGGCCATCTGTGGCAATGAATTCCACAGATTCACAATCCTCTGACGAAAGAAATTCCTCCTCATCTGTTCTAAATGGACGTCCCTCTATTCTGAGGTGGTGCCCTCTGGTCCTAGACTCCTCCACATCCTCCCTACATCCACTCTATCCAGGCTTCGATATTCCATTTCAAATATACACCATTCTGCCAAGACTCCTGTTTGTGGCTGATGAGCAGAAGATAGAAGCAGATTGTACAACATTGCAAAATATGAAGAATGGAAAGGAGTATTTCCAGCATTAATTATTTTATATGGAGTTACTGGAATGAACTAATCGAGGGATCAGCAGTGGAAAGAGTGTGTAGTTTTACGTTCCTGTGTGTCAATATCTCTGAAGATGTGAACACCCAGGGACATCACTAGCCCAACATATTGATGCATTTACAAAGAGGGCACACCATCATTAAGAGTTTGAGGAGACTTGACAGATTTCTATAGTGATACGGTGGAGAGCATTTTGCCTGGCTACGTTAGTGACTAACATGGAGACTGAAATGCACCGGATCGAGAGAGGGTTGAAAAAGGATCAAGAAAGGCTGCAGAGGGTTGTACTCTCAGCCAGCTCATCATGAACACAATGCTCCCCATCACTGACAACATCTCAGTGCCTCGAGAAGATGACATCCATCATCAAGGACCCTCACCACGTGGGACATGCCCCTTTCTTATCATTACCATGGGGGGGGGGGGGCAAACACTCAGCTTCTTCCCCTCCGCCACCAGATCCCTGAATGGACCATGAACCATTGTTCCATTCTTTGCAATATTTAGCAATTTTGTATTTTCTACTACAGTGGAGAAAGAACTAAAAACTATAAGGAAATGGTTTGATACTAACAAATTATCACTGAATCTAAGTAAAATTCATAATATTTGGAAACCGTGTACCAATTCAGTGACAGGTTACTATCGATGCAATGCTCCTCAGACAGGATGAAGAGATCAATACTCCCCAATGCCATTAGGCTTTACAATTCTACCGCCAGGACTTAAGAACTTTTTAAAAGCTATTATTAATGCTTTTTGAGATAGTGATTTAGATGCATATCATATTTTTTACTGAGTTAAGTATTGTATGTAATTAGTTTTGCTACAACAAGTGTATGGGACATTGGAAAAAAAAGTTGAATTTCCCCATGGGGATGAATAAAGTATCTATCTATCTATCTATCTATCAAACTCATATTGTAAACAGAATAAATGATGTTGAAATTGATAAGGTGTCTGAAACAAAATTTTTAGGAGTGGTAATAGATAATAAATTAACCTGGTAACCACAAATAAATTATGTAAAGCAAAAATGTCAAAATCTATTGTAATACTGTACAAAGTGCAAGATTTCTTAAACCAGGAATCTTTGTATACGTTACACTGTTCACTTATAGTCCAATACATGACTTACTGTGTAGAGGTATGGGGAAATACATACAAAACAAATATGAACTCAACTTTTCTACTCCAAAAGAAAGACATATAAATTGCAAATAAGACAAGTTATTATGAGCCAACCAATCCACTATTTATTCAACTAAACACTTCAAAATTCAGAGATTTTGTAGCTTTCAAAATAATACAAATTATGTATAAAGTAAAAAATGGAGAGTTACCACAAAGTATCCAAAGATTGTCTAAAGGAGAGAAAGCCAACATGATTTGAGAGGACACAAACACGAGGAAATCTGCAGAATGAACTAATTTGAAATACATGATTTAAAATGAATGGGAGTAATGTAAATAAATGATACTTGGAACAGGATTTTGTGTTGAAAGATTTATGTAAATTTTTGTTTTGATGTGATGATTGACGCCAAGTATGTTGTTGTATAAGTAAGAGGGGTGGGTGTAATAAGCTGTAGCTTCAGCCTACACCCTTTCGGTCTGTTTTAAAGATTTTTATTGTCTAGTTTTGTCTTATGAAATCATCGTTATGAAATCATTATTGAAAATGATGCTTTTTGTTATGTTTGTAATGACCGAAATAAAATTTTATTCATTCATTCATTCATACTAATTTTATGTCTTGCTTTACACTGCTGTCGGAAAGTAGCACATTTCACATCATCTAAGACAGTGATTACGAACCTGATTCTCAGCTTTCTTCTCAGTTGATATGCATTGCTGACTGCACATTTTTTCTGTACTTTGTAGATCTGAAACCCCAAGCAGTGTCTGCCACTGTTCCCGGCCTGCCGGCATATATCCTCTTCATGTGCCTTAGACACGCAGATTATCTCAATGATGACCAGAAGGTCCACTCACTGCTAACGGGAACCATCAACGGCATCAAAAGAGTATTAAAGGTAAATGGTCATCTCATCAATCTGACCACCAACTACTTTGCAGGTTATGCCATAGCTGAGGGACTGTCTGATTGTCTGACAATTTATTAGACTATATTTGTGTAAAAATCATAAGATCCTGCTTTTCCTGTCATCTTCTAATGGGTGTTGGTTACCTACTAAAATAATTTTGAGTTAATTATGTTACAACTACTTAATCATTTCTTGTCAATATTCTTCCTGACACTGTATTCCATCTGCCAGTTCTTTGCCTATTCTTCTACTTTGTCTATGTCAGGGGTTCCCAGCCTGGGCCCATGGACCTCTAGGTTAATGATGTGGATCCACGGCATAAAAAAAGGTTGCGAACCCCTGGTCTGAGTTGTTCTGCATACTCTCTGCTTCCTCAACACTGCCTATCCTCCACTTAACTTTGTACTGTCCATGAGTTTGGCCACAGAGCCATCAATTCCACCATCCTAATCACTGACACGTGATGTGAAAAGAACCGGTTGCAACACTGGCCCCTGAAGGCCAGCAACAATCACTAGCAGTCCACCAGGAAAAGACTCCCTTTATTCCCACTCTTTGCCTTCTGCCAGTAAGCCAATCATCACTCGATAGTTAGCGGGAAAGGGGCCTTGGATTATTTCAGTTCCCCTCCATGCTACACTGGTAAGGTGGGTCGATAACTTTTCCAGCCCTCACCCCAGCCAGGGTCAGCTAATTCAATGCAAACTCAAAGACTGAATCTGTGACCTTCCTGGTTGTGTCTGTTAAGTTTCACAGTGAGCCAAGAAGGAAACTGGAAGTATTTTCTTTTTAAACTGTATTAGTGGAAGTGGTGGTAAGGTAAGGGTTAGCATAATATCCAGCCAAGGGCAAGTTGAAGATAGAGTGCAGACAGTCAGGCAAGAACGGTCTTTGAAGAGCAAAGCTTCCCTTTGTGCACCAGGTGTCTGGAGATGAGAGGCACACACACCAACTAGGGGACAATTACTTTACTAACTTCAGAATACATCAGTTGTCAGGTTGTAGTTTCTATTGTTTTAACACGTCTATCATGAATGGTGATTGATCTTGCAAATAAGGAATTCAGACATGCACAGTTTACCAGATGATCAATATTAACAACTGCTAGCAAATTCTGTATAAAAATGGCATTTCTCTGTTGAGAATTCAGAACAGTATGGGTGACAAGGGCCATGCTGTTCTCCTTGTGCACAAGCAGAATAAAGTATTGTTGAGTTGTAAGTGTGCATGTGTCCTGGGTCCAAGTTACTTAATTTTATTTTTGTTATTTTATTCTATTCTCAGCAATGACATTAAATCGCTCTGATGTTTAAAGTTTTTTTTACTTTCTTTTACAGAAACACAATGATGACTTTGAAATGATGTCATTTTGGTTGTCCAACACTTGCCGCCTATTACATTGTTTAAAACAATACAGTGGGGATGAGGTAAATCTGGTTTATCATTTCCATTTGCCGAGTGGGTTATGTTCTCTTGTTCATTCCCAAAAATAAGACTTTATTCATTAAAATGCAGGATGTCGTTGTTGGAACAGGCAGGACATTATATCCGGTGCTCATCCAAGCTGACAAAATTAAGGAGTTCTCCCTGTGATGGTGTGGGTTTCCTTGGGTGCTCCAGTATCCTCCCACATTCCAAAGACATACGTTTAGGGTTATTAGGTTGCAGGTATACTATGTTGACGCTGGAAGTTGAGCAACATTTGGGAGCTGCATTTTGCTGTACATGTGACAAATAAAGCTAATCTTTGATCTTAAACACAAGAGGTTCTGCAGATATTGGAATCCTGATGAAGGGTCTCTGCCCGGAATGGTGACTGCTTATTCATTTCCGTTGATGCTGCCTGACCTGCTGAGTTCTTGTGTGCGTTAATCTTTAATCTTTAATTAATGCATATCATAAAGTGGCCTAATATCAAATTATTTTTAAAACAATTGGATATTTCCTTAAAGTCTGAAAAAATAGTAACAATTATGGGCTTTCAAAGTTCAGATAAACTTATTATCGAACTATGTATACGTCACAATATACAACATGAGATTCGTTTTTTGCATCACTCACAGTAGAACAACGAAATACAATAGAATCAATAAAAAACCATCTCTTCCTTCACTAGTTTCTAGTTAGAGGCAGATCCATTAGGGGCATTTGTGAGAGGGCTATGTGGGAGGCAACACACACAAAATGCTGGAGGAACTCAACAGGCTAGACAGCATCTATGGAAAAGAGTAAGGACATCTCCCCTTCCTTTCCAGTCCTGATGAAGGGTCTTGTCCCAAAAAGTCGACTATTCATGCATTTCCATAGATGCTGCCTGACCTGCTGAGTTCCTCCAGCATTTTGTGTGTGTTGCTCTGGATTTCCAGCATCTACAGATTTTCTCATGTTTGGGCTATGTGGGAGGGAAGAGTTGGATTGATCTTGAAGTGAAGCCGTAGAAAAGGACAGCACAGAAACAGGCCCTTCAGCCTGTCTAGTCCATGCTGAACCATTTAAGGTGCCTAGTCCCATCAACCTGCACTGGGACCATAGCCCTCCATACCTCTACCATTCGTGTACCTATCCAAACTTACCTGAAATGTTAATATCGAGCTCGCATGCACTACTTGTGCTGGCAGCTCATTCTACATTCTCATGACCCTCTGAGTGAAGAAGTTTCCCCTCATGTTCCCTTAAACTTTTCAACTTTCACCCTTAGCCCATGACCTCTAGTTGTAGTCCCACCCAACCTCAGTGGAAAAACCCTGCTTGCTTTCACCCTATCTATACCCCTCATAATTTTGTGTACCTCTATCAAAACTGCTCTCAGTCTTCTACCTCCCAAGGAATAAAGTCCTAACCTATTTAATCTTTCTTTATAACTCAGGTCCTCCAGATCCAGCAACATCCTGGTAAATTGTCTCTGTTCTCTTTCAATCTTTCCTGTAGGTAGGTGACCAAAACTGCACATGATACTCCAAATTTGGCCTCACCAACATCTTACACAACTTCAACATAATGTCCCATCTCCTGTACTCAGCACTTTGATTTATGAAGGTCAATACTCTACCTACTTGTGGTGCCACTTTCAATGAATTATTTACCTGTATTCCCAGATCCCTTTGTTCTACCACACTCCTCAGTTCTCTACCATACACTGTGTAAGACTTATGCTGGTTGGTCCTACTGAAGAACCATACTTTAGAAAGGTATTGGCCATTTCCACCCTGGGAGAAAGTTTCTGGCTGTCCACTCAAGTTATGCCTCTGATCATCTTGTACATCTCTATCAAGTTGCCTCTCATCCTCCTTTGCTCCAAAAAGAAAAGCACTAGCTTGCTCAACCTGTTCTCATTAGACATGCTCTCTAATAGAGTCACAGAAATAGGCCCTTCATCCCATCTAGTCTATACCAAGGAATTTAAATTACCTAGTCCCATCGACCTGTACTTGGATCATAATCCTCCATCCCCCTGCCATCCAAAACTTCTCTTAAACATTGAAATCACATCCACACTTTCACTGGCAGCTCATTCCACACTGTCACCACCCTCTGAGTAAAGAAGTTACCCCTCTTCCACATCCTTCCCATAATGGACAGAAGTCCTAGCTCACTCAACCTTGCCACCTGATTGTGCTTCTGATTCTCATAAAACATGCACTCATACCCGCTTTATTAAGCATCTTCGCTCCATCCACAGGCAGCAGGGTTTCCCAGTGGTCAACCATTTTAATTTTAATTCCCATTCGGACATGTCAGTCCATTAACTCCTGTACTGCAATGATGAGGCCACTGTCAGGCTGGAGGAGCAACACCTCATATAACCATATAACAATTACAGCACGGAAACAGGCCATCTCGGCCCTTCTAGTCCGTGCCGAACATATCTGTCTGGGTAGCCTCCAACCCGATGGCTTAAACATCAATTTTTCCAACTTCAGCAATTTCCCCCCTCCCCCTTCACTCTTCTTCAATTCCCTATGTAGCACCCCCATTCTCTTCTCTTTTCCTCACTTGCCTGTCACCTCCCTCTGGTGCCCCTCCTCCACAGTTCTCTCCTATCAGATTCCTTCCTCTCCAGTCCTTTCCCTTTCCCAACCTTACTTCATCCCACCCTCCCCCACCCAGCTGGTTCACCTATCGCCTACCAGCTTCTCCTCCTCCCTCTCGCCACCTTCTTATTCTGGCTTCTTCCCCCTTCCTTTCTAGTCTTCAGCCTGGTAATGTTGACGGTTTATTCATTTCCATGGCTGCCGCCTGACCTGCTGAGATCCTCTGTGCGTGTTGCTCTGGATTTCCAGCGTCTGCAGAATCTCTGTGTGTATGATCTCACGATGCCAGCAACCTTCGCCGTCAAAGCATCCGCCGAGCTGCACATTTTCACCTTCTGTCTCAATTCCTGTAGGATTTCATGAAACAGAATAACTTGCGACAGAATGAGCACAGCCTGAAGAACTTTGACCTCACGGAGTACCGCCAGGTTCTGAGTGACCTTTCCATTCAGATTTATCAGCAACTGATTAAGGTGGCAGAAGGTCTCCTTCAGCCAATGATAGGTAAGTCTCGTCATCAATACTTCCTTATTAAATTCTATTTCTTGCACTTTATTGTCAGCCTGCACTGCACTCTCTGTAGCTGTTACACTTTATTCTGCATTCTGTTATTGTTTTACATTGTTCTACCTCAATGCGCTGTATTTTATTTATTTTATTTAGAGAACAGTGCAGAACCAGCCCTTTCAGTCCAATGAGCCTCAGCACCCAGCAACCCACCTGTTTAACCCTAGTCTAATCACAGGACAATTTACAATGACCAATTAACCTACTAACCAGTACGTCTTTGGACTAGGGAGAAAGCTGAAGCACCCGGAGGAAACCTACGTAGTCATGGGGGGAGCAAACAAACTCCTTACAGATACACCATATTTGAACTCCAGACTCTAGTGCCTCAAGCTACAGTGGCGTCACACTAATCGCAACGTTACCGCGGGGCCCCTGAACTCCTAAATCCCCTAAAGGGCGTAATGATCTGATCTGTATCGACAGTCTACAAGACAAGCTGTTCACTGTACCTGTGACAATAATAAACTAATTCCAGTACCATACTCACCGATCCAGGCTCGAGGCAGTTTCTTACCCCACTGTTATAAGATTATTGAATGGCTTCCTAGTACAATAAGATGGACTCTTGACCTCACAATCTGCCTCATTTTGATCCTTCACTTTATTGTCAGCCTGCTCTGCGTTCTCTCTGTAGCTGTTACACTTCATTCTGCATTCTGTTACTGTTTTACCTTGTTCTTCCTCAGTGCCCTGTGTAATTATCTGATCTGTATGAACAGTGTGTAAGTCAAGTCAAGCTGCTTTTTATTGTCATTTCAACCATAACTGCTGGTACAGTAGACAGTAAAATGTTCCTCCAGGACCCTGGTGCTACATGGAACAATACAAAGCTACACTAGACTACGTGAAATAACACAAAACTACATTAGACTTCAGACCTACATGGGACTACATAAAGTGCACAAAACAGTGCAAGACAGTACAATAATTAATAAACAAGACAATAGGCACAGTAAAGGGCAAATTACAATATAATAATAAATTATGTCAATGTAAACAATGTTTTAGCAGGAATTGAGAAAGAAATGAGCAAAAATTGCGAAGAGATTGGAGTGGTGTTGTGTGTGTGTGTGTGTGTGTGTGTGTGTGTGTGTGTGTGTGTGTGTGTGTGTGTGTGTGTGTGTGTGTGTGTGTGAGAGAGAGAGTGATTGATTGATTGATTGATTGATTGATTGATTGATTGATTGATTGATTGATTGACTGACTGACTGACTAACTGACTGGACTCCAGGAATTGAGGAGTCTAAATGGCTTGGGGGAAGAAACTGTTTAACAGCTTTTAACAGTATTTTAACAGTATCTTGGTACATATGACAATAATAATCCAATTCCAACACCAACACCAAGTTCCATCGCAGCAATCGAGGATTTCAAGTTTAATTAATGAGTTGTATAACTGTATATGGAAGCTATGATTCCACCGTGAAACTCCCAGATTGTCTTACAAACTTACCTGGTTCACTATCATCCTTTTGGGAAAGAAATCCACCATCCTTGTCTAATTCCAATCGAACTGATTGTAAACTGCCCTCTGAAAGGTCTGGCCAACTGGTATTTGTGATTCCACAGCAATGTGGTTGATTTTTAATGTTCCTCAGCAAATGACGAAGTAAATAATTTAAAGTCATAGAACATCACAGCACAGAAAAAGGCCCTTCAGCCCATTTAGTCCATGTGTAGCCCCATCGATGTGCACCTGGACAGTGTTCCTTCCACACCACTCCCATCCTTATAGAGTCATTGACCACCACAGCACAAAAACAAGCCCTTCAGCCCATCTAGTCTGTGCTGAGCTATTAATCTGTCTAGTCCCATCAACCTGCACCCGGACCTTAGCCCTCCATACCCCTCCTGTCCATATACTTATCCAAACCTCTCTTAAGTATTACAATTGAACCCGCATCCACCACTTCTGTCGGCAGCTTGTTCCATACTCGCACCATCCCCTGAGTAAAGAAGTTCCCTCTCATGTTCCCCTTAAATGTTTCACCTTTCACCTTTAACCCATGACCTCTCATTGTAGTCTCACCCAACCTCAATGGAAAAAGCCTGTTTGCATTTACCCTATCATAAGTTTTGTCGGCATGCATTGGTAAGTGGATGTTAATACTGCTGCTTTCCTATGAAGTATCTGCAATGCTGGAGAATGAGAGTATCCAGGGTCTGTCGAGCGTGAAACCCACGGGCTACAGGAAGCGTTCTTCCAGCCGGGTGGACGGAGACGACAGCTACACGCTAGATGCCATGTTGCGGCAACTGAACTTGTTAAACCACACGATGTGTGAGCATGGACTGGATCCGGAGATTATCCAGCAGGTCTTTCGGCAGCTCTTCTACGTCATCAATGCTGTGACGCTGAACAATCTGCTGCTGAGGAAGGACGTGTGCTCGTGGAGTACGGGAATGCAGATCAGGTATGGTTGGTGCAGGATGCCAAGGCTCGACAGAATAATCCCTCCCACCCTATTGTACTTGAAGATTAAGCAAAAATCCAAGCCCAATTAACAAGATAAGAAGTGTTGGTAAAGAAGTTAGTTTGTTATTCCTCATCATCATTATGTGCATGTCATATGATGTGGGTGATCGTGGTCTTTTCATGACCAGGATTGTTCTTGGCAGTTTTTTCTACAGAAATGGTTTGCCATTGCCTTTTTGTGGGCAGTGTCTTTACAAGACAGGTGACCCCAGCCATTGTCAATACTCTTCAGAGATTGTCTGTCTGGCATAGTGGTCATGTAACTGTGACATGATCTGCACCAGCTGCTCATACGATCATCCACCACCTGCTCCCATACCTGCACTTGACCCTGATCGGGAGGCTAAGCAGGTGCTACACCTTGCCCAAGGGTAACCTGCAGGCTCGTGGAGGGAAGGAGCACCTTACATCTCTTTTGGTAGAGACGTAACTCTACCCTGCCATGCAAGTTTGTTAGTGCTTCTAAAAATGCAGGAACTGATTAATATCGAGCATGAATTCTTGAGGTAAATATGATACCAAGATAGCAAGTGTGTGGTAAAATTGAAGTCAGTAGACATTTAAGAAAAGCACTTCAATAGCTGGAATCATTCCTTATGCAGAGGAAGAGGATTGAGTTTGAATCCTAATCAGAATAACATATAACAATCAGCATTAATATCACTGATGTATTACTCACTAGAGTTTAGAAGAATGAGGAGGGATCTCATTGAAACCGATCCGAAAGGCCTAGATAGAGTGCATGTGGAGAGGATGTTTCCTGTGGCGGGGGAGTCTAAGACCAGAGGACACAGCCTCAGAATAGAAGGGCGTCCATTTAAAATAGGATGAGGGGGAATTTCTTTAGCCAAAGAGTGGTGAATCTGTGGAATTTGTTGCCACAGGTGGCTATGGAGCCCAAGTCATTGGGGTACATTTAAGGCAGGGGTTGATAGATCCTTGATTTGTCAGGCAATGAAGGGATACAGGGAGAGAGCAGGAAATTGGAGCTGAGAGGGAAAATGGATCAGCCATGATGAAATGGTGGAGCAGACTCAATGGGCCAAATGGCCTAATTCTGCTCTTGTCTCTTATGGTCTGATATGTCATGAAATGCATTGTTTTGCTGCAGCAATACAGTACAATACTCAATAAAAGTTACTATAAGTTACCATAAGAAATATATTAAAAAATAATTTGTGCAAAAAGTGAGCAAAATATTGAGGTTATAGTTTTTTTATTTAGAGATACAGCATGGTATCGGGTCCTTCCAGCCCAACGAGCCCACACTGACCAATTACACCCATGTGATCAATTAACCTAGTAACCGGTAGGCTGCCTCTACCATCACCGCTGGTGGTGCGGACTGACATAGGGCAATATCTGTGTGGAGTTTGCACGTACACCTTGTGAGACGCAGCACGGTAACAGTCCTTTTTGGCCCAATGTGTCCCTGTGATCTAATTACACCCGTGTGACCAATGAAGCTTCTAAACAGTACACTTTTGGAATGTGGGAGAAGACCAGAGAACCCAAAGGAGACCCACACGGTGACGGGGAGAATGGACAAATTCCTTTCATGCAGCGGCAGGAATTGATTCCAGGTCCTAGACCTGTACTAGACCGCTAACCACTGTTATGGAATTTGTTTTGCAGAAGATTACAGTGCAATAAGGGTGGAGGTTACGTAGCATCCACACCAGGACCACCAGACTCAAAAACAGTTACATTCCCCAAGCAGTGAGGCTGATCAACACCTCCACCCACTAACCCACCCCTCCACACCCCCAACCACCACTACTTTATCATTTCCTGTCGGTCACCTTATGTACAGACACTCCTGTGCCTAGCGTCACTTTCAACCAATCAATGCATATAAGCTATCTTATGCACTTATGCTTCATAATCTTTTTTTATTATTGTTTTCTTTATCTTTTGTGGGTTTTTTTGTGCTGAATCAGATCTGGAGTAACAATTATTTTATTCTCCTTTACACTCACGTACTCGAAATAGCATTGAACAATCTTGAATCTTGGAGACACAAGAGGCTGCCAACACTGGAATCTCAAGCAATACACAGATTGCTGGAAAACATCAGTGGGTTGAGCAGTGTGTTGATCCTTTAAATTCTGTCCCCACCCCCCCCCCCCCACCCCTTAATCCATGACCCTCAGAATCTGACATATTCACCCTGGCAGAAAAATACTTCAACTATCTCCCTTGTCTGACCTAGGCTCTGATGCTCTGATGAAGGTAGAGCAGTAGATGTAGTGTATATGGATTTCAGCAAGGCATTTGATAAGGTACCCCATGCAAGGCTTATTGAGAAAGTAAGGAGGCATGGGATCCAAGGGTGACATTGCTTTGTGGATCCAGAACTGGTTTGCCCACAGGAAGGCAAAGAGTGGTTGTAGATGGGTCATATTCTGCATGGAGGTTGGTGACCAGTGGAGTGCCTCAGGGATCTGTTCTGGGACCCCTACTCTTCGTGATTTTTATAAATGACCTGGATGAGGAAGTGGAGGGATGGGCTAGTAAGTTTGCTAATGACACAAAAGTTGGAGGTGTTGTGGATAGTGTGGAGGGCTGTCAGAGGTTACAGCAGGACATTGATAGGATGCAAAACTGGGCTGAGAAGTGGCAGATGGAGTTCAACCCAGAGAAGTGTGAAATGGTTCATTTTGGTAGGTCAAGTATGATGGCAAGATGTAATATTAATGGCAAGACTCTTGGCAGTGTGGAGGATCAGAGGTATCTTGGGGTCCGAGTCCATAGGACACTCAAAGCAGCTGCGCAGGTTGACTCTGTGGTTAAGAAGGCGTACGGTGTATTGGCCTTCATCAATCATGGAATTGAATTTAGGAGCCAAGAGGTAATGTTGCAGTTATATAGGACCCTGGTCAGACCCCACTTGGAGTACTGTGCTCAGTTCTGGTCGCCTCACTACAGGAAGGATGTGGAAGCCATAGAAAGGGTGTAGAGGAGATTTACAAGGATGTTGCCTGGATTGGGGAGCATGCCTTCTGAGAATAGGTTGAGTGAACTCAGCCTTTTCTCCTTGGAGCAAAGGAGGATGAGAGGTGACCTGATAGAGGTGTATAAGATGATGAGAGGCATTGATCGTGTGGATAGTCAGAGGCTTTTTCCCAGGGCTGAAATGGTTGCCACAAGAGGACACAGGTTTAAGGTGCTGGGGAGTAGGCACACAGGAGATATCAGGGGTAAGTTTTCTACTCAGAGAGTGGTGAGTGTGTGGAATGGGCTGCTGGCAATGGTGGTGGAGGCGGATACGATAGGGTCTTTTAAGGGGCTTTTGGATAGGTACATGGAGCTTGGTAAAATAAAGGGCTATGGGTAAGCCTAGTAATTTTTTAGATAGGGACGTGTTTGGCACAACTTTGTGGGCCGAAGGGCCTGTATTGTGCTGTAGGTTTTCTATGTTTCTATGTGTATGCTTCTCATTTATCAGCCCAGAGAAACCAAGTTTGTTGCATCGAGTATTGCATACCATTCTGGTCCAGGCTCCATAGTAGGAATGATGTCAAGGCTCTGGAGTGGGTGCAGAAGAGATTTATCAGGATGCATGTCTTATAACGGCAGGTTGAGTAGAGAGACAGTATCTTTTCCCAGGGTTGAAATGTCTAATACCAGAGGGCATGTATTTAAGGCGAGAGGGGGTAATTTCAAAGGAGATGTGAGGGCATATTTTTTTACAGAGAGAGTGGTGGATGCCTGGAATGCACTGCCTGGGGTGCTGGTAGAGGCAGGTACATTAGGGATGTTTAGGTGGGCACATGAACATGAGGACATTGTGTAGGAGGAGGGGATTAGTTTAGTTGGCCATTTGATTACTAATTGAATTGGTTCAGCACAACATCGCGGGCTGAAGAGCCGGTTCCTCTGCTGGACTGTTCAATGTTCTGAGTTCTGAAGCCCTCCCTTTGGCAAAGACACTCTAAAACTGGCAACATGGTTGCTTAGTGCGGTGAGATGATCTGTGAGGCCAGTATGTGAAACAAAGGTTTTCACTGTACAGAACCAGAGTCATGTTTATAATCACTGACATATGTTGTGAAATGTGGTGTTTAGTGGCAGCAGCACATTGAAAACATAAAATATACTTTTAATTGCAATAAGAAATAAATATTAAATAAATGAATAGTGGAAATAGAGAGCAAAGTAGTGCGGAGTGGGGGTCACTGTCCATTCAGAGATTGGATGGCAGAGGGGAAGGAACTGTTCTGAACACTGAGTGTCTGTCTTCAGGCTCCTGTACCACCACTTAGTGGAAAAGCCATGACATGGTTGTGAAGAATAGTTGTTTTTATTGTATAATGAGTTGGTTTGTCATTGGGGAGGAGGGAAGGCAAGACATTGAGGAAGAATAATAGGGCATTTAATGGAATGTTTTCAACAAATAATTCTCAATAATTCAACAAATAGCCATCATTTTAAAATAGCTATTTAAAGAATGTCCTCACCTTTTCTTCTATTCCCTACTCTAGCCTCTTACCTCTTCTCACATACTGATCATCTCCCTCCGGTGCCCCTCCTCCTCCCCTTTTCCCCATGGTCCACTGTCCTCTCATATCAGATTCCATCCTCTCCAGCCCTCTACCATTTCCACCTGCTTGGCTTCTCATTCTAGCTATCCTTCTTCCCCTTTCCCTTCCTTTTTTTGTCTGGCATCTTCCCCCTTCCTTTCCAGTATGGATGAAGGGTCTCAGCCAGAAACTTCAACTGTTTGTTCATTTCCATGGATGCTGTGTGATCTGCAGAGTTCCTCCAGCATTTGTGTGTGCTGTAGTTCCATCAGCAGTGATGTTATGAAGTGATGCCTCAGATTTGAGGGGCTGATGGCCTTTCCTTCATCCTAATTCAAAGATTTATATGAGTTTTCCTCAGGTTTATTTAGATTTTTTTCTCTAAAAATATTGTGTAAATAACCATTAGATTTGTTTCGATAGATATAACATCAGCCAGCTAGAAGAATGGTTGCGAGGAAAAAACTTACAACAAAGCGGGGCTGTGAAGACATTGGAGCCTCTAATCCAAGCTGCACAACTTCTCCAAGTGAAGAAGAAATCCACTGAAGATGCTGCAGCCATCTGCTCGATGTGTAAAGATTTGTCCACACAACAGGTAAATGGCCTTTCACTATTCACGTGCTTCTGGCCGAGCTGTCAACCTTCAGCCAGTTCAATGCCTGTTAAGACCATAAGACATAGGAGCCAGATTAGGCTATTCGGCCCATCATATCTGCTCTACCATTTCAACATGGTTGATCCATTTCCCTCACAATCTTATTCTCCTGCCTTCTCTCTGTAACCTTTGACACCCTGACTAATCAAGATTTTATCAACCTCTGCTTTAAATACACTCACATCTGTCTGTGGCAATGCACTCCACAGATTCAATACCCTCTGGCTGAAAAAATTCCTCCTCCATTGTTAAGCACCTTGATGTGGGGTCAGCCATATTGGAATGGTGGAGCAGACTCGATGGGACAAAAGGCCTAATTCTGCTCTTATGTCTTATGGTCTTAGGTGCTGCCTGACTTGCTGAGTTCCTCCATTTTCTATGTGTTGCTCTGCTACGAAGTGTCAGACATGTTAATATCTTGTGCTGACCATATCATCTCCAGAGATCTCCACAATTATGTCAATAACAGTGAGAAGAAAGAAACTGTGATTAATATCAATGAACAGAAGAAGAATGTAGAGGTGGTAGATATTAATTTTTCCAAACAGAGAATAGAGAGATGTTCCTTTAGAATAGAAGTAAGAGGAATTTCTTTAGCCGGAGAGTGATGAAACCGTGGAATTCATTGCCACAGGCAGCTGTGGAGACAAAGTAATTGGGTTTATTAAAAGCGGAGGTTGGTGAATCAAGAACCTATCAGCCTCCACTTTGATGACCTGGCCTCCACAGCCATCTGTGGAAATGTATTCCACACCCTCTGGCTAAAGAAATTCCTCCTCATCTCTGTTCCAAATGGACATCCCCATATTCTGAGGTTGTGCCCTCTGGGCCCAGACTCCCCCAGACCTTGGATGAGTCACGTTTATCTGATTATTATGTATTTAACTCAATATCTGTTGTTCTTTTTTCAAAACAGATTGTCAAAATATTAAACCTATACACACCAGTAAATGAGTTTGAAGAACGTGTAACTGTATCCTTCATTAGAAATATTCAGGTAAGCATTTCATGGATCAATAAGGTGTTCACTCAGAGATTGGAGGCATGAGTGCTGATGCTTTGAGAATAATTTGGCAAGATATTGTCAAAGTTTTTCTTTGAAAAATGCCATTCAATTACTTGACATTACCAATTAAGACAAATTTGCAATTGTGTTGATTGCTGACATTTTATAAAAGGTGAAGTATTTAAGAGGAACACGGGTGGGGGGGGTAGTCAGAGGGTGGTGAGAGTGTGGATGTGGGTTCGATTTCAGCATTTAAGAGAATTTTGATGGATGAGGGCTATGATCCAGAACACAATGAACAACCACCACAGACACATGAATATAGAGGGATGGGTGTAGGCAGAACAGGTTTAGTTTAATTTGGCATCATGTTCAGTATAGACAATCTGGGCCAAAGGATCTGTTTCTGTGCTGTACTGTTTTATGTTCGGAGATCAGATTTATTTATCACCTGTACGTCGCAACTTTTGGTGAAGTGTGCCCTTTGAATGGACATTAATGCAACCTGGGGAGATGCTGGGGGCAGCCTGCAAGTATCACCACACATTCCAACAACAACAATATCTGTTATGTTTCTGGTGGAGAAAAATCCTCAGTTGAGAGCAAAAAAAAAGGAAAATATAACCACACCTCTGTTTCTTTGTGAGAGAGAGGCCCTGCGTTGGTCAGGGTTGACCATGGATATTGCATTCTGGCTGTCTATGTGATACACAAGCCAGGGCAGTACGATATGAAGAGTAAGCTGTTATCCATGTAACAGCTCCCCTCCCCACACAGCTGATGGAACGGCAGAGACCGATACAGTTTGCCACCAGCGGCTTCTCAGGGGTTGACAGTCAGCATTGAACTCAACATAGGATTGCCTTAAGGACTCCAGCTCCAGATTTTTCCCTCCAGGTTTGCTTCTGAAGCCTTCCCCAAGAGTGGGTATAGTCGCAAGGCAGCGGAGCTCGGAGATCAGAGTTTTCCTCCTTCTCGATGAGCTGCCAACAATGGCTGAAGGAACCTATATGTCCAGGGCAACTGGTTTTAAGGTGTTAGTAACCTGCCTTTGCCCCTTCTCCTGTCAGTAGAAATTGTTCTACCGAGTTTAGTAGCTAAGCCGCCCGCGATGGTCAAGAGCTGGGCTTGGTTGTCAGAGACTGTTTGAGACACACACCATTAGGAGCACTTAATAGGTAGTGGGAGCTCATCCCCACAATCGATCCTCCCCCCCCCCCCCCGCCAAACGGCTATGACAGTCGTAAAGAACCTTATTGTATATAAACATGTATAAGTGCATATAATGTGCTGGCATTGGAGAAGGTCCAGAGGAGGTTAACAAAAATGATTTCAGAAATGAAAGGGTTAAAGTATAAGGAGTGTTTGATGGCTATAGGCCTGTACTGACTAGAGTTTAGAAGAATGTGGGGGATTCATTGAAACCTATCGAATGTTGAAAGACATAGATAGAGTGGATGTGGAGAGGATGTTTCCTATAGTGGGGGAGTCTAGGACCAGAGGACACAGATAGAGTGGATGTGGAGAGGATGTTTCCTATGATGGGGAAGTCTAGGACCAGAGGGCACAGATAGAGTGGATGTGGAGAGGATGTTTCCTATGGTGGGGGAGTCTAGGACCAGAGGGCACAGATAGAGTGGATGTGGAGAGGATGTTTCCTATAGTGGAGAGTGTAGAACCAGAGGACACAACCTCAGAATTGAGGGTTGTTTATTTAGGTGAGAGATGAGGAGGAATATCTTTAGCCAGAGGGTGGTAAATCTATGGAATTCATTGCCACAGACAGCTGCAGAGGCCAAGTCATAGAGTATATTTAAAATGGAGGTTGATAGGCTCTTGATAGTCCGGCAAAGATGATGGGAAGAAAGTAGCAGAATGGGGTTGAGATGAATAATAAGTCAGCCATGATGGAATGGTGGAGTAGACTTGAATAGCCTAATTCTGCTCTTATCTCACGGTCTTATGCTTGTGCAGTAGAATTTACTTATGTATAAGTATGTTCTTGTGGAGTAAAACTTGCGTGTACTAGTGTGTAGCTGTGCTGTGAAATTTACTTGTATAAAAATACATGTGTGTGTACCTGCTCTGTAGAACTGATCATTGTTTTCTCCCCATACAGTCCAGTTTACAAGACCGCAATGAACAGCCTCAACTATTGTTGGACTTCAAACGCATGTTTCCCGTTATGTTCCCATTCAACCCTTCGGCACTCAACCTGGACAGCATTCACATCCCAGCAAACCTGAACTTGACTTTCCTCATCCGAGTGTAGAACAAAGGGTTTCTGTGCACATTTACAGGGAGGGAGGAAACCTGAATGTTGCTGCATCTCAGTGATTATTGGAACAATGAATCACACAGGCATATCAAAACTCGAAATAACCCATCATCGTTGCGAATAAACGTCTCACACAAACCATTATAATTCATTTAGATGGAACGTCATGCATCTGCAGTGATAGACAATGTCTTATTTTTATAATTAACAAAGCAATGACAACTTGAGTAGAATATAAAAACAGAGAAGACCGCACCGCAGATTTTGATACTTAGGACCCATGTAAACTTTATAACCAGAAGAGGAAGAGGCTGGATTCACAACTTGATTTCTGCATGTTTTGCAACTCATCTTTGGCTTCTTGTCACAATTCGGGTCTGAAATGGAAGAGCCCACTTTGCATTCCTAATACATGCAGTGGCAGAGCATTTTGTGGTTGGGTGGAATTGTTCTCTGTCACCATACGAGGAGACATCATCAATGCACTGTTAATTGTGGTGTCCTCCGAATACTTGGCCTTTATAAATCAGCTGATTGGTCGTCATTACGGAAACTCAATTGTGACGTAGGGAGGAAGTCCCTGATTGGTTGTGTGGCAAACTTTGTGCATTGTAGTCTGGAATTATGCCCGCATTGGCTCATAAATAGGATCGAAGTCTATTTGAATGTTTACAAGATTGTTTGTGGAAAACTATGGTTCTAGGAATTCTCTCGTGAGCATTTCTGTAAACAGACATGTAGACCTTGATCCTATTTATGAGCCAACGAAGGCAAAATTCCAAACCACAACACACGAAGCTTGCCACACAACCAATCAGTGATGAGATTTCCTCCCCACATCACAACTGAGTTTCCGTCATGGCCCATGCATTCAGAAGACACCACAATTAACAGCTCACTGGTGATGTCTCCTCGGTTGGTGATGAAACATTTGCAAGTAAATTTCCAAGACTGGAGAACAGTTCAAACCAACCATCAACCACCCAAGCTACATATTTTCTGAATTATTTCCAGTGTATTCTATAGAGATACAATCTAATTTTTCAGAGAAATTATAGAGAGGAATAAACAAGCGATGGTTCAGGCCAAGACCCTGAGACCCTACGTTAGGACTGGATTATCAAGATGGTCCAGTACTAATGTAAAGGGTCTCAGCCTGAAATTCAACTGTTTATTTCCCTCTATAGATGCTGCCTGACCTGCTAAGTTCCTCTGGCATTTAGTGTGTGAATTTCCATCATCTGCAGAATCTCTTGCGTTTGTGTTGGGTAAGGCTGGGATTTGGGTCTGGTCAATACATACAGCCAAACTAGGGTTAATATCACTTTTCTATTAGTCTAATCCAGGGGTTGACAGCCTGGGGTCCATGAACTCTGTGGTTACTGGTAGGGGTCCATAGCCTAAAAAGGGTTGGGAACCCCTGGTCTAATCTATTTTCCCCTCGTTTATGCTGGTGTGGATATGTTTTGTCACTTTGTTGTTTGAGAAAACCATGCTTCTATATCTGAAACATGGGCAAAGCGGTATTGAGCAGTTTTCTGCAAGCTTCCTCTGTGAGCTTGTAATGAATAACTTAGCTCTGTATCTGTGCCTTGCTTGTTGAAGGACCAATTTGATTGTGTCCCCACATAACCCCCAGAAATGATCACCATTTCAGTTGGTGACGTTGGTATGATGCATCATATCACAACCACAAAAGCTTCACAGCTTGTGAGATGGTGACAGTGCAGCATTCTTGGTGAACAGATTTATTGATCAATTGTGATCTGCAGAAACTTCCCCATTGTGTTGCAATTCAGAACATTGCCAATCGTTACTAGTACACATCCTGCAATATCTAACACCTGAAAGAGGTCTCTTTTACAGAGACAACAGAACTACACTGGCAAAGTCAGTATCGTCATATTTAAATCACTTTCTTCTTAAGCCCATCACCCCTACAGCCACCAACAGCAGTCTTCTGACCTGGGCCAGTTTTTCAAGTTGTGTCCAGGTGTAACTCATCTTCGAAGATCCTTCCTCTTGCAGGGATGAGGCCTTTGGAACTTCTGTTGGCTTTTCTGTAACTCTGGGTCTTTACGGGATAGGTTTGCTAGCCCTGCGCCCAACCCTCCCCCTTTCACAGCCGGGCTTGGGACCATCCATGGCAGAATCATATTTAAATCGAGCAGACATTTATGAATTGAATATAGTTTACTGCCATTTTATAGAGGGTTGCATTTCACTTAACTGTCCTGTTCTGTCCCACAACAACATCCAATGTGTGGGAAGCATGTGCCTTTTACACCTCTGACTAAATCACTCCAATACCTAGTCCTGAATTTCCACTTGCATGTTCCTGTGTTGAATTTGTTGCAGGAGAATTGATTACTGTTGCCACAAACACAGTTGTGGACATACGATGTGTATTCATATTACACACATGGTCTGTAAAGGGCACTGTGTATGAATTCTCATTGTCAGTCATTATTCTATGAAGCCAAGCTTACAGCTCCATAAAAATCTCAGAGAATTCACACACGCTCACAAGCAAAATACTTGATCCTCATATTTCCTACTCCAACTTCTCCAGCTGCTCTTCCCACCTCTACATTGGAACAAGGAAGTGGAAGCCCTGAAGAGACAAAGATTGAATTCTGAGACTTGAACTCTTCATTCCCTTCGCAGTGTCTAATGAAAACTACACTGGATAATGGAACTGGGTAAAATAATAAAGTATTTGTGGTTACAAAAGAAGATATTAAAGTGCTGTGTTCAAATATTGACAGATTACATAAATGTATTGCGAAAACATTTCTTTGTAATATTTTAAGTTAGGTAAATTTGATGTTTTCATAGTTTAAAAGTCATTTATTTTTAATTTAGATTTATGAAAGAGAAACGATGGTATAAGTATAACTTTATTAAGTTGCATGAGAAAGAGAGGCAGCATTATGTTCAGATATTGTTGGAAGAGAATTAAGCACAATTGGTGTAATTAAAGACTGTTTTGCACAGACTGTTGTACTGTTTAAATCTGACTTGTGTGTCCCTGAGGAACAAAGTGATTCATTTATTCAGATGGGTTCAGCATAGGACATATCAGATGTTCTGAAGACTGGATGGGAAAACGTCTTCATTCAGCAAGACAATATCAACTCAATCTCTATTCTGTGGAGTTAGAGCATACAAGAGTACAGCACGGGAACACAATGTTGTGGCAAACCAATTAAATTAGTAATCACGTGGCTAACTAAGCTAATTCCTTCTAGTGGCACAATGCCCAAACCCCTCAATTTTCCTCACATTTACGTGCCTATCTAAACATCTTTTAAAAATCTCAAATGTATCTGCTTCTACCATGCAGCGCATTCTAGGCACCCATCTCTCTCTATGTAAAAAAACAATTGCCCTTCACATCTCCTTTGAACTTGCCCCCTCTCACCTTAAATGCATGTCCTCTGGTATTGGACCTGTCAACCCTGGGGAAATAAGGTACTGTCTGTCTATTTTATGCCTCTCCTAACCTTTAACATAGGTTTAACATAACTTCCCATCTTTTGAACTCAATACATTGACTAATGAAGGCAAGTATGCCACATGCCTTCTTACCCACCCTATCGACCTGTGTAGCCACTGTCAGGGAGCTATGAACTTGTACCCCAAGATCTCTGCTCATCAACACTGTTAAGGAATTTGCACTGAACAATGTGTTGTCTCTTTACAGGTGCCCTACCAAGTGCAACACTTCACATTTGGCCGGATTAAACTCCATGTGTCAGTTCTCTGCCCATATCTGCAAATGATCTATTGTATTCTTTACCAGTCATCTATATTATAACCATATAACCATATAACAATTACAGCACGGAAACAGGCCATCTCAGCCCTTCTAGTCCGGGCCGAACGCTTACTCTCGCCTAGTCCCACTGGCCCGCACTCAGCCCCTAACCCTCCATTCCTTTCCTGTCCATATACCTATCCAATTTTACCTTAAATGACAATACCAAACCTGCCTCTACCACTTCTACTATGCAGATGTATGCATAGTAGAAGTATGCAGATGATACTAAGGTAGGTGGCGTTGTGGATAATGAAGTAATTTTTCAAAGCTTGCAGAGAGATTTAGGCCAGTTAGAAGAGTGGGCTGAGCGATGGCAGATGGAGTTTAAAGCTGATAAGTGTGAGGTGCTACATTTTGGTAGGAATAATCCAAGTAGGACATACATGGTAAATGGTAGGGCATTGAAGAATGCAGTAGAACAGAGTGATCTAGGAATAAATGTGCATAGTTCCCTGAAGGTGGAATCTCATGTGGATAGGGTGGTGAAGAAAGCTTTTGGTATGTTGGCCTTTATAAATCAGAGCATTGAGTATAGGAGTTGGGATGTAATGTTAAAATTGTACAAGGCATTGGTAAGGCTGAATTTGGAGTATTGTGTACAGTTCTGGTCACTGAATTATAGGAAAGATGTCAACAAAATAGAGAGAGTACAGAGAAGATTTACTAGAATGTTACCTGGGTTTCAGCACCTAAGTTACAGGGAAAGATTGAACAAGTTAGGCCTTTATTCTTTGGAGTGTAGAAGGTTGAGGGGGGACTTGATAGAGGTATTTAAAATTATGAGGGGGATAAATAGAGTTGACGTGGATAGGCTTTTTCTATTGAGAGTAGAGGAGATTCAAACAAGAGGACATGAGTTGAGACTTGGGGGCAAAAGTTTGAGGGTAACATGAGGGGGAATTTCTTTACTGAGAGGGTGGTAGCTGTGTGGAACGAGCTTCCAGTAGAAGTGGTAGAGGCAGGTTCGGTATTGTCATTTAAAGTAAAATTGGATAGGTATATGGACAGGAAAGGAATGGAGGGTTATGGGTTGAGTGCGGGTCAGTGGGATTAGGCTAGAGTAAGTGTTCGGCACGAACTAGAAAGGCTGAGATGGCCTGTTTCCGTGCTGTAATTGTTATATGATTATATGGTTACTGGAAGCTTGTTCCACACAGCTACCACTCTCTGAGTAAAGAAATTCCCTCTCGTGTTACCCTTAAACTTTTGTCCCCTAACTCTCAACTCATGTCCTCTTGTTTGAATCTCCTCTACTCTCAGTGGAAAAAGCCTAACTACGTCAACTCTATCTATCACCCTCATAATTTTAAATACCTCTATCAAGTCCCCCCTCAACCTTCTACACTCCAAAGAATAAAGACCTAACTTGTTCAATCTTTCCCTGTAACTTAGGTGCTGAAACCCAGGTAACATTCTAGTAAATCTTCTCTGTACTCTCTCTATTTTGTTGATATCTCTCCTATAATTCAGTGACCAGAACTGTACACAATACTCCAAATTCGGCCTTACCAATACCTTGTACAATTTTAACATTACATCCCAACTCCTATACTCAATGCTCTGATTTATAAAGGCCAACATACCAAAAGCTTTCTTCACCACCCTATCCACATGAGATTCCACCTTCAGGGAACTATGCACCATTATTCCTAGATCACTCTGTTCTACTGCATTCTTCAATGCCCTACCATTTACCATGTATGTCCTACTTGGATTATTCCTACCAAAATGTAGCACCTCACACTTATCAGCATTAAACTCCATCTGCCATCGCTCAGCCCACTCTTCTATCTGGCCTAAATCTCTCTGCAAGCTTTGAAAAACTACTTCATTATCCACAACGCCACCTACCTTAGTATCATCTGCATACTTACTAATCCAATTTACCACCCCATCATCCATAAAACTAATCCTCATATCCTCTGCAAACTTACTACATTTTCATCCAGGTCATTTATATACATCACAAACAGCAGAGGTCCCAGTACAGATCCCAGTAGAGCACCACTTATCTCAGACCTCCAGCTAGAATAAGTCCCTTTGACCACTACTCTCTGTTTTCTACGGGGAAGCCGGTTCTGAATCCAAACAACCAATTTGCACGGACTTTAAACTTAATCTTCTGTATGAGCCTCCCATGAAAGACTTTGTCAAATGCCTTACTAAAATCCATGTAAACATTTTATCCATGTTTGGCTCCATCATGGGCACTAGCCTCCCCAGCATCCAGGACATCTTTGAGGAGTGATGCCTCAAAAAGATGGCATCATCATTAAGGATACCCATCATCCAGGACATGCCCTCTTCTCATTGCTACCGTCAGGGAGAAGGTACAGGAGCCTGAAGAGGCACACTCAATGTTTCAGAAATGGCTTCTTCCCCTCTGCCATCAGATTTCCGAATGGATAGTGAACCCATGAACACCACCTCACTACTTTTTCTTTTCTCTCTCTTTTTGCACTATTTATCTAGTTTAACTTTATGAAGTTAAATTAAATAAGTAGTTTCAAAAAGAGAGAAAAAAGATGTAAAAACTTACTGTAATTCAGTTTATTATTATGTGGTACTGTTGCAAACCAGCCAATATTGTGGTGAACCAGCTAAAAAGTATATCAAAAACACCCTCAAGCTAATCCCTCCTACCTACACAATGTCCATATCCCTCCATCTGCCTTACATTCATTTGCCTATCCAAACGTCTCTTAAAAGCCTCTAATGTATTTAATGCTTCTAATGTATTTGCCTTTGCTACCATACCAGGGCAGCGCATTCCAGGCATCCACCACTCTTCCAGTAAAAACCTACCCCTCTCATCCCCTTTGAACCTACCCCCCTCACCTTCAATGCATGCCCTCTGGTATTAGATATTTCTACCCTGGGAAACAGATACTCCCTACCGACTCTATCTCTGCCTGTAATAAACTTATAAACCTCTATCAAATCTCCCCTCAGCCTCTGATGCTCAAAAGAAAACAACCAAAGTTAATCCAGCCTCTCACGATAGCATGTATCCTCTAAACCAGGCAGCATCTCGGTAAGTTTCTTCTGCACCCTCTCCAGAGCCTAACATCCTTCCTATCGTGGGGCAACCAGAACTGTCTGCAATTCTCCAGATCTGGACTAACAGAGTTTTATAAAGTTGCAACATAGCCTCTTGACTTTTGAACTCAATGCCTCGACTAATAAAAGCAAGCATTCTATTAGCCTCCTTAACCATCCTATTGCCCTGTGTAGCCTCTTTCAAGGAGCTATGAACTTAGATCCCAAGATCTTTCTGCTCAGCAACATTGATCTTGCCCTTGACACTGTCCTGTCTCCTTCCATTTGCCCTACTAAGGTGCAACACCTCACATTTATCTCTGTCTACCATTTCTCTGCCCAAATCTGCAACTGATCTATACCGTGCTGTATTCTTTTCCAATCCTCTACACTATCTGCAACTCTACCAAGCTGGGTATCACATTTTCACCCAGGTCATTTATAAACATCACAAACAGTAGAGGTCCCAGCACAGATCCCTGTGGAACACCACTAATTACAGACCTCCAGCTCGAATAAGTCCCTTCAACCAATACCCTCTGTCTTCTATGCACAAACCAGTTCTAAATCCAAACAGCCAATTCACCACTCTCTCTTCACCTTGTCAAGTTGATGAGGTACAACCTGCCATGCACAAAGCCATGCTGGTTCTCCTTAATTAGGCCATGAGTTTCCAAAGGTTCTTACATCCTATCCCTAAGAATTTTCTCCAGCAATTTCCATACAATTGACATGAGTCTCATCAGTCTATAGTTCCCAAGATATTGCCTTGTTCCCTTCTTAAATAGAGGTACAACTTTAGCCACCCGCCTGTCCTCCAGGTCCTCGCCTGTGCCTAGAGAGGACACGAAGTACTGGTGAAGGGCCCAGCAATCTCATCTCTTGCCTCTTCCTATAACCTGGGGTAAATCCCATCAGGCCCTGGGTACTTATTCACCTTACTACTCATTAAGATCCCAGCACTTCCTCCTCTTTGGCCTCTAGATACCCTAACGTATTTATACCCTCAGCACTGATTTCCTGGTCTTCCAATCCTTTTACTTGGTAACTACTGAAACAAAGTGCTCATTGAGTATCTCACTCACACTCTCCCCATCCAAGCAAATGTTCCTCCCTTTATCCTTGAGTGGTCCTACTCTCTCCCTACTATCCTCTTGCTTTTGATACCTCTTTCAGAACCCTGGACTGTAGTCCATCCAGTCCAAATGACTTATCTACCTTCAGAACTTTCAGTTTCCCAAGTAATAGCAACTGCTCTCACTTCTGCTCCCTGACAGTCTTGAACTTCCAGCATTACACTGGTGTCTTCCCCAGTGAAGACTTATGCAAAGTACTTCTGATATCAACTCTCGCCTCTCTTTTACTCTTTATATATCTGAAAAAAACTTTTGTTCTCCTCTTTGATATTACAGACCAGCTTACTGTACCTTCATATTTCATCTTTTCCCTGTTTATGGCTTTCTATTTGTCTTCTGTTGGATTGTAAAAGCTTCCCAATCCTCTACCTTCCCACTCATTTTTGCTCTGTTTTATACTCTCTCTTTTGCTTTCTGATGTGTTGCTATGGAAACAATGTTTTCAACTGAAATTAAGGGGAGAGGGACAGTACAAAGGTTTAATATTTAAACACAGAATGGAATTATTATAAACACGAGAAATTCTGCAGATGCTGGAAATCTAGAGAAACACACACAAAATACTGGAGGAACTCAGCAGGTCAGGCTGCATCCATGGAAATGAACAAACAGTCATCACCCTCAACAATTTATCCTTTGGTTTCTCCTAATTTCTCCAGACCATGGGCACCCGCAGGAGCCGCGGTTATGTCTGCCTTTTTGTTGGCTACCTAGAAAAGTCCTTGTTCCAAGCCTTCCCTGGTAATACTCCCCAGCTCTTCCTCCGCTACATTGATAACTGCATTAATGGTCCTTCATGCACCCATGCTGGAGCTCGTCAATTTCATCAACTTTGCCTAAAAGTTCCACTCTGCCCTTAAATTCACTTGGTCCATTTCTGACACTTCCCTCCTCTTTCTTGATCTCTCTGTCTCCATCTATGGAGTCGAACTGTCAACTGATATCTTTTCTAAACCTACTAATTCCCACAGCTATCTTGACCATACCTCTTCCCACCCTGTCTCCTGTAAAAATGCTACTCCCTTTTCTCAGTTCCTTCACCTCCGCTGCATCTGTGACTGGGCTGAAACTTTCCTTTCTGGGACATCGGCGACATCCCACTTCTTCAAGAACAGAGTTTTGCTTCCTCCATTATTGATGCTGCTCTCACAGGCATCTCCTCTATTTCATGAACATGCACGCTCACCTCATCTTCTTGCCTCTTTAACAGTGATAGAGTTGTCCTTACCTACCACCCCAAGAGCTTCCACATCCAAAAACATCATTCTCCACAACTTCTGCCATCTCCACTGAAATCCAATCACCAAACACATCTTTACCTTCCCCACCCCCCCCCAACTCACTGCTTTCCACAGGGATCTCTCCATCTGTGATCCCTTTGTTCTTTTATCCCTCCCCACTAATCTCCAGCCTGGCACTTATCCCTGCAAGTGGTCAAAGTGCTACACCTGCCTATTCACCTTCTCCCTCACCTCTATTTGGGGCCACAAATAATCCTTCCAAGTGAGGCAAGATTTTACCTGTGAATCTGCTGGGATTGTCTATTGCATCTGGTGCTCCCAATGTGACCTCCTCTACATTGGTGAGACCCTTCGTAAACTGGGAAATCACTTTTGTCAAGCACTGCCACTCCATCCGCCAAAAACAGAACTTTCTGGTGGCCAAACATTTTAATTCCAATTCCCAATCCCATTCAGACATTTTGGTCCAAGGCCTCCTCTCATGCCATGATGAGACCATCCTCAGGATGGAGGAGCAACACCTCATATTCCATCTGGGTCCAACCTTGTGGCATGAACGTCGATTACTCCTTCTGGCAAAATTTATTCCCTCCTCCTCCCTTCTTCTATTCCCCACTGGCATTTTACCTCTTCTCATCTGCCCTTTGATCCTCTCCTCCTTCCCTTTCTCCTATGGTCCATTCTCCGGTCCTATCAGATTCCTTTGCCTTTCCCTTTCCCAACCACCTATCACCTTCTAGGTATCCTCCATCCCCTCCACCTACATTTTTATTCTGGTATCTTCCCCTTTGCTTCTCCTAATGAAGGGTCTTGGCCTGAAATGTCGACTGTTTATTCATTTCCATGGAGGCTGCCTGACCTGCTGAGTTCCTCCAGCGCTTTGTGTGTGCTGCAATGCAATTATTAACTTTATTAAAATCTTTACTTAAAAATTAATACTTGGTAAAGTTACAAAATAATGAAGTCTTTTAAATGTTCTGAGTCACAGAAGAGAATGTTTGAAGAGAGAAGTGATTCTTTACTGCTTAGAACATCACACAGTACAGGCCATTTGGCCCACAATGTTGTGCTGACCTTTTAACCAACTCTAAGATCAATCTAATCACTTCCTTCCCACATAGCCCTCCATTTTTCTATCATCCATATTCCTAACTAAGAGTTTCATTTTCTGTGATAATGTTTTTCTGCTGCTATGCGCCTTCTGTCGTGTCTGACTGTTGGTACCCTGTTTTGCACCTTGGCCCTGGAGGAAAGCTGTTTCATTTGTCTGTGTTCTCAGGTATAGTTGAATATGCCATTAGGGAGATTGAACTTGGACTTCAATCTCCCTAATGTAACCGACTCTACCATGTGGACAGTAATATTCCACATTCTGAAATTTTAGCTCGACTGTGCACTGAACTAGTCATAATGTCTCAAGATTGAAGATTGTTTAATATCATTTCCAGTACACAAGTGTAGAGGAGAATGAAATAATTGTTACTCCAGATCCAATGCAGAACAAAGAAAAAAATCACAGTAAGATAAAGGAGGACAATAATAATAAGAAATATAATTAAAATAATAAATTTAAACGATGCTGGAGAGGTGGTACTAGGAGACAATGAAATAGCAGATGAATTTTATAAACATTTTGCATCAGTCTTCACTGTGGAAGGCACTCACATTATGGTGGAAGTTCCAGGTGTCAGGGGCATGAAGGGTGTGAAGTTCCCATAATTAGAAGGTTCTTGGGAAACTGAAAGGTCTGAAGGTAGATAAGTCACCTGGACCAGATGGTGCACACACCAAATTTCTGAAAGAGGTGGCTGAAGAGATAACAGAGGCATTAGTAATGATCTTTCAAGAATCACCAGATTCTGGAATGGTTCCGGAAGACTGAAAATTGGAAATGTTACTCCCCTTCATAAAGGGAGAGAGGCAGAAGAAAGGAAATTATAGGCCTGGTAGTCTGACCTCAGTGGCTGAGAAGATGTTGGAGTCAATTATTAAGGATGAGGTCTCCAGGTACTGGGAGGCACATGATAAAATAGGCTGTAGTTAGCATGGTTTCATCAAGAGAAAATCTTGCCTGACACATCTGTTGGAATTCTTTGAAGAAATGGCAAGCACGATAGACTGTGGAGAACCAGTTGATGTTGTGTACTTGGATTTTCAAAAGGCCTGTGATGAAGGTACCAGTCCATGAGGCTGCTTAACAAGCTACAAGCCCATGGTATTACAGGAAAGATTCTAGCATGGATAAAGCAGTGGCTGATTCGCAAAAGGCAAGGAGTGGGAATAAAAGGAGCCTTTTCTAGTGACTAGTGGTGTTCCACAGGGGTCAGTATTGGGACTGATTCTTTTTAAGTTATATGTCAATGATCTGGATAATGGAATTGATGGCTTTGTTGCAAAGTTTGCAGACGATATGAAGATTGGTGGAGGGGCAAGTAGTTTTGAGGAAATAGAGAAGCTACGGAAGGACAGACAGATTAGGAGAATGGACAAAGAAACGGCAGATGGAATGAATACAGTGTTGGGTGTGTATGGTCATGCCCTTTGGTAGAAGAAATGAAGGGGTTGACTATTTTCTAAATGGAGAGAAAATACAAAAAACTGAGGGCAAAGAGACTTGGGAGTCCCTCTACAGGATTCACTAAAGGTTAATTTGCAGGTTGAGTCGGTGGTAAGGAAGGCAAATACAATATTAGAATTCATTTCAAGAGGACTAGAATATAAAAGCAAGGATGTAATGTTGAGACTTTATAAAGCTACTAGTAAGGCCTCACGGAGCATTGTGAGCAGTTTTGGGCCCCTTATCTTAGAAAGGATGTGCTGAAACTGGAGAGGATTCAAAGGAGGTTTATGAAAATGATTCCAGGATTGAATGGCTTGTCATATGAAGAGAGTTTGATGGCTCTGAGCCTGTATTCACTGGAATTCAGAAAAATGAGGAGTGACCTCATTGAAACCTATCGAATGGTGAAAGGCCTTGATAAAGTGAACGTGGAGAGGATGTTTCCTATGGTGGGAGAGTCTCAGTCCAGAGGACACAGCCTCAGAATAGAGGGATGTCCTTTTAAAATGGAGATAAGGGGGAATTTCTTTAGCCAGCGAGTGGGGAACCTGTGGAATTCTTTGACACCAGCAGCTATGCAGGCCAAGTCTTTATGTATATTCAAGGCAGAGGTTGATAGATTCTTGATTGGTCAGAGCACGAAGGGATACGGGGAAAAGGCAAGAGATTGGGGCTGAGGTGAAAATTGGATCAGCCATGATGAAATAGCAAAGCCATATGTTGTGAAATTTGTTGTTTTGCAGCAGTAGTACATTGCAACACATAATGATAAAAACTATAAATTACAATAAGTACTAATAAAAGAAAATTAAAGTAAATAAGTTGTGCAAAAAGAGAGGAAAGTAACTACTGAAGTGGTGTTCATGGGTTCATTGTCCGTTCAGAAATCTGATGACAAAAGGGACGAAACTGTTCCTGAAATGTTGAGAGAGTGCCTTCAGAGAGTACCACCTCCTTGATGGTAGCAATGAGAAAAGGGCATATCCTGAGTATTGGGTGTGTATAATGATGGATGCCACTTTTTGAGGCATTGTTCTGGATTCTGGGTAGGCTAGTGCCCATGATGGAGCTAGCAGAGTTCAAAACTTTCAGCAGGTTTTTCAGATCCTATCAGGTGACATACTAAGTCTCCTAATGAAATATAGCTGCTGTCATGCCTTTTTGTAATCGTATCATTATGTTGGGCCCAGGATAGATCTTCAGAGATGTTGGCACCCAGGGTCTTGAAACCACTCACCCTTTCCATTTCTGATCCCTCGATGAGGACTGGTGTGTGTTCCCTTGAATTCCTCTTCCTCAAGTCCACCATCAATTCCTTGATCTTACTGAGTGCAAGGTTGTTGTTGCACCATTTAACCAGCTGATCTATCTTGCTCCTGTACACGTCCTCATTACCAACTAAAATTGTCCAACAATAGCTGTATTGTCTGCAAATTTATAGATGCCATTTCAGCTGTGCCTAGCCATATAGTCGTGGCTGGCCACAGCTGTACATCAGGTGACTCTGACAGGAAATGATAGTGTGGTTGGGAGTACTCCTCATTACTCATTTCCAAAGAAAATGGGAACAACAATGAATGAACCAGGTGGTCCCTGACTGTAATTTGTACATGTCTCATTTGTAAGAGCTAGCCTGATGGCAGCAAATTAATTTTTCTCATTCTAAGCATCATTTTTATATGTTTAATAATGAAGATAATAGACTTGGTGAAGTGAGCAGGTCCTTGTGCAGTGAAGTTCTTTCTCAATTAATAATTTTGCATGGCGCATACAGAGTTCTTCTCTCATCACTGCAATAAACATAAAAAGTAATTTGCATTTAACTGCAGCAGGGAATAAGACAGCCAATATCCTAGCTGGTTTCTGGTTCAGTTTCAATCTTGATGCTTAACTAAACATGAACACAAGAAGACCATAAGACATTGGTGCAGAATTAGTTCCTTCAGGTTGTTATCACTGGGGTGTGGTAGAAGGGATAAGCTTCCAATATCTATTAAATGCTCCCAATGGCACTTATCTCAAATAGCCACTGACAACCAAGTCCAACTCCTGGCCTTCAAAGGTCAAAGTAAATTTATTATCAAAGTACAAATATATCACTACATACAACCCTGACAATCGTCTTCTTGAGGGCATACTCAATATATCCAATAACAGAATCAATGAAAGACCTCACCAAATTCGGTGTTAACTGGTATGCAAAATACAACAAACTAAGCAAATGAAAAAAAGAAAGAATATAATAGAAACGTAGAAAACCTGCAGCACAATACAGGCCCTTCGGCCCACAATGTTGTGTCAAACATGTACTTACTTTAGAAATTACTTCGGCTTACCCATAGCCCTCTATTTTTCTAAGCTCCATGTACCTGTCCAGGAGTCTCTTAAAAGACCCTATCGTATCCACCTCCACCACCGTCGATGATAGCCCATTCCTCACTCACCACTCTCTGTGTAAAAAAACTTGCCCCTGACATCTCCTCTGTACTTACCCCCCAGCACCTTAAACATGTGTCCTCTTGTGGCAACCATTTCAGCCCTGGGAAAAAGCCTCTGACTGTCCACATGATCAATGCCTCTCATCATCTTATACACCTCTATCAGGTCACCTCTCATCCTCTGTCGTTCCAAGGAGAAAAGGCAGAGTTCACTCAACCTATTCTCATAAGGCATGCTCCCCAATCCAAGCCACTTCCTTGTAAATCTCCTCTGCACCCTTTCTACAGTTTCCACATCCTTCCTGTAGCGAGGCGACCAGAACTGAGCACAATACTCGAAGTGGAGTCTGACCAGGGTCCTATATAGCTGTAACATTACCTCTAGGCTCTTGAACTCAATCCCATAGTTGATGAAGGCCAATGCACCCTATGCCTTCTTAACCACACCGTCAACCTGCGCAACAGCTTTGGATGTCTTATGGACTTGGACCCCAAGATCCCTCTGATCCTCTGCACTGTCAAGAGTCTTACCATTAATACTATATTCTGCCTTCATATTTGATCTAGCAAAATGAACCACCTCACACTTATCTGTGTTGAACTCAATCTGCCACTTCTCAGCCCAGTTTTGCATCATATCAATGTCCCACTGTAACCTCTGACAGTCCTCCACACTACCCACAACACACCCAACCTTTGTGTCATCAATATAATTACTAACCCATCCCTCCATTTCCTCATCCAGGTCATTTATAAACATCACGGAGTCTCAGAACAGATCCCTGAGGCACCTCACTGGCGACTGACCTCCATGCAGAATATGCCCCGTCTATAACCACTCTGCCTTCTGTGGGCAAGCCAATTCTGGATCCACAAAGTAAGGTTCCCTTGGATCCTATGCCTCCTTACTTTCTCAATAAGCCTTGCATGGGGTACCTTATCAAATGTCTTGCTGAAATCCATATACGCTACGTCTACTGCTCCACCTTCATCAATGTGTTTAGTCATATCCTCAAAAAATCCTCTGTAACCTGTACGCAGGTAGGAGAAGGACAACCAAATTTGGCTTAGCTATGAAGCCCGGTGGAAATGTTTCTACTGACAGTCGCTTCAGGCAGATTGGCTCAACAGCCAGGGTTGGCAGCTCAACTGGGAAAAGGAAAACTCTGATCTCAAACGTTCAAAGTCTTGCAGCTATACACACTCATAGGGAAGGCTTTGGAAGTAAACCCCAAAAATCCACTGGTGCTAAACGGTATCGGTCTCTGCCATTCCTTTGAACTCATCAGCTGTGTGGTGAGGGGGAGCCTGCTGCATGGGTAAAAGCTTGCTCTCCATATTGTACTGCCCTGGCTTGCAGATTAGCTTACGTAGATATGATTGAAATAAATGAATCTGAATCAGAGCATAGATACTCAGTACTGAGCAAAAGTCTTAGGCACATCTTAAAAGTGAAGATGCTTTCAAAAATAATGGAATGAAAGTGTCTAAATATCAAAAAAATTGCTATAAACAGCAGTAAACAGTAAAATAAACTAAATCAAATCAATATTTGGCGTGTCCATCTTTTGCCTTTAAAATTGCATCAGCTCTTTTTGGTACACTATCATACAGTTTTATAAGAAAATCTGCTGGTAGTTTGTTCCAAGCATCTTGGAGTTCTGTGACTTTGGCCGTCTCACTTGCTTCTGTCTGTCCAGGTAATCCCAGACAGCCTCGATGATGTTGAGATCAGGGCTCTATGGAGGTCATGCCATCTGAAGACATATAAAATACCAAAGGTGTGAAGACTTTTGCATAGTATTGTAATTGGATGGCATGGGTTCATTGGTCTGGGAGAGCCTGTTACTGTGCTGCATCTCTAAATAAAATCAAAACAGATGGGGGCATCTAGGAGAATAATTCTTAGGTTTCATTACAGCCCACAGCCTGCACATTCGACGATGTAAGCCAGGAGATATTAAATGCTTATTTATAATTATACAATCATGCAGTGATAGAATAATCTTGTTATTTACTGAACACCCTAATTATAAGGAAGCTGAAGCAAAGAGAGAGCAAAGTCCACTTTCAGGAATGTTAAATATGTTTTAACTGCATAAACTGCAATCTAATTGTATATCTGTCAAGCTTTACAAAGAAGATAACACGTTATCTCAACTGTAGAGAAAATAATTCTCAAAGATCTTGCAGAAAGCCTCCTATTCCTAAAGCATACATAAACATTAAGAACAAATGTGTAGGTTATGTAATAGGTTGTTAAGAAGACATAGGGTGTGTTGGCCTTTATCAGTTCATGAGTTCAAGAGCCATGAGGTAATGTTGCAGCTCTAGAAAGCCCTGTTTAGACCACAGTTGGAATATTGTGTTCAGTTCTGACCAATTTATTACAGGAAGCATGTGGAAGCTTGATAGAGGGTACAGGGGAAATTTGCCAGGATCCTGATGAATTAGAGAGCATGTGTTATGAGGATAGATTGAGCAAGCTGTTTTCTCTTTGGAGCGAATGAGAATGAGGGGTGATTTGATAGAGATATACTAGATGATAAAAGGCAATGATCGAGTGGAGAGCAAGAGACTTTTTCCCAGGTGGAAATGGCTAATATGAAGGGACATAATTTTAAGGTGATTGGAGGTAAGTATAGGGGGAATTATCAGAGGTAAGTTTTTTACACAGAGACAGGTGGGTGCATAGAACATGTTGCCAAGGATGGTGACAGAGGCAGATACCGTAGGGACATTTAAGAAACACTTGGGCACATGGATAAAAGAAAAATGGAGGGAAAATTATACTCTTACCTCACTGAGTAAAAATGATAAGACATACAAGCAGGATTAGGCCATTTGGTCCATCGAGTCTGCTCCTCCATTCCATCATGACTGATTTATTATCCCTTTCAACCCCATCCCTCTAGACTGCAGTAAACATGCCATATGTGGTGAAATTATTTTTTATTTCTTTACTACTTAGAAACAATGTGTGGACTAGCCCTTCTGGCCCAATGAGCCACATTACCCAGCAACCCATCTATTAACACTAGCCTAATCACAAGACAATTCACATTAACTAGTACATCTTTGGACTGTCTGAAGAAACTGAAGCACCCAGAAGAAACCCACATGGTCACAGGGAGAATATAAAAACTTCATACAAATGGCAGTGGAATTGAACTCTGCATTGCCCCAAGCTGTAGAAGTGTCGCACTAACCACTACGCTATGGTGGTACCGAACATGAAAATGGGCCATCGATTGACCATATTGAGAATAACTACTCCTACATTATAATGTCATCTTTATTCTCCTCATATTCTCAGTTCTACCACTGATCGTCACAGGGAGAATGTTCAAACTCCACTGCACTGCCCAAAATTTCATGTCAGAAGTGGGATTTGAACCCACGCCTCCATTTGGAGACCAGAACACCCACTTTATTACAGAAGGACTTTATTCCTTGAGTCTGGCGCCTTAGACCACTCGGCCATTCTGACATGACTTGCTATCCACGTCCTTCACTGAAATGGCTTCCTCTGCTAGAGAATTAGATCGTGCAGACATACCTCACTTTGTTTTTCTTCCTTCCTTACTCTGTTTGCTTACTCAAATTCAGACATATTCATGTCACTGTAAAAATTCTGCATCTTCAACATCTGTCCTACAGTGACATCCCTGTTTGGACAGGGAATTGCAGCAGCAACACTGGTGTGGGATTTTTGCTGCAAATTCTTCAAAATATAACTTTGGTGGATGTTTGACAAAATTCTGAAGAGGCAACTCCATGTGTTTCTCTGCAGATTTGACCGTGAAATACCAGAGCAGAATGATGCCATTTGGCCCATCAAAGTCTGCTCTGCTATTCAATCATGGCTGTTTTATTATCCCTCTCTACCTCATTTTCCTGCCTTCTCCTCATAATCTTTGATGTCCTAACTAATCAAGAACCTATCAACCTCCGGTTTAAATATACCCAATGACTTGGTTTCCACAGCCATCTTGTGGCAATGAATTCTACAGATTTAGCACACTCTAGTAAAAGAAATTCCTCCTCATCATCTCTAAACTATGTTTAGAGCCCCGCTCTGCTCGCTGTACACTTATGACCGTGTGGCTAAGCACAGCTCTGCCATCTTTAAGTTTGCTAATGACACCACTGTTGTAGGCCGAATCAAAGGTGGTGACCTTTGAAAATGATACCTGGATTAAATAACTTGACATATGAAGAGCATTTGATGTCTCTGGAACTGTATTTACTGGAATTCAGAAGAATGAGGGGTGACCTCATAGAAATCTATCAAATGGTGAAAGGCTTTGATAGAGAGGCTGTGGATAGGATGTTTCCTGTGGTGGGAGAGTCTAAGAGGAGTCCTTTTAGAATGAAAATGAGGAATTACTTTAGCCAGAAAGTGTGAATCTGAGGAATCCTTTGTCACAGGGAGATGTGGAGGCCAAGTCTTTATGTATATTTAATGCAGAGGTTGATAGATTATTAATTAGTCAGGGCATGAAGAAATACAGTGGGGGGAGGGGAGGCAGGAAATAGTGGCTGAGGGGAAAAATGGATCAGCCATGATAAAATGGTAGAGCAGACTCAATGGGCCAAATGGCCTAATTCTGCTCCTATATCTTGCAGTCTTATGGTGACAAATCAGCACGTAGGAGGGAGATTCAAAATCTGGCTGAGTGGTGTCACAACAACTCCTCCTTACTCAATGTCAGCAAGACCAAGGAACTGATTATTAGTTCAGGAGGAGGAAACCAGAGGTCCATGAGCCAATCCTCTTCAGAGGATCAGAGTCGGAGGGAGTCAGCAACTTTAAATTCCTTGGTGTTATCATGTTAGAGGACCTGTCCTGGGCCCAGCACATAAGTGCAATGACGAAGAAAGCATGCAGCACTTCTACATCCTTAGGAGTTTATGACGATTTTAAATGACATCTAAAACTTTGACAAACTTCTATAGATGTGTGGTGGAGAGTGACTCCTATTGACTGGCTGCATCACAGTCTGGTATGGAAACACTAAAGCTTTTGAATGGAAAATCCTACAAAAAATACTGGATACAGCCGAGTCCATCACAGGTAAAGCTCTCCCACAATTGAGCACATCTGCTTGGAACGTTGTTGTAGGAAAGCAGAATCCATCATCAAGGACCCCCAACATCCCGGCCATGCTCTCTTCTCGCTGCTGCCATTAGGAAAAAGGTACAGGAGCCTCAGGACTCACACCACCAGGTTCAGGAACAGTTATTACCCCTCAACCATTAGGATCTTGAACCAAAGGGGATAACTTTACTCAACTTCACTTGTCCATCATTGAAATGTCCTCACACCTATGGACTCACTTTCAAGGACTCTTCATCTCATATTCTCGATATTTATTGCTTATTTATTTCTTACTTTTTCTTTTTTTTGTATTTGCACAGCTTGTTGCCTTTTGCACAATTGCTGATCGTCCAAATTGGTGCGGTCTTTCATTAATTCTAGTATGGATTTATTGTGTATGCCCACAAGAAAATGAATCTCAGGGTTGTATACAGTGACATATATGTACTTCGATAATACATTTACCTTGAACTTCTAAAGGTTCATCACTCTATTCTGAGGCTTTGCCCACGTCCTAGAACATTCCCCCCCCCCCCCACTATAGGGAACTCTATCTATAGTGTTTCAATAAGATTTCCTCCCCCCCAACACTCCTCATTCTTCTAAACTCTAGTGAGTACCAGCCCAGAGCTATCAAATGCTCCTCATATGTTAACCCTTTCATTCCCTGGATCATTCTCATGAATCTCTGAACCCTCTCCAATGCCAGCACATCCTTAGTTCAGTGGTTCAAAACTTCTCATAACACTCCGTGTGTTTTGACCAATTTCTTACAATACCTTATAAGCTCAATGCCTTTTGACTCATACAGGAGAATGAGGAGGTGATAAGACAGGAGCTACAGGCTCTGGGATGAAGGAGATGGGTAACTGGGTGACTGTCAGGAGGGGAAATGCACAGCCAATGCGGAGTACACCTGTGGCCATTCCCCTCAATAATAAGTATATAACTTTAGATACAATTGTACGACCGACCGGGGGAGCCACAGTGACTGGATCTCTGGCACTGAGTCTGGTGCTATGGCTCAGAAGCGAAGAAAGGTAAAGAGGCTACAGTGTTGATAGGAGATTCCTTAGTCAGAGGAACAGAGACGAGGTTCTGTGGACACTAGAGACATTGGGATGATATGTTGACTCCCTACCGCCAGGATCAGGAATGTCTCAGATCCTGTCCATGGCATTCTCAAGGGCAAGGGTGAGCAGCCAGAAGTCTTAGTACATACTGGCACCAATGGCACAGGTAGACATGGTGAGGAGGTTCTGAAGAGAGATTTTAAAGAGCTAGGTAGAAAGCTGAGAAACAGGACCTTCAGAGTAGTAACCTCTGGATTGCTGCCTGTGCCACGTGCCAGTGAGGGTAAGAAAAGGATGATTTGGCAGGTGATTGTGTGGCTGAGGAACTGGTGCAGGGGGGCAGGGGTTCAGATCTATGGATCATTGGGATCTCTTCTGGGGAAGGTACCTGTATAAAAGTAGCAGGTTACACTGGAATCCAATATCATTGCAGGCAGTTTGGCTAGAGTTGTTCAGGAGGGTTTAAGCTAATTTGGCAGGGGATGAGAACTGGAGTGATTGTGCTGAAGATGAGGTAGTTGGTTTACAAGAGAGGCAATGTGTAGTGAGACTCCTAGCAAGGAGCTGATGATAAGGTAAAATTGCAGTCAACAGGATGAGATCCAATGTAAAAGGCAGACAAAATTGAAAAGAGTGAATACAGGACAGAAGGTGTTATGTTTGAATGTATAGTACAATATACAGAAAAAGGCAGATGAACTTGTAGCAGTTACAGATTGGCATGTATGATGTTGGAGGCATCACTGAATCATGACTGAAAGATTATACCTGGGAGACGATTCTGACAGGTAAAATTGAGGAAAATCCCAAGTGGTTCTGGAAGTACTCCATTGATCAGGGTCAACCAAAGATGTTGCGTTCCAGCTGTCTACGTGATATGGAGAGCAAGCTGTTACCCATGTAGCAGGCTCCCCCTCTCCACGCAGCTGATGAATCCAAAGCAGAGACCGATACAGTTTGGCACCTACAGCGTCGCAGGAATTGCCAATCAGCATTGAACTCAACGTAAGACTGCCTTGGGACTCCAGCTCCAGATTTTTTCTCGGGGTTCATTCCCAAAGACCTCCCCATAAGTAGGTGTAGCCTCAAGGCAGTGTAAGTTTGAGGTCAGTTTTCCTTCTCCCAGATGAGCAGCCAACAATGGCTGACAAGCCCCATCTGCCCAAAGTGATTGGTTTCCAGGCACCAGTAACCCTTTTCCTGTCAGTAGAAATGGTTCCACCGGGATTAGTAGCTAAACCACACGTGAACGCCAGGAGCTGGATTTGATTGTCGGAGGCTATTTGAGACACACACTGTTGAGAGCATTTAATTAGTAGTGAGAGTTCATCCCCAGTACCACGTACATCCATAACAACCTTAAGGAACCAAGTGGTTCTAGAGTTCTATTAAAAATAAAAGGGTGGATAGGGACAGAGAAGGTTCCTTTGAAAATCAGCAGGGCCACCTATATCTTGAGCCACAGACGACAGGTGGAATTTTTAATGAAAATTTTTCCTTGTTGTTTACTAAGAAGAAAATCAAGATTGTCTGAGATAAGAGCAACATCTGGTCTGAAATATGGATAAGAAGAAGAAATGCTGTTCTTGCTTGGATTTAGTGGTTTGGATTTGGTGCAGAAAATGTGGTCTCTGTAACGGAGGAATCAAATGAAGACTGAGAGACTAAGAGTGTAATACATCCAGCCCTTTAAGGCTGGTTCTACTGATTTACCTCTCCTCCATTTTTCTGCACTATCCCCATATCCCTTAATTTCCCTAATGTTTAGAATATTTTTATTTTAAATTAACTCAAGTCTGAATCACCAAGGCCACTGAAGCTCAAAGTAAATTTATTATAAAAGTATGTACATATATGACACCATATACAATCATGATATTCATTTTCCTGTGGGAAAACTCAGCAAATCTATATAACAATAACTATAACAAGATCAACCAGAGTACAGAAGACAACAAACTGTGCAAATAAAAAAAAATAGCAATAAATAACAAGAACATGAGATTGAGTCCATAAAGTGAGATCATTGGTTGTTGGAAACATCTCAATGATGGGGCATGAGTGTAGTTAGAAACATAAAAAACCTACAGCACAATACAGGCCCTTCGGCCCACAATGCTGTGCCGAAAATGTACTTATTTTACAAATTACCTAGGATTACCCATAGCCCTCTAATTTTCTCAACTCCATGTACCTATCCAGGAGTCTCTTGAAAGACCCTATCCTATCTGCCTCCACCACTAATACCAGCAGCCCATTCCACACTCACCACTCTCTGTGTAAAAAACTTGCCCCTCACATTATCCCCTTCTGTTCAAGAGCCTGACGGTTGAGGGGTAATAATTGTTCTTGAACCTCGTGGTGCGGGTTCAGAGGCTCCTGTTCTTCCTTCCTGATGACAGCAGCGAGCAAAGAGCATGACCTGGATGGTGAGGATCTCTAATGATGGATGCTGTTTTCATGCAGATGCGCTCAATGGTTGGGAGGGCTTTACCCGTGGTGTACTGGGCCCTATCTACCTTTTGTAGGATTTTACATTCAAAGGCATTGGTGTTTCCATACCAGGCCACGATTCACCCAGTCTGTGCAAACAGGGAAAGAAGAGATTAAAGATAGCCATTAGCTTTATTTGTCACATGTATAAATATTGAAACATTGGTGAAATGTGCCGTTTGTGTCAATGATCAATATAGTCCGACAATGTGCCAAGGGCAATCCACAAGTGTCGCCAGTCTTCCGGCTCCGACATTGCATGCCCACAACTTACCTGTAACCATATAACAATTACAGCACGGAAACAGGCCATCTCGGCCCTTCTAGTCTGTGCTGAACGCTTACTCTCACCTAGTCCCACCGACCTGCACTCAGCCCATAACCTTCCATTCCTTTCCTGTCCATATACCTATCCAATTTTACTTTAAACGACAATATTGAACCTGCCTCTACCGTAACGTCCTTGGAATGTGGGAGGAAACTCGCATGGTCAGGGGGAAAACATATAAACTCCTTACAGGCGGTGGCAGGAATTGATCCCGATCTTACAGCTGCCTCTCTATAGCGTAATACTAACCACTACGCTACTGAGCCATGATAGATATTGCCTGACTTGCTGAGTTCCTCCAGCATTTTGTGTGTTGCTCAGGGTTTCTAGCATCTGCAGAATCTTGCGTGTCTCCAATTTGCACTATTGTTTTTTCTGCTTATTTTGTTGTGAGTTATGTATAATTTGAGGTGCACAGGGTGTCCAGGGAGGGCTAGCACCTCTGCTGAAGGGGCTTGTCGTGTCCATTCTGGGGTAGCTCACTCACCTTTGGGGCCCCACCAGACACTCAGCTCTCACCTGTGGCTCCAAGTAGCAGTTTGTAACAGAGTAAGCAGTTTCGCTGTATACTGCTTCATCAGGCAGGCTAAAGCACATGAGGGTAACCAGCAGCCTCATAGGGACATTCCTGTCCTAGCATGTGAAGTCAGCTCCAACAGACTGGGCAGATGAGACCTACAGTGAAATCTAATGACCAGGAAGGCAGTTCTGTAATGCTCCGTGTAAAGCAAAGGGCAAGATAAGGCACAGGAGATTTCATGAACATCTTTTGAAACCAAGGAAGATCCCAGTTTCTGATGCTTGTTCGTACCACTGGACCTGGACTTCTGAGGATGAGAGAGTGGATCTGCCCAGTGCAATGGCTTTTCCACTTCAAACTCTCCCACTCAGATTTTCTGTCATCACAGGACATGACAGATAATTTGATTTATGTTTGAAGTGTATTTTGCTGCTCCTGCATAAAACTACAGTACATTTCATGCCATCTGTACCCTGGGTGTGTACGTCCGTGACAATAAACTTGAATTGTTACCTCATGTGAGAAAATGAAGAGGAAAGGATCACTGCTTAAAAATAATGGAGAGCAGAGATTTTTTTAGTGGCGCATAAGTACCTAGTGGTGAAAATATTCAAATAATCTGCTTCAGAGGTAAAGAGACAAAGGAGAGAGTGACAGAGAAGAGAGGTATTGTTGATAAGCAAGTGGGTGAAAAGTTCGTTAGCTGGAAATGTGGAGTTGTGGTTACAGCCAGCAATGATCTTTGTTTAATAACAGAGTAAGCTAGAGTTTAAGTGGCCACCCCTTCTCCTAATACATTTGCTTGTGCTGAGGAAGTTGGTACTTGTGTAAGGATTTAGTAGGATAAATCTGATTGGTATTCTGTGGCATATCAATTTCGTTAAAACCCATGTTTACAAATTGTAATGTTTGAAACTGGGAAAAGCTAAGTCAGAGGTTAAATAAATACACTTTGTACTTGTTTATGAACACATTTACATTCAAACTACAAAGGTCAAACTGATAAAACAGACTTCCCCACACTGTCATGTGGATTATCACAGTAATTAGGTGAGAGGTCAGAGACACAATTTTCAACAGTGTACATACATTTTATTAATTGGCAGAGAATGGAAATCTCTGCAAATAACTGAGAACTATGGAGATAAAGGCTCTTCATCAACTGATTTTGTTCAACTATCTCAACACTCAAAAGAAAGTTTATTTGCTCCCTGGAATTGGGTTATTAATGTTGAATGCTACATACAGTCTTGCATGACTTGATCAACGTGTACAAGAGGCATATTTAGTGACAGCACAGAAAAGGCTTTTCTGGCCCAACAAGCCACAGCACCCAGCAATCTTCTGATTTAATCCCAGCCTAATCATGGGGCAATTCACAATGACTAATTATCAGACAAAACCAGTACGTCTTTGGACTGTGAGCACCTGGAGGAAACTCACCCAGTCACAGGGAGAACATACGAACTTCCTACAGATGTCACAATTGAACTCCGAACGCCAAAGGCCTAAGCTGTAATAGCATCACACTAACTGCCACGTTACCATGACACCCTGGCAGAATTCCAATATCTGCACATTTATGCTTTTCATCTTTAGCCTCATGTTCCTTTGCATGGCCTCAGACTTGTTTTCCAGCACTGATTCCATCAGTAAAGTTCATTTTGAACTCAGATTGCGCAGTGGGCTAGTCATCACTGACCATTTGTACAGATTGGCACACCTACCTCTTTTAAAGTTCCCTTTCCACACTAATCGTTGCCCCGTCAAGGCATAGACAACTTTAACTAAACAAGCAGCTGATACCTGTGACATATGGCCCACGTTGCTTTCCCCTCTCCTGAAGTTTGTATTTAAAATGTGAGAGCTAGTTAACAATAAAGGATGTCAGTTCTTCCCTCCCCACTTCGGATTTCTTAACAGCCCATGAATTAATTTGGCACTATTGATTTATTTTGTAATTTTTAACTGTAAAACAACAGAAATCACGCCCTGTGAGTCAGTGATAGTAAGCCTGAGTCTGATCTACTTAAATGCAGAAAGTGAACACACTCGTCCCATCGCCAGAACTGCCTTAAATCATCTCGGGCTCCACATTCACACACACGGCCCGATCATATAAGGAAAATGACCACGTTCATTTGGGCAAGGATTCTAACCTCGATCACTCCCCCATTTCAGTATGAATCCATTTCTTCATTGAGAAGCATTGACTCGGCTTCTCTCAGGTAACGATCCACATTTAAAAAGCTCCTCACCAGACCTCGACCTACCTCTCCTCCGCCCGCTACTAAAACTCCCCCACCCCGCCGAACAGTGAGCATGCGCAGAAAAGTAGTATACGCGCCCTCCCTTTCGGCCGCTATCTATTGGTTGGCTTGCATGTCAATCAATACCTCCACCCAACCCTCTATCAAAACAGCTGCGCAGACGAGTAAACGCCTTATCTATTGGTTGGTGTGGATATCAAGTAAAAAATATGGTCGAGCTATCGTCCTCCATTGGCGGGTAGTCCTTTCATCCTATTGGAACTTTCGTCAAAAACGTTTACGTAAAAACCAACTGAGTTAATCAATAACTGTCTTCAAAAATATGTACTTTATTTTCTAGATCTGGTTTTGTTCTGTACTGATTTATTTACGGTGGTGAAACACAAGCGGATTGAATGTGGTGTCCGGAGTGAAGGGCTTGCTGTGAAGACTGAGCTGGAAGTCGCAGTAAGATGTCTCTGCTCAGAGGTGTGTCAGTCTCTCTAAATGTCTTCTCTAACCTCTAACAACTTGTTCAGTGTCGAATAAGCGAAATAACCCACTCTTTGCTGTAGTTCGGACAACATTTGACAGGGCTGAGTTGGCACTGGGTGTAAGCCTTGTACTTTGAACTGTCCATTCAAACTTCTGTGCGCAGGGTGAGCGGACTGGAATTAAAATCTAACCAGTTTGGTGTTTAGCGACAGCAATTCAGTGCAACCATAAAATGTACTTTAAGTTCCAAAACCTAAGGGAATAAGGCAAAAGAGGAATATCGGTTCATGGACCGTTCGGAGATCTGACGCAGTTGCAAAATGTCTATTATCCCCGAGGAAATTGATTTTTTTTGTGTGTGGCAACAGTTCTTCGCAAAATCATAAAATTACTACAAATTGCAAAATAAATAAATAGTGAAAAAAGAACACCACAGCCTATCATTTCTCGATATTTATTGCTATTCATTTATTTTTCTTTTATATTTGCCTGGTTTGTTGTCTTTTGCAAATTGATTGTTTGTCCACTCTTGAGTGCGGTTTTTCATTGATTCTATTATGGTTATTGGATTTATTCAGTATACCTGCAAGAAAACGAATCTCAAGGTTGTATTTGGTGACATATATGTACTTCGATAATAAATTTACTTTGAACTTTTATAAAAGAATTAACGGAGATTTAAAGTCTGCAGAGATTGTGATGCTTTTGACAGTTTGCTTGTTGAGTATCAGGAGTCACGTTTGAAACGTTTCAAGGTGGTGCGGTTGGACAGAGTGACTCACTGAAGGAAGGAGGATTGGACCGTATAGTCTCGAGAGAAGGTATTAAGCAAAGCAAGGGTAGTCGGCAAGGACGCATGCAAGAGGGGCTTTGCAAAGTAAATAGGACTTCATAAAGCAACTATGTTGGAAGGACACCAATCTGCCCTTCAAGTTATTTTTCAGAGTAATTAAGAATCTGAGGCACAAAAATCAAAAAATCTGTATATACTGAATAGAGCAGTTAGTGATTCAGAATCTGGTTTAATATCTCTGGCATATGTCGGAAATTTGTTTTGTGGCAACAGTACGTTACAATTGATAATTAAGTGTTAAGTAATAATGAGAAATGTATTTTAAATTAAGTATTGCAAAAAGAGCAAAATAAAAAGAAAAAATGTGAAATAGTGTACATGGGTTCTTGTGTATTCAGAAATCTGATGGCGGAGGGGAAAGAAGCTGTTCCTGAATTGTTGAGTATGTGTCTTCAAGGCTCCTGTAGCTCCTCCCTGATGGTAGCAATGAGAAGAAGGCATGTCCTGGGTGATGGGCGTCCTTAATGATGGATGCTGCCTTTTTTTGAGGCTTTGCCCTTAGAAGGTGTCCTGGATGCTGGGGAGGCTAGGGCCTGTGATTGAGGTGGCTGTGTTTGCAACTTTCTGCAGCTTTTTCCAACCCTGTGCAGTGGCCCTTCCATACCAGATAGGTTGCAGCCAGTTAAAATGCTCTCCACGGTACATCTGTAGAAATGTGTGTATGGGGAGAGAAAGAAAAGCAATTTGTTTCTCTGTTTCTGCTTGGTCTTGCTCCATAAATATTTCTGGGAGAGTTTGGTGCTCCCAGAAACTTTTGTTTACAATTTCACGTTTCCATACTCTATGGTTTTTTGATTTTTAAATCAGGAAGCTGTGAAAAAACCATGTGAAGCAGTATCTGTGGAAAGGAGAAAATAATGTTTCTGTTTTATGGTACAGAAGAACAATTTAATTCCCCTTTCTTTTCCACACAGCCCTGCAGGATATTTCTTCAATCAGTTTCACTACTGTCCTGTCCTGAACCAGTTACAGTACAAAAAAAAAGGGAAATCCACATATCATTTCCAGTTCATTTACAAACCAGAGAAAATCTGCAGATGCTGGAGATCCAGAGCATCACACACAAAATGCTGGAGGAACTCAGCAGGTCAGGCAGCGTCTATGGACAGAGTTACACACACAAAATGCTGGAGGAACTCAGCAGGCCAGGCAGCATCTATGGAAAAGAGTAAACAGTTGACATGTTTTTTTTTCTATGGCTGCTGACTGGCCTGCTGAGTTCCTCCAACATTTTGTGTGTTTCTGGATTCATTTACCAATTCTTTTGATTTGTTTACACATTGGGTGTCACGGTATCCTAATTGTTACTGTGATGCTATTACAGCTTGGTGCGTTCTGGAGTTCAGAGTTTAATTTTGGCGCTATTCTGCATCCCCCCTGTGGAATGTGTGGGTTTTCCCTAGGTACTCCGGTTTCCTTTCACAGTCCAAAGATGTACGGGGTAGACTAATTGGTCATTGCTAATTGTCCCGTGATTAGGTTAGGGTTTGTCACAGGTCGCTGAGCAGCGCAGCATGAAGGCCCTGCTCCACGCTGTATCGCGAAATATAAATAAATAATTTCTTGCAACACATTTCCCCACTGGAGATACAGGAGTCTCAGAACCCTCCCCACCTGGGACACTTCAACCACTGGGCTTCTGAGCCACTGCCCCGCTTCATTCCTTCACTTTACTTCGGGTCCTGACGAAGGGTCTCGGCCCGAAACGTTGACTGCTCGTTTCCACAGGTACTGCCCGACCTGCTGAGTTCCTCCAGCGTGTTTGTACCACTTCACTTTACTTGCTCCACCACTGAACTGTTCCCACAATCTATGGCCTCACTTTCAAGGACTCTTCATCTCATGTTCTTGATATTTATTATTTTTCTTTTTTCATTTATACTTGCAGATTTTTGTCTTTTGCGCATTGGCTGTTTGTCTGTCCTGTTGGATATGGTCTTTCATTGATTCTATTGTGGTTCTTGGATTTATTGAGCATGTCCACAAGAAAACAAATTTCAGGGTTGTATATGGTGACATATTTGTACTTTGACAATAAATTTACTTAGAATTTAAACTCCCTTACCAATGGGAATGATCCCGAAATCTAATCTGTTTATACCTTCATGATTTTAAGCTCTGTCAGTAACCCATGCAACCGACACTCTCAGGAGAACATGTCCAGATTCCCCGGTCTTTTGCCATGACTGAACTACCTCTTCACGGAAGTTTCTGGTTAAATCTCCTCAGTACTCTCTACAAAGACATCATATCTCTTGTATTTTTGGGTCGGAACTGATTACACAATATTCTATCCTGTGTTTCTATTTATAAGTTCTGGGCAAAAAACTCTTTTCCTTGCTACTTACAATGAGCTATGTGTATGTGTGTGTATATATGTATATGTGTGTGTGTATATATATATATCATGGTGGCATCTGTCGGTCTCGAGAGAGACCATGGATCTGCGCCTGGAGTTTCCAGGGTGCAGGCCTGGGCAGGGTTGTATGGGAGACCGGCAGTTGCCCAAGCTGCAGGCCTTCCCCTCTCCACGTCACTGATGTTGTCCAAGGGAAGGGCACTAGGACCCATGCAGCTTGGCACCGGTGACGTCGCAGAGCAATGTGGTGTTAAGTGCCTTGCTCAGGGACACAAACACGCTGCCTCAGCTGAGGCTTGAACCAGTGACCTTCAGGTTACTAGTCCGATGCCTTGCCCACTAGGCCACGCGCCAACACGATATATATATACATATATATTTTGTTCTTAATATTTCTTGTGCAACTTTTAAATTTGTCTTCTAATTTATATTGCCACAGCCCCATTCAGTCTTGAGAACATGTTTTTAATGTGGCTGGACCACACTTGGAATATGCGTTCACTTCTGGTCCCCTCACTATAGGGAGGATGTGAAAGCTTTAGAGAGAGAGTGCAGAGGAGATTTACCAGGATGCTGCCTGGATTAGAGAGGGTACAGAGGAGATTTACCAAGGTGCAGCCTGGATTCGAGAGGGTGCAGAGGAGATTTACTAGGATGCTGCCTGGATTAGAGAGGGTGCAGAGGAGATTTACCAGGATGCTGCCTGGATTAGAGAGGGTGCAGAGGAGATTTACCAGATGCTGCCTGGATTAGAGAGGGTGCAGAGGAGATTTACCAGGATGCTGCCTGGATTAGAGAGGATGCAGAGGAGATTTACCAGGATGCTGCCTGGATTAGAGAGGGTGCAGAGGAGATTCACCAGGATGCTGTCTGGATTAGAGAGGGTGCAGAGGAGATTTACCAGGATGCTGCCTGGATTAGAGAGGGTGCAGAGGAGATTTACCAGGATGCTGCCTGGATTAGAGAGGGTGCAGAGGAGATTTACCGGATGGTGCCTGGATTAGAGAGGATGTAGAGGAGATTTACCAGGATGCTGCCTGGATTAGAGAGCAAGTCTAATGAGGTAAGGTTAAGTGAGCTGGGCTCTTCTCTTTGAAGTGAAGGAGGATGAGAAGTAACTTGATAGTGTGTAGGATAAGAGGTACAGAATGGACAGCCAGTACCATTTTCCCAGGGTGACAATGGCTAATATGAGGGGGCATTATTTTAGGGTAATTGGAGGAAAGTGTAGGGGTGAAGTTAGTGATAGTTTTTTTTTACACGGGGTGGTAAGTGCATGGAACACACTGCAAGGGGTGGTGGTACAGCCAAGTATGTTAAGGACATTTAAGAGACTCTTTTGTAGGCACGTAGATTATAGAAAAATGGAGGGCTGTGGAGGAGGGAAGGGTTAGATTGATCTTGGAGTATATTAAAAGGTGGGTTGAAGGGCCTGTACTGTGCTGTAAAGTTCTATGTTCTATTGCTAGCCAAAATCCAGCCTTTCATTCCAGTCCCTTTCTGTGTACGTGCTGTATGTCACCTGTTGCAGAACACTCAAACCTTTGTTGTTTCAGCAGTTGCCAGCAGTGTTTAGTAGCTACAAAGTTCTATTTGTATAGAATATTCTCTGTGGTCATCCCTCTAATTTGCATTTATTCAGTACTTTAATATGGTAAAAAGTTTCAAAATACTTCACGTGCAATTCTCAAAAAAATTTAACACTGTACAGTGTGAAATTTTAAAACAGCGAGCTAATAGCATTGTCAAAGAAGCAAGAGGCAGGAATCAAACGAGTGCAGAGATTTGGAGAGTTTTAGTCGTGAAAGATTAGCTTGATTTGTCATGTGTACATTGAAACATACAGTGAAATGCATTGTTTGCATCAAATCAATTCTCCGAGGGTCACTGTGGGCAGCCCACAAGTGTTGTCACGCTTCCCGTGCTAACATAGCATGCCCACAATTTACTCTAACCCCAACCGTATGTTGGAGGAAACCAGAGCACCCTGAGGAAACCCATGCATCACGGAGAAAGTGTACAAACTCTTTGAAGGCAGCGGCAGGAATCGAGCCCCGATCAGTGTTCACTGACGCTAACCACTACGCTACCCAGAAGACAAGGTCACGGAGAGATTTGAAAGATGAGCACTAAGGTTCATCTGCCGAAAATCAACAAACAGTTGATAGTGTTGAGAATTAATCATAAATAGACTAACAACTGATGGAACTCATGTTAATGGATTGCAAATGTGAAACTCGACACAGGAATATAAATAATAATAACATTTATAGAACACAGGCAGTGTAGTTCAGAGTGCTTTACAAAAGGATAAAGTACAAACATGAAGATAAACATGTAAAATAAACAGTTTTTGATCTTGGTGTTTAAAGTATCAACTGAGTCTGTACTGTATCCCTTATAGTTTTGCGTATTGAGTTCCACAGTTTAGGAGCGTAGTTCAAAAAAGCTGACCTGACAATTATCTTTTGAGGGAGATTGTTTAAGTTGAAGAGACCAACGTAAGAAGACCAATGAGCTCAAGTAGGATTATAAAACAGAAGTGATTCTGTGATGTACTTCAGTCTCAGCCCATTAACAGAATGTTAAAATCAATTCTATAAGAAATAAGGAGCCAATGCAGAGTAGCTAGTATGGGAGTGATAAACTCCCTTATCCTGGATTTGGTTAAAACTGACTCTCCCGTACACACTTTAATAGCGGCCACAATGAGTGTAGTGGTTCTGTGGCTTGGTTACTGGTTTAGCAATATTGAGATACTATCTTAACAGTTTCAGATCTGTCAAGGACAGCGAGGGAATTTAACTTCATTATAGAAAGGATGTTGAGGCATTGGAGAGTGTGCAGCAGAGCTTACTTGGACGTTGCCTGGTTTAGCGGGCATATGCTATAACGAGAGGTTGGACAAACTTGGGTTGTTTTCTCTGGAGTGATGGAGGCTGAAGGCAGATCTGATAGAGGTCTGTAGATAGATTATTGATCCCAAAGGTAATTACAGTGTCACAGTAGCATTACAAGTGCACAGATATCACTTCCCCAGCTATAGGTTAATTCATTATAGAGCCTAATGGCCGAGGGTAAGAATGCCCTCATATAGCACTCTTTGGAGTTACAGTTGTCTTAGTCTATTACTATAAAATGCTCCCCTCTTCAGCAAAGGCGATATGCAGAAGATGAGAAACATTGTCCAGAATTGCCAGGATTTTCTGTAGGGTCCTTTGTTCTACCACACTCCAGTTTGACTCCTTTCTAATCAGTTTGTTGAGCCTGTAGGTATTACCCACGTTGATGCCATTGCCCCAGCACACCAGCCACCGCATAGAGCATTGTACTGGTGACAACAGACTGGTAGAACATGTGAAGGAAAGGCCTGCACACTCCAAAGGCCCTCAGTCTCCTCCAGAAGTAGAGGCGACTCTGGCCCTTCTTGTACACTGCCTCTGTGTTGGTGCTGCACTCAACTCCGTTATCCGCGTGCACCCTCAGATACTTCTAGGTCTTCACCACATCCACGTCCTCGCCATCAATAGTAACAGGGAGCAATGCAGGCTTAAAGGGTCTTGGCCTGAAATGTCGACTACCTTTTTTCCATAGAAGCTGCCTGAACTGCTGAGTTCCTCCAGTACTTTTGTGTGTTGCTTATTCTTCCCAAGGTCCATCAACATCTCCTTTGTTTTACTGATGTTGAGCTACAGATGATTCAGGTTGCACCATTTGACAAAGTGGCCCTGTTTTCATCTTCCTATCCTCCCTTAATAAACCTAACTATTGCTGAATCATCAGAGAATTTCTGCAGATGACATGACTCATGGTTGTATCAAATATCCAAGATGTACATGGTAAACAGTTCCCAGTGCTGCTGAAAGCCATATCTGATACACAAACTGTGGTCTGTCAGTCAGATAGTCTTCTGTCCAGGATACAATGGAAGTGCCAACCTGCATTGAATGATTATTTATATTATCTTGTATTATCATTATAAGATTATGAGAGGCATAGACAGATAGGCAATATTTTTCCAAGGGTTGGAATGTCTAATATCAGAGGGCATGCATTTAAGGTGAGGGGGTAAGTTCAAAGGAGAGGTGAGGGACAAGTGGTGGGTTCCTAGAATGCTCTGTCTGGGTTGGTAGCAGAGGCAGAAACATTGGAGTCTTTTCAGAGACGTTCATATAACCGTATAACAATTACAGCACGGAAACAGGCCATCTCGGCCCTTCTAGTCCGTGCCGAACACTTACTCTCACCTAGTCCCACCGATCTGCACTCAGCCCATAACCCTCCATTCCTTTCCTGTCCATATACCTATCCAATTTTACTTTAAATGACAATACCGAACCTGCCTCTACCACTTCTACTGGAAGCTCGCCCCACACAGCTACCACTCTCTGAGTAAAGAAATTCCCCCTCATGTTACCCTCAAACTTTTACCCCCTAACTCTCAACTCATGTCCTCTTGTTTGAATCTCCCCTACTCTCAATAGAAAAAGCCTATCCACGTCAACTTGATCTATCCCCTTCATTATTTTAAATATCTCTATCAAGTCCCCTGTCAACCTTCTACGCTCCAAAGAATATAGACCTAACTTGTTCAACCTTTCCCTGTAACTTAGGTGCTGAAACCTAGGTAGCATTCTAGTAAATCTCCTATGTACTCTCTCTATTTTGTTGACATCTTTCCTATAATTCAGTGACCAGAACTGTACACAATACTCCAAATTCGGCCTTACCAATGCCTTGTACAATTTTAACATTACATCCCAATTCCTATACTCAATGCTCTGATTTATAAAGGCCAGCATTCCAAAAGCTTTCTTCACCACCCTATCCACATGAGATTCCACCTTCAGGGAACTATGCACCATTATTCCTAGATCACTCTGTTCTACTGCATTCTTCAATGCCCTACCATTTACCATGTATGTCCTACTTGGATTATTCCTACCAAAATGTAGCACCTCACACTTATCAGCATTAAACTCCATCTACCATCGTTCAGCCCACTCTTCTAACTGGCCTAAATCTCTCTGTAAGCTTTGAAAACCTACTTCATTATCCACAACGCCACCTACCTTAGTATCATCTGCATACTTACTAATCCAATTTACCACCCCGTCATCCAGATCATTAATGGATATGACAAACAACACTGGACCCAGTACAGATCCCTGTGCCACACCACTAGTCACTGGCCTCCAACCTGACAAACAGTTATCCACCACTACTCTCTGGCATCTCCCATCCAGCCACTGTTGAATCCATTTTACTACTTCAATATTAATACCTAACGATTGAACCTTCCTAACTAACCTTCCGTGTGGAACCTTGTGAAAGGCCTTACTGAAGTCCATATAGACAACATCCACTGCTTTACGCTTGTCAACTTTCCTCGTAACCTCTTCAAAAAAATTCAATAAGATTTGTCAAATTTGACCTTCCACGCACAAATCCATGATGACTGTTCCTAATCAGACCCTGTCTATCCAGATAATTAGATAGATAGATAGATAGATACTTTATTCATCCCCATGGGGAAATTCAACTTTTTTTCCAATGTCCCATACACTTGTTGTAGCAAAACTAATTACATACAATACTTAACTCAGTAAAAAAAATATGATATGCATCTAAATCACCGTCTCAAAAAGCATTAATAATAGCTTTTAAAAAGTTCTTAAGTCCTGGCGGTAGAATTGTAAAGCCTAATGGCATTGGGGAGTGTTGACCTCTTCATCCTGTCTGAGGAGCATTGCATCGATAGTAACCTGTCACTGAAACTGCTTCTCTGTCTCTGGATGGTGCTATGTAGAGGATGTTCAGAGTTATCCATAATTGACCGTAGCCTACTCAGCGCCCTTCGCTCAGCTACCGATGTTAAACTCTCCAGTACTTTGCCCACGACAGAGCCCGCCTTCCTTACCAGCTTATTAAGACGTGAGGCGTCCCTCTTCTTAATGCTTCCTCCCCAACACGCCACCACAAAGAAGAGGGCGCTCTCCACAACTGACCTATAGAACATCTTCAGCATCTCACTGCAGACATTGAATGACGCCAACCTTCTTAGGAAGTACATTCGACTCTGTGCCTTCCTGCACAAGGCATCTGTGTTGGCAGTCCAGTCTAGCTTCTCGTCTAACTGTACTCCCAGATACTTGTAGGTCTTAACCTGCTCCACACGTTCTCCATTAATGATCACTGGCTCCATATGGGGCCTAGATCTCCTAAAGTCCACCACCATCTCCTTGGTCTTGGTGATATTGAGACGCAGGTAGTTTGAGTTGCACCATATCACAAAGTCCTGTATCAGTTTCCTATACTCCTCCTCCTGTCCATTCCTGACACACCCCACTATGGCCGTGTCATCAGCGAACTTCTGCACATGGCAGGACTCTGAGTTATATTGGAAGTCTGATGTGTACAGGGTGAACAGGACCGGAGAGAGTACGGTTCCCTGCGGCGCCCCTGTGCTGCTGACCACCGTGTCAGACCTACAGTCTCCCAACCGCACATACTGAGGTCTATCTGTCAAGTAGTCCACTATCCAATCCACCATGTGAGAGTCTACTCCCATCTCCGTTAGTTTGTGCCTTAAGATCTTGGGCTGGATGGTGTTAAAGGCACTAGAAAAGTCAAGGAATGTAATCCTCACAGCACAACTGACCCCCTCTAGGTGAGAGAGTGATTTGTGCAGCAAATACGTGATAGCATCCTCCACTCCCACCTTCTCCTTATATGCAAACTGAAGAGGATCCTGGGTGTGCCTGGTTTGTGGCCTCAGATTCTGTATTATCAGCCGCTCCATGGTCTTCATCACTTGCGACGTCAAGGCAACAGGTCTGAAGTCATTCAACTCCTTTGGTTGTGGTTTCTTCGGTACCGGGACAATACAGGATGTCTTCCACTGTCTGGGTACTCTTCTCTGCTCCAGGCTCATGTTGAAGATGCACTATAGTGGTTCTCCCAGCTCAGTAGCACAGGCCCTCAGTAATCGTGGGGAAACTCCATCCGGTCCAGCTGCCTTGCTGGTACAGATCTTCCTCAGTTGACCTTCCACCTGTGCAGCCGTAATCCTGGGCGTGGGCAAGGTCTCCTGTGATTGGCTATTTTCCTGTGAGGGAAGTAAGCCTGGTGTGGATTTCTGCGGTGAGGATGAGATTGAGCTGTCGAACCTGTTGAAGAAGTTGTTCAGCTGGTTCGCTTTCTCCACATCTCCACTTATGTTCGCCCTCCGCTTATGACATGATAGAAAGACATGAATGTGAGGGATATGAAAGGATATGTACATTGTATAGGTAGAAGAGATTAGCTGACTTTTTTTTACTAATTTCATTGGTTCAGCATAACATTGTGGGCCAAAGCGACTGTTCCTGTGCTGGACTCTTCTATGTTCTGTGTTTTATTTTATTTAGAGATACAGCAGAGTAACAGGCCCCTCCAGCCTAATGTGCCTGTGCCAGTTATACCATGTGACAAATTCATCTACTAGCCAATGCGTCTTTGGAACGTGGGAGGATCCAGGAGCATCCGGAGGAAGCCCATACAGTCATGGGGAGAACGTGACAGATAGCAGAGGGAATTGAACCCCTAATTGGCACTGTAATAACATTACGCTAATCCCTACATTGCTGTGCTGTCCCTTATTAGGAGCTACAGAAAGGTAACACCCCCTTTCTGGCCCAAAGAGCCCGTAAGGCCCAATTAATTGTTGGAATGGGGATGGTGAGTATGAATGCATGGGGGGGCAGGGTGCGAGAGAAGTGTTGTTGATCTTTGAGAATAAGTCATTGAATCTATATTCTCTAGAATTTTAGAATCAGAATCACTTTATTGCCAGTATGTGAAACAGACCAGAATTGATTGTGGTTCAGTGCCAAGCATAAAGCACAGGACAATACAATAACAGACAACACAATAGTAACCAACAATTTACAAGACAACAGTGCAAATAGCTATGAGCAATCAAACATCAAAAATTAAACTTAAAAATGAACAGACTCGATAATTATCAACAGAACAAGGAGAGCAGGAAAAACCATTTAATGGATGTTGTGCAGGGCCAGTTAGAGTTCAAGTTGAAGAATATCATCACCTAGCTGTACATATATACAACCAAATGAAACAACATTCTTCTGGACCACAGTGTATCCACAAAACATGTCTCACACATAAAACAAAATATTACCACAAATAAGTTAATAAAATCGAATTCAAACTGCATGTAGTGTGCAGCACAGGTAAACAGTTCACTGTCCTAGTGCTGAGATTTCAGTGGTGGCTTCCTCGTCCTGGTGCGCCTGTTCCTCCTTCCTGGTGGTAGTGGGTCAAGGAGACCCACTAATAATTTTTTTTAAAATAGTTTTAAAAAAGAAATCTTATACAGATATGCAAAATTCTATGAAACTAACAAGGTAGGTTAGAACCAGGGGTCACAGTTTCAAAGGGACTGGCCATTCAGAAATAAAATAGAAAGGAATTTCTTCACTTGAGGATAATGAATCTTTGGAATTCTCTTCCTAAGGTCTGTGGAGTATCTGTCACAAGACAGAGTCTTAGACACAAAAGATTCTGCAGATGTTGGAAATCCTGAGCAACGCACACTCAAAGTTGTGTGGATATACTGTGTGGATGCTATGTAGCCTCCTCCCTGATGGGAATGGGACAAAGAGTGATGCATTCTAATTAATTTTAAGTTCATTATTTATTTATGGAAATATAATCATTTATGTTGATTTTGACTGTTTAATTGATATTTTCTTTGCAGTTTAATAATTAATTGCTGCTTAATATGTATATGCAGCTATTCAGTGTTAGCCCTAGTTGTGTGTGTGTGTGTGTGTGTGTGTGTGTATTTGCATGCTGCATTCCACCAGCATTTTGTGTGTGTTGTTTTAATTTCCAGTATCTGCAGATTTCCTCGTGTTTGCATATATATGCAGCTGTTCAGTGTGCTCCCCAGTGGTCACAGTATGTACAGTCGGCCCTCCTTATCCGCAAGGGATTGGTTCCGGGACCCCTCGCGGATACCAAAAAATGCGGATGCTCAAGTCCCTTATTTAACCTGTTGGAGTGAGGTGGACTTCAGGATCCAGCGGAACCCCTGACCTTTTTTAACCTGGCTCAGAGCGGTGGTCTTTAGGACCTGGCGGAGCTCTGAATCCGCAGCATTTCTGTTCACGAAAATAATCATGATCACAATTGAAAATAAAGTGGAAATAATAGAGATCAGAAAGAGGTGAAACGCCATCGGTCTTGGAAAAGCGTTAGGCTACGGTTGGTCAACGATTGGAACAATTTTAAAGGATAAAGTAAGAAAGGCCCAGCCCCAATGTAAGCTACAATTATTACTAAGCAATGCAGTGGTTTAATTATTGAAATACATAATGTTTCTTAAGTGTTTTATATGCATAGAAAGGTAAAACATATACTGTTTTCTAAGACAAACGTTTGACTAACTGACACTAAATAATACTGGATGTAGCTGTTCCGACTTACTTAGTAAGAGAACTTCTGATTTTTTTTTGATCCCGATCCATGATAACCTACGCACATCCTCCTGTATACTTTAAATCATCTTTACATTACTTATAATACCTAATACAATGTAAATGCTATGTAAATAGTTGTTATACTGCATTGTTTAGGGAATAATGACAAGAAAAAAGTCTGTACATGCTCAAACAACGAGTGCCGGAAGAGCACTTCTGGGTTTTCTCGATTTGCGGTTGGTTAAATTTGCGCATGCGGAACTCGCAGATAAGGAGGGCCAACTGTATATGCATTTGCTTAGTGTCCCCAGTGGTCACAGAGTGTATACGTGCACATACAGTCCTGATGAAGGGTTTCAGCTTCTTTCTTTGATTTCCAGCATCTTCAAATTTTCTTGTGTTTGTGATGTATATGCAAGTGTGTCCTCTTGTGTGAGAGAGTGGGGAATCTGTGGAGTTTGTTACCACAGGCAGCTGTGGAGACCAAGTTTTTGTGTATATTTAGGGAAGAGGTTAATAGATTCTTGATTGGTCAGGGCATGAAGGGATACAGGGAGAAGGCAGGAGATTGGGGCTGAGAGAGAAATGGATCAGCCATGATGAAATGCTGAAGCGGACATGGTGGGCTTACTGGCCTAATTATGCTCCTATATCTTATGGTCTTGTTATTTAAGTGAGGGGGAGGGAGTTCTGATTGGATGACTCTTGTACGCAAATTGAATGGAGTTTTTCGTCTGTGTAGTTTCAAAGTGCTGACCATGAGGTGGGGCCAGCTTTCTGCTTTAAATTCCTTCACATCACTGTCCATGTTCAATTAATAAAATGATTATGAAGTAACAAGTTTTGTGCCTCTTTCCTGACTTCTGAAAGAACCTAGGATTAAAAACATTAGAATCCAAATTTTATGAATTATTTTCAAAGTTGTGACATTACTATTGCGAGAATTTGGGTAAGTGTCCAGTGCATAGTAAATTGGAGCAAATTGCTTTCATTTTTATTTCACAGGTGTATTTATTGTTGCTGCCAAACGGACTCCCTTTGGCACCTATGGAGGAAAGCTGAAGGATTACAGTGCCACAAATTTAGCTGCCCATGCTGCAAGGGCCGCATTGGCTGCTGGGCAGGTCAGCCCGGAACAAGTGGACAGTGTTGTTGTTGGCAATGTAATGCAGGTTAGTATATGGTAGAATCTGTGAACATTGCAATTGATTTTGGCTTCAAACCATTCTGCATCAATGTCTGTGAGAGGCTGGACAAACTTGGGTTGTTTTCTGTCAAGTAATGGACGTTGAGGGGAGATCTGATAGAAGTTTATAAGATTGAGAGGCATAGATAGAGTAGACAGACAATATCTTTTTTCCCAGGATAGAAATATCTAATACTAGATAACATGCGTTTAAGGTGAGAGGGGGATAATTTCAAAGGAGATGAGAGGGGCAAGTTTTTACAGAGAGAGTGGTGGGTGGATGGAATGCACTGCCTGGGGTGATGGTACAGGCAGATACATGAGGGACTTTTAAAAGGTGTTTAGATAGGTACATGAATGGGAGGAGAGTGGACTTTGTGTACTCATAAAGGATTAGTTAACCATTTAATTGCCAATTTATTTGGTTTGGCACAACATTGTCCTTGAAAGTGAGTCCATGGGTTGTGGGAGCAGGTCAGTGATGGGGTGGGGTGAATGAAGTTATCCCCATTGGTTCAGGAGTCTGATGGTTGAGGGGTAATAGCTGTTCCTGAACCTGGTGGTGTGGGTCCTGTATACCTCCTTTCTCGCGCAGTAGCGAGCCCTTTTCCCACCCTCCTGCACACTAAATCCATTACACGCACACAGACTAGCTTTCAACCCCAGGACAAGCCACCTAAGGGCCTCCAGTCCTTGTTCTTGTCTTTGGATTCTCAGAATTGCAGATGTCAGGCCTCCAGCCTCCAGTCCCTGGCCCAGATTTGCAGACTCTGCCTTCAGGTTTAACTATAATCAGTGGGAGTCAATCCTGATTAAAATCAATATTAATCAGGACTGCTGTGTACGCATGGTCCTTCGTATTCTCAGTTATCCCTCCCATTCATCCAACAATCTCTTTGACACCCAATCATCAGATAGGAGGTACCGTAGCATTAGGACAAAAACTTGTTAGGATGGGAAACAGCTTCGTCCCCCCAGGCTGTGAGATTACTGAATGTCCTGCCACCACCCAGGTCTCATCACATATGAAGAACCAGTAGCGTTATACTGTTTACTTCTTGGTTTGTGTCATATATGCACCTTATTATTAATTTATTTGCAGTAATCTTACTGTATGTGTTGTGTGATTTGTATGTACTGTATTGTGCACTTTGGTCTGGTGGAACTTTGTTTTGTCTGGTGGTATACACGTGACAATAAATTTGAATATGAACTTCCTTGGTTTCTTTGTTTTGAAAGAGTTCTGCAGATGCTGCTTACATTGCAAGACATGTTGGACTACAAGTTGGAATTCCGATTTCCGTGCCGGCCTTAACAGTAAACAGACTCTGTGGATCTGGTTTCCAGTCAATCGTCACTGGAGCACAGGTACACTAGTGAATTAATCATGGCATTTTACATCTAGTCAATATAGTGCGTTCCATTTAATTGGGACACATTTTGGCCCAATTAGCCAGCTGCCCCAATTAGCTGAAGTTTCATGGGAATAGTTAAAAAGGTATAAAAAAGACAAACTACTGTTTAACTAAGTAACAAATGATGTATTTAAGCAAAATACAGAACAATTTAGAACACTATCAATACTACTACAGTACTATAAAACTGTGCGTTAGTTCTTAATAATTATTGATGGAGGAATTTTTCCAGTGTATGCTGTTGTGTTCTTTTGAGTCACTGTAAATGGACAAAATCTGCGCTGACACCTAGTAATCATAATGGACTGCCTTAGTACAATACTTGACATTTGCATCCATCCTCCAAATCTTCATTTTCATTGTAATGTTGAAGATAATTGTCAATACCTTTAATTTCTTCATAATTTCTAACTTGTTGAAGTAGTGAAATTGTTTCATTTTCACTCCCGGCTTTTTCTGGTATCTCCAAGTGTGAATGCTTGAAACCGTAATGAGCAAAACAGTCTCACTTGTCTGACTGCTTACTTCTCTCCAACTGTCGGTGATAAAAATTGCTGCTTTTTCAGCACTAACATGCAAATGACACTAGCTAACAACTGTTTGCTCTAAGCGTCAACACCCACACAAATGTACACAACTGATCCTAATTGGTAACAGTCTCCTGTCCCATTTAAGTAGCATAGTGTCTCAAATAAACGATGGAAATCACGGCTATTTTTTGTTCTTGAAGAGTTGCCCAAATAAGCAATTAACCAATGGCCCAATTAACCAGAATCCACTGTAATATCGTATCTGTATTTTCAGTGACCAAATGATCAGATTCATTTGTTTATCACCTGTGCATTGAAACACACAGTGAAATGCATTGTTTGCATTAATAACCAATAATAAGTACTTCATTGATCCTGAGTGGGAAATTATTTCGTTACAATAGCAAAATTTAAAAACACACTTGGCAATAAGAAATGAAATCCCCTCTGGATTCCACGGTAAGAAGCTCTCCTTACTCAGGCTTTGTAGGTCTAGGCAGGGGTGTCAAACTCATTTTAGGTCACGGGCCAGATTGAGCAAAATGCAGCTTCATGCGGGCCGGATCAGTCGGACGCGTGCGAATGCAGCTTTCGTTGCCTCCGTTTTTTCAGCCTGCTCTCATGTGTCTCAGTCTCTGCTATAACTACAAAGTGTTTCACTTTACAAATTCCGTTTCTTATGAAGAAGACTGCCGAGCAAGACTGCCGAATAAACACTAAAAACCCTGAAAACCCTGAAAACCTGGTACCTGAATAAACTCAGCATTAGCCATATCATACGCCATAGGCGCTTCGATTACTGGGGCCAGCTTTAATAGTAATTAGATATTATCTCGCGGGCCAAAGATAATTCCACCGCGGGCCAAATCCGGCCCACGGGCCTTGAGTTTGACATATATGGTCTAGGGTGTATATGACGTTGGTCCCGCCAAATCTGTGGGGTTGGGATGTCTCACTCGCCCAAACCCCGGTTTGTGTGAATGCTGTGTGACTTACTGCCCTGCAATATAGCCTGTCAGAATGAAATAACAGATCACACACTACTATAAAGTATATTTGTGAACGTTATCTTAACCAAAAAGTTAGTAAAGGAAAAAAAAACAAAAAAAGGACCCATTATAATTAAAATGTGCGCATGTTGGAGCTCAAATTTTCCAGAAGCCATTTTCACTGATCTTTGGCAGACTTCCATCAACTTCTGTTTTCCCACCAATCAAATCCTACAACCTGTTCTGTCCAGTGTCTTTCCTCTTCATCTCCCGCCGAACAAAAGACAAAGACCCACACCGTGTCAGTCACAAAGCTGCTCCCCCTCAGCCTTTTCTAGAACCTTCTCTCCATTACATTCTCCTGATTGGACGGCCTACATTCCTAAGCATCCCTTATCTTTAACAGTAACTCAAATGGTTTGCGTGGCGGCTCTGGCGGGTTGTTGCTCCAGGTAGATTTGCCAAAATAGCAGAAAATGGAGTGGCACAAGAAATGGCTCCCCTTGAGAAGAAAATATGTGAACAGATTGAATATTACTTTGGCGATCACAATTTGCCAAGAGATAAAATTCTCAAAGAACAGATCAAGTTAGATGATGGCTGGATACCCCTAGAAACCATGATTAAGTTTAACAGGTTAAGTCGTCTAACAACAGATTTCACTGTAATAGTAGAAGGTCTCAAGAAATCCAAAAGTGGACTTTTAGAAATCAGTGAGGACAAATCCAAAATCTGCCATTCTCCTAACAAGCCTCTTCCTGAATTTGAGGAGTATAAAAACTCTATTAAAGCCAGATCTGTCTATGTCAAAGGCTTTCCTACAAGTGCAACACTTGATGAGATTAAGAACTGGTTTGATGAAAATGGACCTGTGGAAAATATACAAATGAGAAGAACATTGCAGAAGCAGTTTAAGGGATCAGTATTTGTCGTCTTTGACGGTCTAGATTTGGCTACAATATTTGTAGAAGCTCCAGGGTGGAAGTATAAAGAAACTGAAATGATTGTACTTTTCAAAGATGCTTATTTTCAGAAAAAAAGCCTAAGAGAAAAAGCAGCATAAAGCAAAATCTAAAATTGATAAAGAACAGCAGAAAAACACTGAAGATGTGCTGGGCAAGAAATCTTTTGAAGAAAGAACTGAGTGCTTGCTGAAGTTTGCTGGTGATTTGACCGATCAGACATGCAGAGAAGATATTCATGAAATATTCTCCACTCATAGTGAAATACAGTGGATAGATTTTATAAGGGGTGCTAAAGAGAGAAAAATCCTTTTCAAAACAAATGCAAAAGAAATACTTGAAAAGGCAAAAGCAGCTCATGATGGAAAATTGCTTTTAAGAGACAAAGAGTGACTTGGGAAATGGTTGATGGTGAAGAGGAAAAATCAATTTTGAAGAAGATAATAGAAGACCGACAGGAATCTCTGAACAGACATAGAGCCAAAGCACGAAAAGGTCGGGGTAAAGGAAGTGTGGATGTTTTTATAAAAACTTTGTTAAAACTTATATTTTGGTGTAATGCAATATTAGCTTTCTATATGGATATATGGTGGGAACTAAATATTGTGTAATTCAGGTATTAAAGATTAACATTTTTATTTATAAAAATACAAAACTGCTAGTATGCAAATCTAAGCCTCAGCAAATGCAATGGATTTGATACCAATCTGTAGTTTTATCTACAGTGAATGACCATCTTTAATTGGATCAAAAATGAACAAAGAAACACAATCTAAATGTGTATTAAATCTTTGTTTTGGAATGGGTAGGAATTGCAATTAGTTGTGCACTGTTGTTAGTACATTAGATTAAGAAACCAAGTTGAATAAAACCATGGTAATTTTCATCAGCCAAAAAAAACTAACTCAAATACTTCTTCTACAGAAGGACCATTAAATGAAACACCCTACAACATTATCAGTAAAACCTTTACCAGGGTGTTACACTCTTTCCTCTCACCAAAAATCATGTCCTCATGACTTTGAAATTCATCAGCCCCCATTAATGAGACTGTTTTCAAAGGAACTTTGTGATGTCAGAACCTCCAATCCATTTGTAAATGTTACGGACGTATCTCACTAGTGGAATAGGTGCAACACTCTCTTCCCCCAGTGCAACATAGGCCACCTATCTGGGGGTTTCCTGACTCTTTGAGACCTCCTTATCCTATCATCTTTTACTTCAGCTTCAGACACTCCCTGGGATCTTTCCCATCTACGTGGAGAGGTCTGTTACCCGTGCCTTCTGGCAACTTGGGTCCCCTTGCCATGTGGTTGAGCTCATCTTCACTCCTAGTTACCTTAGAGCCCAGTTTCCTTTCATTGTCCAGCCTCATGCCTGTCCATGGCTACTCCACTCCGTTTCATCTGCATAAATATGGGGAGGTTTGGGAATCTCTTTGTCAGTTATTGGGGAGCTTGCATAGGGTAGCATATACCATACTCCCACTTCCTCATCCTCTGAGTCTGTAACAAATTCAGTGGTTAAATCCCTTCCACTGTGAGTCCTCTGTTCTCCCATGTTGCCGCAGAGACCTCTTTCTAGGTGTAGGGTCCTGGTCAGGCTCTGGGTCAACAGAGGTAGAAGGTGGTTCTGATGGAGAATCCTGACAAGTCCATTCCCATCCTCTGGTTTCACCAAACTGGTAAGTTTGGCATCTGACTCTCCACTACGCAAGACATAGCCACCCAACAGTCAGCGATCTTACGCTTCTCTAGTAGCTCAAGTTCTTCATGAGAACTCTGTCTCCAAGCATCAGTTGAGTGAACCTAATCTTTTGATTATATCTCCTCATATTTCCTTGATTCTGCTTTGTAGCAGAGACCTTTACTAGTTCATAAGCCTTTTGCATTTACATACTCATGTCAGGCACATACTTCAGATAGGTCTTCTGTGGCAAATCTTCCCCACTAGTCCCAAAACAGAGGTCAACAGGCAACTTTGTTTTGCACCCAAACATCAGATAATGTGGTGAGTATCCAGTGGCTTCATTCTCTGTACAGTTGTAGCAGTGGACCAGATGCCCAATACGCTGACTCCATTTGTTGTTCTTCCTGATATCCAGGGTTCTGAGCAGTCTGGCAGTGTCTGATTGAACCTCTCGGGCTTGGGGTCACCTTGAGGATTTTAAGGCGTGGTCCTCGACTTCTCAACGCCAAGCATGTTCAGTAACTCATCTATGAGCCTACTCTCAAATTACCATCCCTGATCATTATGTATTAGTCTGGGAAGGCCATAATGAATGAAATACTTTTCCCATAACACTTTGGCCATGGTGGACACTCACTGATCCTTTGCAGGGAAAGCTTGAGCATATCTGGTGTAGAGATCAGTAATAACCAAGACATTCAATGTGTTGCTGGAATCAAGCTCTATGGAGAGGAAATCCATACGTACCAGATCAAGTGGTTCCACACTCTGTAAATGGGATAAAGGAGCGGCCCTCGTAGGCAGTGCCTTCCATCGAATACATTGAACGTACAACTTGCAGTATTCTGCGATCTCAGGCTTCTTTCGGGGCCAGTAGAACCAATCTCTGACCAATCCATAGGTCTTGTCAGACTCCAAATGACCTGAATCATCGTGAAGTGACTTCAACACAATCCTCTGATATTTCTCAGGCAGAACCAACTGGGAACATTGAGGCCTGACTGGAGGAGACATGATCTGGAATAGAATCTGGTTCCTCAACCCGAGTTTGTTCCATTCTCTCAGCAGTAGAGATACAGCAGAGTGTTTCATCTTTTCAGCTTGGGCCACATCTCCTTCCATAACAGCTGACCAAACGGTACCTTTACGTGGGTCATCTCGCTGAGCAGCAGCCACTTCCCCGGATTCAACTCAGGCAACTGCTCTGTATTCAGAGCAGTTAGGCTGCAATAAGCTTGTGGAATGGTACAACCAGAAGCTCCCAAATGATCGCTCGATCCTGCCCTTGCCTCACCTCTGACTTCCCTGTGATGGAAAACTGGCACACTACTTTAACTCCAGGGCAGGAACTCTCTTCTGTCCATTTCCAGCCCTTCATGTGCATGTCGGGACAATGCATCAGCATCAATGTTCCAGCTACCCAGCTGGTACTTCAGGCTGAAATCATAGGCAGGCAACGCCGCCAACTGACAAGAGCTTGTAGCATCCAATTTTGCCGATGTCAGGGTATAAGTCAATGGATTGTTATCTATCCTCACCTTGAACTTGGCACCATATAGATAATCACTTAACTTATCCACCACTTCCCATTTCAATGCCAAAAATGCCAATGTGTGTTTGGGGCAGTTTTGCTGGGAGGGAGACAGACTCCAGCGACAGATCTCAACCTTGTGCCCTGATCCTGATATAGAATGCCCTCTAACCCTCATGGCTGGCATTTGTATACAATACATACGGCAGTGGGGGTTTGCAAAAATCAACAAAGCCGCTTTTGTCAGCAGCTCCTTCAACAACTGAAAGGGCTCTTCCCATTTTGCATCCCATCTTGCTCCAAAAGGCTTCGAAAGGCTAAGATAATCTTTACCATCTTCTCCTTTCGCCCTGCTCCAGTTCTTCCCCAAGGGAGGGTAACCGCACAGATTCAAAGGGTGACTCACTTTAGAGTAGTCTTTCACAAACCTCCAGTAATACCCACAGAATCCAAGGAACGAGTGTAGGGTGCTCATATTCTTGAACCCTGGCCGTGTGGTCACTGGCTCTATCTTTGAGGATCCATAGCTACTCTGTCCCGTGAGACTACAATGCCCGATGTAGTTGACTGACGTCTTGCAGAGCTGGCACTTCTCCATTGACTTTTTATCCCCTCAGCTTTCAGGCAGCCTAATGCCTTCAGTAGCCTCGCCTTGTGCTCTTCCAGGGCGGACCCAAGCGCTTTGAGATCATCCAGGTACACCAGCATCTCAAGCAAGTTCATATCCCTAACAATTCTCTCCATGACACTCTGGAAAGTAGCTGGTACTCCTGACATGCCCTAGGGCATCCTTTCAAACTGAAAGTTGACATATGAATGCCATCTTCTCCTTGTCAGCCTCACTCATGGGTATCTGATAATACCCACTCCTTAGGTCCAGCACATTGAACCACTTCACTCCACTCAGGCAGAACAGTGCATCCTCAATCCTCAGAACAATATACTGGCTGGGGACTATGTGTCAGTTCAGAGTCTGATAGTCCACAAACATTCATACCTTCCCATCCTTCTTCCTCACCACCACTCTGGGGGGGGGGGGGGGGGAAGCACATAGGGACTCCTGGACTCAGTGACAATCCCAGATTCCTTCAGCTTCCGCAGATGCTACAAACGTCCGCCACCTCAGCGGGTGCCAGTCACCGAGACCTTTCTCTGAAAGGGGTGTCCTCCATCTCTTAAATGATGTGGCAAGTATTCTCGGAACAACCCACATCAAACTCATCAGTAGAAAAGACATCTTCGAGCTTCAACGTCTTCTCTATCAATCTCTTCTTCCAACCCCATCAATTTCTTCTTGCAGGCTCCCACTAGCCTCCTCAGAATAGGAGTTTCACCCTTCTCGACAAACTAACACTAACCTATCAAGAACCTCAGTTACTCCCACATCTGCCTCTGAAAACTCCAGATTCAACGACAAGTAACCATCATACGGGTAGTCATCTGTACTGAGCCCCCAGAGCTCTAGGACACTGAGTGGCGTCAATGGTAAATGCGTCTGTCAAATACCGGTTGTAAAATGAATGGTACAACAGAGTAATCTGAGAGCCTGTGTATAGTATAACTCTAGCATAAATACCCTCAATCCATCGGGATACACTGGAGCTTGGCCCCACTAAGCCTTTAAAAATAGGGTTTTTCTCTTTTGTGTCTTCCTTGATACATTGATTGGAACGTGTTCCCCCAAGACACCAGGCCGTTCCCTCGCTGGGTCTCTTTGAAGTTTCCCGACTTCCCTTTATGCTTAAGTAACTGTGGGCTCACTTCTAAAAGTTTTCCCATTCATCACATTCCCGGCTGAAGTGTCCCTACTCACCACAGTTGTAAGGGACAATACTGGTCACTCCACTTTTCAAGGGACCCTCGAAAAACAGCAGCCCTCTGCTTACTACGTCTCTGCAGTAGGTCCAGCTCCCTATCAGCTTTGTTATGCTTGATGGCAGCACCTGCCGATATCATCCGGGATACCTCAGCTCTAAAATCTGCCAGGGACTCCTGTAACACCCCCGTTTGTAGGACGTCAGGGGTCACTTCAGCAACAGAGGCTACACCGAGGACTGGACCCTGCTGACGGAGGCCTCCCTCTCCTCCATCACATTTTCCCCATTTACTTCTCTGATCAGCTTAACAAAAGTGGGAGGGGGGGCATGTCTTACAAGACATTCGAAGGCTGCAAGTGATCATGTTCTGCGACTGTGCACCCTTTGCCACTTGGTCCATCCTTAATTGATTTACCTCAGCCACTTGGATGACCCCTCTACGCCGCAAGCAATGCAGCAGTCTCTCTAGCTGAAAAACGTAGGCAGAAAGTTTCTCCCCCTTCTCCTGAAACATGCTCTGAAACCCCATCATAAGCTCCACTGGGCTTCCTGTCATGCCAAAAAATGTTTTCTAGTGCTTGCATGTAGCCTGTGGAAGTAGCTAAGGGGTTCTCTGCCTTTAAGGACCTCAACTTCAGCAGCTGGACCTCTTAGACTCTACCAGTCGCAGTCTTTTCACATGATCAAGAGTACTGCCACTCATCCAGCATCTGAAGTCTGCTCTGTCCAAGTCTCATATTCCTCCTCCCCCTTGGGGGTGGGCTTCACTCCCGAGAACATCCTCAGCCTATATTAACTTTGACTCTTTGCTGGTGCACTTTGCTGTTTATCTGTCAGGGATAGATACCAACTCAGAATCTTTACCTCTCGCTGGAAGACTCGTTAGACCTTCCACATAAGACCACTCCTTCCCCTCTCTCTGCAGAATCGAGAGCAACTTGTCTTTCAAGTCTCCGCCCTCCGCTATGGGAAACTCTGCTTCCAATTTGACACTCTCTCCTACACTCCCCTTTCCTTGGAAAGTATGGATGGCCCATTGCTCTGCCTCTCCCAGGACCCCAGTGGTACCAGGCAGATCCACTCCCGTTATGTCAGCGCTACTCTGAACTAACACTCCATCTTTCCCATCTGTTTGGTCAAATTGCCATTCCATGATTGTAACTTTCCCTAATGTTTTAACAGTGCTTAAAATACTTATCAATAATTCATCTGGTCTGTGGATATCCACCACACTCAGAACAAGCATTAACTACAGGTAATCTCTTTGAATTGCACCAATGCTTAACCCCTGCAGCGTCCTTAACCACATATCTTAATCACTTTCCCGGACAATAGTTTAACACGGGCTTAAGCACAAACCCACTTGATCAGTTCTTGGGACAATCACACAGCTTTCAATGAACTCAATCCAGGACAATACCCCCACAATGAAACCCCTTTTTTCTGGGCTCTCTGGAAATGCAGCTCATTAGCCCCGGCTAGCAGCCACTGGATTCCATGGCGAGAAATCCACCTTTCTCAGGTTTTGTACGTCTATGACTTTGGTCCCACCAAATCTGTGGGGTCAGGATGTCATGCCCACCCAAACCCTGGTTCATGTGAATGCTGTGTGATCCATTGCCCTGCAATAGCCCGTCGGCAAGAAATAACAGATCACACACTGCATACAGTTTTTTAAAAAAGCGTATATTTGTGAACGTTATCTCAACCAAAGAGTTAGTAAAGAAAAGAAAGAAAACAACAAAGGCCCATCATAATTAAACAGTCAAATGTGTACAGGTTGGAGCTCAAATCTTCCAAAGGTCACATTCACCAAACATTGTAGGCTTCTGCGCCTTGGCTCCATTGAATCGTGTTTTCCCCACTGGATCAAATCCTATGACCCATTCTCTGCAGCGTCTTCCCTGTTCATCTCCTGCTGAACAGAAGACAAAGACCCACACCATGTCAGTCACAAAGCTGCTCCCCCCTCACCCCCAGCCTTCTCCCCATTCCATTCTCCTGACTGGATGGCCCACATTCCTAAGCATCCCTTATCTCTGACAGTAACCCAAACACAGCTTGCACAGAAAGGCCATCATATGAAACACCCTACCACATTAGCAGTAAAACCTTTACCAGGTGTTACAAAAATAATAATATGTAAATATAATAATATTAACTTTATATAATAAATAGACAATAGACAGTAGGTGCAGGAGTAAGCCATTCGGCCCTTCTAGCCAGCACCGCCATTCACTGTGATCATGGCTCATCATACACAATCAGTACCCCATTCCTGCCCTCTCCCCATATCCCTTGACCCCACTATCTATAAGAGCTCTATCTAACTCTCTCTTGAATGCATCCAGAGACTTGGCCTCCACTGCCTTCTGGGGCAGAGCATTCCACATATCCACCACTCTCTGGGTGAAAAAGTTTTTCCGCATCTCTGTTCTAAATGGCCTACCCCTTGTTCTTAAACTGTGGCCTCTAGTTCTGGACTCACCCATCAGCGGGAACATGCTTCCTGCCTCCAGCATGTCCAATCCCTTAATAACCTTATATGTTTCAATCAGATCCCCTCTCATCCTTCTAAATTCCAGTGTATACAAGCCCAGTCGCTCCAATCTTTCTACATATGACAGTCCCACCATTCCAGGAATCAACCTTGTGAACCTACGCTGCACTCCCTCAATAGCAAGAATGTTCTTCCTCAAATTTGGAGACCAAAACGGCACAGAATACTCCAGGTGGGGTCTCACCAGGGCCCTGTACAGCTGCAGAAGGACCTCTTTACTCCTATACTCAATTCCTCTTGTTATAAAGGCCAGCATGCCATTAGCTTCCTTCACTGCCTGCTGTACCTGCATGCTTGCTTTCATTGACTAATGTACAAGAAAACCTAGATCTCTTTGTACTTCCCCTTTTCCTAACTTGACTCCATTTAGATAGTAATCTGCCTTCCTGTTCTTGCCACCAAAGTGGATAACCTCACATTTATCCACATTAAACTGCATCTGCCATACATTTGCCCACTCACCCAACCTGTTCAAGTCACCCTGCATTCTCATAACATCCTCCTGACATTTCACACTGCCACCCAGCTTTGTGTCATTGGCAAATTTGCTAATGTTACTTTTAATCCCATCATTTAAATCATTAATGTATATTGTAAACAGCTGCGGTCCCAGCACCGAACCTTGCAGTACCCCACTGGTCACAGCCTGCCATTCCAAAAGTGACCTGTTAATCGCTACTCTTTGTTTCCTGTCAGCCAGCCAATTTTCAATCCATGTCAGTACTCTGCCCCCAATACCATGTGCCCTAATTTTACCCACTAATCTCCTATGTGGGACTTTATCAAAAGCTTCTGTAAGTTCAGGTACACTACATCCACTGGCTCTCCCTTGTCCATTTTCATAGTTACATCCTCAAAAAACTCCAGAAGATTAGTCAAGCATGATTTTCCCTTCATAAATCCATGCTGACTCGGACTGATCCTTCTACTGCTATCCAAATGTGTCGTAATTTCCTCTTTTATAATTGACTCCAGCATCTTTCCCACCACTGACGTCAGGCTAACTGGTCTATAATTCCCTGTTTTCTTTCTCCCTCCTTTCTTGAAAAGTGGGGCAACATTAGCCACCCTCCAATCAACAGGAACTGTTCCTGAATCTATAGAACATTGGAAAATGATTACCATTGCGTCCACGATTTTTAGAGCCACCTCTTTAAGTACCCTGGAATGCAGACCATCAAGTCCCGGGGACTTAACAGCCTTCAGACTCAACAGACTGTCCAACACCGTTTCTTGCCTAATATAAATTTCCTTCAGTTCATCCTTTACCCCAGTTCCTTTGGCCATTATTACATCTGGGAGATTGGGTCTGTCTTCACTAGGGAAGACACAAACAAAGTACCTGTTCAACTCATCTGCCATTTCCTTGTTCCCCATAATAAATTCACCCGTTTCTGTCTTCAATGGCCCAATTTTGGTCTTAACTTTTTTTTGCTATTCACATACCTACTGACTCTACGTCCCCTGTTTCTATGTCCCCCCTCGCAAGGGACTGAATATCATTTGTCACCAACAGAGCCACCCCACCCCCTCTGCCAGTCAGTCTGTCCTTTCAATAAGATGTATATCCTTGAATATTCATTTCCCAGGCCCTGTCCGCTTGAAGCCATGTCTCAGTTATTCCCACAACATCGTACTTGCCAATTTCCAACTGAGCCTCAAGCTCATCTACTTTATTCCTTATACTTCGTGCATTCATATATAATACTTTTAATTTGTTACTCCCCTCTCCTTTCATATCAATTCCTATTTCACTTGGCCATACTGTATGATCTCTTCTTGAGCTTTCTACTCCATTGATTCTGTTGTCCTTTTTAACTTTTCTTATTTTCACTTTCCCTTCAACTCCATCGTTATATTTCCAGTTCATCCCCTCCCCCCCCCCCACTACTTAGTTTAAACACATCCGTGTTGCAGTGGCAAACCTGCCTGCCAGAATGCTGGTCCCCCGCCTATTAAGGTGCAACCCGTCCCTTTTGTACAATTCATCCCTACCCCAAAACAGATCCCAGAGGTCCAAGAATGTAAATCCTTGCTTCCGGCACCAGTTCCTCAGCCACACATTCAGATCCATTATCTCCCTGTTCCTGCCCTCTCCAGCATGAGGAACTGGAAGCAAACCAGAGATAACCACCCTGGAAGTCCTGCTTTTCAGCCTTCTTCCGAGTTCTCTGAAGTCCCGCTGCAGAATGTCCTTCCTCTTCTTCCCGATGTCATTTGTGCCGACATGCTCTACCACTTCCGGCTGTTCACCTTCACCCTTGAGGATTCCCTGCAATTGGTCCGTGATGTCCTAGATCCTTGCACCAGGGAGGCAACACACCATCCTTAAATCTCGCCTGTTGCCGCAGAAACCCCCTTCCGTACCTCTTACTATGGAGTCCCCTACTACCAAGGCTCTTCCTGATGTCTGACTCCTCGGCTCTGCTTCTGCACCAATTTTCGGCTCGCAGACCTGTCCGCCTCTCAGACTGGCAGTATCTTCAGTACAGTCATAATATACACAATAATTTACCAATGTGCAATGATAGTTTACGAAGTAATAAAACAGAGGTTATTGTATTATGATGTGTGTTCTCCTGTAACACAGAGATGAACTGTTGTATATGATTATTGCATTTGGAAAGAAAGATTTTCTGTAATGATCCTTGTGACAGCGGAGCTGAATGAGTCTGTTCTAAAGGGTGTTCAACTATTTATTCAGTTGGTCATGGAGAGGATGTGCCTGATTGTCCATGATGGATAACAGTTTGTTTAGTGACCTCCTCTCCACCACTAACTCAAAAGAGTCGGGGTTGTAGCCAACGACGATCCAGTCTTCTTGATGAATTTATTTAGAATTTTTGGATCACCACTACTGATGCTGCTCCCCCAACATAAAGCTGGAAAGAGGACTGCACACACTGCAGCAGACTGGTAAAAGATCTCCAACATCCTGTTACACATATTGAAGGATCTCAGCTTCCTTAGAAAATAAGAATCTGCTCATCCCCTTCTTGTAAACAGCCCTGGTGTTGGTTTTCCAGTCAAGTCTGTTGTTGAGGTGAACACCCAAGTATTTGTACCCCTCCACCATTGCAACTTCTCCCAGAATGTATACAGGACTCATCACAGTCCTCTTCCTCCTAAATCACTCACCATCTCCCTGGTTTTGGCCACATTCAGGAGCAGGTAATTCCTCCTGCACCACTCCACAAACTTCTCCACAGATCTTCTCTACTCCGATTCCTGTCCATCTCTGATGCACTCAACCACCGCAGAGTCATCAGAACCTCTGCAAGTGACAAGACTCAGATTTGTACTGAAAGTCTGAGGTGTACGGTGTGAACAGAAATGGAGACAGGACAGTCCCTTGTGGTGCTCCAGTGCCACTCACTGAACTCTTTTGAGTTCTCAGACAGAGAACTATCCAGTGGTACAAACTGGAGTCTATCTGTCAGGTAGTCAGTAATCTAGGAGATAGTGGATTTGTCTACACCCATCCTTTGCAGCTTCCCGCTCAGAAGTGGTTGGATTGTATTGAAAACACTAGAGAAATCAAAAAATGTGATTCTCACAATGCCACCAGCATCATCCAGGTGAGAGTGAGCTCTCTGCAACAGCTAGATGAATATAGACCTGCCGAAGGGTTTTTTTCCCATAAATGCTGCGTGGCCTGCTGAGTTCTTCCAGCATTTTGTGTGTGTTGATTGAAAGATGGGAAAAATGTTTTATTGGACGATAAAACACTGTACGTGGTACAAGAAACTACAAAAAGGTGTTTTTGCCATGATAGCGTAGCAATTAACATGACACTATTACAGCTCGGGGCATTGGAGTTCAATACTAGTGCTGTCTGTATGTTCTCCCTGTGACCATGTCGGTTTCCTCTGGATGTTCCAGTTTTCTCCCACATTCCAAAGACATACCGGTTAGTAGGTTAATTGGTAGTTGCAAATTGTTCTGTGATTAGGCTAGAGTTAAATAGGTGGTGCGGCTCGTTGAGCTGGAAGAACCTGTTCCAGGCTAGATCTCTAAATAAAAAATAAAATTCGTAAAAATAAAAGCATTTTCTCAGAAGATTGCAAAACCTCATTTGGGACTTAGAAAAGGGGTTCCCAATTTGGGGTCCACAGATTCCTCAGGTAATTGTAGGTGTCCGTGGCATAAACAAAGTTGGGAACCCATGATAGAGTCTTATAGCACAGTAATAGGCCATTTAGCCCACCAATTCTGTGTTGGCCCTCAAGTACCCATTTGTATAAATCCATTTTGTTCTCCTCGCATTTCCAGCAACAGTCCCCAGATTCTCTGTAATCGAATGGACAGCCAGAGATTTTTTTTCCCAGGGTGGGATGGTTAATACAAAGGAACACAATTTTAAGCTCATTCTATATTGTCCAATGATTAGGCTAGGGTTAAATCAGTGGTGTATCTGTTGGCATGGCTTGAAGGGCCTGTTCTGCGCTGTATCTTAAAATAAAATCGATTCTGTGCAACTGAGTTTCCAACTTCATTTATCTATTGTGTTTTGTATTTACATCCCTGGATCTAATTTTGCCCACAATGAAAATATCTTCTCTTCTGACCCACTAAATGCCTTCAAAATCCTTAACGTACAGATCAATGAGATTATTGTTTTTGTAGAATCAGATCATGAAGTGCTGGTTTGACATTGTGATTAGAATTAGACTCCATAAGGCATTGGAGCAAATTAGGCTATTCAGCCCATCAAGCCATTTCATCATGATTGATGTATTATCCCTCCCAACCCCATGTTCCTGCCTTCTCCCTGTAACCTTTGATGCCCTCACTAATCAAGAACCTATCAACTGTAAGACATGAAAGCAGAATTAGGTCATTCAACCCATCTGCTCTGCCATTTTTTTATCTGGTGAGAGGTTTGAGAAGGTAGAGGGTGGAAAAACATTTTTTCACAGTTGTGCACCATGGAGCCTTTATCTCACATAGTGCTATGAGTGGCTTAACTGGAATAATATGCAATGGAATTGTTAATAAATTTGTGTTTTTTTTGATGCCAATAGTGCTATGTCAGTCAATTTTAGCTGAATTAGTTCAAATTCTGAATAGTGTTTAACATGAAGCTCTGTGTTGCAGGAAATTTGCCTCAGAGAAGCTGAAGTTGTGCTTTGTGGAGGATCAGAAAGCATGAGTCAGTCTCCTTACGCTGTTCGAAATATCCGATTTGGCACAAAGCTCGGGGTTGATATCAAGGTAAAATGAGCCTCAGATATCATTAGTAGTGATTGGACTAATGATTAACTATCCTTTATCTGTCTGGGTAAAAGTATCAGATTCACATTCAGATCCATTAATTTAACACGTGCATTGAAACACAAAGTGAAATGTGTCATTTGCATTAACAACCAACTCAATCTAAAGATGTGCTGGGAACAGCCTGCAAGTATTGCCACAGATTCCAGTGCCAACGTAGCATCATAGCATGCCCTCAATGCTTGGAAACAACACAAAGCAGAATACAACAAGCGTCAAAAAACAGTAATTGCAATACAAGCCTCTTTCCTCCAACACACACGGACAGTTCTCCAACTCTAGGACAGGCTTCCGGGCCTTCAAACTCCAGTCTGCAGGCTTCGGCCATTGGGCATGATTTCCAGACTCCCGATCGGGCTTTGAACTTCACTTTCAACCCCTAGATTAGCTGATGTTAGACTCACCAGTCCTCATGCCTCCTCCTAGTACAGATATCTTCTCCCAGGACCCACTGACCTTTGATAGCCCGACAGCCAGAGTTATCCTTCATCACCCATTCACACTGGAGACCTTCAAGTGCACAGTAGAGGCCTGGACTCCAGATGTCCATCATCCCATGTAGAAATATAGTTGTATAGTTACAAGTATCATAAAAAATTCTAACCCAAGGTACTGTGTTCCAGCATCAGAGTGCAATTCAATGGAGTAAAATTTGTTGCTTAAATGTTAAATAGAAGTAATGTTAAATATGAGAAAGTCTGCAGGTGCTGGAAATCCAAAGCATCACACTTGCTGGAGGAACTCAGCAAGTCAGGCAGTATCAATAGAAATGAATAAAAGTCGACGTTTCAAGCCGAGACACTATTTCAGGACTCGGCCCGAAACATCGAATGTTTATAATTTCTTTAAATCCTGCCTGACGTGCTGAGTTCTTTTAGCATTTTGTGTGTGATGCTTAAAATTAAAGTGCCTTAAATGGAATTTGATATGTTAAGAACTCTCAATAAACAGTTGGAACTCAATTGTTGAGTGTTATTGGCAAATAACTATTTTATAATTCATTGCATATTATAGCGTCAGTGCATTTAGCCTTTTTTCGTATGTTTTTAAGGATGTTTATCCTGACAAATCCATCTTTGTTTTGAAGGAGAAGGTATTGGATCTTACCTTCAAACTAAATAAGTACTTTTGGTGCTTCTGGCTTTTTGTGCAATAGGAACTTCAATATGTTGACCACTAACCAAGAAGAAACAATGGTGCGCTCCAGTACATCCTGTAGGGAAACTTTGAACTGATGTTGTCCCAAAGATCTTGTTGTTCCTCTTGTCTTTGGTGGTTTAAATTTTGAATGAACCCAGTGATAAAGTAAACGGACTTGTATGCTGCATTCTGTGGACAGTATGTGAAAGAGATGAATAACTGGTCTTTGTAGGGTTTTGTATCAAAAGGAATGTTCTGTTCCAGAAGATGTCTTTTAGGAAGTATTCTAGAATTCTGTGAATAAAGCAAATACTAATTCAAACAAGAACCAATTTTCAGTTCTTACCATAAATTATAAATTGAAGTTAAAACACACACTGTTGCAAATAAACAATACTTTCTGTGGAGCACAGACTAGGAGATGCGGTTTGCAAAATGGTGACCATGAGACATTCGCAAATGCATCAGCTGAAGGTGTTGGGGTCGTGTCAATTGGCCTGCATGAATCCAAGCAACTGTGAGTTTAAGTAACTTGCACCATTGTAAACGAGTTGAAGGAAGCTTGCAGACCAGGTTGATACTATCACTTGGCTCTGTCAATGATTGGGGGTCTGACTCTCTGTCGTCAGAAGATTTTAGAATATCTGTGTTAATTATTTTCTCTAAGCAAAGGCGTTTGAACCTTCAGAGGCGTCTGATCAATTACAATATGCTTCCACTGTAACCATGTACCTGAAAGGAACCTTTTGTCAACCCAGTGTTTTGAAGTAAACAATGTCATTGTAACTATTGAAATTGTATTGAATCACCTGCTGTTACCTTGATCGTAAGGGTATAAAACTTTGGGTCTGAGTGTCTCCAAGAGAGTGTCTGTTTGTCATGCTGATGAAGACTTTCATATCCACAATTCCTCCAGTGACTTGATTGGTGTCGAGCTAGGCCAGTCGAGCTGAGTGAAAAATATTCCAACTTAATGGCATTTACTTCATTTTTCACCAGATTAAAGATTGAAGTTTAGTTTTATTTGTAACGTGGACATTGAAAAAATTATAGTGAAAGGTGTTGTTTGCATTAACAACCATCACAGTGCAAGGATGTGCTAAAGTTTGAGCTTCAAAGTGGATAACAAGATACGCAGTGGTTATTTTATCTATTTAGCGATACGGCACAGAGTAGGCCATTCTGGCCTTTCAAGCCACGCCGTCCCAACAACCCCCAGCAAGCCTGATTAATCCCAGCCCAGTTTACAGTGATGAATTAATATGTGTACATTTATGGAGTGTGGGAGCAAACCAGGGAAAACCCACGCATTCCACAGGGAGGACAAACAGAGAATCTCTACAGAGCAGCACCAGGAATGAACTCTGAACTCCGGAACACCACGAGCTGTAATAGTGCCGTGTTAACTGCTACACCACCGTGGTGCCTGAAGAGCAATACTATTACAGCTGGAGGCATTCCGGAGTTCAGAGTTTAATTTCAGTGCCGTCTGTAATGGGTTTTGTATTTTCTCCCTGTGAACTATGTGAGTTTCCTCTGGGTGCTCTGGTTTCCCCCAGCCTCCAGAGACATTCCGGTTAGTAGGTTAATTGGCCATTGTAAATTGCCCTGTGATTAGGATAGTGCTAAATAGCTGGATTACTGGGTGGTTCATTGGGTCAAACAGGCCTGTTCTGTGTGCATCTCTAAATAAATAATAAAATGTACAAGCCGCGGCAGGAATTGAACCCAGAGCACTAGTGCTGCAAAGCTAACAATGTTGCTACCATGCCACTTACAGCTTGTACCTGGTCAAAAATGAAATATTGCCTTCAAATTGGAGTGAAAGGGTTAAGGTATGAAGAGTGTTCGATGGCTCTGGGCCAGTACTTGCTGGAGCATAAGTTTCAATATATCCCCTGCCACCCCCCCCCCCCCCCCAACATTCTCCAATCAAATTTTGGAAGGCCTAGATAGAGTGGACATAGAGAGGATTATCTTATAATGGGGAGTCTAGGACCAGAGGGCACAACCTCAGAATAGGAGGATGTACCTTTAGAACAGATGAGGAGGAATTTCTTCAGCCAAGAGGTGGTGAGTTGTGGAATTCATTGACAGAAACAGCTGTGAAGTTGTTGGATATATTTAAAGTGGAGGTTGATAGGTTCGTGATATATCAGGGTTTTAAAGGTTACAGGGAGAAGACGAGAATAGGGTGCAGAGGGATAATAAGTCAGCCACGATGGAATGGCAGAATAGACTCAATGGGCCAAATGGCCTTATTGTGCTCCTATGTCTTAGGGCCTTATCATGTTTAATGTTCTATTTCACGAAATAGATTTAAACCCATTTCGTTACAGATGGAGGACACCTTATGGGCAGGACTGACTGACCTCCACATTAAAACTCCGATGGGTCTTACAGCGGAAAATCTTGCTGATCAGTATGAAATAAGTAGGAGTGAATGTGATGCTTATGCATTGAAATCACAGCAGAGATGGAAAGCAGGTAAGCAGTAAGCATAGAGAGTATGTACTTCGGAATATACTTCAGAGACCACCAAAGAAAAAAGTAAATAATGGAAAGTAAATATTTGAAACTAAGACAGAGGTTCACTGCAAATACTATCAAGCTTTAATTAAGTTACTTTAGAATCTTTAAGACATTCTAAACACATCTTTCTGCAGGTTTTCTGATTGGAATTTAGTAAGTAGAATCTTAACTACTCTTCAGTCTCATGAGTGCATTTGTTACAAGCAGAGATCTAAAATCAGCTGAAGATCGGAAGGAGACCAGTTCAAGTTTCATTGTCATTTGATCATATATTAATACACATGATTACGGCCAAACAAAACAGTCTCACTCCGGGGCCAAGGAGCCAAACACAATATCAACAGTCACAAACAGCACAAGGCACATGTAGTACATATAAGATATCAGTAAAGTAACAGTCACACAAAAAATATAGTCCAAGATCTGGAATCCATGAATGTTGCAGCAGTCTGCAGTCGAACATAATAGGGCTTAAACCAGTTTAACAGTATTTCTGTATATTTGGCATAGTAATTGTAATTAAATTGGAAATGGGACTTTTAAATATTAAAAGCCTGAATGAGGAGTCATTTTTTAACAATGAAACTCGGCCTATTCCATAATGGGCACTTGACTCCCCACCATCACGGACACCTTCAAAAGGTGATTCCTCAAAGTGGCATCCATCATTAAGGATCCCCTTTACCCAGCACATGCCCTCTTCTCATGGCTACTGTCAAGGAAGAGGTACAGGAGCCTGAAGACACACAACATTTCAGGAACAGCTTCTTCCCCTCTGCCATCAGATTTCTGAATGGACAGTGAACCCATAGGCACTACCTCACTATTCCCCCCCCCCCATCTTTCTGCACTACTTATATAATTTTATATCTATATCTATCTATCTATATGTATGTGTGTGTATATATATATATATATATATATATATATATATATATATATATATATATATATATATATATATATATATATATATATATATATACACACACACACACACACACTTATACACACATACATATACACACACAAATTTGTGAAAAGATCCAGTTATTATTGAAAATATACAATTTCTTTGGGGAGTCTTTAATAAATTTTGTTTTTTCCAAGAGAAGGTAGAAAAGGCAGCAAACATTTTCTGCATATTTAAAAAGAAAATGATGAATTTCTTAGCCCAAAATGTTGACTCTTTATTCCTCTCATGAATGCTGCCTGACCTGCTGAATTCCTCCAGCATGTGTGTGAGTGTCTCTAGATTCTGACATCTGCAGAACCCCTTTGTTTCAAGCAGTAATCTCAAACATATGAAACACAAGCCCCACTGATTTTTGGTAGTATTTCAAAGTACAAAGTCTAATTTATTCGAGTACATACATATCACCACATGCAACCCTGAGATTCTTTTTCTGCAGGCCAAACTTAGCAAATCTATAGAACAGTAACTAAACTGTAAACATCAGGAACTGTTAACTGTAAACAAACTGCAAATACAGATATAAATAAATAGCAAAAATAATGAGTATGAAATAACAATATAACAGAGTCTTTAAGTGAGTTTAGTTATTCCCTTTTGTTTAAGAGCCCGATGGTTGAGGGTAGTAACTGTATTTGAACCTGGTGGTGAGAGTCCTGAGGCACCTGTACCTTCTACCTGATGGCAGCAGCGAGGAAAGAGCTGTGGCTGGGTGATGAGGATCTATGATGGTTGCTGCTTTTCTACAGTAACATTTCATGTAGATGTGCTCAATGGATGGGAGTGTTTTACCCGTGATGTACTGGACCGAATCCATTTCCTTTTGTAGGATTTTCCACTCAAAGGCATTGGTGTTCCCATACCAGGCCGTATGGGACTGACATACCAGTCAGCGCACTTTCCACCACACAGCTATAGACGTTTGTCAGCGTTTTTGATGGCATGCCGAACCTCCGCAGACTCCTGAGGAAGTAGAGGCGCTGTTGTGCTTTCTTCCCTATTATATTTACATGATGGGTCCAGGACAGGTGCTCTGAGATAGTGATATCAGGAATTTAAAGTTACTGACCCTCTCCACCTCTGATCCTCCGATGATTACTGGCTCGTGGGCCTCTGGTTTCCCTCCCCTGAAGTCTATAATCAATTTCTTGGTCTTGTTGACTTGAGTGAGAGGTTGTTGTTATTACACCACTCAGCCAAGTTTTTATTCTTCCCCCTGTAAGCTGATTCATCACACCCTTTGAAACAGCCCACAACAGTGGTGTCATCAGCAAACTTGTATGTGATGTTGGAGTTGTACTTAGCCATGTAGTCATAGCTGTAAATCAAGTATAGCAGGGGGCTAAGTACACACCCCACGGTGCTCCTGTGCTGATGGAGATTGTACTTTATACTTTATTGTCATTGATACTAGAGCGTACAATCATCACAGTGATATTTGTTTCTGTGCTTTGCAGAATTGTAGAGGAGATGTTGCCAATCTGAACTGACTGGGGTCCTCAAGCGAGGAAATCCAGGATCCAATTTCATAAGGGCCCAGGTCATGGAGTTTACTGATTAGTTTTGGGGATTGATGGTGTTAAATGCTGAGCTGTAGTCGATAAAGAGCATCCTGATGTATGCATCTTTGCTGTCTAAATGTTCCTGGGATTTGTGAAGAGCCAGCAAGATTGCACCTGGTGTTGATCTTGGAGCAGATCCAAGTCATCATTCAGACAGAAGCTGATGTGATTCAACACCAGCCTCTCAAAACACTTCATCACTGGATGTGAATGCCACTGGGCGATAGTCATTTAGACAGGTTATCATGCTCCTGTTGGGTACTGGTATGACAGAAGCCTGCTTGAAGCAGGTGGATATCACACACTGCAGGGGTGAGGGGTTGAAGCTATCCGTGAATGCAGCAGCCAGTTGGTTAGCAGAGGTCTTCAGTACTTGGCCAGGTACTCTGTCCGGACTGGATGTTTTCCTTGGATTGACTCTCTTGAAGGCAGCTTGCACGTCATCTTCAGGTACTGAGACTAAAGGATCGTCAAAGTCATTGGTGTTCCCATACCAGGCCGCATGGGACTGACATACCAGTCAGCATCAAAGGACATGGGGCACACGATGGTTCCCTATTCTGCTGGTCAAAGTGAACATAGAAGGAAGCGAAGGTTTTGAGCTGGCATTTACAAGTGTCAACTGAGATTGCATCCCTTGTAGTTTTAGGTACTGGATTCCACATTTTAGGAGCATCGTTCAAAAATAGCGGTCCTGCTAATTATCTTTTGAGGGAGATAGTTTAAATTTAAGAGACCAGTGGAAGAGCAAAAGAAGGATTATAAAACAATAGCAATTCTGTGATGTACTCTGGTACCAGACCACCGAGAGCATTAAAAACAAGCAAGAGAGATTTAGAATCAATTCGTAAGCATACAGGAAGCCGATGCAGAGTAGCTAGGATGGGTGTGATATGTCTGGTCCCTCATCCTCGTTTTGGTTTAAAGTCTAGCAGCGGCTTGGAGGATGTATATATGCATTTACTGTCATAAACTGTACATTATTGTGTTGCTATTGATGTGATGCAGCTCATGATGCTGGTTACTTCAATGAAGAGATGGCTCCCATTGATGTGAAAACAAAGAAAGGAAAGGAATCTTTAGCACAGGACGAGCACCCCAGACCTCAGGCCACAGCAGAACAGATGGCCAAGCTACCAACTGTGTTCAAGGAAAATGGCACTGTCACAGCAGCAAATGCCTCGGTAAGTTCCCATGCACTTTCCTCGTCAAATAACTGCATTGACAAGGTTTACTGTCAAGTAGTTTTGTATACTCCTCTGCATTGGTGAGACCCAATTTAAATTGGGGGACTGCTTTCTTGAGCACCTCTGTTACGATCACTAAAAGCACGATTTCCCAGTAGCCAACCATTTTAGTTCCTATCCCTGTTCCTGTTCTGACTTGTCAGTCCATGTCCTCATCTTTTTGCCACAGTGAGACCACTCCCGGGGTGGAGGAGCAACACCTCCTATTCCATCTGGGTAGCCTCCAACCTGACAACATGAATGACGATTTATTTTTCTGGTAATTCTTTTCCCCTCCCCCTTCTTCTATTCCCCACTCTGGCCTCTTACTACTTCTCCTCACCTGCCTATCACCTCCCCTGGTTCCCCTTCTCCCATAGTCCACTCTCCTCTACTGTCAGGTTCCTCCTTCTCCAGCCCCTTACCTTTCCTAACTATCACCTCCCAGCTTCATAGTTCATCCCCCTGCTTCTGTCCAACTGGGTTCACCTATCACCTAGCTTGTACTCCATCCCCTCCGCGCACCTTTTTATTCTGGTGTCTTCCCCCTTCCTTTCCAGTCCTGATGAAGGGTCTCAGCCTGAAACATTGACTGTTTATTCATTTCCATAGACGCTGCCTGACCTGCTGAGTTCATCCAGCACTTTGTGTGTGTTGCTCTGGATTTCCAGCATCTGCCGAATCTCTTGTGTTTTTGTTTCTCTTGTTTAGATTATTTATTTAGGGATACAGCACAGAACAGGCTCTTCCAGCCCAACAAGCTGCACTGCCCAGCAACTTATTTAACCTTAGTCTAATCATAGGACAATTTACAGTGACCAATTGGCCATCTGACCTATATGTCTTTTGAACTGTGGGAGGAAACCGGAGGAAACATCATGTTCATGTGGAGGGCATACAAACCCCTTATGGGTGATGTTGGAATTGAACTCCAAACTCCAGCGGCACAACCCTTAATAGCGGTGTGCTAACCGCTGTGCTACTGTGGCATCCCACTTGCCTCATGAATTAAGTGTGTGTACATTGACAGAGTTTGCTGTCAAATACTTTTGTACTCCAGCTTAGATAGGCTGCAAGGAGTTTGTATGTGTCTCTGTGACTGCGTGGGTTTCCACCAGGAGCTCCGGTTTCCTCCAGAGACGTACGGGCTAGGGTTAGTAAGTTGTGGGCATGCTGGAAGTGGGCAACTCTTGCACAGCACAATCCTCAAACTGTATGTGTTGTTGACACAAATGGCACATTTTCACTGTGTGTTGTGCTGCACATGACAAATGAAACTAATCTCCGTCCTAGAAACACAAACATGTTTGTACATTACGATTGCACCATTTTCTTGTATTTAAGGCAGATGTTGATCGATTCTTTGTGGAAAGAATCAACCAATGGGAAAGCTTATTCAAATAATGCAGAACAGAGAAGCTTCTCTCATCATACCAGTGTAACCACTAGGGGAACACTGAACAGCTGTATGTATATACTGTGACCACCAGGAAGCATACTAGGAAGTTCCTTGTATACAAGTAATTATATAAAATACATGCAGATAATTAATTGTTAAACTGCAAAGAAAATAACAATTAAACAGTTTGATCCAGTGGCTGCCATCTTGCAGTCACAAAGAGAACATCTAAGCTCCTTTCAGATGGTTCTCTAGTTTTCTCTCATATTCAAGATTGTTAAGTCATTTCCAGTACACAAATGTAAAGAAAATGAGGAGGAATTTATTTAGCCAGATGGTGGTGACTCTGTGGAATCCGTTGCCAGGTAATTAAGTATATTTAAAGCAGAGATTGATAGGTTCTTGATTAGTACGGATATCAAAGATTGAGGGGAGAGTGCATGAGACTGTGGTTGAGAGGGAAAGTAAATCAGCCATGATGGAATGGTGGAGAGACTTGATAGGCTGAATGGCCCAATTCCTAACTTAATCAGGCTGAGAGTAGTTAACAAGAAAAATTAAGTTCAGGATTATTTATCATGTGTCATCAAAACATGTGAAATATGTTTATGTAAAGAACCAACACACCCAAGTGTGTGCTGGGGCAGTTCGCATTCTGGCACCGACGTAATATGCCCTCAAATGCTCAGGAGAACAACTCTGAACACAACAAAACAGACAAGCAACAAAACAACAGTAGCAAAACTCACCCCCGTTCCTCCCTCCCACCCACCCTGCACACATACACAGTCTCTGACCCAAGGATACACCTTTGTCTTCGGCCTCCAGCCTCTAGTGGACATGGGAACACAGATGCTGGGCTGTAATAGGTTTTGACCAAACTCTGCTTTTTTTTCTGATGATATTTTTGATGTGTTTCCAATAGGGCGTGTGTGATGGAGCTGCTGCTGTGATAATAGCAAGTGAAGAGGCAGTTCACAAACATAAGTTGATGCCATTGGCCAGGGTAATGGCTTACCATGTATGTGGGTGTGATCCAAGCATTATGGGAATTGGTGAGTCCTACTGCAGTGTAACTGTTTGCTTGTTCATTTATTGAGATTTGCACGGTATAGGCCCTTCTGGCCCTTTGAGCCATGCCGCCCAGCAACCCCAGATTTACCCCTACCCTAACTGCAGGGCAATTAACCTAACTGGTACATCTCTGGACTGTGGGAGGAAGCTGGAGTACCTGGAGAAAACCCATGCATTCCACAGGGAGAACCTACAAACTCCTTACAGATGACATTGGAATTGTTTTCCTTGGGACTCTATCTACCTGTAATACCATTTTCAAGGAATTATAGACCTGTATTCCCAGATTCAATTTTTGTAATTCTTCATTGTCAGTGGTGGGATTTGAACTTGTGTCACTGGATCATTAATTGTGCTATAAAGTGACACCTCAGGAATCACGTCCAGGAAGCCTCTGTGTTGGCATGTATTCACTAATGATCAATAGTGTTAAGGATGAATAGTCAACTTTATTTAGCATAGACATTTAAAAAATATTTATGCCAGGACCACCAGACTCAAAACGGTTACTTTCCCCAAGCAGTAAGGCTGATTAACAACTCCACCCACTCACCCACCCTCTGCACAACCAACCAGCACGACTTTATCACTTAATGTCAGAGTAGAGACACTCCTGTGCTTATCATCACTTTATGAATATACAGTCGATTTATGTATAGAAACTTTCTTATGTATTTATGTTCATTGTATTTTCATTATTATAGTGTTCCTTTTTTTTGAGCTGCTTTGCATCCGGAGCAACAATTATTTTGTTCTCCTTTATACTTGTGCACAGGAAATGTCATTAAGCAATCATGAATCTTGGATGTATTAGGCATTTGCTGTGATGTGCTGGTCAGGGTGCAACATGCGACAAAAAGCGACAGCATTCAACAATTATAAGGAACAAGTAGTTAGGGTTAAAGTACGGATATGGAATAAAATGTTCATGTATTTACAGCATTATAAAGTGTGGTTTAAAGTGTTTACAATGACTGGGTAATGGGGGGGGGGAATGGTGTGAAGTTTTTGTTTTAATATCCTTATTGTGCTTTCCAGAAAAGAACTTTTGGGAAAGGCACTTTGCAGTGGGGGGGGGGTTGTACTGACCACAATAATTTTCTGCCCGCTTTTTTGTCCTGGACATGTACAAGCCCTGCAGTGATAGTAGATTGCAGCCAATGATCTTTTCAGCATCATGGTAAATCTCTGCACTCTCTCTGAAGCCTCCACATCCTTCTGCTTTGTGCAGGAGGAGGTTGCAACTGGATCTTACAAATACATATTGCTGAGTAAATAGTTACTGTGTTTAGTTGTCCATCGTATCTGATGATGACGATTAGATCTGAGCAGTTCTGATGTGAACTGTACAAAGAAGCCTGCATGGGAGAGTTTTTAAAGTGGAACTGGGGATGTTCCACTCACTCCACCTCAGAAGTCTGGGATCAGTGGTACGAGTAGTTGTCACAACTGGGATCTTCCTTGGTTACAATGGTTGATCGTGATTTCTGTGGCTTGTCATCCCCTTCGCTTATCACAAAGTGTTACAGAGCTGCCTTCCTGGCCATTAGATCTCACTGTTGATCTCATCCGCCAAGTCCGCTGAAGCTGACAGTTTCTTTTAAAGCAGTGCAACTTATTGGATTTTATTTATTAAAGAATCTGACTCAGAATCAGTTTTAATATGTTGTGAAATTTGTTGTTTTGTGGCTGCAGTACATCACAATGCATAAAAAACTCTAAATTACAACAAGTATAAAAATTAAATAAGTAGTGCAAAAAAGGAGCACAAAATATACTGAGGTAGTGTCCATTTAGAAATCTGATGGCAGAGGGGAAAAGGCTGTTCCTGAAACGTTCAGTGTGTCTTCAGGCTCCTGTACCACCACCTTGATGGTATCAGTGAGACGAGGGCATGTCCTGGGTGATGGGGTCCTTAAGGATGGATGCCACCTTTTTGAGGTATCTCCTTTTGAAGATGCCCTTGATGCTGGTGCCCCATGATAGGGATGGCTGACTTTACAACGTACTGCAGCTTTTTCTGATCCTGTGCAGTGGCATAACAGTGCCAGGCTGTGATGCAACCAGTTAGAATGCTCTTCATCTGTAGAAACTTGCAAGAGTCTTTAGTGACATACCAAGTTTCCTCAATCTCCTCATGAAATATAGCCACTGTCATGTCTTCTTTGTAATTGCTTCAATATGTTGGGCCCAGGATAGATTGTCAGAGACCCAGGAACTTGAAACTGCTTGCCCTTTCCACGTCCAATCCCTTGGTGGGGTCTAATATGTGTTCCTTGACATCCCCTTCTTGAAGTCTGCAATCAGTTCCTTGGTCTTACTGACGCTGAGTGCATGTCTCATTCTTGGATGCCTGTTTGTCACCATTGGTTTATAACAATGTAATTTTGTTGCTGTAATATCTTTGCTTAATTCTCTTACACAATTTTTACGTTTGTTGTGTAAACGTAATTTAAATTGGAAGTTAGATCCAGTTTTATTTTTACCAGACTACAGAATGCTGACATACACATTTCTACATTTATTACTGATTCATGCCAGGTTACAGTTCACTGCAGAAACTCAAATATTTATACTTGAGGTTTAGTGAATCAGCTAATTCTGTGAACCCACAAGCTATGTCCTGCTGAAACCATTTAATCTGGCATTTAGTCCTAGAGCACTACAACACAGAAATAGGCCCATCTAGTACATGCTGAATGGTTAAACTGCCTAGTCCCATTGACCTGCACCTGGACCATAACCCTCCATACACCTATCGAAATTTCATTTAAAAGTTGAAATTGAACCTGCATTCACTGGCAGCTCATTTCACACTCTCACCACTCTGTGAGTGATGATGTTCCCCCCAGGTTCTTTTTAAACATTTCACTTTTCACCCTTAACTCACGAGCTCCAGTTGTACTCTCACCCAACCTCCGTGGAAAAAGCCTGCTTATATTTACCTTATCTATACCCCTCATCATTTTGTATATCTCTATCAAATCTCCCCTCATTCTGCTATGCTTTAGGAATAAAGTCCTAACCTCTTCAACCATTCTCTATAACTTTGATCCTCAATTCCTGGCAACATCCTTGTAAATTTTCTCTGCACTCTTTCAATCTAATTGATATCTTTCCCTTAGGTAGATAACCAGAACTGCACACAGTATTCCAATTTTGACCATTTCTTGAACCAGCTTTCAAACAAAAGACACAAATTGAATGCTTTAAACACAAGAGATTCTACAGATGCTAGAAATCCTGAGTAACACACACAAAATGCTGTAGGAACTCAGCAGGTCAGGCAGCATCTATGGAGAGAGATAAGTGTTTCAGGCCACGACCATTTGTCAGGATTGATGAATGTAATGCCTTTGCCCTGTTCTATTTGTATGTTTTTCTACAATTGTAACTGTGTGCTGTGTGCTGTTGGTTATGTGTTTTGCACCTTGGCCCTGGAGGAACACTGTTCCGTTTGGATATATTCATGTGTATGGCTGAATGATAATTAAACATGGACTTGACCTTTCCTCTACTCTCCCATGGAGATTATCCACTTTCTGACCATGTCTTCCTGTGATTGAGGCCCTCCGTTGATCATGGATGTTACATCCCATCTGTCTACATGACACACAAGCCAGGGCAGATATGACATGGAGAACAAGTTCCCTCAGAAACTGATTGGAAAGCTGAGCCTACTGGGCCTGAACACCTCCCTCTGCAACTGGATCCTAGACTTCCTGACTGGGAGACCTCAGTCAGTCCGGATCAAGAGCAGCATCTCCAACACCATCACACTGAGCACGGGGGCCCCCAGGGTTGTGTGCTCAGTCCACTGCTGTTCACTCTGCTGACCCACGACTGTGCTGCAACACACAGCTCGAACCACATCATCAAGTTCGCCGATGACACGACCATGGTGGGTCTCATCAGCAAGAACGACGAGTCAGCTTACAGGGAGGAGGTGCAGCGGCTAACGGACTGGTGCAGAGCCAACAACCTGTCTCTGAATGTGAACAAAGGAGATGGTTGTTGACTTCAGGAGGGCATGGAGCAATCACTCCCCGCTGAACATCGACGGCTCCTCGGTAGAGCACCAAATTTCTTGGTGTTCACCTGGCGGAGAATCTCACTTGGTCTCTCAACACCAGCTCCATAGCAAAGAAAGCTCAGCAGCATCTCTACTTTCTGCGAAGGCTGAGGAAAGTCCATCTCCTCCCCACCCCCCATCCTCATCACGTTCTACAGGGGTTGTATTGAGAGCATCCTGAGCAGCTGCATCACTGCCTGGTTCGGAAATTGCACCATCTCGGATCGCAAGACCCTGCAGCAGATAGTGAGGTCAGCTGAGAAGATCATTGGGGGTCTCTCTTCCTGCCATCACGGACATTTACACTACACACTGCATCCGCAAAGCAAACAGCATTATGAAGGACCCCACGCACCCCTCATACAAACTCTTCTCCCTCCTGCCATCTGGAAAAAGGCACTGAAGCATTTGGGCTGTCACGACCAGACTATGTAGCAGTTTCTTCCCCCAAGCCATCAGACTCCTCAATACCCAGAGCCTGGACTGACACTAACTTACTGCCCTCTACTGTGCCTATTGTCTTGTTCATTATTTATTGTAATGCCTGCACTGTTTTGTGCACTTTATGCTGTCCTGGGTAGGTCTGTAGTCTAGTGTAGTTTTTTTTCTGTGTTGTTTTCACATAGTTCAGTATAGTTTTTGTACTGTTTTATGTAGCACCATTGTCCTGAAAAACGACATCTCATTTTCACTGTGTACTATGCCAGCAGTTATGGTCGAAATGACAATAAAAAGTGACTTGACTTGAAAGCTGATGCCCATGTAACAGGCTCCCCTTCTCGACACAGCTGATGAGTCTAAAGGAACAGCAAGGACCGATAGAGTTTGGCACCAGTGACGTCGCAGGAGTTCCCAGTCAGTGTTGAACTCAACGTTAATCATCCTTAGGGCCTCCAGCTCTGGATTTTACCTTGGGGTTTCCTTCCGAAACCTTCCCCATGAGTGTGTATAGCCACAAGGCAACAGAGGTTTGAGATCAGTTTTCCTTCTCCACTGCTGACGAGCTCCATCTGACTGAAGCAATTGGTTTTAAGGCGCCGGTAACCTGCCTTTGCCCCTTCTCCCGTCAGTAGAAATGGTCCTGCTGGGCTTAGTAGCTAAGCCGCACATGAAGACCAGGAGCTGGAATGTGGTTGTCAGAGGCCATTTGAGACTCACGCCATTGAGTGAGAGCTTGTCCCCACTACTACCCCCGGCTAGAAGGAACCCTTCCTGTCAGCAGAATGGCTAAAACTGTAAACTCAGCATTAACATCTGTGGGTGTGAAACTGTCTGTTGTAGGACAGGATGCCAGGCCTGTACTCTAACCTGTGGCTTTATGTTGGTCATTCAAAATATAATGGGCAATTTAGAGAGAAAGCATAAAATCTTTGAGTCCTGGACTTAAAGGTTAGCATCCAGTATAAAGAGCATTTGATGGCCCTGGGTCTGTACTTGCTCGAGTACACTGGGGTGGGGGGGAGGGATCTCATTGAAACCTGCTGAATATTGAAAGGCCTAGATAGAGTGGATGTGGAGAGGATGTTTCCAGTAGAAGAGACATCAAGGACCAGAGGTCATAGCCTCAAAATAGAGGGATGTCTATTTAGGTTAGAGATGAGGAATTTCTTTAGCCTGAGGGTGATGAAGCTGTGCAGTTCATTGACACAGAGAGCTGTGAATGCCAAATCATTGGGTATATTTAAAGTGGAGGTTGATAAGTTTCTGAGTAGGCAGGATGTTAAAGGTTACGGGAAGAAGTTGGGAGAATGGGGTTGAAAGGAATAATAGGTCAGCCATGATGGAATGGCAGAGCAGACTGTATGTATTGAATTCTGCTGATACGTCTTATGGTCTAACTTCAAAATTGCTCCCTTATTAATGAGCTCTTTTTATCTGTCTCTGACAGGTCCTGTACCTGCTATCAATGAGGTTCTGAAGAAAGCAGGATTATCCTTGAAAGACATGGATCTAGTTGAGGTCTGTATTTGGGGCAGCACATTAACATAGCGGTTAATGTGTTAGCATAATGCTAATACAGCACTGGCAAAATGAGCTCAATTCCATTGCTGTCTGTAAGGTTGGAAGCCACCCAGCCAGAATATAAAGTGTTGCTCCTCCATCGTGGCTGTAGAGGAGGGTATGGACCAACTTGTCAGAATGGGAAGTGGAATTAAAATGGTTGGCCACTGGGAAATCCTCGCTGTTGCAGAAGGAGCAAAGATGCTTGATGATTGGGTTTCAATTCCCCTTACTGTCTGTAAGGACTTTGTCCACTCTGCCCATAACAGCGTGGGTTTTGTCCGGGTTCCTCCCACAAGGTTATGAGAGGCATAGACAGGGTGGATAGTCAGTACCTGTTTCCCAGGGCACCAATAGCAAACACCAGAAGGCATATGTACAAAATTAAGGGAGAGAAGTTTAGGGGAGACATCAGGGGTAAGGTTTTTACACAGAGGGTTGTGAGTGCCTTTAATGACTTGCCAGGGATGGTGGTGGAGGCTAAAACATTAGGGGTATTTAAGAGCCTCTTGGACAGGCACAAGGATGAAAGAAAAATAGAGGGTTATGAGGTAGTGTGGGTTTGGTACATTTTTTAAGGGTTATATGGGTCAGCACAACATGGAGGGCTGAAGAGCCTGTACTGTGCTGTAGTGTTCTATGGTTCTATTCCAAAGATGTACAGGTTAGTAGGTTCATTGGTCATAAGGGTGTAACTGAGTGGAGTGGACTCATTGGGCCAAAAGAACCTAGTATCATTCTGTATCACTAAATTTTTAAAAAATTAAAGGCTGCTATGTTTAGGTCAGCTGCAGACTGAATGAATGTCAGAGTGTTTGAGGCGCTAAATGCCCTGCTATTTTTTTTTCTGATCCTTTTTTGTGAATCCTCATTATCCTGTTGGTGGCAATTTCCTTCTCAAAGTTCAAAGTAAATTTATTATCGAAGTACATACATGTCACTACATACAACCCTGAGATTCTTATTTCAAACAACGTAAGGTGCCTGACTCGTGTTTTCTGATCCTCCACAAAGTGTAACTTTAATTTCTCTGTGGTAGATTTCCTGCATCACAATACTTTATGTTAACACCAAAGTTCTAAGTACAGTTATTATCAAAGTACATATACAACCCTGAGATTCATTTTCTTGGGGCATTCACAATAATTACAAAGAAACACATTAGAATCGATGAAAAAACATACATAAGAAAGAGACAAACAACCAATGTGCAAAATACAACAAGCTCTACAAATACAAAAAGAGAGGAAAAAACAAAATAACAATAATAACAATAAATAAGCAATAAATATTGAGACCATGAAATGAAGAGTCCTTGTAAGTGAGTCTATAGGTTGTGGAAACAGTCCTATAGAAACAGATGGGGCAAGTGAGGTTGGGTGAATTTACCCCTTCTGGTTCAAGAGCCTGATGGTTGAGGGGTAATAACCGTTCCTGAATCTGGTGGTACTGGTGAATCTGGATTTGCTTTATCCAAAATTTTAACAGAGTGCTCGGTAATGGGTCCTGCAACATTCACAACTTTCTAAGCAGTATTGGATTAGTAGCAAATTTTTTTTATTCAGTTTCCTCTGGAGCAAATTATAGTTAAGCCAATAATTTAGAAAGGGTGCAGAGAAGATTTACCAAGAGTAAGTTGAATGTCCTCCGAAGGGTATATTGTAAAATGGTAGGCATTTTAAGAGGTAACACAATTCTCTGTGTGGTGTTAAGTAATTAAAATGCCCTACCAGATTCCAACAATGCATGAATTAGGGTTAGGAGGACAAATGTTTCCAGCTTCTTTACCTGTCTTCATACTATTTGTGAAACAGTCCTGGTTAGACCACATTTGGAATACTGTGTTCATTCTGGTTGCCCAATTATTGAAAGGATGTGGACATCTTAGACTGGGTACAGAGGAGATTTACCAAGATACTGCCTGGATTGCAAAGCATATGTTATGAGGAAAGGTTGGGTGAGCTAGGGAGTTTCTCTTTGGAGCAAAGGATGGTGAGAGGTGACTTGATAGAGGTGAGCTTGATGATAAGGCATAGATCATGTGGACAGCTGGAGACTTCTTCCCACAGTAGAAATGGCTAATACAATTAGGCATAATTTTAATTTAGTTGGAGGAAAGTACAAGGAGAATGTCAGTGTTTTTATTTACACAGTGGTGGGGACATGGAACACGCTGCCAGGGGTGGTTGTAGGCAAATACATTAGCGACATTTATGAGACTCTTAGACATGGATGATGGAAAAATGGAGGGCTATGTAAGAGGACAGGATTAAATTGAATTTGGAGTAGGTTAAAAGCTCGACACAACATTATGGGATGTAGGACTTGTACTGTGCTGTAGTGTTCTATGTTAAAAGTTGTATGAATGGTGGGAGCTGGGTTGGGAATTCTAAGCTGAGGTACAGCAATTCACTGAGTTAGTAAATGAGTAACCAAGGTGAACATTTTATTTTTTGGTCAAAGTCCTTTACTTCAAAGTATGCTGTCACTGATTGTGATGTGTCTTTTACCAAAAGGTCAATGAAGCATTTGCCCCTCAGTTCTTGTCCGTGCAGAAGGCTCTGAACTTGGATCCTGAAAACACCAATGTAAATGGAGGCGCTATTGCATTAGGACACCCTCTGGGGGCATCAGGAACCAGGATAACAGCACATCTGGTTCATGAGCTCAGGTACGACAAATATGCCTGTCATAATTTTAACCATTTCTTTATGGTCAAGGGTGGTGGGCTGGAGATGCATCTCTACCAAAAGAGGTGTAAGGTGCTCCATCCCTCTGCTAGCCTTGGGTAAGTTGTAGCACCTACTTAGCCACTCTTCCCCCCTAATCTGGGTCATGTAAAGCCATGGAACGGCTGGTACCTATCACAAGTCCAGGTTTTGCGACTGCTGACCCCAAGCAGACTATCTCTGAAGAATATTGATAATGGCTGCAGTCACCCTTCTTGAAAATACATTGCCCAGGGTTCCGGTGATGTCATCGTCGAGAATGGCAGCTTAAGTCACTAGCTCCTCCGGAAAAACGCGTATTAAGCCCCGTTAACCCATCAAATATAATATTTTTCAAAAAATATTTGAACTGAAAAGAGGGGCAAGAATGAGGAAAAGGAATGGAAATTAAAAAAGCGATACTGTGGAGCCTGCGGCCAGGAAGAGTGCAGCGAGCGGCTCTCCTACCCAACCGCATGCTAGCGAGACAGACACTGGGCCTCGTTCAGGCGAAGCGGCGAATGTGATCGAAATCCTGAAAGAAATAATGGAGGTCCAGAAAGATATAAAACAGCAGCTCTGTGATATTAAGTCAGAGCTCGCCAGCGTCAATCAAAAAATAGCGGTGGCAGAGACTCGAATTGAGAAGGTGGAAGATCGCGTCCAAAACGTGGAATGGATACTGAGTAAGACAATAAAAATATTACATCACCAAGAAGGTAAACTGCTTGACCTGGAGGGAAGATCACGGCGGAAAAATATCAGAATCTACAACCTTCCCGAAGGAGCAATGGGCTCGTCTATGACAGAGTTTGTCGGAAAATTGCTGCGGGACGCGCTGGATCTTCCCTCGGCTATGAAGCTGGGAGTCGAAAGAGCCCATCGTGCGCTCGTCCTGAAACCTACCCGGAATAGAAAGCCACGCTCAATAATAATTAAATTCCTTTGGTACAGCACCAAGGCAGAGATTCTACGAAGGGCCTGGGGTAAGAAGAGAGTGTTTTTCGATGATAAATTAATATATTTCGACCAAGATTCCCCCCCCCCCCCCGTGGTCCTGCAGAAATGCAAAGAATACTCTGAAGTAAAGCGAGTACTAAAGCAAAATAAGATTAGATTTCAAACTCCGTACCCTGCTAAACTTCGAGTGTTTTATGACAATGGGACACGGTTGTACCAGACAGTGGAAGAGGCGACTACAGATATGAAGGCCAGAGGGTTACTCGTCAGCATGACCAAAACGAGGGAAAGCCTGGCTGAGGAATTATCCCGCTCCGCTTGGGAAATAGTGCGAGAATCGAGAAGGCAGGAGATGGGAGGAGGCTGAGAGAAATATATCAGGAAGAGACCGGGAGTTTCCCAAAGACAGTCCTCACACCTTTCAGAAGAGCCATAAGGTTTGGCTAACTTTAAAAATGTTGAGAAGCTAAACTGAAGCAAAAGTACACGGTGATATACCTATCTCGAGAAATACTTATTATAATGTGGATTTTATATTACTTAGTTGTTATTCTTTATTCGCTCACTTACTCCTTTTTCCCCACCAAAATGAGAATATATATATGTATGTAGTGTGTGTGTGTGTGTGTGTGTGTGTATATATATAGGAGGGGTACACAGGGAAATCTTTTCTGTGTAATGGATTTGTTCACTGACTTTTATGAATACTGCAATGGGGGCCCTCAACTCACAAATAGGAGGGGTTATCCCCCACAGCTAGACATTTCCTCTAGCTCAATGCAGGGTCATCTACTAGAGACCTCAGCACGTTTGTTGCCATTTTTGTTATTATTTGCGTTTCTTGGTTCGTATTTGTTCAGGGAGTAGATCGATTAAGTTTTATTCTAATTTCAATGATACATTGACAGATAAATACAGATGGCTAAGGACAAGGTAAAATTCATTTCTTTTAATGTCAATGGGCTATTAAATCCAAACAAACGTAAGAGAATTTTATCCAATTTGGAATAATTTGATTCATACTGGAAAAAAATGGTTTAACTACATAATGCCTCATAGGCCTGATTTTATTCTCACAAATCAATGAATCTGTTGTTTAAAAAAAATCACACCCTACTTGTACATAATTATTTCCTTTTGCTTGTTTTTTCTTTCCACTCTTTTCTATAAGTGTATGCCTCAGATAAGTACTTTGTGGGGATTTGTGATATATATGATTATATGATATATATGTATAATGTCTGAAATACATCTTATGGAAATGTTTGTTTGGTGATGAACTTCAATAAAAAAATAAATTACAAAAAAAAATACATTGCCCAGAAGATGGCAATGTCAAACCACTGCTGTAGTGAAATTTGTGAAGAACAAACATGATCGTGGAAAAACTATGGTCGCCTGTGTCATATGACACGGCACATAACCATCGAACAAATGTGATCACCCCTCTTTCAGAATTGGCTTTAATATCACAGACGTGTCATGAAATTTGTTTTGTGGCAGTGGTACAGTACAATGCAGAAAAACATAAATTACAGTAAGAAATATAGTGCATTCCAGTTACTTGAGCCATCTGCTAATCAGGGCAGCCACTTATTTGGGACAACTCTTAAACTTTTTTTTATTGCGTTTTCAAGTAATTACAGAAATAAAAGTATATGAAAAAAAATATATATATTACCCACTTAAAGAACAAGAACTAATTGAGAAAATAGCTGAGATTCCCTTTGTAATTTTGGGACACTACGCCACTTAATTGGGACAGAAGAATGTTCACGAATGGTTTCTAACTAGCATCAGATGAGTGCACTTGTGTAGCCATTAGACACTACCGTGTTTAGAGTGAGCAAATTTTAAGTAATGTCATTTGCATGTGTTTGTGTTCAGTAAGTAGTGATTTTTGTCACTGATGGGTGACAAGAAATAAGCAGTAAAACAATTCGTAACAGTTTTGCTTACAGCGGTTTCAAGTTTGGAGCTAACATTACCGAGCAAACAGTTTTTAAATAGTGTCAGTTGCATGTGCTTGTGTTATGTTAAGCAGTGATTTTTGATCATTTTATTTTATATTTTGACTTTATACAAGAAGGCAATGAAGGCAGTCCATTATCTGCATTATGCATCTGTGCTGATTTTATTCATATACAGTCAATCCGATATGTAGGTTAAAAGGCTGGCAGAACATTGTGGGGTGACGTGCCTGTACCTGTGCTGTAATGTTCTATGTTTTATGATGTATACGTGACAAAGCTAATCTAATTTTACCGTGGACGTTGTTTCCTACGTGATACACAAGCCAGCGCAGTAAGATATGTTGCCAATGCAGCAGACACCTCCTCTCCATGCAGCTGGCGAGTCCAAAGGAATGGCAGACAACAATACGATTTGGCACTGGGGCATCGCTGGAGTTGCCAGTCAGCATCGAACTCAACATAGAACTGCCTTAGGGACTCCAGCTCCAGATTTTCCTCAGTGTTTATTCTTGAAGCCTTCCCCTTGAGCGGGTATAGCTGTGAAGCAGTAGAGTTTTGAGTTCAGAGCTTTCCTTCTCCTACGTAAATCCCATGAGGCGGCACGGCACGGCAGCAGCGGCCTTTCAGACTTTAATTTAATTTTCTATTTTAAGTTTGATACACAATTTTCGATTAGGGCACATGGATAACAGAGCAGCTATCTACCATCGCCAGATACTACTACAATACAGAGATCGTCCAAAAACAAACCTCCACAAAGATCTGCTGTCTGAATTACGCGATGTCGACTTGCTGAGGGGAACGGGCCTACAATCTTCGGACTTGTCTGATGTTGGGAGCCGGAGATGGAGATGGAGACGTCGAAAGTGATGTGCGAGGAAGCAGAAGCGAGGCAAATGGGCAGGGGTCCGTGCCAGACTAAAAGCAAACCCTAGCCGGCCAGCTCTCCCGTTCATTCTGCTCTCCAATGTCTGCTCCCTGGACAATAAAATGGACTACATCCAACTCCAACGTAATACTCGGCGTGAGTACAGAGTTTGCTCCGCGTTTGTCTTCACAGAGACATGGCTCACTGATGGGATTTCAGACATTGCCATCCAGCTAGATGGGCTAGCTTTGTTTTGTTCGGACAGAGATGCAGCTGTCTCCGGTAAGGCTCGCGGTGGTGGTGTCTGTGTTTATATCGACATAGAATGGTGTAAGAACTCTGTGCTGGTTTCCAGACACTGCTCATCGTTAGTGGAGTTTGTGGCAGTCTGATGTAGACCATTTTATTTGCCACGGGAATTCACCTCTGTCCTTATATTTGGTGTCTACATTCCCCCCAGTGCTAATGCTAAGGAGGCGCTCTGTGAACTGTACGGGGCTATTAGCGAACTGCAGAACGCACACCCTGATGGTCTGTTTATTGTCGCCCGTGATTTTAACCACGCGAACCTTAAGTCAGTGCTCCCCAAGTTGCATCAGTATGTGGACTTTGCAATGAGGGGGGAGAACGTGTTGGATCTGGTTTACACAAACATTCCCGACGCGTACCGGGCAGAGCCCCGCCCCCACCTCGGTTACTCAGACCACATCTCTGTTATGCTAATCCCAGCATACAGACCGCTCGTCAGGCGCTCCAGACCAGCTCTGAAGCAGGTGAAAACCTGGCCAGCAGGAGCCATCTCTGCTCTTCAAGACTGCTTTGAGCACACTGGCTGGCACATGTTCAGGGAGGCTGCAACCGATGGCGTCTCCACCAACTTAGAGGATGCAAGTGCATTGATGATGTTACTCTGTCCAAGACCATCACTATACGTGCCAACCAGAAGCCATGGATGACCGCAGAGGTGCGTGCGCTGCTGAGGTCCCGCGACTCCGCCTTCAGAGCAGGCGACAAGGCAGCTCTAACAACAGCAAGGGCCAAACTGTCCCGAGCCATCAGAGGGGCAAAGCGTGCACACGCCCAGCGAATCCACAGTCACTTCCAGGACAGCGGTGACACGCGGCGCATGTGGAAGGGCATCCAGGACATCACCAATTACAGGACAACATCACCTGACTGTGCAGGTGATGCCTCCCTCCCAAATGCGCTGAATAACTTCTACGCCCGGTTTGAGGCGGAAAATGACGTGGTAGCGAGGAAGTCCACCCCTCCTGTGAATGACCAGGTGCTGTGTCTCTCCGTGGCCGACGTGAGAAGAACCCTGAGCAGGGTCGACCCACGGAAGGCTGCTGGACCAGACAATATTCCTGGTAGAGTGCTCAGAGGATGTGCAGACCAGCTAGCAGATGTTCTCACTGACATCTTCAATATCTCCCTGAGCAGCGCCACCATTCCAACGTGCTTCAAGGCCGCCACCATCGTCCCCGTGCCGAAGGAGTCTTCAGTGTCCTGCCTAAATGACTACCGTCCCGTTGTACTCACATCCATCATCATGAAGTGCTTCGAGAGGCTCGTCATGAGGCATATCAAGACCCTGCTGCCCCCCTCACTGGACCCCCTGCAGTTCGCGTACTGTCCCAACCGCTCAACAGATAACGTCATTGCCACCACCCTCCACCTGGCCCTAACCCACCTGGACAAAAAAGACACATACATTCGGATGCTGTTCATAGACTTTAGTTCAGCATTCAACACAATCATCCCTCAGAAACTGATTGGAAAGCTGAGCCTATTGGGCCTGAACACCTCCCTCTGCAACTGGATCCTAGACTTCCTGACTGGGAGATCTCAGTCAGTCCGGATCGGGAGCAGCATCTCCAACACCATCACACTGAGCACGGGGGCTCCCCAGGGTTGCGTGCTCAGTCCACTGCTGTTCACTCTGCTGACCCACGACTGTGCTCCAACACACAGCTCGAACCACATCATCAAGTTTGCCGATGACACCACCGTGGTGGGTCTCATCAGCAAGAACAATGAGTCAGCTTACAGAGAGGAGGTGCAGCGGCTAACGGACTGGTGCAGAGCCAACAACCGTTGAACAAAATGTGAACAAAACAAAACAAAACAAAACAAAAGAGATGGTTGTTGACTTCAGGAGGGCATGGAGCGACCACTCCCCACTGAACATCAACAGCTCCTTGGTAGGGATCGTAAAGAGCACCAAATTTCTTGGTGTTCACCTGACGGAGAATCTCACCTGGTCCCTCAACACCAGCTGCATAGCAAAGAAAGCCCAGCAGCGTCTCTACTTTTTGCGAAGGCTGAGGAAAGTCCATCTCCCACTCCCCATCCTCATCACATTCTACAGGGGTTGTATTGAGAGCGTCATGAGCAGCTGCATCACTGCCTGGTTCGGAAATTGCACCATCTCGGATCGCAAGACCCTGCAGCGGATAGTGAGGTCAGCGGAGAAGATCATCGGGGTCTCTGTTCCCGCCATCACGGACATTTACACTACACGCTGCTTCCGCAAAGGAAACAGCATTATGAAGGACCCCATGCACCCCTCATACAAACTCTTCTCCCTCCTGCCATCTGGGAAAAGGCTCCGAAGCATTCGGGCTCTTACGACCAGACTATATAAACAGTTTCTTCCCCCAAGCTATCAGACTCCTCAATACCCGAAGCATGGACTGACACCTTGCCCTACTGTCCTGTTTATTATTTATTGTAATGCCGGTACTGTTTTTGTGCACTTTATGCAGTCCAGTGTAGGTCTGTAGTCTAGTATAGCTTTCTCTATGTTTTTTTTATTACATAGTTAAGTCTAGTTTTTTGTACTGTGTCATGTAAACCATGGTCCTGAAAAACGTTGTCTCATTTTTACTCTGCACTGTACCAGCAGTTATGGTCGAAATGACAATAAACGTTGACTTGACTTGATGAGATGCCAACCCCGGCCGATAAGCCGCATGTGCCCAGAGCAAATGGTTTTAAGGCACCAGTAACCCATCTTTGACCCTTCTTCTATTGGTATAAAAGATTCTCTCGGGCTTGGTACCTAAGCCATGTATGAATGCCAGGAACTGGACTTGGTTGTCATATGGGAGCATCTAATAGGTAAAGGGAGCTCATCCCACTACCTCCTCCGACTATGACAACCTTAAGGAGCCTTCTTATAACACAGTGACTAAAACTGCACACAGTTCTCCAAAAACAGCCTCATTCGTGGGTTGTGCAGGTGCAACATAATGTCCCGACTCCAATACTCATTGCCCTGACTGATGAAGGCCAGCATGCTAAATGTCTTTTTCACCACCTTGTCTACCTGTGATGTCGCTTCCAATGAACAATGACTTGTAGTCTTAAATTCCTCTGTTCCATAACACTCCAGTGACCGGCCAGTCATAATACAAATCCTTCACTGGTGTAACTTTCCAAAATGCATCACCGTACACTTACCTGTATTGAAATCTGTTTCAAACTCCTAGAAGTGCACATCTCAAACAACCTCTCATGGTCCCAGAACACATTCTACACGATCAGGAAAGCTCACCCACGTCTCTACTTTCTGAGGAGGCTAAAGAGAGCTGGATTATGTATGTCTATATACTCGTGTCCTTCTGCAGATATGCATTAAAGAGCATCCTATCAAGCTGCATCACTGCATGGTACAGAAGTTACACTGACGGAAAGGAAGGCTCTACAACGGGTAGTCAGAATTAATCCGCAATTAATCCACGTTGATTTGATGTATTTCGCTGTCTGTTTCCATGTACATATGATAAATAAAGTTAATCTTCTAAGAGTTTTATTAGGAATGGCTGTCAAGGCCAATGGTGGCAAATTGTAATTTTAAATAAGCTATGATTGAAGTTTTTGGAGAGGGTGCAGAAGAGGTTTATCAGGATGCTCAGCAGGACAGGCAACATCTATGGGAAAGAGTTAACAGTTGAAGTTTGGGGCTGAGACCCTTCATGAATCCGAAATGTAAATTGTTTACTCTTTTCCATAGATGTTGCCTGGCCTGCTGAGTTCCTCCACATTTTGTGTGTTTTGCCTTGGATTTCCATCATCTGTGTGTGTGTTTGTTATCAGGATGTTGCCTGATTAGAGGACATGTGCTATAACAAGAAGTTGGACAAACTTGGGTTGGTTTCTCTGGAGTGGCAGAGGCTGAGGGAAGATCTGATAGAGGCTTTTAGGATTATGAGAGACATAAATAGACAGAAAATATCTTTTTCCCAGGGTTGAAATACCTAATATCAGAGGGCATGCATTTAAGGTGAGATGTGTTGATTTCAAAAATGTGAGAAGCAAGTTTTTTTTTACACAGAGTGATGGGTACCTGGAATGTGCTGCCTGGGGTGGGGTAGAGGCAGGCACATTAGAGACATTTAGATAGGCACATGAATGAGGAAAATGGAGGGAAATGTACTGTGTAAGCAGAAGAGATTAGTTGGCTACTTGATTACAAATTTAATTAGTTCGGCACAACATTATGGGCTGGAGGGCCTGTTCCTGTGCTGTACTGTTCTATATTCTATGTAATTGGATGGCTGGGGATGGGGGGCAAAATGGCCCAATCATCTCAAAAATCAAAAAACTGTTGATAAATATTAATTCTGAATGTGTCCCTTCCATTGTTTTTTTGTTGTTTCAGGCGCCGGGGAGGTAAATACGCAGTGGGTTCTGCGTGCATTGGAGGTGGCCAAGGGATCGCTCTCATGATTGAGAACATGAAGTAAAATCACACAATAAATATTCAGCTACAGGATCAAAGCCACTTTATCAGGTGCTTGTCGCAGCCTCTGTTTCTGACACAACCGTTCCTCCTCAAATCCAACTTCATCTCCTTTCAAAGAGTATGCAACCAAATTATTTGTAATTCTTTTCTTCGGGGGACAAAAATTAGCAATAATTCAAAAGTGGAAAATACCAGTGCAGGGAATATGAACTGACCTCTTACTTATAGCTATGCAAGAAAAAAATCAAATGGAAATTTTGTGAAAAGTATATAATTGTTAAAATATGCCAAATAAATGCTAATCTTACTTATCATTTTGGCTAAAAATATTTAATTTGTTTTTTTCAAATAACTAAATTAAAAATTTCCTTAATCCTTTGTTCTTGGAAAATATCTGTTCCAGACAACAGAATGTTGGACAACATAAGCCATGGTTTTAAGATTATTGGGAGAAATTCTTAATTTTGCCCAAGTATTCAAATAATTGAGACTTGAACTCAAAAATGGATCAAATGTCATGGAAATTTAGAGCTTTTTCTTTTGGCTCAAACCCGTAATGTATAGGTGACCTGAAATCTTCAAGGGCCAAGGATCAACTTCAGAATCAGGTTTAATATCCCTGACATATGTCATGAAATTTGTTGTGTTGCGGTAGAGCAGTACATTGACACACATAATAATAAGAACCCTATACTTAATGATAAGAAATATAGATATATGTGTGAGTATTTAATTTTCTTTTTCACTCCTTTTGGGTAGTGTGTGTGTGTTTATTTTTCCCGCTTGAAAGTTCAGCGCAGTATCCTTGCTATTCCTAGTAGAGCAGTCTTCTGGACCAAGATCTCAAATGTTGTTCCTGGGATTTGTTGGAGCCACTCTCCCAGTTGAGGTGTCACAGTCCCAAGTGCTGCTATCACTACTGGGATTTCTCTGGCTTTAACCTTCCATATCCTTTCTATCTGCTCTTTCAAGCCATGGATTTTCTCCGGCCCCTCAAATATATGATTGCTGGGTAACCAGTTGTTTTTCCATGAATGTGGATGACGGTCTGTGCTATTGCCAGAGTTCCCGCATGAGCTTGATGTATCCTCCTTCGTGTGAGTTGCTGTCAAAGTAGCATTCCATGAATTCCATTAATTTTGTATTAATTTGATTGGTCGTCTTAGCCTAACCAAGGAAACTTTAATGGAAGTGCTCTCTATTGAAGAACCAAACAATGGGAGACTAAGCAAAGGTGGTATATGACAACTGGCAGAATTCTGCTGATGCACCTACTTTAATGGCACATTTCACAAACAGCTGAAATGGACACCAATGGATTCGCTCATCTCCGGGTTTATAGCAGAAGCCATCATGCCAAGGTTGGAAAGGATGGAGTTGCCAACTATAGACCCTAAATATGTTGATACCTTTGTCATTGTAAAATGCAGCAAAATTGAAAGAATTTGTAAACTGGTAAACTAGCTCAACAATATTAAGTTCACGATGGAAACGGAAACTGAGGAGAAATTGGCATTCTTGGAAATGCTTGTCAGTAGAAATACAGACAGCACTTTGAAAACTTCTGTTTATCATAAGAGAACACATACCGATCTGATCCTAAACTATCACAGCAACCACCCAAATGCACACAAGAAGAACTGTATCAAAACTGTTCTGAAGGGCAGAGACACTCTGCAGCACAGCGGAACTGAAGGATAAAGAGGAGAAAGATCTCTTCAAAGTATTCGCACAAAATGGATACCCACGGAGCTTCATACAAAGATGCCTACGAGGTCGACAACGCACCAACCAAGAAGCGACCAAATGGGTTGTCCCTCTGTATACTTGAAATATCTTGGACGTGATGGCCCAACTGCTCCAAGAACATAGAATTTCGGTTGTGCACAAACCAACAGCAACATTGAAGGAAGTATTCTGCAGACCAAAAGAAGGAACCAAACTATTAGACATGAACAATGTGGTCTACAAAATGCAATGTGGGGACTGCAGCAAATATTATGTCAGCCGAACGGGGAGAAAACGATCCACAAGGATCCATGGACATCAACTGGTTGTGAAGCAGCATGACCAACTCTCCTTAGTGTCGCCCCATGAAGTCAAGAGGGGGACAAATTCAACTGGTCATCTGTGAGAGTCATGGTGCAAGTGAACACGCAACATGCAAGAGAATTCCTGGAAACATGGTTTTCTGCAAACAATTCTGTTAACATACACATAGACTTTGATCCTATTTATGAGCCAGTGCAGGCTAAATTCCAGACCACGATGCATGAAGTTTGCTACACAGCCAATATGAATGAGATTTCTTCCCCATATCACACTTGACTTTCTAAAATAATGACTAATCAGCTGATTGAAAAGTATATAAAAGCCAAGCATTCAGAGGGCACACCAGTCAACAATGCACTGACTACGACTACTGGGATGATGAAACATTTGCAAGTAAATTGCCAAGGTCAGAGAACAACTCAACCCAATCATCAACCACCCAAGCCGCACATCTTCCAAATTTCTTTTATTTCCCACACTCTGCGTCCCATGCCGCCTCCCCTCTTGCTCGTCCCACGTCCTATCACACATTATTGAGCAAATACTTTGAGATGCTTGGACAACAGTTCAGCATTCAACACTGTAATCCCCTCCAGGCTTGACAAGAAGCACAGAGACCTTGGCCTTCACCATGCCCTGTGCAGCTGGATCCTGGACTTCCAGACAGATAGCTGGCAGGTGGTAAGAGTGGGCTCCCGCTTCTCTGACCCTCAACACAGGTGACCCTCAGGGCTGTGTCCTAAGCCCTCTCCTTTACCATATAACAATTACAGCACAGAAACAGGCCATCTCAGCCCTTCTAGTCCGTGCCGAACGCTTACTCTCACTTAGTCCCACTGACCCGCACTTAGCCCATAACCCTCCATTCCTTTCCTGTCCATATACCTGTCCAATTTTGCTTTAAATGACAATACCAAACCTGCCTCTACAACTTCTACTGGAAGCTCATTCCACACAGCTACCACTCTCTGAGTAAAAAAATTCCCCCTCATGTTACCCTTAAACTTTTGCCCCCTAACTCTCAACTCATGTCCTCTTGTTTGAATCTCCCCTACTCTTAATGAAAAAAAGCCTATCCACGTCAACTCGATCTATCCCCCTCATAATTTTAAATACCTCTATCAAGTCCCCCCTCAACCTTCTAAGTTCCAAAGAATAAAGGCCTAACTTGTTCAACTTTTCCCTGTAACTTAGGTGCTGAAACCCAGGTAACGTTCTAGTAAATCTTCTCTGTACTCTCTCTATTTTGTTGACATCTTTCCTATAATTCAGTGATTAGAACTGTACACAATTACACTCTACTCAATTACAATTACACAACTACACTCAAAATTACACTTTACACACTGTATACTCATGACTGTCACCACCCACAGCTACAATATGCTAATTAAATTTGCTGATGATACTACATTGGCCTTATCTCAAATTATAATGAGCCAGCCTACAGAGAAATGTGTAGGCCCAATGGTCTTTTCCTAATTTTAAAATTGGTTCCATTTTGTGCTCCTCTCCAGTAACCAGACCTGTGCCCCAGTCAGCATTTCTGCCATGAATTGGCTGAGTTAATTGCAATGTGGTTGACAATACTGATAACCAAATACATGATTATCTACTTGGAGATGCCAACACTGACAATTTAAGCCTGTAGGGTTTTCCTTCCAAGCCATAGGACAAAGTCACGAATTATGTTTATTATCAAAGTACATGAATGTCACCAAATACAACCTTGAGATTCATTTTCTTGCAAATACAAGAGGAAAAAAGTAATAATAAGAATAAATAAGCAATGAATATTGAGAACATGAGATGAAGAGTCCTTGAAAGTGAGTCCACTGATTGTGGGAACAGTTCAGTGATGGGGTGAATGAAGCTATCCCTACTGCTACAAGAGCCTGATGGTTGAAGAGTAATAATTGTTCCTGGTGGTGTGGGACCTGAGACTCCTGTACCTTCTTCCTGATGACAGTACTGTTGTAAAAGCTGCTAATAGGAAACTGGATTTAATATCTCCCTTCTTCTCGTCCCTATGGCATTCACTCAGTATTGCAAATACTTTTATTTTGCTAAATTTCCTAAAATTATTATGCTACACAGCAGTGATCAGGATTGGGCTCAGTCTGGTGCTCAGATTCTCGCTCTTTGAGTAATGCTAGTAAATGGGTTTAATTAAATAAGTTTCCTCAATCTGTTCATTTGTGAAGGATTTTACAGTAAACTTTGTCCAGAAATAGTTTCCTGCAAATGTCATCAAAATTAGGAACCTTTTGGTGTCTTTCCTTATTCTCATGATTGTTAGTTACCTCCTGTGCATAATAAAGTGGCCACTGAGTGTACATTTGTGGTCTTCTGCTGCTTCAAAGTTTGACATTCTGCACAGCATTTTTGTAACACATGGTTATTTGAGTTACAGTTGCCTTCTCGGTCAGCTTAGACCGGTGTGGCCAGTCTCCTCTGACCTCTCCCATTAGCAAGGTTTTTACCTATAGACAGCGGCTCACTGGATTTTTTTTTTGTTTTTCACACCATTCTCTGTAAGCATGCCCTGGGTGCTGAGGGTCCTTAATAATGGGCGCTGCCTTTTTGAGACACCACTCCCTAAAGATGTCCTGGGTACTTTGTAGGCTGGTACCCAAGATGGAGCTGACTAGATTTACAACTTTCTGCAGCTTCTTTCAGTCCTGTGCAGTAGCTCCTCCGTATCGGACAGTGATGTAGCCTGTCAGAATGCTCTCCACGGTACAACTATAGAAGTTTTTGAGTGTATTTGTTGACATGCCAAATCTCTTCAAACTCCTAATAAAATATAGCCACTGTCTTGCTTTCTTTATAACTACATCGATATGTTGGAACTAGGTTAGATCCTCAGAGATCTTCACACCCAGGAACCTGAAGCTGCTCACTCTCTCCATTTCTGATTCCTCTATGAGGATTGATATGTGTTCCTTCGTCTTACCCTTCCTGAAGTCCACAATCAGCTCTTTTGTCTTACTGACATTGAGTACCAGGTTGTTGCTACAGCACCATTCCACTAGTTGGCATATCTTACTCCTGTACACCCTCTCGTCACCACCTGAGATTCTACCAACAATGGTTGTATTGTCAGCAAATTTTTAGATGGTCACGTGTAAATAGAAAGTAGAGTAGTGGGCTAAGCACACACCCCTGAGGTGGGCCGGTGTTGATCATTCCATGGTCAAAGTCACTTGGATCACATTTGATCCTCATTCTGATGTTTGGTCTGAACAACAACTGAACCTTTTGACCATGTCTGCATGCTGCTATGCATTGAGTTGCTGCCACATGATTGGCTGATTAGAGATTTGCATTAACGAGCAGGTATACCTAGTAAAGTGGCCACTGAGTATAATTCTGCAATTCCGATGTCACCCAAAAGGAGTCTGTACATCCTCACCATGAAACGCATGGGGCTTTTTCCGGGTGCTCCAGTTTCCTCCCACAGTTCAAAGACTTGCTGATTAGCAGGTTAATTGGTGATTGTGATTAGGCTAGGGTTAATTGGGGGTTGCTGGGCAGCATGGTTTATTGGGCCGTGAGGGCCTGTTCCCACTGAATCTCTCAGAATCAGAATCGGGTTAAAATCAGCATATTTGTCAAACTTGTTAACTTTGTGGCAGCAGTACAATGCAATGCATGATAAATATAGAAATAAAGCTTTATTGCAGTAAGTATATGAATATTAAATGCATATTCAATGGTTACCTTAAAATAAGTAGTGCAAAATCAGAATTTTTTTATAAAATAGTGAGGTAGTGTTCATGGGTTCAATGTCATGGGTTCAAAGGAATTGGATGGCAGAGGGAAAAAGCTGTTCCTGAATCGCTGAGTGTATGCCTTCAGGCTTCTGTACCTCCTTCCTGATGGTAACAGTGAGAAGAGGACATGCCCTTGTTATATTACTTCCAATTCAGTGGGCTAAAATAGCTGAGTGGAATCAAACCTCTTTCATCCACTGCATTCCAAATCCTAGGGCTGGCAAATATCCAAATATGTAATTTATGCCAATAATCAATAAAATAAAGTAAATAAATAATACTGAGAACATGAGACATGGCAGGTGAATTCCCTTCTGGAACTGAGGTGCCCAAGCATAAAGTCAAAGTAAATTTATTATCAATAAAGGTCACTATATGTTACCTTGAGATTCATTTCCTTGTTGTGGGCATTCACAGTAGATATAAAGAAAGGCAGTAGAATCAATGACAGGCCACATGTAACAAAGATGGACAAACAACCAATGTGCAAAAGACAACAAACTGTGCAAATGCAAAACAAAATGTTGATGATAATAAAAACTAAATAAGCATGAATGAGTTGTAGAGTCCTTGAAAATGAGTGCATTGGTTGTGGAACAGTTCAGTGAAGGGGTGAGTGAAGTTATCGCCTCTTGTTCAAGAGCCTGATTGTTCCTGAACCCGGTGGCGTGGTCCGATACCATAACAGTTCTGATCTTTGCGTTGCAGGCACTTCTGTTGCATCTACTTGGTGTGAAAACATAAAGGGTGGAATTCCTGGCAACATTCTCTGATGGTAGTTTAGTCGAAAATGTGGTTATTCCCAAAATGTGAGAAACTCCTAAGTGGAAATTAATTTTGGTAATGTCATGTATATGTATATATTTTTAAACATTGATTTTTGAGGGTGGAATTTTCTCTTGGAATGCCCTGAATTTTTCTTTGACAGCCCTGGCTCTTTGTTGAGCAGTAGACTTTTCCAAAGCACACATTTCAAATGAGAATTAAAAATCTGGATTATAGCCAGTTGGTCTTGGAAGTCCCCAGGAATTGAGCATAAAATAGATTTAAAAGGTTTATATCTCAGTTTTGTTTTTGTCATCATAGCAGATTGCTAGAGAGCACTAGCATATATTACATCATTCGTGAATGGAGATGTGTGCCTCCTTCTTAATCCCATCACCCCTACTGGGCCAGTCTTTCAAGTCCAGATGTAGCCTATCTACAGGTCTTCCAGGCGAAGATCCCTTCTTGACCAGAGATGAAGTCCTTGGAGCTTCTGTTGGCATTTCTGTAGCTCTGGGTTTTTATGGGTTTGGGTTGCTAAAGCCGTGCCCAACCCTCCTGCTCTCACAGCTGGGCTTGGGAGTTGTGGTTTAGAATAGTGGTCAGAAAGTTGCTCTCACACTTAGAATTCTGAGCTAAAAGTGGTGGTTAATTGGAATATAACAACTAATAGTGTTGAATCTCTCATATATTAGCACGGTGCTATTACAGCGGAGTTTGGAGTTCAATTCCAATGTCACCTGTAAGGATTCTGTACATCTTCTCTGTGCAATGCATTTTCCCCGGGAGCTCTGGCCTCCTGCTCCCACAGTCTAAAGATGTACCAGGTAGGTTAATTGGTCATTGTAAATTGTGCCATGATTAGGTAGGAGTTAAATCGGGGTTTGTTGGGGGATGCTGGGGTGGGACTGCTCGAAGAGCAGGAAGGCACCACACTGTTGCTAAATAAATAAACAACTGTCTTTGTTCATTATGTGCTATAGGCAATCATATGGCATATTTGATCATGGTCTTTCCATGATTGTTCTTGGCAAATTTTTCTACAGAAATGGTTTGTCATTAGCTTATTCTGGGTGGTTCTTCTTTACAAGACTGGTGACCCCAGCCATTGTCAGAGATTGCCTGACGTCAATGGTCTCATAACCAGGACTTGTGATATGCACCAGCTGCTCATCCAACCATCCATCACCTGCTCCCATGGCTTCATGGTTAAGCAGGTGCTACACCTTGCCCAAGGGTGAACTACAGACTAGTGGAGTGAAGGAGTGCTTCACACCTCCTTTGATAGAGACTTATCTCCATCCGGCCACCCAAACTAAATAAATGAAATAAATATGCTGTCACACCCCATGTGAATTAGACTAATCACAATTTCTAAAATATTCTTTTATTGCTGAAGGTTGTTTTTTCTTTACAACTTTATTAACATTCATTGGAAGAAGACTGTTGTAAGTCACTCACAAACAAGAAAATCTGCAGATGCTGGAAAACCAACCAACACACACACAATGCTGGAGGAATTCAGCAGGTCAGGCAGCATCTACGGAAAAGAGTACAGTGACGTATTACCGGAAATTTGAGATATCGATGTTCATGCCATCAGGTTGGAGGCTAACCAAACAGGATATAAGGTGTAGTTCCTCCTACTTAAGTGTGGCCTCATCACAACAGTGGAGGAAGCCATGGATGGACACAGTGGAATGGGAAGTGGAATTAACATGGGAGATCCCACTTTTTCTGATGAATGGAGTGCAGGTGCTCAGTGACGCGATCTCCCAATCTACACCGGGTTTCACTGATATACAGAAGGCCATACCAGGAGCACCGGACACAGTATATGACCCCAACAGACTCAGAGGTGAAGTGTTGCTCACCTGGAAGGACTGTTTGGGGCCCCGAATGATAGTGACGACTGTTGTAATGTCTCAGCAACACAAAATAAGGACATGCATTCAAAAGTAACATTAGCCAATGTACAAGTGAAAAAAATCTACCATTTCCTCCTTGCAAATAATTTAGCAACAGAGAATATTGTTTGTACCAGAGATTTTTATAACATAATTACCGGTATGTAAGATCTAAACTTCAATCAGAATTTATCAGTATTACTTTTATTTCAGAAACATAAATAAACTGTGCCTCATGTAAATTGATCCATTAAACAGAAACAAAATAAATTACTAATGATTTTATTCTATTTTGATTTTCTCTTCTATTATAATATGCACATTGCAATAAAATGTAATTTTTTCATTATTATTATCATCCCTGATGAAGGGTCACAACCAAAATGGTGACTTTATTTGTTTCCATAGAAGCTGCCTGACCTGCTGAGTTCCTCCGCATTTTGTGTATATTGCTTTGGATTTCCAGCATCTGCAGAATCTCCAGCTTTTTATAATTAGTTTTCTTATATTTTTCATCTCCTGCCCTCTAATTTTTGAGGGAGTGTTTGCTCTTCACAGTGTACTTTAGGAAGAGCAAAAAGTTAGAATCAGCAGCTACAGTGTGTGCGACTGGCTCTCCTTCTAGGGCCAATGTCTCCCAAGACTTTCATCAGCACAGTAACAGGCCCTTCCAGCCCAATGAGCCTGTACATCTTCAAAGTTCAAAGTAAATTTATTATCAACTTTAAAGTTCAAGTATAATTGTCGTTCAACCATACATGAATACAGCCAAACAAAGCAGCACTACTCCAGTGCCAAGGTGCAAAACACAATACCAACAGTCATATGTAACACAAGTCATTTATAGCATATGAAAGATGGCAGTAGACATGCAGTCGAACACTATATGGCTTGTCTTCTGCCCAGCGAACACTGGAGGGCAGCTCTGATGCCAGCCTGGACGCCATGCCACATTGACTCTCCTAGATAGCTGCAAACGGGCAACACCATGGCTTGTACATAAATGTCATCATATATGATTCTGAGATTCATTTTCTTGCAAGTATTCACAATAAGTACAAAGAAACAACAGAATCAATGAGACTGCTTGCAAAACTGAGAACCAATATGCACAAGACAACAAGCTGCAAATATAAAAAGTAATAATAATTAAATGAGCAATAAATATTGAGAATATGAGATGAAGAGTCATTGAAAGTAAATCCATAGATTGTGGGAACAGTTCAGTGTTGGGGTGAAGGAAGTTAGAGTCATAGACACGTACAGCACAGAAACAGGCCCTTTGGTCCATCTAGTCCATGCCAAACCATTTAAACAGCCTACTACCATTAATCTGCACTAGGACCATAACCCTCCATCCAAGAACCTATCCAAAATGATCTTAAACATTGAAATCGAGTTGAATAAAGTTATCCCTATGACGGTTGAGGGATAATAACTGTTCCTCTACCTGGTGATGTAGGTTCTGATGGAAGCAGTGAGAAAAGAGTGTGGCATTGATGGCAGGGTCCCTGATATTAATGCTGTTTTCTGTGACAGTGCTCTGTGTGATTTAAAACAGCCGCGGCTGAGTGTGTCCCCACAAAATCGTTCAGAGTTTACCTCAATCAGAAGCCCTGGATGAGCAATGAAATCCAGAACCTGCTGAGAGCCGGATCAGAAGCATTCAAGTCTGGGGATCAAGAATGCTACAAAAGGTGCAGGTATGATCTCCAGAAAGCTATCTCACCAGATGACTGGAATCAACAAGGGATGTTCGACATCTGTGGCAGGGTTTGAATGCCATAACCTCTTACAAAGTTAAATCTTGTGACATAGGGGACAGCAGAGCTTCGCTTCCAGATGAGCTCAATGCCTTCTATGCTCTCTCTGACCACCAGAACAGGGAAGAACCATTGTGCACCCCCATGTTTCCTCATGATCCTTTGGTCTCAGTATCTGAAGATGACATGTGGGCTGCCTTCAAGAGGATGAATCCAAGGAAAGCATCTGGTCCAGACGGAGTACCTGGCCAAGTACTGAAAAGCTGTGCCAACCAATTGGTGTATTCACAGATATTTTCAACCTCTCACTCTGGGAGTGTATGGTACCCATCTGCTTGGATTCATGGTGCAGAAGGGAAAGAGAGAGAAGAAGGGAGCACTAGTGATAGGGGACTGAATAGTCAGGCGACCAGACAGGAGAATAGAAAAGGCAAGCCAAAATGGCAATGTTATGGTAGTCATGTGAGGTTTTAACATGCAGGTCAATTGGGAAAATTCAGGTGGGTAATGGATCTCAAGAGAGTGAGTGAGTTTGTTGAATGCCTAAGAGATATCTTTTTAGAACAGTTTGTCGTTGAGTCTAATAGGGGATCAGCTATACTGGATTGGGTGTTATGTAATGAACCAGAGGCAATTAGGGAGCTTAAAGTAAAAGAACCCTTAGGAGCCAGTGACCACAATATGATTGAGTTCAACTTGAAATTTGATAGGGAGGAAGTAAAGTCTGATGTAGCAGTATTTCAGTGGAGTGAGGGAAATTACAGTGGTATGGGAGAGGAGTTACCAAAGTAAATTGGAAGGAGCTGCTGGCAGGGATGTCAGCAGAGCAGCAATGGTGTGTGTTTCTGGGATAAATGAGGAAGGTGCAGGACACGTGTATTCCAAAAATGAAGAAATACTCAAATGGTAAAATAGTACAACCATGGCTGACAAGGGAAGTCAAAGCTATTGTAAAAGCAAAAGAAAGGCATACAACAAAGCAAAAATTAGTGTGAAGATAGGGGATTGGGATGTTTTTAAAAACCTACAGAGAGCATGTAAAATAATCATTAGAATGGAAAAGATGAAATATGAAAGCAAGCTAGCAAATAATATCAAAGTGGATAGTAAAAGTTTTTCAAGTACCGGTATGTTAAAAATAAAACAGAAATGAGAGTGGATACAGGACCGCTAGAAAATGAGGCAGGAGAAATAATAACGGGGGACAAGGAGATGGCTGATGAACTAAATGAGTAATTTGCATCAGTCTTCACAGTGGAAGACACTAACAGTATGCCTGATGTTGAAGTGTGTGAAGGAAGGGAAGTGAGTGCAGTTACTATTACAAGAGAGAAGGTGCTCAAAAAGCTGAAAGACCTAGAGGTACATAAGTCACCCGGACCAGAAGAACTGCACATTAGGGTTCTGAAAGAGGTCACATTAGAGATGGTAGTAGCATTAAAAATGATCTTTCAAAAATGATTGGACTCTGGCATGGTGCCAGAGGACTGGAAAATTGAAAATGTCACTCCACTCTTTAAGAAAGGAGGAAGGCAGCAGAAAGGAAACTATAGACCAGTTCGCCTGACATCAGTGGTTGGGAAGACATTAGAGTCAATTGTTAAGGATGAGGTGATGGAGTACTTGGTGACACAGATCAAAATAGGACAAAGTCAGTATGGTTTCCTTCAGGGAAAATCCTGCCTGGTGAACCTCTTGGAATTCTTTGAGGAGATTGCAAGTAGGATAGATAAAGAGGATGCTACGGATGTTGTATATTTGGACTTCAAGAAGGCCTTTGACAAGGTGCCACACATGAGGTTGCTTACCAAGTTAACAGCCCATGGTATGACAAGAAAATTACTAATATGGTTAGAGCATTGGCAGATTGGTAGGAGGCAGCGAGTGGGAATAAAAGGATCCTTTTCTGGTTGACTGCCAGTGACTAGTGGTGTGCCGCAGGGGTCGGTCTTGGGACCACTTCTTATTATGCTGTATATAAATGATTTAGATGATGGAATGGATGGCTTTGCTGCCAGGTTTGCAAATGATATGAAGACTGGTGGAGGGGCAGGTAGTGTTGAGGAAACAGGTAGGATGCAGTAGGGCTTAGTCAGATTAGAAGAATGGGCAAGAAAGTGGCAAATGAAATACAATGTTGGAAAATGCATCGTTATGCACTTTGGTAGTAGAAATAAATGTGCGGACTATTAAGGGGAGAAAATCTGGAATCGGAGATGCAGAGGGACTTGGGAGTCTTTGTGTTAACCCTAAATGTTAACTTGCAGGTTGAGTCGGCGGTGAGGAAGGCAAATGCCATGTTAGCATTCATTTCAAAAGGTCTAGAATGCGAGAGCAAGGATGTGATGCTGAGGCTTTATAAGGCACTGGTGAGGCCTCACCTTGAGTATTGTGAACCATTTTGGGCCCCTCATCTTGGAAAAGATGATCTGGCATTGGAGAGGGTCCAGCGGAGGTTCACAAGGATGATTCCAGGAATGAAAGGATTATCATACGAGGAACATTTGATGGCTCTGGGTCTGTACTTGCTGGAATTCAGAAGGATGGGTCGGGGGATCTCATTGAAACCTTTCGAATGTTGAAAGGTGTAGACAGAGTAGACGTAGAAAGGAGGTTACCCATGGTGGGAGAGTCTAGGACAAGATGGCACAACCTCAGGATAGAGGGGCACCCTTTCAAAAAAGAGAGGCAGATAGGTTTCTTTAGCCAAAGGATGGTGAATTTGTGGAATTTGTTGCCACATGCAGCTATGGAGGCCAGGTCGTTGGGTGTATTTAAGGCAGAGATTGATAGGTTGTTGATTGGACATGGCATCAAAGGTTACGGGGAGAAGGCCAGGAAATAGGGTTGAGGAGGAGAAAACAAAAGATCAGCCATGATTGAATGACGGAGCAGACTCAATGGGCCAGATGGCCTAATTCTGCTCCTATGTCTTATGGTCTTATGTTTCAAGCTGGCTTCAATCATATCCGTGCCCAAGTAGAGCATTGTAACCTGTCTCAATGACTATTGCCCAGTGGCATTTACATTCACAGTGATGAAGTGTTTGAGAGGTTGGTGTTGAAGCATATCAGCAACCTGTCTGAATGGTGGCCAAGGAACTGATTGCAGACCAGGAGATGGAAACCAGAGGTCCATGAGCCAGTAATCCTTGGAGGATCAGAGGTGGAGAGGGTCAGTAACTTTAAATTCCTGGGAATCACTATTTCAGAGGATCTGTCCTGGACCCATCATATAGATAGGAGCCTGCAGAGCTTCGGCATGTCATCAAAAACCTTGACAAATGTTTATAGATGTGTGGTGGAAGATGTGCTGACTGACTGCATTATAGCCTGGTATGGGAACACCAATGCCTTTGAGCGGAAAATCCTACAAAAGGTAGTGGATTTGGCCCAGTACATCACATGTAAAACCCTCCCAACCATTGAGCACATCTACGTGAATCATTGCTGTAGAAAAGCAGCATCCATCATCAAAGATTCTCACAAACTAGTCCATGCTCTTTTCTCACTGCTGCCATCAGGTAGAAGGTACAGGTGCCTCAGGACTCTCACCACCAGGTTCAAGAACAGTTACTGTACCTCAACCATCAGGCTCTTGAATAAAAGGGGATAACTACACTCATTCTATTTCTGGTGTTCCCACAACCAATGGTTTCACTTTAAGGACTCTTTATCTTGTTATTTATTGCTATTTATTTATAGCTGCATTTGCTCAGTTTGTTGTCCATTGATCCTGTTTACAGTTATTGTTCTATAGATTTGCTAAATATGCCTGCAGAAAAAGAATTCTCAGGGTTGTATGTGGTGTCATGTATGTGCTCTGATAACAAATTTTACTTTGAACTTTGATGGGGAGGCATTGCCCATGATGGACTTTTTGTAGGATTTTCCATTCAAGGGCATTGGTGTTGGAATGTGGGAGGAAACCAGAGCACCTGGAGGAAGGCCTTGCAATTATGGGGAGAACATATGACCTCAGTTTCTGCCCAGTTGGAGAAATCCACTGCACTACTGTGACACCAAGAATTCTCCCAACATCTGACAATGGTTTCATGGATTCTACCCAATGAAATCCTCTATGCTCTTCATACACTTCATTTGGATCACCCATCAATCTTATCATAAGCAGAAATTCTAAGTTTTTCAATGATCTGTCTAGCAAACCCAGCCACCTCCCTGCCTACAATGAGTTGCTTTCTGCTCCATAGGGTGGATGTGGGAGAATCTGGCACCAGAAGGCACAGCCCCAGAATGGACGTAAGTCCCTTTGGAACAGAGATGAGGAGGAATTTCTTTGACCAGAGGGTGGTAAATCTGTGGAAGCACAGTGTCAATGGTGGGCTGCCCGCAGCACATCCTTGCAACTGTGTTGGTTGTTGACATGATGTACATGCGATAGATAAAGCTGATCTAATTTACTTCGCAACCATCACCAGGAAAGCAGTTTAACCAGTTCCTGATATCCTTGTATGTACATTGGCTTGTGCGTGTTTTTTTTTGGTTATTTCATGTAATTACATTGGAATAAATAATTTACTCTGCCTGACTTTGAAATATCCCAGCATTATGAAAGGAATATCCACTGCTGAAATCCTTGACGGCTCCAGTATACATGTTGTCCAGTGTACTGTTATTTCCTAACCAGGGATCACCAGCAGAGGGCAGTCAGCAACAAGAATATTTCCACAAAGATTTAAAGATAGCATTATTTGTCACATATCCATGAAAACATACAATTTTGCAATGTTATCATTCATTTCAAGAGGACTAGAGTATAAAAGCAAAGATATAATGTTAAGACTTTATAAAGCACTGTGAGGCCTCACTTGGAGTATTGTGAGCAGTTTTAGGCCCCGTATCTAAGAAAGGATGTGCTGACACTAGAAAGGGTTCAAAGCAGGTTCACGAAAATGATTCCCGGATTGAAAGGCTTGTCATATGAAGAGCATTTGATGGCTCTGGGCCTATATTCACTGGAATTCAGGGGTGACCTAATTGAAACCTATCGAATGGTGAAAGGCCTTGATAGAGTGGATGTGGAGAGGATGCTTCCTGTTGCGGGCGAGTCTCAGATCAGAGGACACAGCCTCAGAGTAAAGGAATTTAGAATGGAGCTGAGGAGGAATTTCTTTGGCCAGAGAGTGGTCAATCTGTGGAATTCATTGCCACAGGCAGCTGAGGAGGCATCTTTATTAAAGACAGAGTTTGATAGGTTTTTGATTGGTCAGGGCATGAAGGGACTCGGGGAGAAGGCAGGAGATTGGGACTAAGGAAAATTGAATCAGTCATAGCAGAGCAGACTCAGTGGGACAAATGGCCTAATTTTGCTTCTATATTTTATGGTCTTATGGTCATACAGTGAAATGTGTCAAATCAAAGCAGCGAGGATACACTGGAGGCAGCCCACAAGTACTGCCATGCTTCCAGTGCCAACATAGAATGTCCACAACTTTCTAACGCCGACCCATATGCCTTTGGAGGACCTGGAGGAAACACATACGGTCACAGAGAAAACATTTGACAGCAGCGGTAATTGAACCCGGTCGGCAGTGCTGTAAAGAAGTTGTGCTAACTACTGAGTTTCTGTTCTTTCCAAGTGAATCACTGGGGTATCCTTCCCCCCTCCCCCATTCGTGACATTTACTGGGAGCATTGTAGACGAAGTGCCCAAAGCATTGGTGAAGATCTCTACTACCCATCCCACAATATCTTTGACCCACTACTGTCAGGAAGGAGGTACAGGAGCATCAGGACTAGGACCACTGGACTCTGTAACAACTTTTTCCCTCGGGCTGTAAGAGTAATAATTACCCTGCCACCACCGAGCTCTCGCCACCAGGACAACGAGCTGTTTACTGTTCACCTGTGCTGCACACTGCAGGCATCTTGAATTATATTTTATTAACCTATTTGTAGTAATATTCTGGTTTATTGCTGCGTGTGATATATATTTTGAGAATGCACCATGATGCGGAGGAGCGTTGCTTCATTCAGTTGAAAATGTGTGCAGTCAGATGACAATGAGCTATACCCACCAGTTGTAGTCCATGCAGATGCTCTTGGCATTCCTACGTATGATTCAAACTGTCATTTTATCAGGAGCATCCATAACCTGAGGAAACAACATTAAAAAAAAGACACTGTCCAAAGCCAAGGGACTGAGGACGTTTTATCTATACATTGAGGAGTGTGGTAGAACAGAGGGATAAGATGCAGGAGCAGAAGCAGGCCTTCAGCCCATCGAGCCCATCTGGGAAGATAGATTCATAATTCCTGCAACAGGTAGATAGGGTCATAAAGAGAGTTTTTGCAACATTGGCCTTCGTAGATCAAAGCACTTGAGTACAGGAGTTGGGTGGTTATGCCTACGTTGTATAAGATGTTGATGAGGCCTAATTTGCAGTATTGTGTGCCTTTCTGGTCACCTACCTACGGAAAAGATTTCAATAAGATTAAGAATGCAAAGAAAATTTACAAAGGATGTTGCCGGGACTTAGTTATAGTGAAAGGTTGAATACATTAGGACTTTATTCCGTGGTGAGTAGGAGAATGAGGGGAGATTTGATAGAGGTATACAAAATTATACCTCTATCAACCTCTATAAAATTATTCCCTGTTAGGGAATGAGATGGGTCAGGTGACGGACGTATGTGTTGGGGAGCACTTCGGGTCCAGTGATCACAATACCATTAGTTTCAATATAATTATGAAGAAGGATAGGACTGGACCCAGGGTTGAGATTTTTGATTGGAGAAAGGCTAACTTTGAGGAGATACGAAAGGACATAGAAGGAGTGGATTGGGACAATTTGTTTTACAGGAAGGATGTAATAGAGAAATGGAGGTCATTTAAAGGGGAAATTTTGAGAGTACAGAATCTTTATGTTTCTGTTAGGTTGAAAGGAAAGGTTAAAAGTTTGAGAGCGCCATGGTTTTCAAGGGATATTGGAAACTTGGTTCGGAGAAAGAGGGAGATCTATAATAAATATAGGCAGCATGGAGTAAATGAGGTGCTCGAGGAATATAAAGAATGTAAAAAGAATCTTAAGAAAGAAATTGGAAAAGCTAAAAGAAGATACAAGGTTGCTTTGGCAAGTAAGGTGAAAATAAATCCGAAGGGTTTCTACAGTTATATTAATAGCAAGAGGATAGTGAGGGATAAAATTGGTCCCTTAGAGAATCAGAGTGGACAGCTATGTGTGGAGCCGAAAGAGATGGGGGAGATTTTGAACAATTTCTTTGGTATTCACTAAGGAGAAGGATATTGAATTGTGTAAGGTAAGGGAAACAAGTAGGGAAGTTATGGAAACTATGACAATTAAAGAGGAGGAAGTACTGGCACTTTTAAGGAATATAAAAGTAGATAAATAGATAGTGGGTCCTGACAGGATATTCCCTGGGACCTTGAGGGAGGTTGGTGTAGAAATAGCAGGGGCTCTGACAGAAATATTTCAAATGTCATTAGAATCGGGGATGGTGCCAGAGGACTGGTGTATTGCTCATGTGGTTCCATTGTTTAAAAAGGGTTCTAAGAATAAACCTAGCAACTATAGGCCTGTCAGTTTGACGTCAGTGGTGGGTAAATTAATGGAAAGTATTTTTAGAGATGGTATATATAATTATCTGGATAGACAGGGTCTGATCAGGAACAGTCAACATGGATTTGTGCGTGGGAGGTCATGTTTGACAAATCTTATTGAATTTTTTGAGGAGGTTACGAGGAAAGTTGACAAAGGTAAAGCAGTGGATGTTGTCTATATGGACTTCAGTAAGGCCTTGGACAAGGTTCCACACGGAAGGTTAGGAAGGTTCAATCGTTAGGTATTAATATTGAAATAGTAAAATGGATTCAACAGTGGCTAGATGGGAGGTGCAGAGAGTAGGGGAGATTCAAACAAGAGGACATGAGTTGAGAGTTAGGGGGCAAAATTTTAAGGGTAACACGAGGGGGAATTTCTTTACTCAGAGAGTGGTAGCTGTGTGGAACGAGCTTCCAGTAGAAGTGGTAGAAGCAGATTCGGTATTGTCATTTAAAGTAAAATTGGATAGGTATATGGACAGGAAAGGAATGAAGGATTATGGGCTGAGTGCGGGCCAGTGGGACTAGGTGAAAGCGTTCGGCACGGACTAGATGGGCCAAGATGGCCTGTTTCCGTGGTGTAATTGTGGTGTATAAGGGGTATAGATAGGGGAAATGCAAGCAGGCTTTTTCCGCTGAAGCTGGGTGAGACTAGAACTAGAGGTCATAGGTTAAGGGTGAAAGGTGTATCAAGTAATGGGATCCTGAGGGGTGATATTCTTCTCTCAGAGGGTGGTGTGAATGTGGAATGAGTGGAAGTGTTTGATTTCAACATTTAAGAGGTTTTGATGTTTACGTGGATGGGAGGTATACAAAGGTGTATGGTCTGGGTGCAGGTTGAAGGGACTAGGCAGAATAATAGTTATGGTTTGGCATGGATTCACTGGGCTGTAGGTCTTACAGTCCATCACCAGCAAACTGAATCCTTTGAAAGTGGCAATAAAACCTCTTCCTCAATATCAACAAGACAAAGGCAATGGCCATCGACTTCAAGAGAGCTTGCACCACTCAGACCCCTCTTTACATTGAGCAGTTTCAAATCCTTGCAAGAGCACATCTCACATAGCTGCTCATTGTCTCCGAACACACCAAGTAACCCATGGGTTCTTTTGGGTTTCTTTGTTTTGTAGGTGCCTGTAAGGAAACAAATCTCAAGATTGACTTCCACAACCTTCCTGTAGTGAGGCGACCAGAACTGAGCACAGTACTCCAGGGTCCTATATAGCTGCAACATTACCTCTCGGCTCCTAAATTCAATTCCATGATTGATGAAGGCCAATGTACTGTATGTCTTCTTAACCACTGAGTCAACCTGTGCAGCTGCTTTGAGCGTCCTATGGACTCAGACCCCAAGATCCCTCTGATCCTCCACGCTGCCAAGAGTTGTACCATTAATACTATATTCTGCCATCATATTGGACCTACCAAAATGAGACTGTTTTGCAGAACACCTATGCTCTGTCTGCCAGAGAAAGCAGGATCTCCCAGTAGCCACACATTTTAATTCCACGTCCCATTCCCATTCTGATATGTCTATCCATGGCCTCCTCTACTGTCAAGATGAAGCCAAACTCAGGTTGGAGGAACAACACCTTATATTCCGTCTGGGTAGCCTCCAACCTGATGGCATGAACATTGACTTCTCTAACTTCCGTTAATGCCCCTCTCCCCTTCTTACCCCATCCCTTATTTATTTATTTGTTTGTTTGCTTTTTTCTCTTTTTTTTTCTTTTCTCTCTTTTTTCTCTCTGTCCCTCTCACAATCATTCCTTGCCCGCTCTCCATCTCCCTCTGGTGCTCCCCTCTCCCTTTCTTTCTCCCTACGCCTCCCGTCCCATGATCCTTTCTCTTCTCCAGTTGTGTATCCCTTTTGCAATCAACTTTCCAGCTTTTAGCTTCATCCCTTCCCCTTCTGTCTTCTCCTATCATTTCATATCTCCCCCTCCCACTTTCAAATCTCTTACTATCTCTTCTTTCAGTTCGTCCTGACGAAAGGTCTCGGCCCGAAACGTCTACTGTACTTCTTCCTATAGCTGCTGCCTGGCCTGCTGCGTTCCACCAGCATTTTGTGTGTGTTGCTTCACACTTATTTGGGTTGAACTCCATCTGCCACTTCTCAGTCCAGTTTTGCATCCTATCAACGTCCCGCTGTAACCTCTGACAGCCCTCCGCTCTATCCACAACACCTCCAACCTTTGTGTCATCAGCAAACTTCCGAACCCATCCCTCCACTTCCTCATCCAGGTCATTTATAAAAATCCCCTTGGATCCCATGCCTCCTTACTTTTTCAGTAAGCTTTGCATGGGGTAACTTATCAAATGCCTTGCTGAAATCCATATACAAGTCAAGTCAAGTACTTTTATTGTCATTTCGACCATAACTGCTGGTACAGTGCATAGTAAAAATGAGACAACGTTTTTCAGGACCGTGGTTTACATGACACAGCACAAAAACTGGACTGAACCACGTAAAAAACAACACAGGAGAAAACTACACTAGACTACAGACCTACCCAGGACTGCATAAGGTGCACAAAACAGTGCAGGCATTACAATAAATAATAAACAGGACAATAGGGCAGTAAGGTGTCAGTCCAGGCTTTGGGTATTGAGTAGTCTGATAGCTTGGGGGAAGAAACTGTTACATAGTCTGGTCGTGAGAGCCCGAATGCTTCGGTGCCTTTTCCCAGACAGCAGGAGGGAAAAGAGTTTGTATGAGGGGTGCATGGGGTCCTTCATAATGCTGTTTGCTTTGCAGATGCAGCGTGTAGTGTAAATGTCCGTGATGGTGGGAAGAGAGACCCCGATGATCTTCTCAGCTGACCTCACTATCCGCTGCAGGGTCTTGCAATCCGAGCTGGTGCAATTTCTGAACCAGGCAGTGATGCAGCTGCTCAGGATGCTCTCAATACAAGCCCTGTAGAATGTGATGAGGATGGAGGGTGGGAGATTTTCCTCAGCCTTCGCAAAAAGTAGAGATGCTGCTGGGCTTTCTTTACTATGAAGCTGGTGTGGAAGGACCAGGTGAGATTCTCCGCCAGGTGAACACCAAGAAATTTGGTGCTTTTGACGATCTCTACCGAGGAGCCGTCGATGTTCAGCGGGGAGTGGTCACTCCGTGCCCTCCTGAAGTCAACAACCATCTCTTTTGTTCACATTCAGACACCAGTCCGTTAGCCGCTGCACCTCCTCTCTGTAAGCTGACTCGTCGTTCTTGCTGATGAGACCCACCATGGTCGTGTCATCAGCGAACTTGTTGATGTGGTTCGACCTGTGTGTTGCAGCACAGTCATGGGTCAGCAGAGTGAACAGCAGTGGACTGAGCACACAGCTGTGGGGAGCCCCCGTGCTCAGTATGCTGGTGTTGGAGATGCTGCTCCCGATCCGGACTGACTGAGATCTCCCAGTCAGGAAGTCTAGGATCCAGTTGCAGAGGGAGGTGTTCAGGCCCAGTAGGCTCAGCTTTCCAATCAGTTTCTGAGGGATGATTGTGTTGAATGCTGAACTGAAGTCTATGAACAGCATTCGAACGTACGTGTCTTTTTTGTCCAGGTGGGTTAGGGCCAAGTGGAGGGTGATGGCAATGGTGTCGTCTGTTGAGCGGTTGGGACAGTACGTGAACTGCAGGGGGTCCAGTGAGGGGGGCAGCAGGGTCTTGATATGTTTCATGACGAGCCTCTCGAAACACTTCATGATGATATACACTACATCTACTGCTCTTCCTTCATCAATGTGTTTAGTCACATCCTCAAAAAATTCAATCAAGTTCATAAGGCACGACCTGCCTTTGACAAAGCCATGCTGACTATTCCTAATCATATTATGCCTCTCCAAATGTTCATAAATCCTGCCTCTCAGGATCTTCTCCAACAACTTACCAACCACTGAGGTAAGACTCACTGGTCTATAATTTTTTGGGCTATCTCTACTCCCTTTCTTGAATAAGGGAACAACATCCGCAACCCTCCAATCCTCTGGAACCTCTCCTATCCCCACTGATGATGCAAAGATCATCACCAGAGGCTCAGCAATCTCCTCCCTCGCCTCCCACAGTAGCCTGGGGTACATTTTGTGGTCCCGGAGGCGTAATATCCTCTTACTTTGCTGAACTGTTTTCATTAATATATGACCCAACTGCAGGGTCTATGTATGGTATTGCAGTACGGTGGAAGTTCCAGGTGACGGGGCATGAAGTGTATGAAGTTACCATAACTCGAGAGAAGGTTCATAGGAAACTGAAAGGTCTGAAGGTAGATAAGTCACCTGGACCAGATGGCTGCCAGTGACTAGTTTGTAAACGACATGAAGACAGCTGGAGGGGCAGGTAGTTTTCAGGAAGTAGAGAGGCTACAGAAGAACGTACACAGATTAGGAAAGTGATCAAAGAAATGGCAGATGGAATACAGTATGGTCATGCTCTTTGGTAGAAGAAATGAAGGAGTTGACTATTTTCTAAATGGGGAGAAAATACAAAAAAACTGAGGTGCAAAGGGACTTGGGAGTCCTTGTGTAGGATTCCATAAAGGTTAATTTGCAGGTTGAGTCTGTGGTGAGGAAGGCAAATGCAACATTAACATTCATTTCAAGAGGACTAGAATATAAAAGCAAGAATGTAATGTTGATACTTTATAAAGCTCTGGTGAGGACTCACTTGGGGTATTGTGAGCGGTTTTGGGCCCCTTATCTTAGAAAGGATGTGTTGAAACTGGAAAGGGTTCAAAGGAGGTTCACAAAAATGATTCCAGGATTGAATGGCTTGTCAGATAAGGAGTGTCTGATGACTCCGAGTCTGTATTCACTGCAATTCAGAAGAATGAGGGGTGACCTCATTGAAACCTATCGAATGGTTTGATAGAGTGGATGTGGAGAGGATGTTTATTATGCTGAGAGAGTCTAAGACTAGAGGACACAGCCTCTAAGTAGAGGAATGTCCTTTTAGAATAGAAATGAGGAGGAATTTCTTCAGCCAGGGAATGGAGAATCTATGAAATTCTTTGCCATAGGCAGCTGTGGAGGCCAAGTCTTTATGTCTGTCTAAGGCAGAGGTTGATATATTCTTGATTGGCCAGGGCATGAAGGGATATGGGGAGAGGGCAGGAGATTGGAGCAGAGAGGAAATTTGGATCAGCCGTAATAAAATGGCAGTGCAGAGTCGATGGACAAAATGGCCTAATTCTGCTCCTGTATCTTATACTCTTCATCTGGTCATCTGCTTCTATAGCCCATCCACTTCAAGTTCCAAATTGTTGTGTGTTCAGAGATGCTCTTCTGCACAACGCTGTGGCAACACGTGGTTATCTGAGTTACTGCCGCCTTCCTGTCAGCTTGAACCAGTCTGGCCATTCTCCTCAGAACTCTCTCATTAACAAGGTGTTTTTGCCCACAGAACTGTCACTCACTGGATGTTTTTCTGGGGTTTGTACTATTCAAAGCTGATCAATAAACTTCAGGGCCTTGGCCTGCAATTGGGTTCGGATTAACAACATCTCCTCCTCCTCAATCTCCCTCAGCACAGTAAGGCTGTGTGGTTAGCCCCCTGCTCTACTCACTTTACACTCATGACTGTGAATCAAAGGTGATGACGAATCAGCATATAGGAGGGAGACTGAAAATCTGGCTGAGTGGTGCCACAACAACAACCTCTGACTCAATGTCAGCAAGACCAAGGAGATGATTATTGACTTCAGGAGGAGGGAACCAGGGGTCCATGAGTCAGTCCTCATCGGAGGATGCGAGGTGGAGAAGGCCAGCAAATTGAAATTCCTCTGAGTTTTCAGTTCAGAGGATCAGTGCTGGGCCCAGCATGTCAGTGCAATGACAAAGGAAGAGCACTGCAGGGCCTGTACTTCGTTAGGAGTCTGTGATGATTCGGTATAACATTTAAAACTTTGACAAACCTCTACAGATGTCTGATGGAGGTTGTAATTTTAACAGTATGAGACAGGAGCTTGTAAAGGTTGAATGGAGCAGGTTGTTTGTGCACAAACGGACCTCAGACAAGTGGAAGGCTTTTCGAGGTGATAGTGAGAACTCAGGGCCTGTATGCCCCTGTATTCGTGACAGGTACCACACCGCGATTCTGGCTATTAGATCTGCTATTTGTTATCATGGAGGTCTTATTATCTTTTAGTTTGAGCTAGTTTTTAGTATAAGACAACCAAGTCATCTTTATTTTTTGCTATTTCTTTGTTTCATTCTTCGTTCTTACACTCTTAATAAGCAACTGTAATCAACAAGTGTTATCCCTCATTCTGGACTGAAAACAGCGGCTGCCTTCACACATATAGACAATATCAATCCAGCCTTTCACCCCGGCACTCATTCAGAAATACAACATCATTCCTGCACACCCTCCCTCCCGAAGCTTTACTTAACCAGTGAACCTGGTCAGGTGTCAGATCTATTGGTTGGAGATGACCACAGCCTTTACCACAGCCTTGTAGAAGGATGGGAGCAGGCAGGACAAGGAAGTATTTATTTCGGAGAGGGTGAATTGTGATGCTATTAGGCGGAAATTTGAGAGCATAAATTGGGAACAGATGTACTCAGGAAATGTACAGGAGTAGTGCAGTGGGCTTCTAATTTTTAGAAAAATAGAGGGCTATGAGGTAGAGTAACTCTAGGCAGCTTCTAGAGTAATTCTGTTACAAGAATCACCCCTTGTAATAATGATCAGTGAAGCACAGAGAAGCAGTATTTACCAACAAGTTTTATTATTTCAATTAAAAAGCATGTGGGTTTGTACTCTTATCTACCTATGTGCTCCCTACTAGAATCCCTGACCCTCCATGAACAGTCAATGAAGAGAAAAGGTTATTACCTGGGAAAGGAGTCTACGTTGGCCAGGTTCCTCGTGGTCCCGATCTCCACATGTCTGTGGGGTCCTCCTTATCCGCAGTCGTTGGTCTCTGGCTGCTGGAGAGTTATTGCCCCTGTGTATTTGGAGCTCCTGAGTTTTATATTGTTCCTCCATCCTATTGGCTCAAGGTCACCTGACCTACCTGGTCACCTTCTTAATGGTCATTGTACAGGGCTACAGCCAACATCATTACATGGCTCTGTCCACCCCAGCCCTATGTATTTGTGTCTTTACACTCTGTCTGGTCCAAACCAGTTAAATGAGGCAACCCAGTCTAACGAGATTACTGATTACAGGTCTGGCATTTTACAAAACAAGTAGCTACTCCTCTGAGAATGGTCTCGGGTATATTGCTCTGATTAGACTGTCCCAGAGCAAGGATCAGTTCAGAGTCCATTCCCTTCACATAACAAATGGCTGTTTGTTTGAGAATGGTCTCGGGTTTAGCAGATTATTACCTGAAGCTTCCTGTGTCCACATTTTCTCTGATTAGAATCAGACCAGAGTCCACAAACTGGGTGGAAACAAAGGCAACTGGCCTGTCTGCTTCCCCTGTCCACAATCAGACTGAAGTTTCTTCTGGACAACAAGGTTACATGGTTGGCACAACATTGTGGGCTGAAGGGCCTGTAATGTGCTGTAGATTTCTATCTTATATGTAATACGAATAGGTTTTTCACATTGAAATGCACACAAAATGCTAGAGGCAACAACTATGGAAAAGAATAAACAGTCAACATTTCGGGCTGAGACCCTTCTTCAGGACAGGAAAGGAAGGGGGAAGACGCCAGAACAAAAGATCGGGGTGAGGGAGGGGAAGGAGGACAGCCCAGAAGGTTACAGGTGAAGCCAGGAGGGTTGGAAAGATAAAGGGCTGGAGAGGAAGGAATCTGACAGGAGAGGAGAGTGGAGCATTGAAGAAAGGGAAGGAGGACGTGACCCATGGAGAGGTGATAACCAGGTAAGAGACCAGAGTGGGAGTAGAAGAAGAGGGGGGAGGAGGGAGAGGGGAAATTCTTCTCATCAGGTGTTGCCTCAACTAGAAGGATTATTTGGGGCCCTGAATGGAGGTGAGGGAGGAGGTAAGTGGCAGGTATAGCACTTAGGCCACTTGCAGGGGTAAGTGTCAGAGTGGGGGGGGGGAGATTAGTGGGGAGGGACGAATGGACAAGGGAATCACAGAAGGAGCAACTTCTGCAGAAAGCAGAAAGGGGAGGATAGATAAAGATATTGAATTGAATTGAATGATCTTTATTGTCACTATACATAGGTACAGTGAAACTCTGGCTTCTTCTCAGGCAATTAAACAAAGCGGTAGATAAAAACAAGACAGTAATAGAAAAACAGTATTAAATAGATAAGTAGCAGAAAATAAGTTGCAGCAGCTCCAGAATATCACAGTAATGCACAAAGTGCCGTTAGTGCGAGTATTTGAGTCCTTGTGTGTGCTCACAGTTTCAGTCATTGTTCTGTGGGAGTGGTGTGATGGAGGCCACAGCTCCGGGGTAGAAGCTGTTCCTCAGTCTATTTGTTCTGGCTTTTAGTGTCCTGAACCTTTTGCTGGACGGCAGCGGGTCAAACAGGGAGTGGCCGGGGTGTGCGGTGTCTCTGGTTATGCTGATTGCTTTCCTCCTGAGTCTGCTGGAATAGATGGTGTCCAGTCCTGGGAGCTCCGTCCTGACAATTCGCTGGGCCGCCTTCACCACGCGATGCAGGTCTTGTCGCTCAGCGGCTGTGCAGCTGGCATACCACACTGTGGTGCTGTTGGTCAGGATGCTTTCAATTGTGCTTCTGTAGAAGTTAAGCAACAGCTTTTGTTTGTTGGTTGGATCCCTATGGAAATGGCAGAAGCTGAGGAAGATAATGTGTTGTATGCAGTGGCTCATGGGGTAGTAGGTAAGGGCAGGAGGAACTATACCTGTTGAGGTGGCAGGAAGATAGGGTGAGCACAGATGTTTGAGAAATGGAGGAGACGCAGGTGAGGGCAACATCAATATTGGAGGGAGGAAAACTCCGTTCTTTGAAGGATATCTCTGATATCCCATTGAATTTTGGAGATGATGGTAGGTTGAAGAGAGGGTGAGCAAGCTAGGGCTTTTCTCTTTGGAGCGGAGAAGGATGAGAGGTGACTTGATAGAGGTGTACAAGATGGTAAGAGGCATAGAAAGAGTGGACAACCTTTTATCCAAACCAGAAATGGCTAATACAAGTGGACATACTTTTAAGGTGGTGGAAGAAAGTATGGGTGGGGGGGATGTCTTAGGATGATGTTTATGCAGAGAATGGTGGGTGTTTGGAACACCCTGTTGGGGTGGTGGTGGAGGCAGCTACATTAGGGACATAATGGAGGCACATGGATGACAGAAAAATGGAGGACTGTGTAGGAGGGAAGGGTTAGATTGATTTTGGAGCAAGTTAATGTGTCGGCACAACTTTGTGAGTTGAAAAGAGTCTGTACTGTGAATTGAATTGATTTTATTTCTTAAAACCTTCGTACACATGAGGAGTAAAAATCTTTATGTTACGTCTCTGTCTAAATGTACAATGTGTAATTTATAGTAATTTGTAATAAATAGTATGTACTAAAGAACAGTCAATATAGCATAGAAGTACAATTGTATCAGCGCGAGTTAATCAGTTAATGGTGGAAGAAGCTGTCCCGGAGACTGTTGGTCCTGGCTTTTATGCTACAGTACCGTTTCCCAGATGGTAGCAACTGGAACAGTTTGTGGTTGGGGTGACTCGGGTCCCCAGTGATCCTTTGGGTCCTTTTTACACAACTGGCTTTGTAAATGTTTTGAATAGTGGGAAGTTCACATCTACAGACACACTGTGCTGTCCACACCACTCTCTGCAGAGCCCTGTGATTGAGGGAGGTACAGCTCCCATACCAGGCAGTGATGCAGCCAGTCAAGATGCTCTCAATTGTGCCCCTATAGAAAGTTCTTATATTTGGGGGTCCATACCAAACTTCTTCAACCGTCTGAGGTGAAAGAGGTGCCTTTTTCACCACACAGCTGGTGTGTACAGACCACGTGAGGTCTTGTGTTGTAATGCTCTATGTTTATGTTCTGTGTTTGCTTCCAGACACACTTCTCCCTTTAAGTAAGATACACTGGTCTCAGGAATCAGTCCAGTTCAGAATCAGAATCTCTTTGTTACCTTCTAGGTGAAGGTAACAAACCAGAATCCTCAAGGTGTCCTCAACCAGAATCCTTCTAGGTGAGGCAACACCTGATGAGAAGAATTTCCCCTCTCCCTCCTCCCCCCTCTTCTTCTACTCCCACTCTGGTCTCTTACCTGGTTATCACCTCTCCATGGGTCATGTCCTCCTTCCCTTTCTTCAATGGTCCACTCTCCTCTCCTGTCAGATTCCTTCCTCTCCAGCCCTTTATCTTTCCAACCCTCCTGGCTTCACCTGTAACCTTCTGGGCTGTCCTCCTTCCCCTCCCTCACCCTGAACTTTTGTTCTGGCGTCTTCCCCCTTCCTTTCCTGTCCTGAAACAAACCAGAAGGTTCAATTGTTAGGTATTAATATTGGAGTAGTAAAATGGATTCAACAGTGGCTGGATGGGAGATGCCAGAGAGTAGTGGTGGATAACTGTTTGTCAGGTTGGAGGCCGGTGACTAGTGGTGTGCCTCAGGGATCTGTACTGGGTCCAATGTTGTTTGTCATATACATTAATGATCTGGATGATGGGGTGGTAAATTGGATTAGTAAGTATGCAGATGATACTAAGGTAGGTGGCGTTGTGGATAATGAAGTAGGTTTTCAAACCTTGCAGAGAGATTTAGGCTAGTTAGAAGAGTGGACTGAAAGATGGTAGATGGAATTTAATGCTGATAAGTGTGAGGTGTTACATTTTGGTAGGAATAATCCAAATAGGACATACATGGTAAATGGTAGGGCATTGAAGAATGCAGTAGAACAGAGTGATCTAGGAATAATGGTGCATAGTTCCCTGAGGGTGGAATCTTATGTGGATAGGGTGGTGAAGAAAGCTTTTGGAATGCTGGCCTTTATAAATCAGAGCATTGAGTATAGGAGTTGGGATGTAATGTTAAAATTGTACAAGGCCAAATTTGGAGTATTGTGTACAGTTCTGGTCACCGAATTATAGGAAAGATGTCAACAAAATAGAGAGAGTACAGAGAAGATTTACTAGAATGTTACCTGGGTTTCAGCACCTAAGTTACAGAGAAAGGTTGAACAAGTTAGGCCTTTATTCTTTGGAGCATAGAAGGTTGAAGGGGGACTTGATAGAGGCATTTAAAATTATGAGGGGGATAGATAGAGTTGACGTGGATAGGCTTTTTCCATTGAGAGTAGGGGAGATTCAAACAAGAGGACATGAGTTGAGAGTTAGGGGGAAAACGAGGGGGAATTTCTTTACTCCGAGAGTGGTAGCTGTGTGGAACGAGCTTCCAGTAGAAGTGGTAGAGGCAGGTTCGGTATTGTCATTTAAAGTAAAATTGTATAGGTATATGGACAGGAAAGGAATGGAGGGTTATGGGCTGAGTGCAGGTCAGTGGGACTAGGTGAGAGTAAGTGTTCGGCACGGACTAGAAGGGCTGTTTCTGTGCTGTAATTGTTATATGGTTATAGGACTGTGGTTCAGTGCAAAGCATAAAACACAGGACAACACCATAACAGACAACACAATCACAACCAACAGATTACAAGACAGTGGTCGTGCAAACAGCCATGAGTAATCAACAATTAGCAGATTGGTGACATGCACAGATGTTAAAAATCAAACTTAAGTAAATGAGAACATATAAACAGACTCAATAATTATCAACAAATCAAGGAGAGCAGCAAAGACCATTTAACAGATGTTATGAAGGAACAGGTGGGGTACTACACCAGAGTGAGGTTCATTGAGAAGCTGGATAACTCCATAGAACCATAGGACCATAGAACACTACAGCACAGTACAGGCCCTTCAGCCCTCCATGTTGTGCTGACCCATATAATCCTAAAAAAAGTACTAAACTCACACTACCCCATAACGCTCCATTTTCCTTTCATCCATCTGCCTGTCCAAGAGGCTCTTAAATACCCCTAATGTTTTAGCCTCCACCACCATCCCTGGCAAGTCATTCCAGGCACTCACAACCCTCTGTGTAAAAAACTTACCCCTGATGTCTCCCCTAAACTTCCCTCCCTTAATTTTGTACATATGCTCCAGGAAAGAAGTTTTGGAGATGACGTCTAGTCCTGGTGTTGATGGACTTGTAGCATCTCCCTGATGGCAATTTGGTGAAAAGCTGACTGCTAGGGTGGATGGAGATAACAGTAACTGTCTCTGCTCTTTTCTTCGCTGGGGTGATGAATAGGTTTTCTGATGTCGGTAAGTGACAGCCAATGATCTTCATTTGACCTCACTGTAGAAACTGTTCCAGGAGATTTGCAATCATCTCCCTTCAAATGTGATGAGTGGAAATTCAAGTGTAATGACATTTAACCACAGAAATGGGTTAAAAATGTTCTTCTTTTCCCTCAATCTTTTCCCAGATTTCCACCCTTGGAAACTACGCTTATAAAATCAACAGCCCAAACAAGTGGCTGACATCATTTTTGAGTTTAAATGCCTTTTTGGAACTTACTAGTCTGTTGGCTGCCAATAATGACTTCCCTTCTACAAATGTTTTGCAAGACATTAATTGAGCCTTCATTATTGCTCTAGCTAGAAGAGAGAAAAATAGACCAAGCATTCATAAAATAGGTTGTCTACATTATGACCACCATGCAGACTATATACCAAATGACTTCAAAGCTCAGTAAAGTAAGCCTTTATTCCTGATTTTGTGAGTACTTATACGGTGGATCCTGGTTAATTGAGACACATTGAGACCAGTACATTTTGGCCGAATTAAAAATTCAAATCAAGTTTTTGATTCAGATGGTACATAGATACAGTTGAATGAGACAGCATGTCTCTGGGACCCATGTGCATAACATACATTCAAAATAGCAAGAAAGAGAAAAAAAAAAGACACGTATCATTATACAAGAAAACACATGTACAGTCCAAGCCCCTGAGCAACATGCAAATTGATGGTACAACCCAGAAATCCAGCCTGTTATTCCACCAAACAGCACTGATAGGCTGCCCCAATTAGCCAAAGTTTCAATGGAAATAGTTAAAAATATATAAAAAGCCAAACCACCATTTAACTGAGTAACAAATTATGTATTTAAAAGAGCAAATTAGAACACTACCAAAACTACTACAGTACTACAAAACTGTATTAGTTCCTAATAGTTATCAACAGAGGTATTGATCTAATGTACTCTGCCATTTAATTTTGATTGACTGTAAATGAATAAAATCAGTGCAGACATCTAGTACAGATAATGGACTGTCTTCATACAATACTGTTGATAACTGCATCCTCCAAATCTTCATTTTCATTTCAACATTCAAGATGATTGTTGATACCTTCAAATTTTTAGTAGTTCCTAGCTTGTTGAGGTAATGAAATCATTTCATTTTCACTCAACTATCAGTGACAAAAATCACGCAACTGATACTATTTTAAAAACTGTTTGTTCTAAGCATGGTGTAGCATCTAACGCCACATAAGTTCACGCAACTGACATTAATTGTAAACTGTTCGGCCACAGTCTCCAGTCCCATGTAAGCAGCATTGTGTCCTGTGGTAAACTATGTATACCTGTCTGGACACGCCCCTCTGCTGACTGCTCCTGTGGCTCCTCCCACAGACCCCTGTATAAAGGTGATTGGAGGCACTGCTCCTCCCACAGTCTCCAATCCCATATAAGCAGCATTGTGTCCCAAATAAACGAAGGGAATCCCAACTATTTTTCTCAATTAGTTTCTGTTCTTTAAGAGTTGTCCCTGGTAAAGTGGCTGCTCTGATAAACCGATGGCCCAATTAGCTGGAATCCATTCCATTTTGAAATAATAACTATTCTGACTCTATCTGAAGTTTTCAGATGATACCACCACAGTGGGCCGCATCTCAGATAACAACGAGTTGGTGTATGGGCAGGAGATAGGGAGCCTAGCGTCAAGACAACAACCTTTCCCTCAGCTTCAACAAGAGAGCTGGTTATTGACCTCCAACAAGATGCAATGCACATGTTCCTGTCAATGTCAATGGTGTTGTGGTTAAGAAAGGCTTCAAATTCCTAGCTATGGGTGTCACTAACAGCCTGCATGTAGAAGCCACAAACAAGAAAGCTGACCAGCGCCTCTACTTTCTCAGAAGCTAAAAATATGAATAATGTCTCTGTGGACACAGCTCAGCACATCTCAAAAACCAGCCTCCCTTCTCGGGACTCTGTCTACACTTCTCACTGCCTCGTAATCAAAGACCCCACCCACTCCAGACAATCTCTCTTCTTCCCCTCCTACAGGGTAGAAATCCAATAGACGAGGCTCAAGGACAACTTCTATTCCAGTGTTATATGACTACTGAATGGCTTTCTAGTACATTAAGCTGGACTCTCGACCTCACAATCTACCTCATTACGATCTTGCACTTTACTGTCGAGCTGCACTGCACTCTCTCTATAGCTGTTACACTTTATTCTGTGTGAAGCAGCGGGGACTGAGGGGAGATCCGATAGAGGTTTATATGATTATGAGAGGCATAGATAGAGTAGACAGACAGTATCTTTTCCCCAGGGTTGAAATGTCTAATACCAGAAGGTATGTACTTATGGTGAGGGGATAATTTCAAAGGAGGTGTGAGGGACAGGTTTTTTAGACAGAGAGTGGTGGGTGGATGGAATGTGCTGCCTGGGATGGTGGTAGAAGCAGATACATTAGACTTTTAAGGGATGTTTAGACAGACACATGAATGTAAGGAAAATAGAAGGTTATGGACATTGTGTAGGGAGAACAAGTTAGTTTAGTTAGCCATTTGATTACTAATTTAATTGGTAATCAAAGAGCCTGTTCATGTACTGTACTGTTTTATTTTATATGTTCTATTATTGTTTTACCATAGAACATAAGATATTTACCGTGGCCCATCAAGTCTGCTCCGCCATTTCATCATGGCTGATCCATTTTTCATCTCAGCACCTGCCTTCTCCCTGTATCCCTTCATGCTCTGACTAATCAAGCTCTGCCTTAAATACAGGCAGTCCCCAGGTTACAAACGAGTTCCGTTCCTAAGTCCGTCTCTAAGTCGGACTTATATGTAAGTCGGAACAGGTACATCCGGTCTTATTTAGCATCAGTTAGTCAAACGTTTGTCTTAGTATATAGTATATATTTTACCTTTCTATGCATATAAAACACTAAGAAACACTTCCAAATACACTAAAACATCTTAAACATAATAATACAGTACAGAATAATAATAATACAGTAATAATAAAAGTAACTACATATGGTTGCATCGATGTTTTGCATACCGGAAGGGGCATTTGTGAGGTAACATTATGATGGACCTGGTGCTAGAGAGTCAGGGTTTGATTCTGCTGCTGGGGAGGGTGGATTTACTACTGGAGTCAATTTCTTGAAGTAGGCATCAAGGGAGGCTTGTACAGAGCTTTTCTTTTTCTCATCATAAATGGCCTTGTAGCAGCTGAGGTCCTCGGTAACTGCACGGTAAACTGTGGTGAACCTCTCTGTATTAGGATCTTGCTCCTCTAACTTTACCATCCCTACTTCAGTGAGATGAAAGGCTTCAGCTATCTCTTTTGTCACAAACTTTTTTGGTTCTGGAGTTCCTAGGTCCCAGTCTTCTTCTTCCTCAAATGCTCTCATCTGCTGCTCTAATTCTATAAGATCTTCATTGGTCAGTTCTTCGACATGGAAGTCGAGTAACTCTATGACATCATTGTCACTGATGTCTAACTGCAGTTCATTACCAATATCAACCACAGCTTGCCTGGCTTCGGCGATGTGGTCAGCTGTAAACCCCTCAGAAGCATGCGCAAACTGGGGGCACAATTTAAACCACACTCCTTTCATATTTGACTGCTTCACTTCATCCCAAGAATCAGCAATATTTCTGATGGCATCATAGATGTTATAATCCCTCCAGAACTCCCTTAGGCTCATCACATCATCCTGGGTAGCCCTGACTGCTTGTGAGAAGGTCTGCCATAAATAATAGGCCTTAAAGAAGGCTATGACTCCCTGATCCATTGGCTGAAGTAGTGATGTGGTGTTGGGGGCTAAAAATATGACCTTTACATTGGGGTGAAGGTCATCTACAATTCTTGGCGGACGGCGTTCTTCTTCCTTGAGCCGATGAACCACTGAAGCTGCGCAATGTTTTCATGAGCGTCACAACGTAATGCATGCATTCGTTATTACAAACCATTGTATTTAACTCAAATTTTCAATATAATAGGCTTTATGCAGGCCGTTCGTAAGTACAAGTTGTTCATAAGTCAGACGTTCGTAACTCGGGAATTACCCGCTACATAAAGACTTGGCATCCACAGCCGCCTGTGGCAACTAATTCCACAAATTCACCACTCTCTGGCTGAAGAAATTTCTCCTCATCTCCATTCTAATAGGATCACTCTCTACCCTAAGGCTGTGTCCTTTGGTCCCAGGTTCTCCCACCATAGGAAACATCCTCTCCACATCCACTCTATCAAAACCTTTCATCATTAAATAGGTTTCAATCAGGTCACCCCTCATTCTTCTGCATTCCAATGAATACAGCCCAGAGCCATCAGACGCTCTTCATATGACAAGCCAATCAATCCTGGAATCATTTTCGTGAACCACCTTTGTGCTCTCTCCAATGTCAGCACATCCTTTCTTAGATAAAGGGCCCAAGACTGCTCACAATTCTCCAAATGAGGCCTCACCAGAGATTTATAAAGTCTCAACATTATATTCTTTATATTCTCGTCCTCTTGAAATGAATGTTAATATCACATTTGCCTTTCTCACCTTTTCTGTTTGAGTAGCGTCTCATCTGATGGCATGGACATCGAATTCTCTAACTTCCGGTAATTTCTCCCCCTCTTCCTTCTCTCTTTTTCCATTCCCCATTTTAGTTCCCCTCTTACCCCTTTACTTCTCCTCACCTGCCTATCACCTACCTCCATTGCCCCTCCTCCTTCCCTTCATCAATGGTCCATTCTCCTCTCCGGTCAGATTCCTACTTCTTCAGCTCTTTTTCAACCTTCTTCTTCAGCCTTTCCCACTATCACCTCCCGTAGTTTCACTTCACCCTCCCCCAACTGACTTCCCACTCACCTGGTCTCACCTATCACCTGCCAACGTGTACTCCTTCCCCTTCCCTCCATCTCTCATTCTGAGTTCTTTCATCTTCCTTTCCAGTTCTGATGAAGGGTCTTGGCCCAAAATGTCAGCTGTTTATTCATTTACATAGATGCTGCCTGACCTGCTGAGCTATGTGGGAGGGAAAGGTTAGAAAGAGTTAAAAAGTCAGCACAACATTATGGGCTGAAGGGCCTGTACTGTGCGGTACTGTTCTCTGCTCTATGTTCAAGATTCCAGAGCTGAGTAATGAGCCAATGAAATGGCATCTACTTTGTGCTGCTCTCCATGCCTAATGTGCACTCGTAGCATCGTTAACGACCCATCCCATTCCGGACACTGTCTGATCAATCCCCTGCTTTTGGTAGGAGATACAGAAAGATCTTAGCCAAGAGAGTTAAACTGAAAAATAGCCTCTTCCCAGGGGCTGTGGTACAGCTGATTAATGCTATACCACAGCTTGCCAATAGCCTTTAAGTGTTAAGGATTGTTGCAGACAGACATGGGATTTTTTAAAATTAAGCCATACCACATGCATTGTAAATATCTGTTTTACACTGACTGGAGTAGCACCACAATCTCGTTGTCTTCAGCAATGACAATAAAGTTCTATTCCACTTGAGGCAAAACAGAATGGACTCTTACTCTGACTTCTCATCCTTTTTCTCCAGTTCTGATGAAAGGTCTTGGCCTGAAACGTTGACTGTTTACTCATTTCCATAGATGCGGCCTGGCCCGCTGAGTTCCTCCAGCATTGTGTGTGTGTTGCTCTGGACTTCCAGCATCTGTAGATTTTCTCTTGTTTGTGATTGGAACGAATGAGTCACTTCTTAGGCAGGTGTTGATGTACTTCATCACCAACTTCACTAAGCACTTCATCACAGTAAGAGTTCCTGGACGATGGCGATTGAGGCAGGTTATAGAAGGGTAACAGATTCTTTGGCCCAACTCATTCTAGCCAACCATGGTGCTGGTCCCATCCATCTGTATTTGGCCCACATCTCTCAAAACCACACTTATCCTGTCCAAATGTCTCATAGGGGGTTAAAAATCCCATAGTGCTGTTTCATAGCAGAGCAGGGAAGGTCTTCGCCAGAGGTTTAACAATACCTATCCCTCAACAAATGTCAAAAACCATGCGGCGCAATCATTATGACAGACTTTATGTTAGGATATGCAACTGTGATCTTTGTCCACGTGTCAGAAATCCGTGGTTGGTTGCAAACTTAAGGTGCATTGTGAATTGGAACTGGATTATTGTCACATGCACTGAAGTGTAGTGAAAATCTTGTCTTGCATACTATTCATTACACAATGCAGTGAACTAGAATCAGAATCAGGTTTAATATCACCGCATATCGTGAAATTTGTTAACTTTGTGGCAGCAGTACAATGCAATACATGATAAATATTTTAAAAACTGAATTACAGTAATTATATATGTGTATATTAAATTGTTAAGTTAAATAAGTAGTGCAAAAACAGAAATAAAAACATTATTTAGGTAGTGTCCAGGGGTTCAATGTCCATTTAGGAATCGGATGGCAGAGGGGAAGAAGCTGTTCCTGAGTCACTGAGTGTGTGGCTTCAGGCTCCTGTACCTCCTTCCAGTGACAACAATAAGAAAAGGGCATGTCCTGGGTAGTGCGGGCCCTTAATGATGGACATCGTCTTCCTAAGATGTCTTGGATACTATGGAGATTAGTATCCATGACGGAACTAGGTAATTTTACAACTTTCTGCAGCTTACTTCAATCCTGTGTAGTGCCCCCCCCCCCATACCAGACAGTGATGCAGCCTGTCAAAATGCTCTCCATGGTACATCTGTTGAAGATTTTGAATGTTTTAGATGACAAGCTAAATCTCCTCGAACTCCTGATGAAATATAGCAATGGTCTTGCCTTCTTTATGGCTACATCGATCTGTTGGGTCCTCAGAGATATTGACATCCAGGAACTTGAAATTGCTCACTCTCTCCACTTCCGATCCCTCTACGAGACTGGTTTGTGTTCCCTTGTCTCACCCTTTCTGAAGAACACAATCAGCTCTTTCGTCTTGCTGACATTGAGTGTAAGGTTATTGCTACAACACCATTCAACTAGCTGGTATATCTCACTCCTGTTCACTCTCTCATCACCATCTGATGATGGTTGCATCATCAGCAAACTTATAGATGTAAAACAATAAGAGAATGCAAAAGAAAGTGCAGTGCTGGGAGAGAATAAGGTATGAGATCTTAACGAGGTAGATTATGAGATCAAGAGTTCATTGTATCATACTGGGGAGCCATTCAACAGTAGGATAGAAGTTGCTCTTATGTCTGGTGAAACACGCTTTCAGGCTTTTGTATCTTCTGCTTGATGGAAAAGGGGAGAAGCAAGAATGTCTGGGTTGGGCGGAGTCTTTGATTATGCTGGCTGCTTTCCTGAGGCAGATGAGCTCCTGAGGTAGTTGGCAGCTTATCTAAGAGAAGGAAATCTCTGATCTCAAACCTCCACTGCCTTGCAGCACTACACACTCACGGGGAAGGCTTCTGGAGTGAACCTCGGAGTGAAAATCTGGAGTCCCCTAAGGCAACCCTACATTGAGTTCAACACTGACTAGCCAAACTGTATCGGTCTCTGCCGTACCTTTGGGTTTGTCAGCTGTGTGGAGAGGAGGAGCCAGCAGCATGAGCGACAGTTTGCTCTCCATATTGTCCTGCCCAGGGCACAACAGCACAGGACAGCAGCTAAGACACAACATCCATGGTTGACCCAGACCAACAGAGTCCATATTATTTACTGAGGCAGTGAGAAGTGTAGATAGAGTCCACAGAGGGGAGGCTGATTCCTGTGATGTGCTGAACTGTAAATAAAGCACTTCCCAGTGGCCAAACGTTTTAATTCTGAGGCCCATTCCCTTTCCAACATGTTGGTCCATGGCCTCCTCTTGTGCCATGTTGAGGCCACCCTCAGGGTGGAGGAGCAACAGCTTATATTCTAACTGGGTAGCCTCCAACATAATGGCATGAATATCGATTTCTCTTTCCGGTAAAAATGTTTTTCCTTCACCCCCTCTACTTTTCTTCTATTCCCCACTCTAGCCTCTTACCTCTTCTCACCTGGGCCCTCTCCTCCTTTCCTTTCCCCCGTGGTCCACTCTCTTCTCCTATCAGATTCCTTCCTCTCCAGCCTGTTACCTTTCCTCCCCACCTGGCTTCACCTATCACCTTCTATCTATCTTCCTCCACCTCCCCCCACTTTTTTATTCTGGCTTCTTCCCCCTCACTCCTCAGTCCTGAAGAGGAACTCGTCCAAAACGTCGACTGCTTATTCATTTCCATAGCTGCCTGACCTGCCGAGTTCCTCCAGCATTTTGTGTGTGTTGCTCTGAATTTCCAACTCTGCAGATTTTCTTGTGTTTATTTCTCTTTTGGTGGACTAAGAATTAATTTGGCAATTTTACTTAGATTTCTGAAGAGGCTGACAGAGTGTGTGTGCACAGCTGTGTCCTCTGCTCTCTACAGTTTTCTCTTGACCCAGAGTCAGATACGACAGTCAGTTTCCAGTGAAGACCATATATCCAAAAATCACATCAAATAACCAGACTACTGACATGGCCAGATGACACTTCAATCGCCTCCAAGCAGCCTGCCTGCTCAGCATTAGCCTGCACAGATGTTCCTGATGTTATTGCAGAGGTTTTTTTTAACAAGAATCCAAACTTTCCTGGTTTTGGAAAAGTCTATGCTCTGCCAAAATAAACAAGAGACTTCTGATCCACAACATCTTACAAGGAAAACTTGGCAATTCATTTGATCCACAACATCTTACAAGGAAAACTTTCAAGACAATTCTTCTGTCCATTACAATCGCAGACACCAACGGTGCCGGGATTCACGACTTTAAAAGCCCATGAACTTTAATGAGTGAACTGAAGCTCATCTTGGGCGTTGAGTATTGAGGAAGACTTAACATAAATTTATTGCTGAATTAGTTGAGTAAACATTTGTACAGCTTTATTCCCACACTCTTACACGTCCACATTTCAAGAGTCCTTTGGGGAGTGTGATAGAGGTTTATAAGATTTTTGGGCGCCATGGTATCATAGTGGTTAGTGCAATGATATTACAGATCGGGGCTTCCATTTCCAGCGCTGTCTGTACGTTCCTGAGTTGTGAGTTCCCTCCCACAGCCCGAAGTTATAGTAAACAGGGGTGGCCAACCTTTTACATTCCATGCGTCAGTTTTTTCACGCATGAATTCTATATTAACATATTTTTACAAGAATTGAATGGGGGTACAAGAGCTGTATGCCGTATCTGAACTCGTGAGTGAAAATAATGACGCATGGTATGTCAAAGGTTGGCCACCCCTGAGTTAATAGGTTACATGGTCATTGTGGTAACTTCCGCTTTACAAAAGACCGCTCGACAATTTTATGGCCAAAAGAACATCTTTATCTGGGACAGCAAATGATATTTACAATACAGGGGCTTCCAGGTACCTCGTGCGGCATGGGTGGTGGAACTATATACAATGCATACCGGAAGTAGAAAGAACAGAAGTAAAAACCCCGCCAACCCCGGAACCCACCTCTTGTTACCAACAGCTTCCCAATTAGTATTAACTTACTTTTAATAATACTCACATTACAACAGTCATTGTAAATTGTCCTGTGATTAGGTCAGGGTTAAATTGGTGGTTTGCTGGACAATGTGGCTCTTTGGGATGAAAGGTTTTGTTCTGTGGTGTATCTCTAAATAAAAATAGATAAATAAATTCTGACAGGTATAGATACTCTGCAATGGACAGGCAGCAATGTTTTCCCAGGATCGGAATGTCTAATACCAGAGGGCATGCATTTATGGTGAGGAGGATAATTTCAAAAGAGACGTGAGGGTCAGGTTTTTACACAGAGAGTGGTGGGTGCTGGAATGTGCTGTCAGGGGTGGTGGTAGAGGCAGATACATTCGAGACATTACAGAGACATTTGACCAGGCACATGGATGTCAGGAAAATGCAGTGATAAGTACATTGTGTAGGCAGAGGAGATTAGTTTAGTTGCTCATTTGGTGATGACTAATTTAATTGGTTGGGTATGACATCGTTCCTGTGCTGTACTGTTTTAAGTTCTACGATCATAAAGATATCAAACGGCAAGCCTGACCTGTACTCATACTATAGAGCATTGTGAGACCTCCCTTAGAGGACATCCCTTTAGAATAGTGAGGAGACGAGCTTCCTTTAGCCAGAGGGTGGTGAATCTGTAGAATTCATTGCCACAGCCGGCTACGGAGACCAAGACACTGGGCATATTTAAAGCAGAGGTTGATAGGTTCTTGATTAGTCAGAGCATCAAAGGTTAAGGGGCAAAGACAGGTGAATGGGGTTGAGAAGGATGAATCGACCATGATGAAATGGCAGAGCAAACTCAATGGGCTGAATGGCCCCTTTCTGCTCCTATATCTTTTAGTCTCAAGGTCTTACGGTGTTTCCTCCCATATTCCAAAGATATAATGTTAGGGTGAGTAAGTTGTGGGCATGCTATGTTGGCACTAGAAGTGTGACAACGCTGTGGCCCAGTGCAATCTTCACTGTGATTTGATGCAAACAACGCATTGTATGTTTCGATGTACATGTCACAAATAAAACTAATCTTTAATCAAAAACGTGGGTGGTTGTAGATGGAGTATAATCTGCCTGGAGGGCTATACTAGCCCCCTCTCTGTGATTTTTATAAATGACTTGGATGAGGATGTGGAAGGTGTGTTAGTAACCTTGCAGATGATACGAAGACTGTCGGAGTTGTGTGTAGTGTAGACCATTGTTGTTGTAGGTTACAACGGATCATTGACAGGATGCACAGCTGGGCCAGGAAATGGCAAATGGAGTTTGATCTAGAAAAATTGAGAAGTGATTCACTTTGGAGGGTTGAATTTGAAGGCAGAGTACAGGGTTAATGGCACGATTCATAGCAGTGTGGAGGAACAGAGGGATCGTGGGGTCCACATCCATAAATCTCTCAAAGTTGCCATGCAAGTTGACAGGGTGTTTAAGAAGGCATATGGTGTGTTGGTCTTCATTAATTGGTGTATCGAGTTCAAAAGCCCCAAGGGAATGTGTAGCTCTATAAAGCCCTGGTTAGACCCCACTTGGAGTATTGTTTTCAGTTGTGAATGCCTCATTATAGGAATGATGTGGAAGCTTTATAAGAGTGCAGAGGAGATTTACCGGATGCTACCTGGATGAGAGAGAGTGCAGAGGAGATTTACCAGGATGCTCCCTGGATTAGAGAGGGTGCAGAGGAGATTGAACAGGATGCTGTCTGGATTAGAGAGCGTGCAGAGGAGATTTACCAGGATGCTGTCTGGATTAGAGAGGGTGCAGAGGAGATTCACCAGGATGCTGTCTGGATTAGAGAGGGTGTAGAGGAGATTTACCAGGATGCTGCCTGGATTAGAAAGGGTGAAGAGATTTACCAGATGCTGCCTGGATGAGAGAGAGTGCTGAGGAGATTTACCAGGATGCTGCCTGGATGAGAGAACATGTCTTATGAGGATGGGATGAGTAAGCCAGGGCTTTTCTCTTTAAAGTGAAGGATGATGAGGGGTGAATTGATGGAGGTGTATCAGATATTAAGAAACATTGATATAGTGGATAGACAGTGTTTGTTTCTAAGGGTGGAAATGGTTGATACGAAGAGGCATAATTTTAAGTTGATTGGAGGAAAGTATAGTGGGATGTCGGAGGTAAGATTTTTATAGAGTGTCCATGGAACGCCCTGTCAGGGATGGTGGTCGAGGCAGATACATTAGCGACAATTAAGAGACTCTTAAATGGGCACATGGATGATAGAAAAATGGAGGGCTATGTAGAGGAAAGGGTTACATGGATCTTGGAGTAGCTAAGGGTCAGCAGAGCAGAGTGGATCAAAGGAAGGGACCGTACTGAGCTATAGTTTTCTATGCTCAGACACATCTGTTTGTTCTGGGCAGTGGGTCTTCAGCACAGTAAAACGAAAGTTACAAGTGAAGCAACATGATATAGTCCCTTAAATACAAAGTAATTTTATTATCAAAGTCCATTTATGTCACCATATACAACCCTGAGATTCATTTTCTTGCTGGCATTCACAGTAAATATAACAAGCACAATAGAATCAATGGAAAACCACACACAGTAGGTCAGACAAACAAGCAATGTGCAAAAGACAAATTCAAAACAGAAAAAAAGAAATAATAATAAAAAATAAGCAATAAATATTGAGAACATGAGATGAAGAGTCCTTGAAAGTGAGTCTATACATTGGGGGAACAGTTCAGTGATGGGGTTAGTGAAGTTAACCCCACTGGTTCAAAAGCCTGATAGTTGAGAGGTCGTGGCAATTCACCAATGTTAAGGCAGCAGTTTTGCTTTAAGAGGCAATAGACTTCACCTTGACTTTCAATCTCTTAATCTTGGCTGTGTTGGTGATGTTGATTGTGCATGTTGTCAGCAGGCTCAATGGACGGAGTTCAGTGCAGGCAGGGGGACAAGGTCCAATGGTCCACTGGGTTTGTCAATTTGTGTGACCGGATTTCAAGGCCTAATGTTCAAGGTCCCATCATCGGCGAGTCCGGAGATTGAGGTGATCGTCAGCTCCTGGAGATGATGCTGAGGACCGAGTCCACAGGGTCAAATCGGAACACTGCAAGTCATTGGCCAGAGCTCAAGCCTGCAAACCTCTGCAAGTGTGCTGGAGAAGCGGAAGGCCCAATGTACGTGAGTCCACTGGATGCTGGAGGGTGGGGGGGGGGGGGGTCACACGATGGCCTGTGTATATGCATAGGTGGGAGGGAGGAACAGGGCTTGTTGTGCTGTTGTTCGTTTGTTACTTGTTGTGTTCTGCTTTGTTCAAATTCAAGTCTATTGTCATCTGACTGTATACATATAAAACCAAATGAAACAATGTTCCTCTGAACCACAGTGCACCCACACACAGCACATAAACCAAAATATTACCAAAACTAAGTTGATAAAATAGGACAGGTGATTGATAAGTTCGTGACCTAAGGTAGAAGGAGATGAGTTATACAGCTCTCGTTACATGCACATGCAGGTCAACTCTTTGAGTGATTATGCAGAAAGATTTAAGTTAATAACTCCTCAGTTAATAACGCATCGGGGTGATTGATAAGTTCGTGGCCTAAGGTAGAAAGAGATGAGTTATTAACTTCAAACTTTCTGCATTATCACTCAAAGAGTTGACCTGCATGTGCATGTAACGAGAGCTGTATAACTCATCTCCTTCTACCTTAGGCCACGAACCTATCAATCACCCATCTGTGGACACTTTCTGGAGGTCCAAGATCCGTATGCTCCACGACCGCTGGACTAAGTGTGTAAATGTAGGAGGGGACTATGTTCAAAAAATAAATGTGCTAGGTTTTCTAAAATTGACTCCTTCTACCTTAGGCTACGAACTTATCAATCACCCCTCGTATGATTGAAAGTGTATGTGGAGTGCACAGCATGGGTGAGTATTGTGAGAATGCTGTGGTGGCACCGGAATGTGTGCTGACACTTGTGGACTGCTCCCAAACATCCTTAGGTTGTGCTGGTTGTTAACACAAATGACACATTTCACTGTATGTTTCCTTGTATGTGTGATGAATAAATTTGAATCTTGTATCCTGATTTTGAATCTAAATTCCACTTCACTCAAGTGTTTTTGCAGAATAAGCATTGTGGTTTCCTATCGGTCTCAGTCTGGATACCTCATACAGCACGGAAACAGAGCCGTCAGCCCAACTGGCCTGTGCTGACCACAGCATCCTCCCAGTTCCTTCCTCTACATGTCAGTCCTTAGCTTCCTCTATGGCCACAATGAGGCCACTCTCAAGTTGGAGGAGCAACGCCTCATATTATGCCTGGGTAGCCTCCAACCTGACAACATGAGCATCAATGTCTCTAACTTCTGGTGAATTCTCTTCCCTCCCCCTTCTGTTTTTTTTCATTTCCCATTCTGGCTTCCCTCTCACCCCTTCTCTGCTCCTTACCTGCCCATCACCTCACTCTGGTGCCCCTCCTCCTTCCCTTTCTCCCATGGTCCACTGTCCTCTCCCGTCAGATTCCTTCTTCTTCAGTCCTTTACCTCTTCCACCTATCGCCTTCCAGCTTCTCACTTCACTTCCTTTTCTTCCATCGACCCTCCTTCCACCCTCACCTAGTCTCACCTGTCACCTGCCAGCTTGTCCTCCTTCACCTCCCACCACCTTCTTATTCTGACATCTCCATCTTGCTTTCCGGTCCTGAGGAAGGCTTTTGGCCTGAAATGTCACTTCTATAGATGCTGCCTGACCTGTTGAGTTCCTCCAGCATTTTGTGCATGTTAAATGAAACCTTACAGTGTTAAGTTACATTCCACTCTTGGCCAACTCTCTGTTCCATGGTTATTAATTATCTTCAGTAGCTGAGTTGTCACTCCAGCAGCTTCAGTGACTGAATGAACTGTTCCCAACACGATCCTTGCACAGTTCTGCAATGTTAATTCAGAATCCATGCTCTAGTGTGCTTTCAGATCTCTGATTTCAGACCTGTTCTCACAGATGTTCAAAGTTCAAATTGATTTGTTATCACATACCTCACCATATACAACCCTGAGATTTATTTTCTTGTGGGCATACTCAATAAATCCAAGAAACATAATCAAAACAATAAAAGACCTCGCCCAACAGGATGGACAAACAACCAATGTGCAAAAGATAGCAAACTGTGCAAATACAAAAGGAAAAAAAGAAATAATAATAATAATAATAATAATAATAATAATAATAATAATAATAATAATAATAATAATAATAATAATAAATAAACTCTTCTTGGAAAATGGATCTAGTGCTTTCCCAGCATATATGACAACAAAACTTCTCGGGCTTCCAGCCAGGTACAGATATCGTTTATAACCAACACTTCGATGACAAACTCCACATCTTCATCAGGGATTATGCCTGAGCATGTCTAGTCAGGTGGTATTTATACCCCTGTAGTCTGTCTCTTCTGATTGGTTAGTTCTCATCCAATCAGGTTTCTGCTCTCCCAACTTGGTTACAAACAAGTTCCAGTTCTTACTTAGAGCAAGACCTTCCTCTTTGTTAAAATTCTTCTCCTCTAATTTTATTTCAGTGGCTTCCTTTACCAAGCAGTCCCAAAAGCATAGCAATGTAGTTCTGTGCCATCAAAGTCAATCCTATGGCCTTTGCGAATGCAGTGTTCAGCTATCGTCAATTTCTTCAGGTAACCCAAACGGATACACCTTCTGTGCTCCTTGATGTGGGTTTCCACTGTGCATCCCATCTGGCCGATATACGCTGCTCCACATTCACAGGGAACCCTGTAAATGCCACTCAACCAGAGCCCCAGGTCATCTGTGATCTGCATAACCTGTGACTTGAGCTTCCTTATGGGTTTGTGGATGGTATTAATCTGGTATTTCTTTATGGTCCTAGCGATCCTTCCAGAAGCCATGGAAATATAGGGAAGGTAGGTGGTAGTGATGGGTTCCTCCTCATTGTTAGGTTTCCTGGTTTTCCCGTCGGCCTTTTTAAGGGCCAGATTGATTTCTTTCACCTTGTAGTCATTCTGTGGGAACATCATGCAAAATTGTCTTATTTTCTCGGGGAGACTCTCCAGGTCAAAATAGTTCTCACACGGTTAATCAAAGTAGAAAGAACCGCTCTACGCTAGGAGGTGTGTCAGTGGCTGTTATTATTGAGGTACAAGTCTGTGTGAGTGAGTTTCCAGTAGATGCCACGTTTGAGGCTACCGTCCAGTTTCCATCATATTACAATGTCCCAGACGGGAGACAACCATTCTTCTCCATCTCCATCATAAGTTGAATGTTTGGATGGAACATTGATCAGATGGTTGTGGTACTGCTAGAGTGCATGGAGTCCATGAGGCCACACTACGAAGATGTCTTCGACATGTCTAAAGAAGTATTTGGGGAGTAAGCGTGATAAACTCAGAGCCCTCACTTCAAAGTCCTCCATGTAGAAATTAGCATAGCCTGCGACAAGGGCAATCCCATGGGTACTCTGTCCGTTTCTTCGAAGTAGCTCACCATACAGAGGAAGCACGTCAATGTAGGGGTCTGTACAAAAAGGTCAATGGTTCCCTGGTCAAACCTTGATCACAGGAGGGCCAAGCTGTCCTTGATGGGAACTCTTGTGAACAGAGACACCACGTTGAAACTGACCATTATGTCCTCCGGGTTGGATGTTCCTGGACATTCTGATATGACGGAAACCAAACGGTAACCTCTGGCATGGCGTCTATCCGAAACACACTCAGACAGACTTATACCTCGATAATAACAGCCACCATCACGCCTCCCAACGTAGAGTGGTTCTTTCTACTTTGATCAACCACGTGAGAACTATTTCGGACCCAGAGAGTCTCCCCAAGGAAATAAGACGATTACGCACAACATCCCCACAGAATAGTTACAAGGTGAAAGGAATCAATCCAGCCCTTAAAAGGGCTGATGGGAAAACCAGGAAACCTAACAAAAAGGAGGAACATGTTGCTACCAACTGTCTTCCCTATATTTCCATAGTTTTTGAAAGAATTACCAGGATCCTGAAGAAATACTGGATGAATACTATCCGCAAGTCCATAAGGAAGCTCAAAGCACGGGTTATACAGGTCAAAGGTGACCTGGGACTCAGGACAACTGGTGTTTCCAGGAAATATCAGCCAGATGGGACACACAGTGAAATCCCACATCAAGGAGCAGAGGAGGTGTATCCATTTGGCCTACCCAGAGAAATCGGCAGTAGCAGAACATTGCATAGGATTGACTTCAATGGCACAATACTACTGTGCCATACCAGCGGTTTTCGGGACTGCCTGGTAAAGGAAGCCTTTCAAGTAAAACTAGAGGAAAAGAATTTTAACAAAGACAAAGGTCTTGCTCTAAGTAAGAACTGAAATTTGATTGCAAACAAGGTGGTAGAGCGGAAACCTGATTGGATGAGGATTAACCAGTCAGGAGGGACAGACAACAGGGGTATAGATACCACCGGACTAGACATACCCAGGCTTCATCCCTAATAAAGATGGAAGAGTTTGTCATCGAAACGTCGGTTAAAATCGATACCTGTATCTGATTGGAAGTCCGAGAAGAGTTTATCCATAATATGTGCCAGGAAACCACTAGATCTTTTTTCAATAATGAATAAATAAGCAATAAATATCAAGAGCATGAGATGAAGAGTCCTTGAAAGTGAGTCCATTGTTTGTTGGAACAGTTCAGTGATGGGGCAAGTGAAGTTGAGTGAAGTTAACCCTTCTGGTCAAAGAGCCTGGCAGTTGAGAGGTAATAACTGCTCCTGAAACTGGTGGTGTGAATCCTGAGATCCTATACCTTCTTCCTGTTGGCAGCAGCGAGAAGAGAACACGTCCTGGATGGTGGGGTCTGATGATGAATGCTCTTTTCCTGAAACAGTGCTCTGTGTAGAAGTGCTTAATGGTTTTACCCATGATGGACTAGGCTGTATCCACTACTTTTTAAGATGAGACCATAAGATATAGGAGCAGAATTAGACCATTTGCCCATAAAGAATGCTCCACCACTTCATCATGGCTGATCCATTTCCCTCTCAGCCCCAATCTCCTGCCTTCTCCCCATATCCCTTCATGCCCTGACTAATCAAAAATATATCAACCTGTGCCTTAAGTATACCTAATGACTTGGCTTCCACAGCTACCTGTGGCAATGAATTCCAGAGATTAACTGCTCTCTGGCTAAAGAAATTCCATATAACCATATAACAATTTCAGCATGGAAACAGGCCATCTCGGCCCTTCTAGTCTGTGCCGAACGCTTACTCTCATCTAGTCCCACTGACCCGCACTCAGCCCATAACCCTACATTCTTTTCTTGTCCATATACCTATCCAATTTTACTTTAAGTGACAATACCGAACCTGCCTCTACCACTTCTACTGGAAGCTCGTTCCACACAGCTACCACTCTCTGAGTAAAGAAATTCCCTCTCATGTTACCCTTATACTTTTGCCCCCTAACTCTCAACTCATGTCCTCTTGTTTGAATCTCCCCTACTCTCAATGGAAAAAGCCTATCCACATCAATTCCATCTATCCCCCTCATAATTTAAAATACCTCTATCAAGTCCCCCCTCAACCTTCTACGCTCCAAAGAATAAAGACCTAACTTGTTCAATCTTTCCCTGTAACCTAGGTGCTGAAACCCAGGTAACATTCTAGTCTTCTCTGTACTCTCTCTATTTTGTTGACATCTTTCCTATAATTCGGTGACCAGAAATGTACACAATACTCCAAATTCGGCCTTACTAATGCCTTGTACAATTTTAACATTACATCCCAACTCCTATACTCAATGCTCTGATTTATAAAGGCCAACATACCAAAAGCTTTCTTCACCACCCTATCCACATGAGATTCCACCTTCAGGGAACTATGCACCATTATTCCTAGATCACTCTGTTCTACTGCATTCTTCAATGCCCTACCATTTACCATGTATGTCCTATTTGGATTATTCCTAACAAAATGTAGCACCTCACACTTATCAGCATTAAATGCCATCTGCCATTGTTCAACCCACTCTTCTAACTGGCCTAAATCTCTCTGCAAACTTTGAAAACCTACTTCATTATCCACAACACCACCTACCTTAGTATCATCTGCATACTTACTAATCCAATTTACCACCCCATCATCCAGATCATTAATGTATATGACAAACAACATTGGACCCAGTACAGATCCCTGAGGCACACCACTAGTCACCGGCCTCCAACCTGACAAACAGTTATCCACCACTACTCTCTGGCATCTCCCATCCAGCCACTGTTGAATCCATTTTACTACTTCAATACTAATACCTAACGATTGAACCTTCCTAACTAACCTTCCGTGCAGAACCTTGTCAAAGGCCTTACTGAAGTCCATATAGACAGCATCCACTGCTTTACCCTCGTCAACTTTCCTAGTAACCTCTTCAAAAAATTCAATAAGATTTATCAAACATGACCTTCCACGCACAAATCCATGTTGTCTGTTCCTAATCAGAGCCTGTCTATCCAGATAATTATATATACCATCTCTAAGAATACTTTCCATTAATTTACCCACCACTGATGTCAAACTAACAGGCCTATAATTGCTAGGTTTACTCTTAGAACCCTTTTTAAACAATGGAACCACATGAGCAATACGCCTGTCCTCTGGCACCATCCCCGATTCTAATGACATTTGAAATATTTCTGTCAGAGCCCCTGCTATTTCAACACTAACCTCCCTCAAGGTCCTAGGGAATATCCTGTCAGGATCCAGAGATTTATCCACTTTTATATTCCTTAAAAGTGCCAGTACTTCCTCCTCTTTAATCGTCATAGTTTCCATAATTTCCCTACTCGTTTCCCTTACCTTACACAATTCAATATCCTTCTCCTTAGTGAATACCGAAGAAAAGAAATTGTTCAAAATCTCCCCCATCTCTTTTGGCTCCACACATAGCTGTCCACTCTGATTCTCTAAGGGACCAATTTTATCCCACACTATCCTTTTGCTATTAATATAACTGTACACACCCTTCGGATTTATTTTCACCTTACTTGCTAAAGCAACCTCGTATCTTCTTTTCTAATTTCTTTCTTAAGATTCTTCTTACATTCTTTATATTCCTCAAGCACCTCATTTACTCCATGCTGCCTATATTTATTGTAGGTATCTCTCTTTTTCCTAACCAAGTTTCCAATATCCCTTGAAAACCATGGCTCTCTCAAACTTTTAACCTTTCCTTTCGACCTAACAGGAACATAAAGATACTGTATCCTCAAAATTTCACCTTTAAATGACCACCATTTCTCTTTTACATCTTTCCCATAAAACAAATTGTCCCAATCCACTCCTTCTAAATCCTTTCGCATCTCCTCAAAGTTAGCCTTTCTCCAATCAAAAATCTCAACCCTGGGTCCAGCCCTATCCTTCTCCATAATTATATTGAAACTAATGGCATTGTGATCACTGGACCCGAAATTCCTCCTCATCTCTGTTCTAATGGACACCCCTCTGTTCTGAGGCTGTGTCCTCTGGCCTTAGACTCTTTCACCACAAGAAATATCCTCTCCACACCCACTCTCCTCATTTGACTGGCCTTTCAATCCTGGAATTATTTTCATGAATCTCCTTTGAACCCTCTCCAATGTCAGCAATTCCTCAATTCCTTTCTAAGGGTACCAAAACTGCTCACAATACCCCAGATGAGGCCTCACCAGTACTTTATAAAATTTCAACATACATCCTTGTTTTTATATTCTAGTCCTCTCGAAATGAATGCTAACATCACATTTGCCTTTCTCACCACAGACTCAACCTGCAAATTAACCTTTAGGGAATCCTGCACAAGGACTCTCAAGTTACTTTGCAACCCAGTTTTTTGTATTTTCTCTCCCTTTAGAAAATAGTCTACGCTTTTATTTCTTCTACCAAAGTGCATGACCATACACTTCCCGACACTGTAATCCATCTGCTACTTCCTTGCCCATTCTTCTACTCTGTCTAAGTCCTTCTGTAGCCTCTCTGCTTCCTCAAAACTACCTGCCTCTCCACCTATCTTCAAATTCTCATCAAACTTTGCAACAAAGCCATCAATTCCATCATCCAAATCATTGATATATAACATGAAAAAGCATCGATCCCATCACAGACCCCTGTGGAACAGCACTCGTCACCAGCAGCCAGCCAGAAAAAGCTCTCTTTATTCCCACTCTTCACCTCCTGCTAATCAGCCACTGCTTTATCCTTGCTAGAATCTTTTCTGGAATACCACGGGCTTGTAGCTAGTTAAATAGCATCATGTGTGGCACCTTGCCAAGAGCCTTCTGAAAATTCAAGTACGCAACATCAACCGATTCTTCTTTGTCTATCCCGTTTGTTATTTGTTCAAACAATTTAAATATATCTGTCAGGCAAGATTTTGACTTAAGGAAACCATGCTGAGTTCATTTTATCATGTGCCTCCATGTACCCTAAAACCACAAACATTTACAATCAACTCCAACACCTTCCCGAGCACTGAGGCCAGACTGACTGGCCTATGATTTCCTTTTTTTTTTGCCTCTCTCCCTTCCTGAAGAGTGGATGCTTGCAATTTTCCAGTCCTGCAGAACTTTGCCAGAATGTACTAATTCTAGAAAGATCATTTCTTATCTCTCCACAATCTCTTCAGCCACCTCTTTCCATTCAAGAGCATTAGTGTTTCCATAACAGGCTGTGATGCAACCAGTCAATTTACCCTCCACTACACATCTACAGCTCACCAGTTGGAGTTTAATTCCCACTGCTGTCGGTAAGGAATATGTACATTCCCCTCATGTCTGCAAGGGTTTCCTCGGGTGCTCCAGATTCCTCCCGCATTCTAAAAGCATATGGGTTAGGGTTAGTAAATCGTGGACATGCTACGCTGGTGCCAGAAGGCAGAATACATGCGGGCTGCCCCCAGCACAGTCTTCAGATTGTGTTTGAATTGAGTTGACTTTATTTCTTACATCCTTCACATACATGAGTAGTAAAAATCTTTACGTTACCTCTCCGTCTAAATGTGCAATTTATAGTGATTTGTAATAAACAGTATGTACAACAGGACAGTCAATATAAAATAGAAATACAATTGTGTCAGTGTGAGTTAATCAGTCTGATGGCGTGGTGGAAGAAGCTGTCCCAGAGACTGTTGGTTCTGGCTTTTATGCCACAGTACCATTTCCCGGATGGTAGCAGCTGGAACAGTTTGTGGTTGGGGTGACTCAGGTCCCCAGTGATCTTTCGAGCCCTTTTCTCACATCTGTCTTTGTAAAGGTCCTGAATTATGGAATGTTCACATCTACAGATGTGCTGGGCTGTCCACACCACTCTCTGTAGAGTCCTGCAGTTAAGGGAGGTACTATTCCCATACCAGGCAGTGATGCAGCCAGTCAGGATGCTCTCAATTGTGCCCCTGTAGAAAGTTCTTAGGATTTGGGGCCCACACCAAACTTCCTCAACCGTCTGAGGTGAAAAAGGCGCTCTTGTGCCTTTTTCACCACACAGCCGATACGTGCAGACCACATGAGATCCTCGGTGATGTTTATGCTGAGGAATTTAAAACTGTTCACCCTCTCACCCCAGATCCATTGATGTCAATAGGGGTCTCCATTCCTCCCATAATCCACAACCAGTTCCTTTGTTTTTGTGACATCGAGGGAGAGGTTGTTTTCTTGACATTACTGTGTCAGGGTGATGACTTCTTCTCTGTAGGCCATCTCGTTATTGTTTGAGATGAGGCCAATCAGTGTAGTGTCATCAGCAAATTTAATTAGCAGATTGGAGCTGTGGGTGGTGACACAGTCATGGATATACAGGGAGTAAAGGAGGGGGCTTAGGACACAGCCCTGAGGGGCTCTTGTGTTGAGGGTCAGAGGGGCAGAGGTAAGAGAGCTCACTCTTACTACCTGCTGGTGATCTGACAGGAAGTCCAGGATCCAGCTGCACAAGGCAGGGTGAAGGCCGAGGTCTCTGAGCTTCTTGTCGATCCTGAAGGGAATTATGGTGTTGAATGCTGAACTTGAGTCCAAGAACAGCATTCTCGCATAAGCATCCCTCTTCTCCAGGTGTGTAAGGACAGTGTGTAGAGCTGTGGTTATTGCGTCATCTGTCAATCAGTTTTGTCTGTAGGCAAATCATTGGTCGTTGATGCTAACAATGCATTTCACTGAATGTTTTGATGTTTCAATGTTCACGTGATAAAATAAATTGAATCTTTAAAGATCTTTTCATCTTTATTGTACAGTGCAAAATAGCCCTGCATACTGTCTACAGATCAAACTGTGACACAGTGCAGAAGGTAAAATACTAACAGAATGCAGAATAAAGTGTAATAGCTACAGAGAAAGTGCAGTGCAGGCTGACAATAAAGTGCAAGGTAATAATGATGGTTGTGAGGTTATAGAATATAGAAAATTATAGCACAATACAGATTCTTCAGCCCACAATGTTGTGCTGACCTATTAACCTAATCTAAGATAAATTTAACCCTTTCCTACCACATACCCCTCCATTTTTCTGTCATTCATGTACCTATCTCAGAGTCTCTTAAATATCCCTAATGTATCTGCCTCTGCCATCATCCCTGAATTTCACTGTGTTTCAATGTACGTGTAATAGGGTGACAATTTACAGGTCCAGCAATCCAAGTTCAATTCCCGCCTCTGTCTGTAAGGAGTTTGTACATTCTCCCCGTGACCATGTGGGTTTCCTCTGGGTGTTCCGGCTTCCTCCCACTGTCCAAAGATGTACCGGTTGGGTAGGTTAACTGCTGAGTGTAAATTGTACTGTGATTAGGCTAGGGTTAATCTGGGGGATTGCTGGAGGGCCTGTTCTGCATTGTATCTCGATAAATAAATCTGAGTCTGTATCTACATGTGAACACATCCTTCATTCACAATGTGACAGTTTGATTATATGCAGATATTTCTGGTCTACAATTAAACTGAAAACACACAAAATGCTAGAGGAACTCAGCAGGTCAGGCAGCACCTATGGAGGGGATGGATCTCGAATGTTTATTCATTTTCATAGAAGCTGCCTGACCTGCAGAATTCCTCCAGTATTCCAGCATCTGCAGAGTCTCTTGTGTTTGTGAAAATACTAAGTTGCTTCTGTCTGGTCCTTGTGAGAGTGTTGGTGCCTGGTTCAGTAATGGATTGATGAGAACAGCAGCCTGGAGCCAGTGCCAATCACAAATCAGACACCCACTGTCCGTCTAACTTCTGTCATATATTTTCCTGTCCATATCAGCTTTTCCAGCTTCATTTACCGGCTGACTCATGTCCGCAGACTTATGGAAAAGAAAAGCACTGGGGTGGGGCTGTGTTCTTTGGATGGGAGGGAGGCTGGCATTGGTGAGGTGGGCACTTTCCACTAAAGTTACAGTAATGGGTGGAATATTCCCAGCTGAGACAATCCTTTCTTTCCTCACTGGTCACATTTATTCTCTTCCTCTCTCACACTCACTCACACACTTACATTCACACTCATACACACGCACACTCAAACCTTTCCCTCTCCTTTTCTCTGCAAAAATATCAAAACACCAGAGAAACCCAAGCAAAAAGTAGAAAAGAAAACCTTTATACAGGCAGTCCAAGGAGTTATGTGCTACTAATGTGAAATATTAACACCTTCATTGTTGGCTACATTAGACACATTTTATTGAGATGCAGTGCAGAATAGGCCTTTCCAGTCCTTCAAGTGATGCCACCCAGCACCCACCCAGCCTAGCCTTTTCACAGGACAATTTACAATGACCAATTAACCTACCAACCGGTACGTCTTTGGACTGTGGGAGGAAACCAGAGCACCCGGAGGAAGCCCACACGGTCACAGGAAGAACGTACAAACTCCTTACAGACAGTGGCGGGAATTGAACCTAGGTCACTGGTACTCTAAAGCATTGTGCTAACCACTACACTACTGTGCTGCCCAAGGAAGAGAACTTCAGTTAGAGAATGTCACGCTGGTTGAGTTAATATTTCACTCCACCATCTCTAAGCAAGGAAGGTTTGGTACAAGTGGTTTGGTATGTCACATTTTGGAGTAGAACAACACTCCAGCTATTTTCATTCAGGTTCAAGCTTCTTCTGCCGATAACACACACAAAATACTGGATGAACTCTGATGGGTCTTGGCTTGAAACGTCAACTGCTTATTCCTCTCCATTGATGCTGCCTGACCTGCTGAGTTCCTCCAGCATTTTGAGTGTGTTGCTCTGGATTTTTAGTATCTGCAGAATCTTCTGTGTTAATGTTCTTCTAAGGATGGAAGTCTTGGTCAGTGACTGAGCTTGCTGGTCCATCAAAAGGACCAGGACCAAATATTCTTTGTGACTGTTATGTCTCAGCAGTTCCCAAATCCAGTCAGTGATCGATCGAAGCATTGAAGAAACTTGGACTGATTGTGATCCACTGTGTCAGATTGTCCTGTACGATATGCAGTGCCTCATATTAGCTTCAAATTCTGATTCTGAATCAGATTTATTTATCACGTGTGCATCAGAACGTGAAATGTGTTAGCAACCAATGGTGAGGCAAGGGTCAGCTCAGCCCAGTCTGCTCGATGCTCCGCGATGCTTGCTCCGCTCCACGATGAAATGAGACTGTGGCCTGCTCTGGCTGCGGTGATGCCTGGCTTCGTGTCTATGGCCTCGCGATGTTCACTTGGCTTTACGATGAAATGAGGCTGTGGCCTGCTCTGGCTGCTGTCATACTTAGCTTCATCTCTTTCATAAAACTTCAGTTCTAAAGCTATTTGCTTACTTTTATTGTTTGCACAATTTGATCTTCTTTCTCACTCTGCACATTGCATGTTTGACGGTCTTTTCTTTAGTCGGTTCTTTTGAGGTTTTGTGGCTGCCCGTTACGAGACAAATCTCAAGGTTGTATAATGTATACATATTTTGAACTTTGAATGTGCTAGGGGCAGCCCACAAGTGTTGGCACACATTCAGTCACTGGGTATATTTAGTACAGAGGTTGATAGGTTTTTAATTAGTTAAGGCGTCAAAGATTACCAATAAAGTCAGGAGGATGGGGTCAAGAGTGGTAATAAATCAGCCATGATGGAATGATGAAGCAGACTCGATGGGCTGAATGGCCTAATACTGTTCCTACAGTACGGTGTGAATGTCTTAGGCACATATATCCTGGGAGGGAGGTTTGCTAATGCTGTTCGGGAGGATTTAAACTAGACTTACGAGGTGAAGTGTAGAGGCAAGGACAGGGTTGGTGCACAAGGGGAGACAGCTTTCAGGGAGTTTGTGAGGAGTGATAGCTAGATGATAGAGGAAAGATGCACTCAGCCAGATGGTTTGAGATGTGTTTATTTTAAAGCAAGGATATCATAAGCAAGGCAGATGAACTTAGAGCATGGATCAATACGTGGAAATATGATGTTGTGGTCATTGCAGAGACTTGGATGTCTCAGGGGCAGGAATGGCTACTGAGTGTGCTAGGATTTAGATATTTCAAAAAAAGACAGGAGGGAGGCAAAGGAGGTAGGGGTGTGGCATTGCTAATCAGGGATAGTATCATGGCTGCAGAAAAGGAGGAAGTCATGGAAGAATTGTTTACTGAGACAGTGTGGGTGGAAGTCAGAAATAGGAAGGGGCCAATGACTCTACTGAGTGTTTTTTATAGAGCCCCCCAATAGTAACAGAGACATCGAGGAGCAGATAGGGAGGCAGATTCTGGAATGGTGCAATGAAAATAGGTTTGTTGTGATGGGTGATTTTAAATTTCCTAATATTGACTGGCATCTCCTTAGAGCAAGGGGTTTAGATGGGGTGAAGTTTGTTAGTTGTGGTCAGGAAGGATTCCTGATGAAATATATAGATAGGCTAACTAGAGAAGAGACTGTACTTGATCTGGTATTGGGAAATGAACCGAGTCAGATGTCAGATCTCTTGGTGGGAGAGCATTTTTGAGGTCATGATCACAACTCTGTCTTCTTTACCACAGTGTTGGAGAGAGGGATAGGAGCAGACAATTTGGAAAAACATTTAATTGGAGTAGGGAAAAATATGATGCTATTAGTCAAGAACTTGGGAGCATAAGTTGGGAACAGATGTTCTCAGGGAAATGCACGGCAGAAATATGGCCAATGTTCAGGGAACATTTGCATGGCGTTCTGCATAGGGTATGTTTCATTGAAGCAGGGAAAGGATGGTAGAATTAAAGAACCATGGTGTACAAAGTATGTAGAAAATCTAGTTAAGAAGAAAAGAAAAGCTTACAAAAGGTTTAAGAAACTAGGTACAGTTAGAGGTCTAGAAAAGTACAAGGTTACTAGGAAGGAGCTTAAGAATGAAATTGGGAGAGCTAGAAGGGGCCATGAGAAGGCCTTGGCAGGCAGGATTGAGGAAAGCCCTAAGGCATTCTACAAGTACGTGATGAGCAAGAGGATGATCCGTGTGAGAAAAAGACCAATCAGGTGTGATAGTGGAAACATGTTCATGGAGTCGGAGGAGGTAGCGGAGGTACTTAATGAATAATTTGCTTCAGTATTCACCAGGAAAAAAAAACCTTGGCAATTCGGGGGATGACTTACAGCAAACTGAAATGTTTGAGCATTTTGACATAATACTGAAGCTTTTGAAAAGCATTAAGTCACTGGAACTGGATGAGATATACCCCAGGCTACTGTGGGAAGTGAGGGAGGAGATTGCTGAGCCTCTTGCAATGACCTTTGCAAAATCGATAGGGACAGGAGAAGTACCAGATGATTGGAAGGTTGCAAACATTGTTTTCTTGTTTAAGAAAGGGAGAAGAAATAAGCCAGGAAATTATAGACGAGTGAATCTTACTTCAGTGGTGGGCAAATTGTCGGAGAAGATCCTGAGAGGTAGGATTTATGAGCACTTGGAGAGACATAATCTGATTAGGGATGGTCAGCATGGCTTTGTCAAGGGCAGGTCATGCCTTACAAACCTGTTTGAATATTTTGAGGATGTAGCAAAGCACACTGCTGAAGGTAGAGCAGTGGATGTAGTGTATATGGATTTCAGCAAGGCATTTGATAAGGTTCCCCATGTGAGGCTCATTCAGAAAGTAAGGAGGCATGAGATTCAAGGAGAGCTTGCTTTGTGGATCCTGAATTGTCTTGCCCACAGAAGGCAAAGGGTGATTGTAGATGGTTTGTATTCTGCATGGAGGTCGATGACCAGTGGTGTGCCTCAGGGATCTGTTCTGGGACCCCTCCTCTTTGTGATTTTTATAAATGACCTGGATGAGGAAGTGGAAGAGTGGGTTAGTAAATATGCTGATGACACAAAGGTTGGAGGTGTTGTGGATAGTCTGGAGGGCTGTCAGAGGTTACAAGGGGACATTGATAGGATGCAGAACTGGGCTGAGAAGTTGCAGATGGCATTCAAACCAGATAAGTGTGAAGTGGTTGATTTTGGCAGGTCAAATCTGAAGACAGAATATAATATTAATGGTAAGACTCTTGGCAGTGTGGAGAATCAGAGAGATCTTGGGGTCCAAGTCCATAGGACACTCAAAGCTGCTGTGCAGGTTGACAGTGTTGTTCAGAAGGCGTATGGTGAGTTGGCCTTCATCAACTGTAGGACTGAGTTCAAGAGCCGTGAGGTAATGTTACAGTTATATAAGACCTTAGTTAGACCCCACTTGGAGTACTGTGTTCAGTTCTGGTCACCTCATACAGGAAGGATGTGGAAACCATAGAAAGGGTGCAGAGGAGATTTACAAGGATGTTGCCTGGATTGAGGAGCATGTCTTATGAGAATAGGTTGAGTGAACTCAGCATTTTCTCCTTGGAGTGACGGAGGATGAGAGGTGACTTAATAGAGGTGTATAAGATGACGAGGGACATTGATTGTATAGATAGCCAGGGGCTTTTTCCCCAGGGCTGAAGTGTCTAACATGAGGAGACATAGTATTAATGTGCTTGGAAATAGGTACCGAGGTGATGTCAGGGGTAAGTTTTTCAGAGAGTGGTGAGTGCATGGAATGCACTGCCAGCAGCAGTGGTAGAGGCAGATACAATTGGGTTATTTAAGAGCCTCTTAGATAGGAGCATGGAGCTTAGAAAAATAGAGGGCTATGTGGTGGGGAAATTCTAGGCAGTTTCTAGAGTAGCTTACATGGTCAGATGCGGGGACACACAGTCGTGGGACATCAGGCAAGGTCAGTTGATTCCAAATGATTGGTTTATTGATCATTACAGAATACCTCTCTGGTGCTTCCCGCACTCTCCCCTCTCCCTTCCCCTTCCCACTCTCAGTCCACGATGAAGACCCATAATGAATCAGGTTTAACATCACTCACATATGTCATGAAATTTGGTTTTTTTTGCAACAGCAGTACACTGCAATACATAAAACTACTACAGCATTGTGCAAAAGTCTCCCATTTTCCATGTACACCTTTGTCAGAAGACAGCCTGTCACAATCCACTCTGCAAAATGAATCTTGGGGTTGTGTATGATGATATAACTGAACTTGTAATTTATTTTTTTATTGAAGTTCATCATCAAGCAAACATTTCCATAAGATGTGTTTCAGACATTGTACATATATATCATATAATCATATATATCACAGATCTCCACAAAGTATTTATCTGAGGTATACACTTATAGAAAAGAGTGGAAAGAAAAAACAAGCAGAAGGAAAGAACCATGTACAAGTAGGGAATGATCTTTTTTTTACAACATATTCATTGATTTGTGAGAATAAAATCAGGCCTATGAGGCATTATGTAGTTAAACAATTTTTCCGAGTATGAATCAAGTTGTTCCAGCTTATGATTAACAGATGCTGTTATCTTCTCCATTTTGTAAATGTCCATTGTAATTTCCATCCATGCATTTAACGTTGGGCTCTCCGGTGATAACCATTTCCTAGTAAGAGTCTTTTTACCAGCCACCAACAGTATATTCATTAAATATTTATCTCTTTTCAACCATTCTTGAGGTATATATCCAAAATATGTGGTCTTACTCTCTAAGGGTATTTCACATTTAAAGATGTCTTGTAGGGCATTGTGTATCCCCCTCCAATAGTCTTTGATAACAGGGCAATCCCAAAAAATATGATAATGATTTGCATTTTGATTTCCACAATTTCTCCAGCAAACAGGGAAGTTACTATCATAATGCGATTTCTGAGAGGGTGTAATAAAATATCTTATCAAGTTTTTCCATCCAAACTCCCTCCATTTCTGTGAATTGGTACACTTCCATTGATACCTCCATATTATTGTTCATTCTTCCTCAGATATAATTATCCCTCTTTCCTTCTCCCATTTTGTTTTAATGTATGAAGTCGAATGTGTTTTAAGATTTGACAACCCCTTATACATGCTTGAAATGATTCTACTACCGTTATCTGAATTATATGCTTTTCTAAAGAGCTCTATCAAGCATGTACTTGCCTTGGTTACATTTTTAAGCGTCTTATTAACATATTGTCACATCTGTAAATACCGATAAAAATCTTGTTTTTCTAATACGTGTTTCTCTTTAAGCATTTCAAAACTGAACAGTGTTCCTTCTTTCATTATGTTGCAAAGAACTGTTATTCCTTTAGCTGTCCAGTCCTTAAATCTAGCATCCAATTTATTTGGTGTAAAATCCAAGTCATATGCACGCCATTTAAGAATTGCAGTATCTCCCTCTAGATTATATTCTTTTATAGTAGTTTTCCATATTTTAAGAGTCAATTTCACCCATGGGTTATCAATAGTATTTATGTACCTTTGCAGGTTATCATCAGCCAAAATTGCTTGTATGGGGATGGGAAGTACCTGCTCCTCAATGTTTTTCCATTGAACGTCATATGATGGGTTGCACCAACATATCACAGCTCTCAACTGTGCTGCAAAATAATAATCTCTAAGAGAAGGTAGGCCCCATCCCCCCTTTTCCTTTGCTAATTGCAAAGTTTTGAGATGAACTCTAGGCCTTTTATCCTGCCAAATATACCTTGATAGCATCTTGTTCCATTCATTGAATTGATTTT